>NC_087343.1:22430000-23055000 GCF_030014295.1 Loxodonta africana
TCTCAAGGGTAACTCCATACATTACTTAGTTTATGCCATTCATATTTTATAAATATATACACAGATATGTGTATGTATATTATGCGTATATATATATTTATATGTATATGTAAACCACCCACTGCTGTCAAGTCGATTCAGACTCAGAAAGTATATATTATTTTTCAACTGCTACATTATTTTTCAACTGCTACTGTTATGTTTTCACTGGCTAATTTCATTTTCCAGAAGTAAACTATCAGGTCCTTCTTCCTAGTTGTGCTCATGGTGAATCTGTACATAGGCCAAGAGGCAGTATTCAAGGAAAACAAGGAAATACTGCATGGTTTAAAATCTGGGAGGTTGTGCATCAGGGTTGTATTCTTTCATCATACTTATTCAGTCTGCATGCTGAACAAATAATCAGAGAGGCTGGACTGTATGAAGAAGAACGGGGCATTAGGTCGAAAAGACTCATTACCAACCTGCGATATACAGAGGACTCAACCTTACTTGCTGAAAGTGAAGAGGACTTGAAGCACTTATAGATGAAGATCAAAGACTACAGCCTTCAGTATTGATCACACCATAACATAAAGAAAACAAAAGTCCTTCAACTGGACCAATAAGTAACATCATGATAAATGGAGAAAAGACTGAAGCTGTGAAGGGTTTAGACTGATCATAAAGAAACATTCAAGAGATATTTTGATGCTTTTCTTTTTTCATACAATAGTAGCAGTTCAACAAGTTTAAAGGTATTGTGAATAGTTATCAAAATTCCCTCTTGCAGGCTTCTAAGCTGTAGGCATCAAATCTAGCTTTCATATTTGTACATTTCTTGCTTTTACCAAGACATTCTAAGATAAATGTAGGAAATGAAACAAACGAACAAAAAAACTCAAAGCCATTGTCAGTTGATCAACTGATTCTGACTCATGACAACCCCGTATGTTATATAGTAGAACTGCTCCACAGAGTGTTCTTGGCTGTAAACTTAATGGAAGCAGATTGCCAGGTCTTTCTTCTTTGGCACTGCTGGTTGGGTTTGAACCCCCAACCTTCAGGTTTTTACTGAGTGCAAACAATTTGCGACACCTAGGCATCGCTTGGGAAAGGAGGTACCTGAAAAGTGAGTGTTCTTTGCTTTTGTTCGTCTTGTCAGTTCAGCGTGTGATACCTTGTAGTTATGAAACCTAGCTACAGACGGCTAATTTAAGTACACCATTTTCCTTGTATTAGCCCTTGTCTTCCGCAGGAACAAAGCCTCTCATTTAGATCAACACTAAAACTTACTTTGTATTCCGATTTTTTCATTGGGTTGATTAGATTAATTTCTGGCTTGTTTTTGAGTCTTCGCCCAATTTTCTGAAGCAATAATTTTTTTATGACAGTTGTTTATATGTATTTTTTGCCATGAATTGTTATACCAACCCCTTTCTGTAATGTAGAGCCTTTTTCTTCCTGTACGTTTATCAAGAATTCATTCCAACCCTTACCATATCAGTTAGGTAGAAAACTAACAAACACGATTGAGGAAACTTATTCTCTCTACACGTTTGAACTTAAAGGGGCTTCCCTCATTGAGATCTTTCTGAGGCCACTTTGTATACTGTAATTAAAGAGGCAACTCAGTATTTTTGCCTGACAGTTCTAAAAATATTTAAAAATAAACCGATGTTGGCATTGGATAACAAAAAATATTTCTAATACAAATTGGTTCTACAGTTTAATCTTGGGATCAAAAGGATATAAGTCATTTTGTTAATGTGTATAAAAGAGCAGAAAAAAGTAGAGATCAAAGGTAAGGGAGAGATACAGAGATGGCAGAGAAAGCTACAGAAACAGAGAGAGACACTCACAGAGAGAAAGAGATTAGATAGATTTGAATTAGTAGCAGAGGTGATTGTCCTGGACAAAAATTGAGAGCTGAAACTAGATCAAATTTCCCACAAGGGTTTGTAGTCCATAAGTACCAAGAGTATGCAAATTACTGGGAAGCCAGCTGTATTAGTTTCATACTGCTGCTGTAACAATTTACCACACATTTTGTTTCTTAAAACAACACAGATTTATCACCTTGCACTTCTGGAGGTACGAAGCCCCAAATGTGTCTCACTGTGCTTAAAGTGTCTGCAGGAGGCTCTAGGACAGAATTCCATCCCTTGCCTTCTCCAAATCCTAGGGGCTGCCACGCTCCTTGACTTGTGGCCCCGTCATCCAATCTTCTGACTATTTTACCTTTTTTTTCCTAGATTCTTTGGTGGAATCTGAGGTTAATGATTTGAGACTTTCTTCTTTCATAATACATGTAATTAGTATTGGAGATATCCATCCATGCGTCCTAGAAATGTTGAAATAATGTGCGTGTTTTTAGTGCAAAATTATTTTAGATTTCCCTTTTGATTGTTGCTGTGACCCATACATTATATAGAAGTGTATTAGTTTCCAAATATTTGGAGATTTTCCAGGTATTCTGTTATTGATTTATAATTCTAATGTGTCCAGATGGCATAATTCGTAAGACTTGAATACTTTTAAATTCCATGAGATTGTTATTAAGAAACACAATATGGTCTGTTCTGATAAATACTCTGTGCACTTGAAAGCAACATGCCTTCTGGTATTGTTGGGGAGAGTATTCCGTAAGTATTCTATTCCATTGGGTCAATCTCTTGATTAGTGTCGTTCAGGTTTCCTATATCTTTACTGATTTTCTGTGTAACTGTTCTTTTAAATACTGAGCGAGTGTTGTTGAGGTCTATGACCACAACTGTGGATTTCTCTATTTCTTTTAGTGCTTTTATCAGTGTTCGCTTCATGTGTTTTGCAGCTCTGATAGTAGGTGCAGGGATCTTTAGGATTGTTATGTCCTTTTCATGAACTGACTCCTTTGTCATTATGAAATGACCCACTTTATTGCTAGTAATTGTCTTAGTCATCTAGTGTTGCTATAACAGAAATACAAGTGGATGGCTTTAACAAAGAGAAATTTATTTCCTCACAGTAAAGTAGGCTAAAAGTCCAAATTCGGGGTGTCAGCTCCAGGCGACAGCTTTCTCTCTCTGTCTGCTCTGGAGGAAGATTCCTTGTCATCAATCTTCTCCTGGTCCAGGAGCTTCTCAGGCACAGGGGCCCTGTGTCCAAAGGACGCACTCTGCTCCCGGTGCTACTTTCTTGATGTTTGAAGTCCTCAACTCTCTGCTTGCTTCTCTTTCATCTCTTAATAGAAAAAAGGTGGTGCAGGCCACACCCCAGGGAAACTCCGTTTACATCAGATCAGGGATGTGGCCTGAGCAAGGGTGTTACATCCCACCCTAATCCTCTTTAACATAAAATTACAATCACAAAATGGAGGACAACCACAGAATACTCGGAATCATGGCATAACCCAGTTAATTCACACATTTTGGGGGGGACATAATTCAATCCATGACAGTAATATTCTTTGCTCAGATGTCTACATTGTGCTATTAATATAGTCACTCCAGTTGTCTTTTAGTTAGTGTTGCTATGATACATACATGCTAATCCTTTTATTTTAAACCTATTTGTCTACGTATATTTCAAGTGGGTTAATTCTAAGCAGTGTTGAGGCTTTACCTTACTTAAATAAGTTTTGCATGTGCGGGGGAGATTTTTTTTTTTCAAAACAACAACAACAAAACCTTAGAGTGGTATACTTCCGTTGCATTCTTCTTGACCTTTGTGCTATTCTTGACATAAATATCACTCCTGTATATGTTATAAAATCAACAGTACAATATTGTTAATTTTGCTTTAAATAGTCAATTGTTTTCTGAAGATATTTAAATGATAAGAGAAACAGCTGTTACCTTACCTATGTAATTATCATTTCCAGTATTCTTCATGACTTTACACAGAGTCAGAATTACATTTGGCATTATTTTCTTTCTGCTTGCAGGGTTTCCTTTCACATTCCTGGCAGTGTAAGCGTGCTGGGGACCCGTTCTTGAAAATTTTACATATCTTAAAAAGTTTTTTTTTTTTTAATTTATTCTTCATTTAGAAAAGCTATTTTTGTTGGGTGAATAATTCTATGATGACCATTTTGTTCCTTTCAGTGCTTTAAGGAGATTGCTTCACTGTCTTCCAGTTTGAATTGTTTCTGATGAAAAATCTGTTAGCATTCTTATCTTCTCCCCGATATTTATAACATGCTCTTTTCTCTGACTGCTCTTAAGCTTTGATTGCTATCACTGCTTTTAAGCAATTTGATTATTATGTGCTTTAGTATCGTTTTATTCATGATCCTTCTACTAGGGGATTGTTGAGATTTTTCCATTTGTCAGTCTATATTTGTCATCAGAAATGGAAAAATAATGGGTATTATTTCTTCAAATAGTTCTGTGCGTTTCCCCGTTTTCTCTCCTTCAAGACTTCAATTACATATGTACCTTGCCACTTGAATTGTCCCATTTCCATGTTGCTTTGTTAAGTTTTTAGTCTTTCTTTTTTTTGGTATATGTTTCATTTTGCATAGTTTCAGTTGCTATGCTTTCAAATCCATGTATCTTTACATATCTTTTCTTCTGCCTTGTTTCTTCTGTCCTTTACCCCATCTAGTTTATTTACCATGTAGGATATGGAAGTTTTTAACTCTAGAAATTTGTTTTGCTCTTTTTTTTTTTTTTTTTAATATAATCTCTATACCTCTTCTTGGAGGTATAAATGGCTGGCCAGGTAGCTGTCTTCCAAATTTCTTGGTGTAAACAAGTAAGCACTTCCAGGGCTGCATCCATTTGTCAAAACGTCTCAACTGGTATTCTGTCAGTTCCTGGAACCTTGTTTTTTGGCAATACCTTCAGTGCAGCTTGGACTTCTTCCTTCAGTACCATCAATTCTTGATCATATGCTACCGCTTGGAATGGTTGAATGTCAACCAATTCTTTTTGATATAGTGACTCTGTGTATTCCTTCCCTTTTCTTTTAATGCTTCCTGCATTGTTTAATATTTTCTCCATAGAATCCTCGAGTAACTCGAGTCTTGAATTTTTTCTTCAGTTCTTTCAGCTTGAGAAATGCCTAGCGTGTTCTTCCCCTTTGGTTTTCTAACTCCAGTTCTTTGTACATTTATTTATAATACTTCGTCTTCTTGAGTCACCCTTTGAAAACTTCTGTTCAGCTGTTCATCATTTCTTCTTTTTGCTTTAGCTACTGAACTTCCAAAAGCAAGTTTCAGAGTCTCTTCTGGCATCCACTTTGGTCTTTGCTTTTTACCAGTCTTTTTAATGACCTTTTGCTTTCTTCATGTATGATGTTCTTTACGTCATTCCACAATGTGTCTGGTCTTCGGTCATTAGTGTTCAACGTGTCAATTCTGTTGTTGAGCTGGTCTCTCAATTCAGGTGGGAAATATTCACAGTCGTACTTTGTCTATCTTGGACTCATTCTAATTTTCTTCACCTTCAACTTAAACTTGCATGTGAGCAGTTGGGAAACCCTGGTGGTGTAGTGGTTAAGTGTTACAGCTGCTGACCAAAAGGTCGGCAGTTTGCATTACCAGGTGCTCCTTGGAAACTCTATGGGGCAGTTCTACCCTGTCCTATAGGGTCTCTATGAGTCGGAATCAACTCAACAGCAGTGAGTTTTGGGTTTTATGAGCAATTAATGGTCTGTTCCACAGTCGACCCCTGGCCTTGTTCTGACTGATGATATTGAGCTTTTCCATTGTCTCTTTCCACAGATGTAGTTGATTTGATTCCCGTGTATTCCATCTGGAAAGGTCCGGGTATACACATGCTGCTTACGTTGTTGAAAAAAGATATTTGTAATGAAAAAGTCATTGGTCTTGCACAATTCTATCATGAGATCTCCAGCATCCTTTCTATCACCAAGGCTGAATTTTCCAACTACCAATCCTTCTTCTTTGTTTCCAACTTTACCATTCCAATCACCAGTAATTATCACTGCATCCTGATTCCATGTTTCAGACTGCAGAAGTTGGCAAGAATGTTCAATTTCTTCATTTTTGGCCTTAATGGTTTATGCATAAATTTGAATAACAGTCTTATTAACTGATTTTTCTTGTAGTTATATGGATATAATCCTATCACTGACAGAGTTGTACTTCAGGATGGATCTTGAAATAGCCTTTTTGGCAGTGAATGCAATGTCATTCCTCTGCAAGTTGTTATTCCTGGCATAGTAAATCATATGATTGTCTGATTCAAAATGGCCAATACTAGTCCATTTCAGCTCACTCATGCCTAGGATATCGATGTTTATGTGTTCCATTTTATTTTTGACGATTTTCAATATTCCTGGATTTGTACTTTGTACATTTCATATTCTGATTATTAATTGATATTTGCAGCTGTTTCTTCTCATTTTGAGCCATGGCACATCAACAAATGAAGGTTCCAAAAAATTGACTCCATCCAGGTCATTAAGGTCGACTCTACCTTGAGGAGGCAGCTCTTTGCCATTTGTCTTTTGAGTGGCTTCCAACCTGTAGCTCTCCTTGGAAACCTTATGGGTCAGTTCTACTCTGGTTTATAGGGTCACTAGGAGTTGAAATCAACTCGACAGCAGTGGCTTCATTATTTTTGGGTTGCGACTTGAGGGGCTCATCTTCTGTCACTATATTGGACAGTGTTGCTTATTATTGTGATGCTGGAAGCTATGCCACTCATATTCAAATACCAGTCGTGTCACCCATGGTGGCCAGGTTTTAACTGAGCTCCTATATTAAGACAGGCTAGGAAGAAGGACCTGGCAGTCTACTTCTGAAAACAATTAGCCAGCAAATACCTTATGAATAATAATAAGCAATACTTATACATAAATGAGATATGAATTAAATAGAAGAATATTTGACTTCTCAGCTAGGCTATAATATGGACTTTTTAAAGTTAATATGAAAGAAAACGTTTATGTGAATGAGTGTTTTTATGTTGTATTCTTACAGATAAAAAACATAATGAGTTAAAAGTTAACTGTTATTGGAATGATTTAAGAATTATAAACAAAAAAAGTAAATTTTTTTTTCAGATACATGAAAAAGTATAGTTTATAAGAAAGAACTGATTTAAACTTCTTATATCATCATTTTTCCCTTTTAATGTAATCATTGATTTTGGTTCACTTGCATACTTGCATTTTTAGATTCTGATTCATTTTTACACGCTTTTTTTTTCCTTAATAGTTATAGAAGAATATTTTTTAATGAGTTTGTTTTTTTTTTTTTTTACTAAGCGTATGCTATCCTAGTTCTGATTTTGGCTAACACATCTAATACTCTGGGGGGGGGGATGATATAAAATCAATCATAGATCTTGAGAAACTTCTGTTGGATGAAGCAAAACTATGCTTTTAAAAATCAAAATAAAAAGCTAAACTGAAAATTACGTGCATGGCGATATACCGTTTTACCCAAAGAAAATAAACTTACAAAGTTCTAAATTCAATTAAATTTTAGGGTTCTGTTGTTTTGGGTTGTAAAAATAAATCCTATGATTACTTTTATTGTAATTTCAAAATAACAGTGAGACTTCTGAGGGTATTTAGAGATCTATTGCATGTGTAAACATTTCTAAGAATGGAATAACCTTTAAAGTGACTCCCTTTTCTCATATAAACACTGTGGTATTTTATGTGTCTTAAATGTAGCATCCAATATGTAAATTATAATTTGATATAATTGGCTATATTAAGTTATATTTAATGTATAATTTTAAGGTTTTTTATTTCTTTATCAAGACTTGTTAATTAAAAAAGAGAGAGAAAGAACACAAGAAAGCAAGAAAATAAGGGAACAGAGAAAAAAAGGAAGGAAAGAAGGAAAAAAGAAATATAAAAAAAAGCATAGGATACTTTAAGTTTAAAATTTGTGCCATTTCTGTCTTTCAATACACATTCATTATTATATTGAAATTCAAATTAATAATAGTTGTTTCCATATTATCAGTTGACTAAAGCAAATACCTATATAGAAGCAAAATATTTTTTCGTTTGTTTTATGTGTTGATGACTCTTTTATCATTCTGTGGTTGTTGTTGGGTGCTGTGGAGTTGAACCCAACTCACAGGGACTCAGTGTTTTCACTGGGTAGGTTGTAGTTGTCAACCTTTCAGTTAGCAGCCATTGTGCAATCAGGGCTCCTTCTTTATCATTTTACACTTACTTAAATGTGACGTTATTTGGTAATACTCTTCATAAAGCTTGTTACCATACATTTTCAGTTCTCAAAAGAATAAGTCTCTGAGAACAGTTCAGTGTCTAGACAATAATTAGTCTTAACAAGATAAAGAGGAAATAAAGATGCAGCCTAAGAATAATTGATTCATTTTTAGTGGTTAAGAAAATCATCTATGAAGAGACCACATTAGAAGAAAGAAGAGATTTGTTAAAGACAAATGACCTGATCTTTTGCTCTGGAGAAACTTTACCATTTTTGTATTCACCAGCACACCTAATTAATATCATGTAGGAGTTGGTTTAAATTCGTCTACCAGGGACTGGAGCCTCCTGTAGAAAATAATAAAACCAAACAGAAATACCCAGGGTGATTGAGCAGTTAATCAAATGGGCATTTAAGCTATTAATTTTCTTTTAGAATTGAAATTAAATGAGCATAGATTAAAAAAAAAAAGTAATAGAATTCAATCAAACAGCAATTCTAAATGAACTTCTTTTAAAAATAAAATGTGTCTCAAGGGAATTGTTTTTCCTCCCTCAAATTATAAAAGTATCTGAAGTACTATTATTAGAACTTAAATCTATTTCTAATGTCAGTTCACTTGTTACAGATTAATGAACTCAAAACATGGGTGAATAATTCATTTTTCTAATTAAGTATTTTATTTTTATGTTTTTCAATAAATTACAGTTTTACATAATTTGATTTTTTGTTTAGAATTAGTTGACTAATTCTTGATATTTTGTCCTACTGAGACAGCAGTATTAGAACTGCAAAAAACAGGATTATCTGGGTTCAAATATCAGTGCTGCCCGTTATTAGCTATGTAATCTTTAATTTTTTTTAATCTTTATTTAAAATCTTTCACCTGACTCATTTTTCTAGCTGATAAAGTGAAAATAATGAGGTAATTTATGTGATCAAAATACAAAAATCACTTTAAGTGAATGCAAGTTGCAGAGAAAGTGCTAGTTGCCTTTATCATCATTATAATCACTTTTACTCAGTAAATCAGACTGAACTATTTTCTAAGATAATCATTCTTTAAATGAGGAAGACATTATTGATAATCTTTTCTCCCCTTTTTAAAAAAAAGTTTCTTTTTTTTTTTTAGATGAGGTCTTTCATGGATTGGAAGTCACAGCTAAATGAAATAGTTGAAAATAAAAGGTAAAGTCATTACCCTTATTATTTATAACAACTTACAGCCAATCACTACATGTAAATTTTTTAATTTTCTGAGAACTCAAGATGTCTTACTTCTCAAGTTCATTACATTCATTGCACGAACTTGTTTTTGAATTTTCTTACAAATTCATTCACATAACGCAGTCATCGTTGGCTGGAGAGTTTTCGTCATGGACCTTTCAATTAGAATGCCTCCAAGACATATTTCAAACACAAGTTAAGGAATCCAAAATATAGCTTATCAACCATGGATTGACAACTTTCTGGGGAGTTTCAGATTTGTCAGTAAACTGAGTATTTGAGTCACCACCTTACATTCTGTTTTCTTGGATTGATCTAAACTTTTGACTCCCCAGCTAAAAGCACATTTCTATGTGTGTATGCGTTATGTTTTGTATTTTAATATTGTCACACATGACTACTCTAAAGTACCTGGAGCAGATGTGTGGAAGAAATGAAAATAATTCCCTTCGTGACTTAACAGGAATAGGGATAAAGTTCTAAACATCCTTTACTCAATCTTTAGTGAAAAGATGGTAAAATTGCCAAATACATATCGGAAACATACATGCAAATGAAACAAAAATAGCAACTTATATAGAGGGCTAGCATTTTTTTTTCTTTTCCTATTCTAATAGTTAAACAACTTTGATTTTTGTATTTACTTCTATAAGAGTTACAAAAGAAAACAATTTTAAACCTTTACTCTGAAATAACGAATGAATAATAAATTTGGGAACTCTGATAGTGTAGTGGTTAAGAGCTACAGCTGCTAACCAAAAGGTCGGCAGTTTGAATCCATCAGGCGCTTCTTGGAAACTCTATGGGGCAGTTCTACTCTGTCCTATAGGGTCGCTATGAGTCAGAATCTACTTGAAGGCAATTTTTTTTTTTTTGGTTTATTTATTATTTCCATTTTAGTGTATTACATTACGAATATGATAAAAAAGAATTGAAAATTCTTTTTTAAAAAGGAACATATTAGGTATATTATATATGATTTTGAAATAATAAGGTTTTGTGGATGGTTGATGCTAATAATGGCAGAAATAGTTATTTATCCAAAATAGGAATTGAGTTGTTAGGCACAATCATATGACCAAAGGACTGTGAACAAGAGTACATGTAACATTTTTGAATATGAGACAGAAGAGGTAGGTTGCCCTGCCCCAGTCTGTCTTCCTCATGACCAAGGGCTCAGCCCTGTGTGTGACAGTGAACCAGCTTTGACTTGCTGTTGAACCCAGCTGGTCTTTGTCCCCTCCCCTCAGAGAGACTGTGTTGTTTTCATTAGCTGTCACCCAATATATTCTAACTCATGATGACCCGATGTGGTACAGAGTAAAACTGCTCCATAGTGTTTCCTGCCTGTAATTTTAATGGAAGTAGATCGCCTGGCCTTTTCTTCCATGCTACCTCTTCGTGGGTTCCAACCACCAACCTTCAGGTTAGCAGTTCAGTGCAAACTTTTTATGCCACCCAGGCACAGTAGTCAAAGCCATTTTGCTTTTCAGAATTTTTCACTTAGCTCTGTAACCAATCGTCCTGCACAGTTTCAGAATTCATCGTATGCCTTGAGGAGGACACTGCCTGTTTCTGTCCTTCTCAGTTGTGTTCAGAACTTTCTAGTGCCTTTATTAAAGGATGTTTGGCCTTTCCAGATGTTCCAAGGGTTAGCTGAATTACTGCATCATACTCATGAATAGAAATCTTTCCTTTTTTTCTAATTGTATCCATAATTTATAAATATATTCTTATTTTTTAAAGTATTGGCGATGCTATGGTCTTCTTTGAATACAATGTGGCATGCCAAAGCTGTACTCAAAAAAATCATTTTTATCACATGTTAGGTACAATTCCATAATATTCTGCCACTTGGAATTATTATATATTTATATGTATGCCTTTGCATAGATGTCTTAGTCATCTAGTGATGCTATAACAGAAACACTACAAGTGGATGGCTGTAACAAAGAGGAGTTTATTCTCTCACAGTCCAGTAGGCTAAAAGTCCGAACTTAGGGTGCTATCTCTTGGGGAGGGCTTTTTTCTCTCTGTTGGCTCTGAAGGAAGGTCCTGGTGATGTATCAGTCTTCCCTTGGTCTGGGAGCATCTCAGCACAGGAACCTCATGCCCAAAGGACATGCTCTGCTCCAGGAACTGCTTTCTTGGTGGTATGAGATCCCCCTATCTTTCTTCTTGTTTCTCTCTTTATATTTCAAAGAGATTGGCTTAAGGCACTATCTAATCTGGTATATCTCGTCAATATAACCGCCACTAATCCATCTCATTTCCTCATAGTGATAGGATTTACAACACTTAGGGAAATCACATAAAATGGCAGACTATCATACAAGGGAATTACGACTCAGCCAAGTTGACAGATATTTTGGGGGGACACAATTCAATCCATGACAATAGGTATTGCTATATTTTTATTCAAAATTACACAAAAGTTCTCATTTGTTCTTATCACAATGTTGTATCTTATTCTAATAAGATGAAAAATAATAGCTCATTGTTTTATATGATCTCCCTGACCACTGGTGAGTTTGAAAATATGTTCAGAAATTATTTTGAATTATTTTTAATATGAATTTTTATTTGGAATATTTTTTTAAATCTCTTTTTGGTCAGATTTTCCCCCAGTTTTTCCTTCTTCTTTAATATATATTTATAAAAGCATATATGACTAAACAATACACTAGATAGTTATATAATAGATATAAACATAATGCTATTACAGTTTACTTAATCTTGTTTCAATCAAAATTATGTTTTAAAGAGTTATCTATGTTTTGTGTATAGTCATAATTCCTTCATCTTTACTTTCTTTATAATATACCACAATTTATTTATCTATTCTCTTTTGAGTTGCTTCCACCTTTCTAACTGATTTTGTTTCCTCTTATTGTGTCAAAACTGGTATAAAAATTGTTGTATGTCTCTCCTGGTACATTCATCTTTTGAATATAATGCCAAATTTCCAATGTTATTGTCTATATTTGCTTGACATCAGCACTATGTAAGAACTTCTTTTGATTCATATCCTTTTCACTAATTTGCACTGCCAGACTCATTTTTTTTTAAATCCAGTGGTTGTAAAATGGAATGTAATTTTATCTTTAAATTTCACTTTCATTACTAATATTTTATTATTTAATAATTTACTGTAATTTTTTGTTTTGTGAGTTTTTTTCTGTTTTTATTTTCATTTTTGCTTTCTTTTTGGGGATATAACTGTTATCAGTCTGTGAACATTTTTTTATTGGGTTGTATCTTTTTTCTTGATGGGAGGTGTCAGAGATAAGAATGCAGTAGTCAGAGCTCTGAAATCCATCATCAAGTTTGCACAGAGGCCATGATTTCCATGGGCCCTTGTGAGGTAATGACGGTGCTCTGCTTGTGCAAAGAGCTGGATGACAGCTCCAACTTAGGAACCCATTAAGAGTCCTTGCTATGAAATATTTAGATAGCTGGAATGTAAGCACGCATCCCACATTTTTGCATCATTATAAATATCACAAGTTATTCCTGAATATGTGCTTGAACTATTTATTTCAGAAGACATGTTCATGTCTTATGAAAAATGCACTCGGGCTTTAGTTATGATAACCTGGAATTTATGGATTCATCCAATTTATCCAAAGGTTTACCGTACTTATATTTTACTATGCCCTATGGCAAAGAGGCATATTTTCTCTAAATAGATTCTAATTTCTCAAAATAATCCTTTTTACTTGTGTTCATATGTATTTTAAGAATTCTGGCCATTTTCATGGTAGCCAGTCAATATTGCTAATCACAGCATCACAGCTTCCATTCACTAAAGTATTTTTTATAATGAAAGAAAAAAATAATTGTAAATATGACCAGTGAATAAAGAACATTTTACATACATTTAATATGGTTTTAAGAAATATAATTAAATTAATTTTTAAAATTATTTTTAAAGTGATAAAATATTGGACAGATAAACACACAAAATCAATATCATGTTCATATACTAGAGATGGAACACCTTCTCGGTTTCTAAGATGAGAGATTTTCTTTAAGCATCTTCTGACTTTAATCATTGCACAATCTTCCAAGATGGGAGTAAGAGCAGACAGCGCCTCATTTCTTTGGTATATTTAAAAAAGACTAACTGGGTATGAACAGCGTAGTCTGCTTACTTCCTATTGGGAGTAAATTTATTCACAGACAGAGTGAGATTTCCTTGACCACGTCATGGCTTCTGTGTTATCTATTAGACCTTCCCTGTGGGAGGCCTGTTGCTTAACAGATGATTCCATAAAATTAAGGTTTGTTGTTGCTGAGTGCCATGGAATGGATTCCAACTCATGGCAACCTCATGTGCCAGAGTAGTACTGCCCTATAGAGTTTGCTTGGTTATACTCTTTATGGAAGGATTGCCTTCTACATCTTTTTGTTAGTCATTAATTCTGTTGCTCAAGAAAGCACAGTGAGGAACCAGTTATGAGTGACATTTGGGTCACCAATGTACAGTATCTACCAAAAAGTTCTTAGGGAATCTCTGTAAAGGTAACAAATGTGTACCATTAAATGGGCCCTTTGAAATCTTAAAATAGAAGGGTTTTATCACAGATTTCTTCTCTTACCCCTGCTGTATCTACACTAGTTTGAAAAACACTCTTTTTTAAAACATTTTCTCTAGATGCTTCATTTAAGAAATTGGTTGTTCTAAGAATGAAACAGATCTAAGTGTAAGAACAGTGGCTTGGTGCTTTCAACACTTAGGGTAGAATTCTGATTATTAATTGGGTAGATAACCTAACTTTTAGAAATTCAGATAGTAATTTGTTCTGTAATATGATTTCCATAAGACATTGTTATAGTCTCTGAGAAAGTGTAAAAGTTTAAAATCTATATTTAAATTTTAACACATGCAAATTGAGACCTATGCAAATGAGATTAGTAGATTAGTGTTAAAAAAATCCATTTAACTTTCTAAATACTATTAAGATAAAGATTTAAAGCAAGACCTGAGCTTGGATGTTAGCTGTGAGAGCAACCTGTTTGAAATACTAAGTTGGCTCATGGACATATTATACTAAAAAACGTGTTACAGAGAATTGCAAAGGAGGCTGCTTGATTTTCCTTTGTTGTTACCATATGATTCTTTTTTAGTATACTGTTTTCCAGTTTCCAAATCCAATTTTAACACTTTCTTCTTCCCTGGGAAAGAAATGATAAAACATATTTGCATTGTGGTAACAATTACCATCCAAGATGATGAGATGAAATTAGAACAAAACTGGACCCAAACTTATTTAAAAATAATAACCATATATTCCATGTAACAGGAAGCTCAAATATTGGGCCAGCTCCAAACATTCTCTGGCTGAAACTCTTGCTTATTGCTTCTGTTCTCTTCCATATTTTAGTTTTTCAACCTAAAGGAAGAAGCAACATATCTTCAAGTATTTCTAGGTTTTACTTCTAGACTAAACAGCATGTACAGGAAGAAGAGAAACCTTCTATTTCTGGATTTTTTTTTTATAGGAACAGGGACATATTTCCCAGAGGGGGAAAAAAAAAAAGGCTTTCCCTCATACTCCTTTACAACTGATCAATGGCAATAAAAATGAGATTTCCATGAGGTTCTTAGACCAATCAAGATATGCCCCTGCTGCCAGATACAGGATCACCTTCTACAATTCCTGCTGTAGAAAAGTGGAAAACAGAACAAATCAGTGTTCTATTTGGAAAGAAGAAGGTGGCTAATGGATACTGGACAAGCAACCAACTGGGACAGCTACATAACTTAAAAGAATAGAATTGTTAATTTTATAAATGGACATAAAAAACGGTGAATAAATAAATGTGAGAGTCTTGCTATCAATAAGAGATAGACATGTAAGTCATTTTTGGGTAGATTATCTAGGACCTTTCAAATTACACTCTAAGAGCTCCAAAAAAACCTTTTCTGTTGAGTCCATTCCAACCAATAGTGACCCTATACACCCTGAGGTAAACCCTCTGTCTTAGTTATCTAGTGCTGCTATAATAGAAATACCACAGTGCATTACTTTAACAAAAAGAAATGTATCTTCTCACAGTCTAGGAGGCTAGAAGTCCAAATTCAGGGTATCAGCTCCAGGGGAAGTCTTTCTGTCCCTATTGGCTCTGGAGGAAGGTCCTTGTCATCAATCTTCCCCTGGACTAGGGGGTTCTCTGCACAGGAACCCTGGGTCCAACGGATGCGCTCTGCTCCCAGTGCTGCTTTCTTGGTGGTATGAGGTTCCTGCTGCTATTTATAAGGTTTTCATTGGATAATACTTTTCAGAAGTAGAGTGGCACATCCTTCTTTCTAGTCTTTTTTAGTCTGGAAACTCAGCATATTTATGCCTATCTCCAAGAAAGGTGATCCAACCTAATGTGGAAATTATAGAACAATATCATTAATATCATATGCAAGCAAAGTTTTGCTGAAAATCTGTCAAAAGCCGCTGCAGCACTATATAGACAAGGAACTGCCAGAAATTCAGGCCGGATCCAGAAGAGGACGTGGAACCAAGGATATCATTGCTGATGTCAGGTGAATCCTGACTGAAAGCAGAGAATACCAGAAGGATGTTTACCTGTGTTTTATTGGCTATGCAAAGGCATTCAACTGTGTGGATCATAACAAATTACAACGCCTTTACGAAGAATGGGAATTCCAGAACGCTTAATTGTGCTCATGAGGAACC
The DNA here is from genome assembly GCF_030014295.1 of Loxodonta africana. Lineage (NCBI taxonomy): Eukaryota > Metazoa > Chordata > Mammalia > Proboscidea > Elephantidae > Loxodonta > Loxodonta africana. The sequence goes on from NC_087343.1 coordinate 22,446,045, forward strand.
TGTACATAGATCAAGAGGACAGAACAAGGGGTTACTGAATGGTTTAAAGTCAGGAAAGGTGTATGTCAGGGTCATATCCTTTCACCATATCTATTCAATCTATACGCTGAGCAAATAATATGAGAAGCTGGACTATATGAAGAACAGGGCATCAGGATTGGAGGAAGACTCATCAACGACCTGTGTTATGCAGAAGATACAACCTTTTTCACTGAAAGTGAAGAGGACTTGAAGCACTTACTAATGAAGATCAAAGACTACAGCCTTCAGTATGAATTATAACCCAACACATAGAAAACGAAAATCCTGATAACTGGAGCAATAAGCAACATCATGATAAAAGGAGAAAAAATTGAAATTGTCAAGTATTTTAATTTACTTGGATCCACAATCAATGCCCATGGAAGCAGCAGTCAAGAAATCAAAAGACGCGTTGCATTGGGTAAATCTCCTGCAAAGGACCTCTTTAAAGTGTTGAAAAGCAAAGATGTCACCTTGAAGACTAAGGTGGGCCTGATCCAAGCCATGGTATTTTCAATGACATTATATGCATGTGAAAGCTGGATAATAAATAAGGAAGACTGAAGAAGAATTGATGCCTTTGAATTGTGGTGTTGGGGAAGAATATTGAATATACCATGGACTGCCAAAAGAATGAACAAACCTGTCTTGGAAGAAGTACATCCATAACGATCCTTGGAAGCAAGGATGGCAAGACTGTATCTTACTTTGTACATGTTGTCAGGAGAGATCCGTCCCTGGAGAAGGACATCATGCTTGATAAAGTACAAGGTTCAGAGGATAAAGAGGAAGACGCTCAATGAAGTGGATTGATACAGTGGCTGCAATAATGAGCTCAAGCATAACAACGATTGCAAGGATGGTGCAGGACAAGGCCATGTTTTGTTCTGTTTTGCATAAGGTCTCTATGAGTCAGAACCAACTCGATGGCACCTAACAACAACAACGACATGATGTCCCCACTCTCTGCTCACTTCCCTCTCCTTTTATCTCTTTTAAGATAAAAGGTGGTACAGGCCACATCTCAGGGAAACTCCCCTTACATTGGATCAAGGATGTGACCTGAGCAAAGGTGTTACATCCCACCCTAGTCTTCCTTAACATAATCTAATCTTGCTTCGTTAACCACAGGCAGAGATTAGGATTTATAGCACATTGGAAAATCACATCAGATGACAAAATGGTAGACAATCACACAATACTGGCAATCATGGCCCAGCCAAATTGATACACATGTTTTTGGGGGGCACAATTCAATCCATGACACCCATTATTATATTTTTAGGTAAAACAAATATTCTTTTTATTAAATACAAGATGGATGCTTTGTTTAAACACACACACAGAGAAAAGAACAAATACAGTGTTTTCCACTAAAAGGAGCTAGGGAAAAGCTCTAAGATTGCATTCTGCTGAAGGCAGGAAACTTGGGAGACCCAGAAAAACAAGACAGTCTCGTCGAGTTCCAGCTCTCACATATTTTACTGTATATTTAAATAAAGCTAACATTTTAAATACAGCTAGCACAGATGCTTAAAATATATACAATCTTTCATAAGGATTAAGTTATATGGTTGTACCTTCTAAATTTATTCTCATTACTTTTTTAATGGCCATGTTTACGTGGTGGTGTTCTCTCATTGCAACATGTTATAAACTACTGTCCAGCGAACCTATTATTTGTTAAGATGAGAAAAATGGCAAAAACATGGTTGTTAATTTGATAATAATAACTACTCAAAACCTAACAATGCATAGTCCATAGTAGCAACTCAATTCTCTTAACGAGTGAGTGAACGAGCAATGCCATTTAGATAGAGCACCTGCCATATGCCAGAAAATTGACTCCCATTTGACAATAAAAACAACATTGCAAGATTGGTACCATTTTTGTCCATTTTATAGATGAAATGACAAATGTTATGTTATTTTTTCTGAAAACAAATTATCAGCTGACAACCCATTATCTTCTAGAAATGTCTCCATTTGGATTGAGAACTGGTATTAAACGAATTAGGTAAATATGTTTTATAAGTGGCATAGTCAATAAAAATATTGTTGAAAAACATGATTGAAAGAATGGTATTTGTAATTAGCAAGAAATTTTGCTCACCAGTGAGTTATATTTTTCAAGTACTGCACACCTGGATGGTATAGAAAATAGTTTGAGTAAGAGAAAAGTAACATAACTTTTTTTTTGTTTTGTTAACATGACAGAAGTTTTTCAGTATGACTAATGATATGTGAAACAAGTGATTATGGCTAAGGTAATGGCTGTACTTTCTCCAGCATCTAAGACTTTAAAATGGTTTAAGTTTCATGAAAATATAATCTAAGCTAAATTTTAAATTCTTCTAAAATAAAATATTAAAACAGATCAAAACAGTTGCCAGTAAGTAGACTCTGATCCATGACGAACCCATGTGTGTCAGAGTAAAACTGTGGTCCACAGGGTTTTCAGTGGCTAATTTTTTGGAAGTACATCATCAGACATTTCTTCTGAGGAATCTCTGGGTGGACTTGCATCTCCAAAATTTTGGTTAGCGGCCTGGCACTTAACTGCACCACCCAAGGACTTCAAAGTATCAATAACTAGTATTTTACATATAGGAGCTGTACTAGTGTGTGCTAGGTAATATTTTACTACTGTGGTAATTGAAAGGCAATTGCACTTGATATAGGTTTCCTTTTTTTTTTTGTTTCTTATTGAAATTGCCTGTGATCTCTAAAAGGCAAGACATGTCATTTGAATAGAGTAACAGGATTAGGTATTACTCATGCATAGAAAAATTTTAAGGATTCAGCTGCCTTAGTGATAGGTGGATAGACTGCTGAGAAACCATTTGGAATTTCCTGTGATGAGGTTAGACAGGTCCCAACTCCTATTTGTGATTGTCGTCTTGTTTCTTTACAGAGAGGAGGCAGCTGTCTTCTTCAGTTTTTCGCCTGGTGCTGCCTGCTTTAACTAAGCCTATAACACTTTCAACAAGCAAATCAGGAAGGACTTTGTGGACAGATGGCAATGCTGCCTATGCATTCTAATTTACATGCAAACTTGGTTCATAACTGTGCTTGAGCCATATGCAGGGGGCATTACATTCCCTTTGGTCTGGTTTTAAGTGCTAGGCAGAGAAGTTGAATCTAACTTGGTTCAGGTTTTCCTAATGTGATTTAATTAAATGGAGCTGCGGAAACTGATCTACCAAAATAATTTTTTTAAATGAAAATCTTGGCTGATTACAAAATATTGATATTAATCATGGTCAGGGAGTAGATTTCAGGCAGGCGACATACTCACACAGGACATGAATACCTGGTTGTTGGAATTTATAAGCTAAAATAGAGTGGGAATACAAATAAGCAAACTCTACTTAGGAACTGTTACTACTTTCAAACTGCTTAAAATGTTGTTTATTCATAAATAAGTGACCGCAATGGTCCATTTTTCATTATTTGATGATGTAGGTATCTAAAGACAGCTAATATTTACAACTCACAAAAATTGTAACTCTGAATTTTAACGTTAGATATGTTTTTAATAATATATCAGCTGAGTAACAAAAAAAAAATCAATTTATTTGTAATCTGGCCAAAAAAAAAAAAAAAAAAATCCCATAAGAACATGCAACAAGCATAAATTAAATTGTTTAAAATAAAAATTAGTGTTAGAGGTGAGAAGGAATGAAAAGAGTAATTCTTAATGCATCATCATTTTTACCTTCTCAGTCTTCCATGACAGCCCGGACCATATTTCAAAATAGAATGGTAAGAAATGGAGTTGCTATAATTCTTTGTCTTAATACTACGATTCGTAGACAAGCTCATTGTTAGAATGCTGTGTTACTTTTTGTAAAAAAAAAGAGAAAGTATAGACTATCGAAAATATTTGAAAAAATATATATTCATCAATGATTTCACAAATCCAAAATAATTATTTGCATTGTACACATTTCCTTCAGCACATTAAATATGACTGAGCTAAGTCTATGTAAACAAATTCTTGTCCTGTATTTCTTATTAAATTCTGTAGCCTAAGCATAGCCCCAAGCTAACTCAAGTTACTTTATAAACATTTCTTTCCAAGTTGCAAAACCTTGCTTTTCTGCACACATCTACTAAGCACCAGCCTATAGTAGGTAATAATCATTTTATAAGCTTGCACTCTGTTAAATAATAATGGCGTTGGCGTTTTTGTTCTAAATACCTGTTTTTAGTTTAAATAATATCCTTAGGAAAAAAATTCTGAATTAAAATTAAGTCAGATTTTTAGGCTTTTGTTGAATAGTGCCACATTGCTTTCAGAAGAGATTATAGTGTTTGATTCTATCACTATTTGTGTGTGTGTGTGTGCTTATAAAACACTACTAGCTATGTCAGTTAGGATGTATTTTGGTACAAACAATATAAAATATCCATATACTTATATGAGTTTTTTTCATACACAAGCAGTTTAAAGGTAGGATAGGAATCATGGTTGATTCAGTGGTGTAACAGTGTCTGAGAATCCAGATTATTTTTTCCCTTTCTCTATTCATTCCAGTGTTGAATTCATTCCTATGTTCCCAGAAATCTAGGAATTGTTGTTGTTGTTGTTAGGTGCCTTCAAGTCAGCTCCGACTCATAGCGACCCTATGCACAACAGAACCAAACACTGCCCGGTCCTGCGCCATCCTTACAATTGTTGTTATGCTTCAGCTCATTGTTGCAGCCACTGTGTCAATCCACCTCATTGAGGGTCTTCCTCTTTTCCGCTGACCCTGTATTCTGCCAAGCATGATGTCCTTCTTCAGGGACTGATCACTCTTGAGAACATGTCCAAAGTATGTAAGACGCAGTCCTGTCGTCCTTGCTTCTAAGGACCATTCTGGTTGTACTTCTAAGACAGATTTGTTCGTTCTTTTGGCAGTCCATGGTATATTCAATATTCTTCCCCAACACCACAATTCAAAGGCATTAATCCTTCTTCAGTCTTCCTTATTCACTGTCCAGCTTTCACATGCATATGATGCAATTGAAAAAACCATGGCTTGGGTCAGGCTCACCTTAGTCTTCAGGCTGACATCTTTGCTCTTCAACACTTTGAAGAGGTCCTTTGCAGCAGATTTACCCAATGCAATGCATCTTTTGGTTTCTTGACTGCTGCTTCCATGGCTGTTGATTGTGGATCCAAGTAAAATGAAATCCTTGACATCTTCAATCTTTTATCCGTTTATCATGATGTTGCTCATTGGTCCAGTTGTGAGGATTTTTGTTTTCTTTATGTTGAGGTGCAATCCATACTGAAGGCTGTGGTCTTTGATCTTCATTAGTAAGTGCTTCAAGTCCTCTTCACTTTCCGCAAGCAAGGTTGTGTCATCTGCATAACGTAGGTTGTTAATCAGTCTTCCTCCAGTCTTGATGCCCCGTTCTTCTTCATATAGTCCAGCTTCTCATATTATTTGCTCAGCATACAGATTGAATAGGTATGGTGAAAGGATACAATCCTGACGCACACCTTTTCTGACTTTAAACCAATCAGTATCCCCTTGTTCTGTCCAAACTATTGCCTTTTGATCTATGTAAATGTCCCTCATGAGCACAATTAAGTGTTCTGGAATTCCCATTCTTTGCAATGTTATCCATAATTTGTTATGATCCACACAGTCGAATGCCTTTGCATAGTCAATAAAACACAGGTAGACATCCTTCTGGTATCCTCTGCTTCCAGCCAGGATCCATCTGGCATCAGCAATGATATCCCTGGTTCCTCGTCCTCTTCTGAAACGGCCTGAATTTCTGGCAGTTCCCTGTTGATATACTGCTGCAGCTGTTTTTGAAAGATCTTCAAGAAAATGTTGCTTGTGTGTGATATGAATGATATTGTTCTACAATTTTCATATTCAGTTGGATCACCTTTCTTGGAAATAGGCATAAATATAGATCTCTTTCAGTCAGTTGGCCAGGACGCTGTCTTCCATATTCCTTGGCATAGATGAGTCAGCACCTCCAGTGCTGCATCCATTTTTTAAAACATCTCAGTTGATATTCCATCAATTCCTGGAGCCTTGGTTTTCACCAATGCCTTCAGAGCAGCTTGGACTTCTTCCTTCAGTACCATCGGTTCCTGATCATATGCCACCTCTTGAAATGATTGAATATCGACTAATTTTTTTGGTATAATGACTCTGTGTATTCCTTCCATCTTCTTTTGATGCTTTCTGTGTCATTTAATATTTTCCCCATGGAATCCTTCACTATTGCAACTTGAGGCTTGAACTTCTTCTTCAGTTCTTTCAGCTTGAGAAACGCCGAGCTTGTTCTTCCCTTTTGGTTTTGTATGTCCCACTTTTTGCACATGTCATTATAATACTTTGCTTTGTCTTCTCGAGATACCCCTTGAAATTTCCTGTTCAGTTCTTTTACTTCATCTATTCTTCCTTTTGCTTTAGCTGCTCGACGTTCGAGAGCAATTTTCAGAGTCTCCTCTGACATCCGTCTTGGTCTTTTCTTTCTTTTCCATCTTTTCAATGACCTCTTGCCTTCTTCATGGATGATGTCCTTGATGTCATTCCACAACTTGCCTCGTCTTCGGTCACTAGTGTTCAATGTGTCAAATCTATTCTGCAGATGGTCTCTAAATTCAGGTGGGATATACTCAAGGTCATATTTTGGCTCTCGTGGACTTGCTCTAATTTTCTTTAGTGTCAGGTTGAACATGCATATGAGCAATTGATGGTCTGTTCCACAGTCGGCCCCTGGCCTTGTTCTGACTAATGATATTGAGCGTATCCATTGTCTTTTTCCACAGATGTAGTCAATTTGATTTCTGTGTGTTCCATCTGGCGAGGTCCATGTGTATAATCAACGTTTATATTGGTGAAAGAAGGTATTTGCAATGAAGAAGTTGTTGGTTTTGCAAAATTCTATCATTCGATCTCTGGCATTGTTTCTATCACCAAGGCCATATTTTCCAACTACTGATCCTTCTTCTTTGTTTCCAACTCTGGCATTCCAATAGCCAGTAATTATCAATGCATCTTGAGTGCATGTTCGATCAACTTCAGACTGCAGCAGTTGATAAAAATCTTCTATTTCTTCATCTTTGGTCTTAGTGGTTGGGGTGTAAATTTGAATAATAGTCATGTTAATGGATCTTATTTGTAAGCGTATGTATATTACCCTATCACTGACAGCGTTGTACTTGAGAACAGATCTTGAAATGTTCTTTTTGACGATGAATGCAACACCATTCCTCTTCAAGTTATCATTCCCAGCATAGTAGAGTATATCATTGTCTGATTCAAAATGGCTAATACCAGTCCATTTCAGCTCACTAATGCCTAGGGTATCGATGTTTGTGTGTTCCATTTCCTTTCTGATGATTTCCAATTTTCCTAGATTCATACTTCATACATTCCAGGTTCTGATTATTAATGGATGTTTGCAGCTGTTTCTTCTCATTTTGAGTTGTGCCACATCAGCAAATGAATATCCCGAAAGCTTTAGTCCATCCATGTTCTTATGTTCCCAGAAATCTAGGAATTGCCATACCTGAATTTCCAGGCATTTTGGACTCATCTCTAAACATGATAACATCTAGAGGGCAAAAGCAATACGAACCAACCTTTTCTGTGACTCTATCTTCCTAAACTTTCTACAAAGCTTCACTAAGACATCTTGTGGCTCGTGGCTCAGAATTTGTTTAATTCTAATTCATAGAGAACCATAGTTGGAAGTGTTTTTCTATCCCAAAAATATACATACATTGCATGGAGAGAATAAATATTTGCAATAAATATCAAAAGAGAAAACTGGGAAATAGCACATACTCAGTCACATTTTCCTGCACATATCATGAAGCTGCCCTCTGGAAAAGTCTTCCTTAACTATTTGTTATGTGTGCCTACACTTGATGTGAGCTTCAAAATGTAGTGGCCTCCTTGTCGCTTTGAGTCTAGAAATCAAATCCTTCAAATGCAAAAAAAATTTCACCAAATTTTTAGTCAGAAAAAGAAAAGTACCTAACTTCCTCTGGCCCAATCTTCCAGCCTCTGAATTTCATATTTTAACATCTTTTCCTAAACAATAACTACAAAGCAGTTACAGTCAAGTCATTTCTGAGTCATGTCGACCCCATGCATCTGAGTGTAGAACTGTGCTAAGTTTTCAGTGGCTGATTTTTCAGAAGTAGATCACTTCCAAGGCACACCTGGGTGGACTTGAACATCCAATCTTTTGGTTAGCAGCCAAGTGTGTAACCGTAAGCCTCAGATATAATCTTTTGCCTCAGGTGGCTGTGGCTTGTTTGCTTTACAACGTTTTTAAGGAATGCTTGTTGATGCTAGGCCTGAGTGAGTACCAAACTTGGCAAAACAAGGACTAGCGCTTTACGTCAATCCTTCAGGCAGCCTTCAGTTATATTAGAACACACCAACACAACTCTGCAAGTAGGGTCTGGTTTGCATCTTTGGGAGAGAGCATGGTATCACAGCAGGAATGTGGACTACTATCTTCAAGGCCACTGCCAAGCTTGGGAGGTGTGTGAGATAAAAGGCAAATAAAAATGTCACGAAGCTTTCCAACTGTTCTTAAGTTGCCTTTTTCTTGATTCACATTAGTTGATTATTGCAAACTTGTTTATTTTCAAGCTTTCTGACATGGTTGATTCAGACAGATCTATTCGATTGATTTTTCTGTGGAGGAGAACAGATTTCAGAAGCTACCTACCCATATTTGCTGTGACCATTTGCTGATGTCACTACTGATGTTTCTTTTTGAGAAAAATAAAACTGCTATATTGCTTACTTTACCCTTCATTTTTTCTAAACACAATATTTTGCTTAGTCAGTAATATACTTTTGTAAATTCGGCTCAGAGAAATGGGCCGGTTCCATAAACATTTTTATGAACTTCTTTTGATTGTACTATTTCTCCTTTATGTATGTATGTGTCATTAATACAAATAGGCCTACAACAACAACATACTGAACAAGATATTGAATGTATAGGATCATATTCATTTTCATTTGAGAGCTGTTCCAAATTTGTCCAAAATTAACATTGTTTTTAGCATAATTATAAATTGTAAAAGGAGCCCTGGTGGTGCAATGATTAAGTAGTTGGCTGCAAACCAGTGGCTCGGCAGGAGAAAAGACCTGGTGATTAGCTCCTCTACAGGTTATAGCCCAAGAAAGCCACACAGGCAGTTCTCCTCTGTCACTTTGGCTGGCTATGAGTTTTAATCATCTTGGAATTGAAGCCAAGTCCTGTGCCTCAGTCACTCCAGTGTATTTCTGTTTCTTATCTAACCTTCCCCATGCCCCTTGCTTAACCACTTCGTTAGCTTGTTTTCCGGAAAAATACCAGGTGTTGCAAGAAACCAAAGCCAGAGTGGTAAACAAGAACCAGCCTTAACCAGATCTGGCCCATGAGCAGTTCAGTTGAGCTGTACTTGAAAGTAAACTTAGGACTTATCCCCCACGAAAACTTGCCTGTCATTGTGCTGAGGATGCCATCTTTTAAACATGAGACGTTGGGAGCGCACTCTCTCTGCCCCAAATTACCTATGTATGAAATTTCCCAGAAAATTGATGAATATGTATAACTTCCCTAGGTCAGAATCCCAGTAAAACTGTAACCTAACCCCTGCTGGGGGAGTCAGATTTGGGCAAATCCCCTGGCTCCTTCCATTGCTGCTCTGCATTAAGCTACTTTCTCTTTCCTCAAAACTGGGTGTGTCTTGGGTCTTGGCTTTACAGCACATGGGACAGGGACCCACTTGGTCCAGCAACAATTTGGCACCCAATGTGGGGCCTGTCAGGTCCCCCTGACCCTCTCCCTGGAGCTTGGTGGCCCTCGAATGGTAGCAGTGGCCCTTCCACTGCAGCGGTGACCCTCAGACAGAACTGGTGCGTGCCCGAACTCTATTTAGGCCAGGGGAACAGGGTGAGTGTTCAGCCTCCGACTACAGCGTCCCGGCACTTTTATTTTGAGGAAGAGAAACTAGTTCTGGTCTGAAGACCTCTCCGAATGAGTACAGATTACATTCTTCTGCAGCAAAAGAGGGGCTCTCTGGGAGGCTGAGGCTAAACTAAGGTCACCTCCATAGCCTGGCTAGCTCTCTGGGAGCTTGAGGCTGCCAAGATTATCTCTTAACCTACTGGTGGCCTTTAAGATTTTGCACTCTGCTCTGGTTCTGGTCTTGGCTGTGTGTGTGTGTGTGTGTGTGTGTGTGCGCGCGCGTGCGCACATGTGTGTGTGTGCGTGTGTGTCTGTGCCTGTGTCTCTCTGGAGAATAAGGAACATTTCAAGAGATCCAGTCCTGGAATAAATCCCACTAAGACGCATCTTTAAGAACTGGGAATATTTCAAGTCAGACCCTATGAAAAAGAAAAACATGATTTTCTTTTTTAACACCCCATGGCCTCAATATAAATTGGCAGATGAGGAAAAGTAACCAGCAAATTGGTCTCTAAATTATACAGTCCTCCAACTTGATCTTTTCTGTACTCGCGAGGGTAAATGAGATGAAAAGTATCATGTAAATTCTTTCATGACTGTATCAGAACAAAGAGCTACAGAAAAATGTAAAATCTTAGTTCAAAAAGTAACGGATAAATCACAGCTGCCGGTCCCCCCTCCTGACCCCGAGGAGGACTTTCCTCTTCCACAGTTTGGGCGCCCATGCCAACCCCTCGCTCCTCCCTGCCTCCACTACAGCGGAGCCACCACACCAGCGATGGCCCCCACTGTAAAGCCCCCTCAACCTTTATATCCACCCCTCCTGGATCCTTCTGTCCCACCAGTGGGTTTGTCATCCCACACACAGGAGCGGAAGGATATTTGGACACCCAGATTCGGCTGTTAGAGAAAGTAAAAATACTCCTGGTGAGACCGGTTTCTAGAGAGGGACAGATAATATCTTAGGACCATGTTCACAAGTTCACTGATATTGATCCTGAGAGCCCTGAAAATGCGTGAATGGTAAATATAATCTTTATAGTGCAAAATGCCCTTATATTAAAGGAAAGCTTCAGAAAGTAGAAGGAGGTATAGGGTTAAAAGTCTCCTGGCTAGTGGAGGTGGCCTGCCAAGTTTACTCTAACCGCCAAAACCGATGTAAAGAGGAAGCAAGGAAGAAATTTGCAGACCAAAAGCACCGGGCAGCCTCCCTAGCTGCTGCCTTGCAAGCTGAAAGCTAACCCCAGAAGAACAAAGAAAAGGAGGGAGCCTAAGGTCTCAGGAACAGAGGAGACCCTTTTGGAAAGAGACAAGTGCAGCTGATGTAAAGAGAGAGGACATTAAAAGTTAGAGTGTACGAAACAAAGGAACTAAGAAAAGAGAGAGGCAATCCAATGCCTGGTCCTGCCACTAGCAGATGAGTCAGACTGAGGGAGTCTGGAGGCAAGTCCTCCGCCCAAGTCTCTAGTTACAATGGAGAGAAAACCTGTAAAATTCCTGGTAGATACTGTATTGACCCACTCACTTCTGACCCCCAGCCCCCCCAAAAAGCTACTCTGAGGAGACAGGCAATGTCCATTGCGGGAGTATAAGAAAAAGTAGAGCACCCTCCCTTCCTGCAACTTCTAACTTGTTCTATACAAGAAAACACACTCCTTCCTTTATGAAAAACAAGGCACTTACAAATAGCCCTCACTACAAGGCCACCAACTAACAATGGGAAAAAAGAACACAATCAAAGGTTAGCTGATCCAGATATCAGAGATGCAGTAGTGCCATAGGTGTGGACTAACAAAATACCAGAGAGGGCAAAAAATGTCCCTCCCGTTGTCACTGAATTGTTACGTGGTATAGTTCCCTCAAAGCTTAAACAGTATCCCATCCGAGCTAAAGCCCAACAGGCACTGTGCAAAATCATCACCAAATACCTAAAACATGGGCTTCTCAGCATGTGTCACTCACAGTTCAACACCCTCAACCTGACGGTGAAAAACAGAAATACAGGTCTATTCAAGATCTTCAAGCTGTCAGCTAGGTACCTGCGATTGAGAACACATGGCTTGGGTCAGGCGCACCTTAGTCTTCAAGGTGACATCTTTGCTTTTCAACATTTTAAAGGTCTTTTGCAGCAGATTTGCCCAATGCATTGTGTCTTTTGATTTCTTGACTGCTATTTCCACGGGAGGAACCCTGGTGGTGTAGTGGGTAAGTGCCACGGCTGCCAACCAAAGGGTCAGCAGTTGGAATCCACCAGGCGCTCCTTGGAAACGCTTTGGGGCAGTTCTACTCTGTCCTATAGGGTCTCTATGAGTCGGAACATTTTTTGTTTTTTTTGGTTTATTTTCATGGGTGTTGATTGTAGATCCAAGTAAAATGAAATCCTTGACAACTTCAGTCTTTTCTCCATTTATCATGATGTTGTTTATTGGCCTGCCTGTGGGGATTTTTGTTTTCTTTACATTGAGGTGTAATCCATACAAAAAAAAAAAAAAAGTACCTGTTTAAAAATCATGTTATCAAAGAGAATATTTTATTAGAATATCTTGAGTATAAAATCAAAACAAAGTTGCCTTTCAGTCTCTATTTAGTGAATCATTTTCTGTTTTTTAAAAAGTGAAATAGCTTTGGAAAATATTCAAAACTGTTATGTTACCAGAAGAACATCCCCCAGAAATTAGCATAGTTCTTTGCTCTTTTTCATAAAGAAAAAAAAAAAAAACATAAAGGTCAATAAAAGAGAGTTTCATCATAATTTAGCATTTTTAGTTGATTCTACAAATTTTACTCAGACTGTATGTTTATATATGAATGAAACATAATCATCATAATTACAATGATAAACTGACCATGGTTCTAAAGTCAATTATTTTTATATATCCGTTCATTATTAGCTGAAGATGGATAAGTACAACAAAGTGAAGGCAGTCATGTGAACAGTTAATTGAAATACACTTGATGTTACAGAAATATACGGAAAACCAAACCAAACCTGTTGCCATGGAGTCAATTCCAACTCATAGTGACCCGGTAGGATGGAGTAGAGCTGCCCCATAGGATTTCCAAGGAGGGCCTGGTGAATTCAAACTGCTGACCTTTTGGTTAACAGCTGTAGTTCTTAACCACTGCACCACCAGGGTTTAGAAATATACACAGAGCAGTATAAACAAAGGCTTCAGGATCAAATGTTTCCTGGGTAAAAAATACAATATAGCAATAGGAGATATGTCTGAGTGTACTCACTGAATGTGGTTTTGAAAACTGGCATGCCATTATTAAAATTTTGAATTTAACTTTAAGACGCAATGTAGAAATTTCAGTTTTTTTTTTTTTTTTTTTTTGAACAAGTAAGTGCTATGATTAAATTTACTCTCTAGCAGAACATGCAGGCACTCTCATGAAGACTGTATCAAAGTGAACAATGTATGATACGCAGGAAATTAGGTAGTATATGTTAATTAACAAAATCAAACACTCTATGAACCTAACTTAATCATTCTAGTGTAGAGAAGTGCGGAGGGTTTCAATGGATAAACGTGAGATTGAGTATATTGAACTGTATTTCAAATACGTTTTGACTTTCTTTTCAATGTATACTTGATGCATGTTGCAGAAAATGAGAAGCCATTACATAATTTGAAGCAGAAAAATATGAATAGATAATAATAATAACAGCGAATAATTATGTAATGTTTATCCATGCCCGACAATGTTGCTAGTACTTTATTTTAAGGAAAACTTATGAGCTAAGTACTTTTCTAATCTTTGTTTTATGGATGAGAAAACTGAGACACAGTAAAAGTAAGTAACTGGCTCGCCCAAGGTCATCTAGTTAGGAAATGGCAAAGTCCTAGATTTTTCTCAAGTCCACCGTCCTCTCTTGCTCTGTCTCATATGTAGGTAGGGATAAAAATATAACCATAAATGAAATTGCAATCATCAAAATTTTCTGCATTCTCAGGTGAAAATCTTTCGAACTGTTGCAGTGAGCATTGGTTTAAGTTCAAAACCATGACGTTAACCACTAGAGTGCAGTTGGATGAGACCAAGTTGCTTTAAGTGTGTTTAAAAAATGAGAGGGCTGGGGTTCTGTGTTAGCCGATAACCTTCTACCTCCAGTAAATGTGTATAACTTAACAGTGAAGAATCTGATGATGAAATTAGAGAACATGATGACATCACTTAGGAAGATAGATTCAGTTTCTTCGTGTATAAAATTTGTATCAAGTAAAAGGAATTTCGAGGAGGAGTAAATGCCAATGTACATTAATGACCGATTACAATAAGAAAATGTCTACAGATTTGAGCAAAAGCATATAATTCAGCTTATTTTACAGTTCTTTTGGTTTCAATTTATTGCCATCTGATTTTTATTACCTTTTATGCTAAACGTTGATTGATATTAAAATCCAAAAAGGAGTCACCATTTACTCTACAGATGTTCAGTGTTGATCATATGAATAGTACTGACCAGATTCATTTTAAAATACACATAAATGATATACATTATTTAAACATACACATATATATAATACAGTTAACACACTCAGCTGCTAACTGAAAGGTTGGAGGTTTGACTCCACCTGGGAACACCTTGAAACAAAGGCCTGGCAATCTTCTTCTGAAAAAAAAATACATATATTGTGCATGTGTTTGTGTGTATAATTATTTCATATAGAAAAAAGCAAATCTTCCTATTTACAAAAGAAGGTCCTTGGGTGGTAAAAGTGGTTTTTGATCTGCTACTAACGTAAAACTTGTTGGTTAGAACCTACCCAGTGGCAACTCAGAAGAAGGCCTGGCAATCTGCTTTTGTTACAATTACAGCTGGCAGGGGGAGATTGTAGCCCATAAAACCCTGTGGAACAGTTCTACTCTGTACACTTGGGGTTGCCATGAGTTAGAGTCGAATCAACAACAATGGGTTTTTGGTTTTATTTTGCTTTTTAGAGAATTTAATACAAAGGTGATTCTTCCAAGATGGCTATTTAACGAGTGAATTTAGCAAGTTCTGCCATGTTTGATGAGTATTTCCTTTGTACAATTATGTTCTAGGTCTTAGTACATACCCTTTAGCAATTCTTTCCAGCAGGCAACAAATGTGAACTTCTTTCAGTAAACTTTTTCTTTTGAAGAGTTTTACATTTACAGAAAAATTGCAAAGATAGTATGAATGTGAATTTTTTAACCATATGTGTTTATATATATATATATATTTTTTCTTACAATGCAGAAATGGCCTAGTATAAAAAACCCTGAAGACATATCACTGAGAACCCACACTAAATAGGACTAAATGTCTTCTTTTGCGATTTGGGGTCTCGAAAAGAAAATCCTTTAGTTTTCTTTAATTTTTCCTCAGAGAAAATCAACTGTGTTGTGACGTCAAACTCATTTTAAGTTTAGGTACCCCACAGGCAAGTTGCTTACTCTAATTAAAACAAAACGACTACAAATCTCTTACCAGCAAGTCATTGCTGGTGAGAAATATACTTTAATGCTCATAAAGCCTCCCCACCAATTAAAATGACTCTCATTCTGGTTATTCTACTTTTCACAGCCACGTAAAGTGATTATTGAATTGCTTTCACACACTAAAATCATTTCATACGTATGTTCTCTTTAGTAATTGGGATCCCCTGGGACACTCTACTCCAAATATTCCATGGTTTTTAAAAATCATCTCTGTCAGAGGATATTATGCAGAAGACATATGTATACCTATTAATAAATAAGTTCAATTAATTACCAAATCTTCTTCATTAAAATGCTATCAATTCACCAAATTGTGTATTCAATTTTTTCAGCGAAAACAGTTTTTTCTGCTTTCAAATATTAGTGTGATGGATTTTTAATACCTTAGGAAAACTTGAGGAGAATAGGAAGTTTAGGAGGGTAGAAAGTAAAATAAATTTTAAGGAGAGTCTTTCAAATGTTAACTTTTTGAAAGGGCAAGAACGTAAACTTTAAAAGACATCTTGATTTGCATTTTAAGTATATATTTTTACCTATATCTGAGAATTTTAGTCAATCTTCACTGGTTACCACAAGTTAATAGCATTGGTAATTTACTTTTTACTCATTATGTATTACTTTTTTCTTCATTCAAAAGAGAAATGCTGGATTGTGTCCCATGGGGGGAAATCATACCACTTGCACTTCTTTGTATGAAAAGTTGGAGGCATTGTTCAATATTGGGGTTCATCAGAGGAATGCTATTCTAAAAATATGGAAGACATATTTTATAAAATACTCGAATACATATTGTTCTTTTAGTGGATTGACATCTACGTCGCATGAATTAATCTTTGATTTTTCCTTACCCTTCTCCTCAATATCCTCAGAGTGCCTGTACTGAAAGAAAAAGATCCTTTAAAAAAAAAAAAAATTCTTGTACACCTAAATGTTTTAGTTCTTTTCAAGTCTTTTTGCTTTGCCTGGGGGTAAAATATGGCCTTTCAATTTAGGTTGACAAGGATACATCCCACTCCACAGAGAAAATGCCTAAATATCCAGTAGAACAAGAGTATGGCTCCTGTCCCCTTGTTCGCTCTTCCTCGCCAGGGAAAATGTGTGAGTTAAATGGCTGGTGATATTGAAAGAAGGAAATGAATAGCATAGCTCAACCTTCTCTCCCTTTTATTTTCTGTTTAGGGAATATTTTCTCTTTGGAAGTGTGTATTGCAAGACTTCGTCTCATGCACTCTGGACATGTTATCAGAAAGGACCAGTCCCTGGAAAAGGACATCATGCTTGGTAAAGTCAAGGGTCAGCAAAAAAGAGGGAGACCCTCAATGAGATGAATTGACACAGTGGCTGCAACAATGGCCTCAAGCACAGCAACCATTGTGAGGATGCCTAGGAGCTGGCAGTGTTTCCTTCTGTTGTTCATAGGTTCCCTATGAGTTGGAATCAACTTGTTGACACCTAGCAACAATAACAAAAGGATCTCACATCCTGCAGTGAACATGAGCCCTTATCTACCCTTTACTGTGTTGTAAAATTTAACAGTGAATGCCCTGCTCTGTCTGGAATTGACTTGGTGAGACTACTGTACTGGGTTCAGGTTAAGAAAGTCCTTGTCACTAAGCATCAAGGTCAACAACTCCACGAGCTAGAAAACTTAACATTTTGATATCATTATACCACTCCTTTGTCTAATCTACTTAAAAATATATATTTTATTGTGTTTCAGGTGAAAGTTTACACAACAAATTAGGTTCCTATTTTAACAATTTTTATACAAATTGTTCAGTGATGTTGGTTACAATATTCACAATCGTGTCAGCATTCTCATTATTTCCATTCTGTTCTGTCTCCATTTATATAGCTTCCCTGCCCCTCCTTGCCTTCTTAACTTTGCTTTTGGGTAAATGTTGACCATTTTGCCTCATGTAGTTGATTGTTTAAGGGACCACATTCTTCATGGGTGATGTTTATTTTATAAGCCAATCGTTTATTTGGCTGAAAGGTGACCTTCAGGAGCGGCTTCAGTTCCAAGGTCAAAGTGTGTCTTAGGGAGATAGTCTCAGGGGTTGCTCTAGTCTCTATCAGACCTGAAAGTCTGGTCTTTTTGGGAGAATTTAAATCTTATTTTACATTTTTCTCCCATTCTATCTGGGACCTTCTGTTGTGTCCCTAGTCAGAATGGTATTGGTAGCCAGGCTCCATCTAGTTCTTCTGGTCTCAGGCTAGAAAAGGCCTTGATTCATGTGGGTTACTAGTCCTCTGGACTAGTTTTTAAGTCTCTGGTTTCCTTCATTCTCTTTTGCTCCAGACAAGGAGAGACCAAGAGCTGTATCTTAGATGGCTGCTCACAAGCTTTTAAGACCCTAGCCACTACTAGCCAAACTAGGATGTAGAAGATTAGCTTTATGAAGTTTTATGCCAGTTGTCTGAGTTTTCCAACAAGAGTATGGCCCCAAGTTTCTTAACCCAGTAAACCAATTCTACCAGGTATTTGTATATGTCTAGGAAGTCTCTGTAACTGTGCTCCCTATGAACTGTATTATATATATGAATACACATACAGCACACAAACATATACATATATGTACAAATATGTCTGTATATGCACATGCATGTACTCACATATGCCTTTCTGTGCACATATAGCATACATATCTACCTATGTACCACACACATCTTTTTTGGTTGTTATTGCTGTTATTGTGAAATTGTATATGTTATAGCATTTACCCCAATTGTCCTTTATTCTTGCATACCTGTAAGTCTCTTCATATATCTTAGTGTTAAGGGTTGAATTGTGTTCTCAGTATTGTGTGGTAGTCCACAATTTTGTGATTTGATGTAATTTTCCTATGGGTTTAAAATCCTAATCTCTGCCTGAGGTTAATGAGGCAAGATTAGGTTAAGTTAAAGAAGATTAGGGTAGAATTCAACACACTTACTCAGGTCACAGCACTGATCCA
This sequence comes from Loxodonta africana, assembly GCF_030014295.1. Classification (NCBI taxonomy): domain Eukaryota; kingdom Metazoa; phylum Chordata; class Mammalia; order Proboscidea; family Elephantidae; genus Loxodonta; species Loxodonta africana. Next base: position 22,464,434 of record NC_087343.1, read on the forward strand.
ATGTAAGGAACTTTTCCCTGGGGTATGGCCTGCATTGTATTTTATCTTCAAGAGATAAAAGGAGAGAGAAGCTAGAAGAGAGATGGGGACTTCTTACTATCAAGAATGAAGAACCCAGAGAAGAGAATGCCCTTTGGACTCTGGTTCCCTGCACTGAAAAGCTCCTAGACCAGAGGAAAATTGATCACAAGGACCTTTCCTCAGAACTGCCTGGAAGATAAAGTGTTCCCCTAGACCTGGAGCCCTGAATTTGGACTTCTAACCTCCAAAACTGTGAGAGAATAAATTTCTCTTTTTTAAAAGCCATCCACTTGTGGTATTTTTGTTTCAATAGCATTGTATAACAAAGACACTTGGGTAAGTTGTGCTGACATCCCCCTTATGGTATATAGACATTCCTCATGTTATTGTGCTTCACTTTATTGTGCTTCACACTATTGCACTTTTACAGTTTGAAGGTTTATGGCAACCCTGCATTGAACAAGTCTGTTGGCCCCTTTTTTCCAAAGATATGTGCTCACTTTGTGTCTTCATGTCACATTTTGCTAATTCTCACAATATTTCAAACGTTTTCATGATTGTTATATCTGCTATGGTGATCTGTGATCAGTGATCTTTGACGTTACTATCGTAACTGCTTTGGGGCACCACATATGCATCGTTGGAGCCACTGTGTCAATCCATCTGGTTGAGAGTCTCCCTCTTTTTAGCTGACCCTCTACTTTGCCGAGAATGATGTGTTTCTCCAGGGATTGATCTCTCCTGATAACATGTTCGAAGTATGTGAGACTTAATCTTGCCAACCTTGCTTCTAAGAAACATCCTGGCTGTACTTCTAAGACAGGTTTGTTCATTCTTCTGGCAGTCTATGGTATATTCAATATTCTTTACCAACACCATAATTCAAAGCCATCAGTTCTTCTTTGGTCTTCTGTATTAATTTGTCCAGGTTTCCCATGCATATGAGGCAATTGAAAATGCCATGGCTTGGGTCAGGCATTCATTAGTCTTCAAAGTGACATCTTTGCTTTTTAACTCTTTACAGAGGTCTTTTGCAGCAGATTTGCTCGATGCAATGCATCGTTTGATTTCTTGATTGCTGCTTCCATGGGTGTTGATTGCAGATCCAAGTAAAATAAAATCTTTGACAACTTTAATCTTTTCTCCATTTATATGCACTATTGTTGTTCTTGCTGTTAGGGGCTGCAGAGTCAGTTCCCACTCATAGCAACCCTATGCACAATGAAACAGTGCAAGGTTCTACACCATCCTCACAATTGGTTCTATGCTTGAGCCCATTGTTGCAGCCACTGTGTCAATCCATGTCTTTGAGGGTCTTCCTTTTTCACTGACCCTCTACTTTATCAAGCATGATGTCCTTCTCCAGGGACTGATCCCTCCTGATAACATGTCCAAAGTATGTGAGACATGGTCTTGCCATCCTTGCTTCTAACAAGCATTTGATTGTACTTATTCCAAGATGGATTTGTTTCGTCCTTTTGGCAGTTCATGCTATATTCAATGTTCTTTGCCAACACCACAATTCAAAAGTGTCAACTTTTCAATCTTCCTTATTAATTGTCCAAGTTTTACATGCATATGAGGTGATTGAAAGCACCATGGCTTGGGTCAGGTGCACTTTAGTCCTCAGGGTGACATCTTTGCTTTTCAACACTTTAAAGAGGTCTTTTGCAGCTGATTTGCCCAATGAAATACATCTTTCATTTCTTGACCACTGCTTCCAGGGGTGTGGATTGTGGATCCAAGTAAAATGAAATCCTTGACAACATCAGTCTTTTCTCCATTTATCATAATGCTGCTTATTGGTACAGTTGTGAGTATTTTTGTTCTCTTTATGTTCAAGTGTACGCCATATTGAAGGCTGCAGTCTTTGATCTTCATCAGTAAGTGCTTCAAGTCCTCTTCAGTTTCAGCAAGTAAGGCTGTGTCTTCTGCATAAGGCAGGCTGTGAATGAGTCTTCCTCCAATCCTTATGCCTCGTTCTTCTTCAGAGTCCCATCTTCTCAGATTATTTGCTCAGCATACAGATTGAATAAGTATGGTCAAAGGATATAACCCTGAGCCACACCTTTCCTGAGTTTAAGCCATGCAGCATTCCCTTGTTCTGTTCAAAGGAATGCATCTTGATCCATGTACAGATTCCTCATGAGCACAATTAAGTGTTATAGAATTCCCATTCTTTGCGATATTATCCATAATTTGTTATGAGCCACACAGTCAAATGCCTTATCATAGTCAATAAAACATAGGTGACCATCTTTCTGGTATTCTCTGCTTTCAGCCAGGATCCATCTGACATCAGCGATAACATTCCTAGTTCCACATACTCTTCTAAATCCAGCTGAATTTCTTGCAGTTCCCTGTGGATACACTGCTGCAGCTGCTTTTGAATGATCTTGAGCAAAATTTTGCTTGCTTGTGGTATTAATGATATCATTAGATAATTTCCACATTCAGTTGGATCACCTTTCTTGGGAATAGGCATAAATATGAATCTCTTCCAGTCAGTTGGCCAGGTAGCTATCTCTCAAATTTCTTGGCATAGACAAGTGAGCACTTCCAGAGCTGCATCTGTTTGTTGAAACATCTCAGTTGGTATTCCGTCAATTCCCAAAGCCTTGTTTTTCATCAAATCCTTCAGTGCTGCTTGGACTTCTTCCTTCAGTACCATTGGTTCGTGATCATATATTACCTCCTGAAATGGGTGAATGTCAATCAATTCTTTTTGGTATAGTGACTCTGTGTATTCCTTCCATCTTCTTTTGATGCTTCCTTTGTCGTTTAACTTTTTCCCCATAGGATCCTTCAGTACTGTAACTCAAAGTTGAATTTTTTTCTTCGGTTCTTTCAGCTTGAGAAATGCTGAGCATGTTCTTCCCTCTTGGTTTTCTATTTCCAGCTCTTTGCACGTGTCATCATAATACTTTACTTTGTCTTCTCGAGCTACTCTGTTAAATCTTTTGTTCAGTTCTTTTACTTCATTTTTTTTCCTTTTTGCTTTAGCTACTCGATGTTCAAGAGCAAGTTTCAGAGTCTATTCTGACACCCATTTAGGTCTTTTCTTTCTCCTGTCTTTTTAATGACTATTTGCTTTCTTCCTGTGTGGTGTTCTTGATGCCATCTCACAACTTGTTTGGTCTTTGGTCATTGGTTTTCAACATGAAAACCTAGTCTTGAGATAGTTTCTAAAATCAGGTGGGATATACTCGAGGTCGTACTTTGGCTCTCATATGCTTGTTCTTATTTTATTCAGTTTCAACTTGAACTTACATATGAGTAATTGATGGTCTGATCCTCATTCAGCCCCTGGCCTTGTTCTGACTGATGATATTGAACTTTTCCATTTTCTCTGTCCACAGATGTAGTCGATTTGATTCCTGTGTATTCCCTCTGGCAAGGTCCATGTGTATAGTTCCTGCTTATGTTGGTGAAAAAGGGTATTTGCAATGAAGATATTGTTGGTCTTGCAAAATTCAATCATGTGATCGCCACCATTTTTTGTATCACTAAGGCCATATTTTCCAATTACCCGTCCTTCTTTGTTTCCATCTTTCGAATTCCAATCACCAGTAATTATCAATGCATACTGATTGCATGTTCCATCAATTTCAGATTGCAGAAGTTGGGAAAAAACTTCAGTTTCTTCATGTTTGGCCTTAGTGGTTGGTGAGTAAATTTAAATAATAGTTGTATTAACTGGACTTCCTTGTAGGCATATGGATATTATCCTATCACTGACAGTATTGTACGTCAGGGTAGATCTTGAAATATTCTTTTTGATGAATGCTGTGGCATTCTTTTCACGTTGTCATTCTTGGCATAGTAGAACGTCTGATTGTCCCATTCAAAATTACCAATATCAGTCCATTTCGGCTGGCTAATGCCTAGTATATTGATGTTTATGCATTCCATTTCATTTTTAACAATTCTAATTTCCCTAGATTCATACTTTGTACATTCCAAGTCCCGATTATTAATGGATGTTTGCAGCTGTTTCTTCTCATTTTGAGTTGTGCCACATCAGCAAATGAAGGTTCCAAAAGCTTGACTCCGTCCACGTCATTAAGATCAACTCTACTTTGAAGAGGCAGCTCTTCTCCAGTTGTTTTTTGAGTGCCTTCCATCCTCAGGGGCTCATCTTCTGGCACTATATCAGACAATGTTCCACTGCTATTCCTAAGGTTTTCATTGGTTACTTCTTTTCAGGAGTAGATGACCGGTCCTTCTTCCTAGTCTGTCTTAGTCTGGAAGCTTAGCTGAAACCTGTCTGCCATGGGTGACCTTGCTGGTATTTCAATACAGGTGGCATAGCTTCCAGCATCACAGCAACATGTAACCCCCCATAGTACGACAAGCTGACAGACACATGGGGGTTATGTGCAGTAGGAAACAAAACAATTGTGTAATTTATCTTATTGTGGTGATCTGGAACCAAACTCACAATATTTCTGAGGTATGCCTGGATTGCTTTTCTCTTCATTAGAATTAACAGCTATCTGTTCTCTACCAAGTGATTCTTCCTCTCTTACCCTCCCATCCCTTGTAACCATCAAAGACATCACTTTTTGTATATATACCTATTTTTGACTTTTTTAAAAAATAAGACCATACGATATTTGTGTTTTTTGATTGAGGTATTTCACTCAGCATAATGTCTTCCAGATTCAACCATGTTGTGTTTCTCAGACTCATTATTCTTTATGGCTGCATCATATGTATGTATTTCATTGTATGCATGCACCAAAATTTGTTCATTCATCTGATGATGGTCACTTTAGGTTTCCATTGTTTTTGCTATTTTGACTAATGCTGCAATGAACATGGGTGTGCACATGTTTACCTATGTCACTGGTCTTATATCTCTAGGATATATACCCAGGAGTGGGATTGCTGGATTATAAGGTATTTCTATTTCTAGCTTTTTGAGGAAACACCATACCTTTTTCTACAGAGGTTGCACCATTTTACAATCCTACCAGCAGTATATAAGTGTTTCAGTCTTCCCACAACCTTGTCGGCATTTGTCGTTTTCTGTTTTTTGTTAAGTGTCATTTTTGCAGGTATCCCATGGTATCTCATCGTAGTTTTGATTTGCATCTATCTAGTGGCTAGTGAACAATCCGTTTTGTAAGAACTGGTTAAGAACTTGGCTGCTAACTGAATGGTCAGTGATTCGAACTCACCAGCTGCTCCATAGGAAAAATATGTGACAGTCTGCTTCTGAAAAGGTTATAACCTTGGAAACCATACAGGGAAGCTGTATCATGTTCTATAGTTTCGCTGTAAGTTGGAATCAACTCAATGGCAACAGATAATGTCTAATGATTCTGAACACCTCTTCCAGTGTTTGTTGGCCACCTGAATGTCCTCTTTGGTGAAGTGTCTGTTCATGTCATTTGCCCATTTTTTCTTGCATTATTCATCTTTTTGTTGAGTTGTTAAAGTTGTCTGTGTATTTTAGAGATTAGACACTTGTCAGATATAACATTGCCAAAGATTTTTTCCGAGTCTTTAAGTTTTCTTTTTACTCTTGGTAAAATCTTTTGATGAGAATAGGTATTTAGTTTTTAGGAGATCCCAATTATCTAGTTTATCTTCTATTGTTCATGTATTTTTAGTTGTTTAAGGTATATTTATTCAGAAAATTAGGACTCCTAGTTTTGTCCCTATGTTTTCTTCCAGGAACTTCATAGTTTTAGCTTTAACATTTAGGTTTTTGTTTATGGTGTGAGGTGTGAATTCTGTTTCATTTTTCTGTAAATAGATATCCAATTTTGCCAGCAACATTTGTTAATGAGACTGTTTCTTCCCCATTTAATGAACTTTGATTATTTGTCAAAGATCAGCTGCCCACAGATGGATAGATTTACTTCTAGTTTCTAAATCCTGTTCCCTTGGTCTATGTGTATTTTGTTGAACCAGTTTTGATTATTGTGGCATATAGTAAATTTTGAGATGGGAAGGTTGAGGCCTCCTATTTTGTTCTTCTTCAATATAGCTTTAGATATTCAGGGCATCTTTCCTTTCCATATGAAGTTGGAGATTAGTTTTTCTATTTCATTGGAGACTGTTGTTGGTATTTGCATTGGGATTGCATTATATCTATAGACCGCTTTGGGTAGTATTGACATTTGCACAACATTAAACCTTTCAATCCATGACCATAGAATGTTTTTCCTTTTATGTAGGTCTCTTTTGGTTGCTTGTAATAGTGTTTTATAGTTTTTCTTGTATAAGCCTTTTCTATCCCTGATTAGATTTATTTCTAGGTATTTTATCCTTTGAGGGGTGTTGTAAATGGTATTATCTTGATTTCCTTTTTCAAATTCTCCTTGTTAGTGTAGAGGAACCTAACTGATTTTTTTGTGTTGATATTGTCCTTGCCACTTTTCTGAATCCTTCTATTAGTTCTAATAATTTTCTTGTGGAACCTCTGAGTATTTCTATGTATAGAAGGAAGAAAGCTATTGACATCAAATTGATTCCAACATACAGGGACCCCAGAGGACAGAGTATAAACTGCCCCCATAGGGTTTCCAAGGAGTAGCTGGTGGATTCAAACTGCCAAATTTTTGGTTAGCAGACAAGCTCTTAACCACTGTGCCACCAATGCTCTATTTTCTATGTATAAACCAAAAAAACCAAACCCAGTGCTGTCGAGTCGATTCCGACTCATAGCGACCCTATATGACAGAGTAGAACTGCCCCGTAGAGTTTCTGAGGAGTGCCTGGTGGATTTGAACTGCCGACCCTACTGGTTAGCAGCCGTAGCACTTAACCACTACGCCACCAGGGTTTCCTTTCTATGTATATAAAAAAAAAAAAAATTATTTGAGAATAAGAATAATTTTAATTAATTCTTACTTTCCAATTTGGATAAACATTATTTCTGTTTCTTGCCTTATTAATCTAGCTAGGACTGCCAATACAATACTGAATAGGAATGATGATAATTAGCATCCTTGTCTTATTCCCATTCTCTTAAAGGGGAATGCTTTCAGCCTCTCTCCATTGAAAATAATGTTGGCTGTTGGTTTTGCACATATGCCCTTAATTATGTTGAATAATTTTCCTTCTGTGCTTATTTTGCAGAAGTTTTTTATCAGTAAATGGGTTGTTGGATTTTATTAAATGCCTTTCTTCATCGATTGCAGTGATCATGTGACTCTTTTCCTTTGTTTCCTTTATGTGGTAAATTTTGTTGATTGATTTTCTAATGTTGAACCACGATTGCATCCCTGATATGAATCTCACCTGATCATGGTGTTGTTATGGGGTGAATCATGTCCCCCAAAAATGTACATCAGCTTGGTTATGCCATGATTCCCAGTATTGTGTGGTTGTCCTCCATTTTGTGTTGTAATTTTATGTTAAGGAAGATTAGGCTGGGATTGTAACACCCTTACTAAGATCACATCCCTGATCCACTGTAAAGGGAGTTTCCCTGGGGTGTGGCCTGCACCACCTTTTATCTTGCAAGAGATAAAAGGAAAGGGAACTAAGCAGAGAGTGGAGGACCTCATACCATCAAGAAAGCCATGCCGGGGGCAGAGCCTGTCCTTTGGACCTGAGGTTCCTGTACGGAGATGCTCCCAGACCAAGGGAAGACTGATTACAAGGACCTTCCTCCAGAGCCAACAGAGAGAGAAAGTCTTACCCTGGAGCTGGTACCCTGAATTCAGACTTTAGCCCACTGGACTGTGAGAGAAAAAACCTCTCTTTGTTAAAACCATCCATTTGTGGAATTTCTGGTATGGTAGCACTAGATGCCTGAGACAGAATTTTTTTTTTTTTTTTTTAATATACTATTGAATTCTGGTGGCTAGAATTTTGTAGAGAATTTTTCCATCTATGTTTATAAGGGATATTTCTTTGTAATTTTCTTTCTTTTCTTTTTTTTTTTTTTTGTGGTATCTATCCCTGGCTTTGAATCAGGGCTATGCTGGCTTCACAGAATGAATTAGGGAGTGTTTTTTCCTTTTTGTATGTTCTGGAATAGTTTGAGTAGAATTGGTTTCAACTCTTCTCTGAATGTTTGGTAGTGAAGCCATCTGGGCTGGGGATTTTTTTTTTCCTTAGGAATTTCTTTATGACATTTTCAATTTCTTCTTTTGTTATGAATCTATTTAGATTTTCTACCTCTATTTGTATTCGTTTAGGTAGATAGTGTGTTTACAGAAACTTGTCCATTTTTTTTTCTAGGTTTTCAAATTTGTTGGAGTATAATTTTTCATAATATTCTCTTATGATCCTCTTTATCTTGGTTGGCTCTGTTGTAATGTCACCGGTTTCATTTCTTATTTTGGTTATTTGTGTCTTTGCATTTTCCTTTGTCAATTTGCTCAGTGGTTTCTAATTTTATTGATCCTCTTAAAGAACCAACTTCTAGTTTTGCTGATTCTTTCTACTGTATTTCTGTTTTCTGCTTATTTCTGCTCTGATCTTTATTATTTTCTTTCTTCTGGTAACTGTGGTCTTCTTGTGATCTTCCTTTTTCCATTTGTTCAAGTTGTCAGGTTAAGTTATGGATTTTGGACCTTTCTTCTTTTTTGATGTATGCATGTATTACTACAAATTTTCCTCTGAGCACTGCTTTTGCTGTGTCCCAAAGATGTTGATATGTTGTGTATTATCTTACTTGATTCTAAGTATTTTTTAAACTTTGTTTTTAGTTTGTTTTATGATCCATTAGTTTTTAAGGAAGATGTTATTCAGTTTCCATGTATTTAATTTTTTCCTTACTCTTTTTGCTGTTGATTTATGAAGATACTTCATATTCTTTTTTTTTTTTTTTTTCCAATTTATTGAGGCTTGCTTTGTGGCCTAAAATATGGCCTATTCTGGATAATGATACATGCATGTTGGAGAAGATTCTCTACTGTTCTGCTGTTGGGGGGTACGTTCTGTTTGTGAGGTCATGTTGGTTGATTATTTATTTAGATCTGTATCTTTGTTTAGAGTTTCTTTCTAGTTGTTCTGTCCATTGTTGAAGGTAGTGTGTTAAAGTCTCCTACTATTACTGTAGAACTGCTTATTTCTCCTTTCAATTCTGTTAGAGCTTGCTTTATATATTCTGGAGCTCTGGCATCGGGTGCATAAATATTTATTATTGTTGTGTCTTCTTGGTGAATTGACAGTTTAATCATTATGTAATGCTCTTCTTTGTCTTTTATAATGGATTTTGATTTATAGTGTATTTTATCAGCAATTTTTATTGCCACTCCTGCTCTCTTTTGGTTACAATTCATGTAATATATATTTTTTTCCATCTATAATTTTTAATGTGTTTAACCCTTTGTATCTAAAGTGTGTCTCTTGTAGGCAACATATTGATGGGGCCTATTTTTTTTTTTTTAATCCATTCTGCTATTCTCTGCCTCTTGATTGGTGCATTTAATCCATTTGCAATAAGCGTGATTAATGATAGGTATGAATTTACTGCTGTCATTTTTTAATACTTTTTTTGTGGTGCTAATGATTTCTTTGTTCCTCTTAATTTTGTGTGCTGAGTTATTTTTGTATATGGATTTTCTTTCCCATATATTTGTTGATGTTTTTTTTTTTACTGTTTTTTTTTATTTTCTTCTTTATTTTGGTGAGTAAATTTATTAATTTTTTTTTATGGTTACCCTGAAGTTTACCTTTATTGTACTGAGTTTAAAACAGTCTGTTATATCTTAAAATCACCATGACTTCCTCTCCAAATGGTGGAAGTTCTATAACTATGCCATTTATTTCCCCTTTTATGTATTGAGATTGTCATTTGCAGCTTCACATCTCTGGTTCCCTGTAATCAGTTTTGCAGCTTTATTTTACTCCTGCAAAGTGCTTGTCTGGGTTGGTATCTGGGTGATGCTCTCATGTTTCTTTTTTTCATGTTGTTGTCTGATGTTAGTTCTCTGTCCAAAAGACTCCCGTTCATATTTCTTGTGAAGCTGGTCCGTTTTTTACAAATTCCCTTAATTTCTGCTTTTCTGGAAATTCTCCAGTTTCATCATCATTTTTGAAATACGATTTTGCTGGATATATGATTCTTAGTAGGCAATTCTTTTCTTTCAGGATTTTATGTGTCATCCCATTGCCTTCTTGCCTGCATGTTTCTGATCAGAAATCAGCTTAGTCTTATTGGTTCCTATCTGTAAGTGATATTTGCAAGTGATATTTTGCTTTTCACAAGCTCTTCTCAGAATTCTTTCACTGTCTTTGGTTTTAGAAAATTTGATTATAAAACATCGTGGTGAATTTCTTTTGGAGTCTGTCCTGTATGGAGTTAGTTGAACTTTTTGGATGGAAATCTTCTCATTTTACATGGTATTTTGCAAGTTGTCTGTCAATATGTCTTCAAAAACTCTCTCTGTAATTTTTGTTTTCTCCTTCTATTGTGAAATTCGTATTATCTACAAATTATTAATCTTGGTAGTGTCCCACATAACTCTTAGGCTCTCTTCATTCTTTTTTTTTTTTTTGCTTGTCTCTCAAATAATTTAGTTGTCAAGGAATTTGTCCTCTATTTTACTGATTATTTTTTCCATTGATTCAGTTCTGCTTCTGTGCACTTCCATTGAGTAATCTGTTCCTGATATTTTATTGTTAATCTTTTGAATTTCTAGGTGTTGCTTTCGTGTGGTTTCTATTTGTCTCTTGAGATTGTCATTTTGTTCTTGTATTGTTTTCCTGAATTGTTCTAGGGTTTTTGTTTTGTTTTGTTTTTCTGTCTGTCTTTTCCTTGATCTCCTTGAGAAGCCTAAACATAAGACTTTTGAATTACTTATCAGCTAGTTCGATTATTATTTCTTCCTCAGGAATGTTTTCTGTCCCTTTATTTTGCTCATTTGCATGACCCATCATCTCCTGTTTCTTCATATGATTTGTTATTGCCTGCTGGATATGAGGCATTAAGTTGTTTATTTATTTATGCATTTCTTATTGATTGTTTTGTCCTGATTTTATTTATTTATTTTTATATCTAGGCCTTTGTTTCTTCTCTTTCTCTTCAGAATGTCTTCCTTTTATATTATTTTAATTATTGTTGTTTTGTTGTACTAGTCTATGTGTAACTTTGGTGGTGTTGGTTGACTGGGCATGGTTTCATCTAACTAGTAGGTGTGGTACATCACACCCATGTGTGAGTCCTTTGTTGATAGGCTCATATGTCTTCCCTTGAAGGACTGAGAGGAAGTATGAGAACAGGTTCTTTCATTGATGTTCGGCAGCAATTGCTGGGTTGTCAGTGTCCCTCCACAGCTCTTGCAGGGCCATGGGGTCCATTTGGATTAGTACTAGTGGTTAGTGTGTCTGCTGGAGGGCAGGGCAGGACATCTATCTTTTGTGAGGCAGTGCTACACAGATGGATTGAATGGGCCCTCTGTGTATGCACAAATTGGTGTCTCGGTAAGTGCTGGGAGATCAAGGTGTCTCACTGAATTTTCAGTCAGCCTACAGGAACTGTCTTGGTGTGGGATGTGTAACATTGCACCTGGGAGTCCATTGGATGAGGGTGCTAGGATCTCCTGCTCTTCATTGAGCAGAGGTGTGGAGGGCGACTGTTAGGATGTGATGGGCATTGCTGAAGAGGTGATGTGCCTCTACGGCCTATCACTGGATTGGGGGGCAAGGATCACTCCCACTGGTTTTTTGCTTAGGGACACTGTGGATTTGCATGCCAGTCTCTGAGTGGACTGAGCAGGAGTGTGCAAGTCATTGGTTGCTGGTGGTTGCCAGTAGAGTGCTAGACCCTGGTCTCTGGGTGGGTGAGTGGGTGGGTGGTGGGGGTTGGTGCACAGGGCAGGAGCTCTCTGCTTATACAGCATGGAAATGCATGCCAATGGTCACCTGGCAGGTGGGGTGGCAGGGGTGGGGAGCATGCCCCTCTGGTCACATGATGGGGCACAAGGGTGCTCTACATAGGCTTCAGCAGGTGATCAGGGCCTGACTTTGACCAAATGCTAGGGGGAAAAAAAAAAAAGGGCTGCCTGAAATCTGACCAGAGGGAGGACCTTCAGCTGTTACTCTATATATCCACTACTCCATGGGTGACACCTGTCCAATGGTCAGGTACTACTGCTTGTGAGTAGTGGTGTCTCTAGTTCCTGGCTCCCTTCCTGCTTTGTGGTCACCAGGATCCCTGAAGAATTAGTTTGCCTTCCTGCACTTTGCCTCCTGAGATCTGATTCATAGCCTACTCACCTTGTTTCACTCTGAATTTGTCTACACAGTGTCTACGTCACCTGTTTGGAATTCTGTGAAGTTGTCTTCCTGTGCTTCTCACGCAGGAATGCAGTTTACTTTGTGTTAAAATGGGCACTCTGCTCTGTGCTGGCTGGCAAGGTGCCTACAATCTGTAGATCTCTTTGTTCACCATTTTCATTCAGTTTCCCCTTCCACTAGGTGTTCGATTTAATTGTTCATTCTTTTGTTTGATGCTCCAGGTACCAAGATTGTCATCTGTATTTGTTCCACTTAGTTTCTAGGTTCTTTGCTGTAGAGGGGAATGGTATGGTGTTTCTGACTAAGATGCCATCTCTCTTCCTATGTCTGTCTTGAATAGTTAGGACCTAGGACTTTGATTGATTTCCCAGAATTCATATAACATTGTTCTTTACTGGCAATTTTTATATCCTAAAAGTATTTTGAAATAAAGTTTTCTCTTCTTTCCTATGTAAATGAGTTAAAATCTCACACAATTTTATGTGTAATATGTTTTTGAATAATGATATAAAATTCTTACCATACAGTGAGAGTTCATATACTATAGGTTGATTGAGAGCACTATCTAAAGTTAAAGAACCTTGATTGTTATATAGCAATCCCATACATTAAACCCTGAAGTTAAGCATGAAAATGTAATTCCAGTCTATCATTCCTGGATTGTTGTGTAGACAGGAGAAACAAGTGCTAATATCGGTCACTGCCTACAGAGTTACCATAATTCTTCAATCACAAAATGTGTTCATCTCCACAGGGCAGAAAACAGGGCACTAAAGATAGATCATCACACTCACATGAGAAATAAATCGCCCATTTCCCCTTTGATAGGACACAGCCAAATGGAAGTCTCTTATAAAAGGGTTAGTTTTGAACCAGCATGGATAATATATTAAGATAACACATCTTCAAGGTTAAAAGCATAGTTGTCTGTAAAATTAGACTATAATTTTATAGTTCTTTTTACTGAGATGGATTATGAAAAAGTAAAATGATCGTCTAATTATCAGAAAAAAGTGGTTATTTTCCAGCATTCTTTGTTGCCCTATACTATCCATATAAAAAGAAAATCTGCTATTAAAATTACATAGCTAACTAAACCAAGTACCATTATCTGAGACTTCATATTTTTCTTCTTTATTTTGAGGAGTAGGTTTGTTGATTTTTTTTGTGATTATCTTGAAATTTACCCCATTTTCTTAAGTTTGAACCAGCCTTTTATTGCTTGATATTGCCTCGATTTCCTCTTTATTTCAAAGTTCTATAGCTACACTGTTTATTCTCTCTTTTATTTTTCTGACATTGTTGTCATTTACAGATTGACCTCTCTGGTCCCCTTATGTAAATTTTTTAATTATGTTTTATCCTCAAGAGTTCAATACCTATGTTGTTATCTGGCTGATTCAGTCTTGCATCCTAGATTCAGGCTGTTGCCTGACGTTGTTGGTTTTCTAACCAAAGGACACCTTTAAGTAATTTTGTAAGCTTGGTTTGGTTTTTACACATTTCCTTAATTCCTGTTTATCTGGAAATGTCCTAAATTTGCCAGCATATTTGAGTGAGAGTTTTGCATGGATATGTTATTTTAGGTTGGCAATTTTTTTTCTTTCAATGTTATACGTCATCCTGTTACCTGATTACCTGCATGGTTTCTGCCGAGCAATCACAGCTTAGTCTTATTTCCCCTCTGTATATAACATTTCATTTTTCTTGAGCTGCTCTCAGGATTCTTTGTTTGTCTTTGGTTTTAGTGAGTGTGATCATGATACACCTTGCTGATTTTCTTTTGAGGTCTATCCCATATGGTGTTCGTTGAGTTTCTTCGGTAGTCAGCTTTTCATCTTTCATGATATTAGGTAAGTTTTCTGTCAGCAAATCTTCAATAATCTTCTCTGTGTTTTCTGTTTCCTTCCCCTGTTCTGGAACTCCAATCAACACAACTTTTTGCTTTGGATTGTGTCCCACATCATTCTCTGGGTTTCTTCATTCTTTTCTCTGATTTTCCTTGAAATGGTATTCAAGGATTTGTCTTCAATTTTGCTGATCCTGTCTTCCATTGTTTCAAATTTGCTGCTAAAGCCTTCTATGGCACTGTCCATTTCTGAAATCTTGTTTAACTTTTGGATTTCTAATTGTTGTTTTTGTATGACTTTTAGTTGTTCATTATTTTGACATTTTGTTTCTGTATTATTTTCTTGAATTCTTCCATTATTTTGTCTGTCTTTTCCATTATTTTGTCTTTCTTCCTAATTTTTGTCTGTATTTTCCTTTGTCTCTTGGAGGTCCTGAATATTAGAGTTTTGAATTTCCCATCTGGTAGTTTCAGTGCTTTTTCTTCTACTGGAAAGTCGTCTGGTGTTTTATTTTGGATGCTTTCTGGGATCATCGTGTCCTTTTTTTTTTTATGTTCTGATACTGTCTGCTGTCTTCAGGGCTTTCAGAAATTATTTTGTTAACTTATTGATTGTATATTTGTTTTTTTCATTCTGCTTTTTTTTTAATTTGCTTATGTCAGGTCAGGCAGGCTGGGTGTTCTTTGTTGTTTGCTCATTTGTAGGCATGATACTTCTCACTATCTTTTCCAGGTGGGTAGGGCCAGTCGCTCAACTATGGTGCAACAGGGTAGGTACAATGGAGGAGGGATGGGAATGGGTCATTAGTGGCATGTACTCAGGTAGATAGGGTGGGACAGGGGGGCAGTGCAGGGCAGTGTACAGTGGTCCATGCCTGTGCCACTTGAGGTTGCTGCACTCAGTTTGTAGTACAGTTAGGCAGGAGGGAAGGGGAAGGCTGTGATGTGTGTAACTAAGTGGATATGGGAAAGATGAGAAAGAAGAGAAAGAAACAGGAGCCAAAAACAAAAGAAAACAAACAAAAAATGGTGCTGAGAGAACCTGCTGGAGGAGTGGCATGGACCCAGGGAAGCTGTGTTCTGGTGGCTTTCTAGCTGGGCAGTGTGGCACAATCTGTCAAGGAGGGGCAGAGATGGCACACCTGGCTAGATGGCCAGGAGAAGGGAAAGGAGGGCACAAAGAGAGATATTAGAAATAAACAAACTTAAAAAAGGCACATGCGTCCAGGTGGTTGGAAGAAAGAAAAGGAAGGAAGGAAGGAAGAGAGAGATAGGACACGGAGAAAAAGAAAAAAATAAAATACCCCAAGGGAGCCATTCACACAGTGGCACAGAATTGGGAAGTTGTGTGCCAGCAGCTCCACAGCTGAGTGGTGTGACACAACCTGTCAAAAAGAGACATAGAAGGCACACATGGCCACATGGTCAGGAGAAAGGAAAGAAAGGTTGGTAGAAAGAGATAAGAAACCAAGAAAGAAAAAGAGAAAAATGTCCTGAGGGAGCCCACCAGCAAACCAAGCACAATTTCCCATTGCGTTTTGAAGACTGTCTTCTTTGAGAGCAACCCACTTACAAAAACGTCAAAACTAGCACTATTCTTTAATAAACGTATTTATTTGTTAATGCAAGCATTATTTTAACAACCATTTCAATGGTTCAAAACATTATTCACTGTGATTTTTTAATATATTTAGAGCACAAGTTTTGGAGTCATTAAATTCTCATTTGGGATGTTTGGAACTTGAAAGCTATGACCATCAAAAAATTACTTAATCACTATTGGTTATGAGTTCATTTTTAAAATATAATTAAAAATATAAAATAATTTACTTTGGCTCTCATATTATAAGTTGATGAATATATTTAATAAATATAAGTGAAATAGTATTAAGAAGGCTTTAAGTGCAATCCTTGGTTTACCATACAAACACAATAGTTGGTTAGTAATAAAATTCATCCTCATTCAAGTGCAACAACTTGGAAGACCTGTCATTATTCTGCAAGTAGAGTGCTTCATCCTCTGTGATTGAACGGTAAACCTGAACATCTACTGTATCTACACTAGAGATTATTCCTTTCATTTTTACTTATACCTCTTTTCTACTTCATTGATAATTCCATGAAAGTACACAATGAAGTCCGTATAATTTTATGTTCTCTGCCCTGCAACAGTGCCTGGCAAAGTTTAGGTGCTCAATACCCATAAAAAAAACATTATCATCAAGTTGATTCCAACTCGTAGTGACTCTCTAGAACAGAGTAGAACTGTCCCATAGAGTTTTCAAGGAGCACCTGATGGATCTGAACTGCTGACCCTTTGGTTAGCAGCCGTAGCACTTAACCACTATTCCACCAGGGTTTCCAGGTGTTCAATAGATACCTTAAATGAACAAACATCAAATACTTGAGTTCTCTCTACTTAACAGTAATTTAAACGCCAATTAAGTGTAGTATAGGTATAAATTTAGTTCTTTAAATTTTGGAAATAAATATCTCTTTAGGACCTTGTTAAAGTACCATTTTCATAGAATTTAATTCATACCTAGGGATTGGTGATATATCACTGCATTATAAAATAAGGTCTAGGCTGAATATTAATTGATTGAAGCTTTTTAATAATTCATAGGTAAAGAAGCTCATTTTATCAGGAGAAACTAGTTCCTGGAGAAGAATACCATGCTTGGTAAAGTAGAGGCTCAGTAAAAAGTGGAAGACCCTCAATGAAATGAATTGGCACAGTGACTAAAACAAAGGGCTCAAACGTAACAATGACTGTGAGGATGGCATAGGACCAGGAAACATTTTGTTCTACTATACATGGGGTCCCTATTAGTTGGAACAGACTCAACAGCATGTAACAACAAAAACAATGAAGTAGCTCCAAGGCAGGGTTTATAAGTCACTGTGAGTTCGAATTGATTTGACAGCAACGGTTTGTTGTTGGTTATTACAGTACAAAGTTTCAGAATTCTCCGTCTTTAGGGAACATTGAGTTTTCATACCATAACTTTGCCAGTTCCGTAGAAGATAAATGAAAAAAAAAAAGTTTTCTAAATATTGCTTTATTATAACAATTAATAAAGTATATTATAGACTAGCATTGTGACTTATGAGGATTGTATTTTTGTAATATTCCAGTGCATTGTGCTCACACCATTCTATGGATATTTTTAAACTGTGATATTTGAAAACGTTCTTTAGACAATTATTTTCTTTTTGATCTATAAAAAAAGGGTAAAAAAAAGAAAACAAATATAATTGATGTATATCTGAGTACTGAAAAAAAAAAAAAAAAGATTTCCAGCCTCAGCATTATTATTCACAAATAAAAGAAGCCACTTTTTTTTTTTTTTTTTTCACTGTTCTTTAAGTGAAAGTTCAGAAATCAGGTCAGTCTGTCATACAAAAATTTACATACGCCTTGCTATACACTCCTAATCACTCTCCCTCTGATGAGATAGCACAGTACTTCCCTCCCCTTTCTCTCATGTATATTTGTGTAGCTTCAGGACACCTCTGCCCTCTCATCTCCCCTCCCAACAGGAAATGCCAACATAGTCTCATGTGTCGACTTGATCCAAGAAGATTGTTCTTCACCAGTCTCATTTTCCATCCCCTATTCACTTCAATCCCTGTCTGAAGAGTTAGCTTTGGGAATGGTTCCTGCCGTAGTGTAACAGGTCTGGGGTCCATGGCCTCCGGGGTTCCTCCAGTCATAGTCTGACCATTAAGTCTGGTTTTTTTACGATAATTTGAGGTCTGCATCCCACTGCTGTCCTGCTCCCTCAGGGTTTCTCTGTTGAGTTCCCTGTCAGGGCAGTCATTGGTTGTGGCCAGGTACCATCTAGCTTTTCTGGTCTCAGGCTGATGTAGTCTCTGGTTTATGTGGTCTTCTTTGTCTCTTAGGCTCATAATTATTTTGTGCTTTTGGTGTTCCTCATTCTTCCTTGTTCCAGGTGGGTTGAGACCCATTGATGCATCTTAGATGGCCGCTCGTTAGCATTTAGGACCACGGACACCACTCTCCAAAGTGGCATGCAGAATGTTTTCTTAATAGGTTTTATTGTGCCAAATGATTTAGATGTCCTCTGAAACCATGATCCTCAAACCCCCACCCCTGCTATGCTGGCCTTTGAAGTGTTCAGCTTTTTTAAGGAAACTTCTTTGTTTTTGGTTTAGTCCATTTGTGTTGACCTCTCCTTATCTTTCCCTTCACCTAAAATGAAGCTTATCTACTACCTGATTAGTGAATACCTCTCTTCCTCCCTCCTGCCCTCCCCCCTCTAGTAACTATGAAAGAGTATTTTCTTCCCTACTTAAACCATTTCTCCGGTTCTTATAATAGTGGCCTTATACAATATTTGTCCTTTGGCAATTGACTGATTTCACTCAGCATAATGTCTTCCAGATTTCTCCATGTTATGAAATGTTTCATGGATTCAACATTGTTCTTTATCAATGCATAGTATTCCAGTGTGTGAATATATATACCATAGTTTATCCATTCATCCATTGATGGGCACCTTGGTTGCTTCCAACTTTTTGCTATTGTAAACAGTGCTGCCATGAACATGGGTGTGCATATATCTGTTCGTGTAAAGGTTCTTATCTCTCTATGATATATTCCAAGGAGTGGGACTGCTGGATCGTATGGTAATTCTATTCCTACTTTTTTAAGGAAGCACCAGATTGATTTCCAAAGTGGTTGCACCATTTTACATTCCCACCAGCAACGTCTAAGTGTTCCAATCTCTCCAGAACCCCTCCAACATTTATTGTGTTTTTTTGGATTAATGCCAGCCTGTTGGAGTGAAATGGAATCTCATTGTAGTTTTGATTTGCATTTCTCTAATGGCTAATGATTGAGAGCATTTCCTCATGTATCTATTAGGCATCTGAATGTCTTCTTTAGTGAAGTGCCTATTCATATCCTTTGCCCATTTTTTAATTAGGTTATTTGTCTTTTGGGGGTTGAGTTTTAGCAGAGTCATGTAGATTTTAGAGATCAGGCACTGGTTGGAGATGTCATAGCTGAAAACTTTTTCCCAGTCTGTAGGTAGTCTCTTTACTCTTTTGCTGAAGTCTTTGGATGAGCATAGGTGTTCGATTTTTAGGAGCTCTCAGTTATCTGGTTTCTCTTCGGCATTTTTTGTAATGTTTTGTATTCTGTTTATGCCTTGTATTAGGGCTCCTAAAGTTGTCCCTATTTTTTCTTCCATAATCTTTATCATTTTAGACTTTATGTTTAGGTCTTTGATCCATTTGGAGTTAGTTTTTGTGCATGGTGTGAGGTATGGGTCTTGTTTAATTTTTTTGCAGATGGATATCCAGTTATGCCAGCACCATTTGTTAAAAAGATTATCTTTTCCCCAGTTAACTGACACTGGGCCTTTGTCAAATATTAGCTGCTCATATGTGGATGGATTTTTATGTCTGGATTCTCAATTCTGTTCCATTGGTCAATGTGCCTGTTGTTGTACCAGGACCAGGCTGTTTTGACTACTGTGGTGGTATAATAGGCTCTAAAACCAGGTAGAATGAGGCCTCCCACTATGTTCTTCTTTTTCAGTAATGCTTTACTTATCTGGGGCTTCTTTCTCTTCCATATGAAGTTGGTGATTTGTTTCTCCATCTCATTAAAAAATCCCATTGGAATTTCAATCAGAATTACATTGTATATATGGATGGCTTTTGGTAGAATAGACATTTTTACAATGTTAAGTTTCCTATCCATGAGCAAGGTATGTTTTTTCCACTTATGTAGGTCCCGTTTGATTTGTTGCAGTAGTACTTTATAGTTTTCTCTGTATAGGTCTTTTACGTCTCTGGTTAGATTTATTCCAAAGTATTTTATCTTCTTGGGGGCTAGTGTGAATGGTATTGATTTGGTGATTTCCTCTTCGATGTTCTTTTTGTTGATGTAGAGGAATCAAACTGATTTTTGTATGTTTATCTGGTAACCTGATACTCTGCTAAACTCTTCTTTTAGTTTCAATAGTTTTTTTGAAGATTCCTTAGGGTTTTCTGTATATAAGATCATGTCATCTGCAAACAGAGATACTTTTACTTCTTCCTTACTCATCTGGATGCCCTTTATTTCTTTATCTAGCCTAATTGCTCTGGCTAGGACCTCCAGCACAATGTTGAATAAGAGTGGTGATAAGGGGCACCCTTGTGTGGTTCCCGTTCTCAAGGGAAATGCTTTCAGAATCTCTCCATTAAGGATGATGTTGGCTGTTGGTTTTGTATAAATCCCCTTTATAATGTTGAGAAATTTTCTTTCTATTCCTATTTTGCTGAGAGTTTTTATCATGAATGGCTGTTCGACTTTGTCAAATGCCTTTTCTGCATCAATTGATAAAATCATGTGGTTCTTGTCTTTTGTTTTATTTATATAGTGGATTACATTAACTGTTTTTCTAATATTGAACCATCCTTGCATACCTGGTATAAATCCCACTTGGTCATGGTGGATTTTTTTTTTTTTTTGTTGGTGTGTTGTTGAATTCTACTGGCTAGAATTTTGTTGAGGATTTCTGATCTATGTTCATGAGGGATATAGGTCTGTAATTTTCTTGTTTTGTGCTGTTTTTAGCTGGTTTTGGTATCAGGGATATGCTGGAGAAGCCACGATTTTAAGTAAAATAATAATAATAATATTGTATTAAAGGGTATTGGAGTAGCTTACAGAATCTCTTAAGAGATTCAGGGTATCAGTCTTTTTCGGAGGGGGCAGGGCACATCAGGAATTGAATTCATTCCATAGCACATTGCTTCCTCAGTGGAGTCCCCTTCTCCCTGATACTTGGCACAAACCCGGAAGATTGCACAGAGGAAATAAGGCTATGGACTCCAGTTTGGGGCTTCTGGAAGCTTACTATCTCTCCCAGTTTCCCTGTAAGGATGGTACCCTCTAGCACTACCTTCCTTGTGTCATTAATGTTCTAATGATAAACTCACATTGACGTACCTCACTGATGGAAGTATACTATAAACCCACTGAGAAGGGGATGATCTTGCTCCCACTTTGAAACAGCATGGACTCATTAGCAGGAAATTCTGAAAGTGTATGAAGAATTTTAAAAAATGCTAGGTGAGTGAAAAGAATGATGGCTCCTCATTGAAACTGCTAACTGTAGGTATACATGAGTTATTCAGTTTGGTGTCCATCATTTAATAAATAGTTAATGGTATATGCTATTTAATTAATACTATGATGAACAAAGAGTGGAAAAAAGAAAAGAAATAAACTTGATACAGACTGAAAAGGTCACTCAAAATTTGTGGGAAAGAAAAATGTATGATCAAATTACAATGATACGGGGTCTTAAACAGAAATTTGTAAAATGGGTTATAGAAATGGGATAAAAGTAGTTAATTCAAACTGGTGAGTATGAAGTAGCATTTTTCTAGGAAAAAATAATTGAACAGATAATGGCAAATGAAAACATAAAAAACAGGTCATTTACCAAGAAGAGATTACTGTTGCGATTGAATGCAATATTCAGCTCACCAACTGAAGGAAGTGGTGGGACAACTGAGTTCAGTGTATGAAACAACCTGCTAGAAAGTATACTGGTTAATTTGATGAAGAAGGATTGTAAAGGCTTTCAAATACAAATTGATATAACACATTTGTTTCTTTTTTTTAAAGCAAGTTAACTTGGTAAAAATATGACAGATCGAATAGTGGGAAAAAGACCCTGGAATCATGAAACAAAGTGGGGCTTCATAAGTGACACAAGCAAGAATTAGGAAGGTGACATCTTTGCTTTTCAACACTTTAAAGAGGTTCTTTGCAGCAGATTTACCCAATGCAATGCGTCTTTTGATTTTTTGGCTGCTGCTTCCACGGGTGTTGATTGTGGATCCAAGTAAAATGAAATCCGTGACAACTTCAGTCTTTTCTCCATTTATCATGATGTTGATCATTGGTCCAGTTGTGAGGATTTTTATTTTCTTTATGTTGAGATGCAATCCATACTGAGGCTGTGGTCTTTGATCTTCATTAGTAAGCGCTTCAAGTCCTCTTCACTTTCAGCAAGCAAGGTTGTGTCATCGGCATAACGCAGGTTGTTAATGAGTCTTCCTCCAATCCTGATGCCCAGTTCTTCTTCATATAGTCCAGCTTCTCAGAATATTTGCTCAGCATACAGATTGAATAGGTATGGTGAAAGGATACTACCCCGACGCACATCTTTCCTCACTTTAAACCACTCAGTATCCCCTTGTTCTGTCCGAATAACTGCCTTTTGATCTATGCAAAGGTTCCTCATGAGCACAATTAAGTGTTCTGGATTTCCCATTCTCCACAATGTTATCCACAATTTGTTAGGACCCACACAGTCGAATGCCTTGGCATAGTCAATCAAACACAGGTAAACATCCTTCTGGTATTCTCTGCTTTCAGCAAGGATCCATCTGACATCAGCAATGATATCTCTGGTTCCATGTCCTCTTCTGAAACTGAATTTCTGGCAGTTTCCTGTCGATATACTGCTGTAACCGTTTTTTTTTTTTAATAATGTTTACTGTGCTCTAAGTGAATATCTACAAACCAAGTCAGTCTGTCACATATAAGCTTATATACACTTTACTCCATACTCCCACTTACTCTCCCTCAGTGAGTCAGCCTGCTCCCTCCTTCCAGTCTCTCCTTTCGTGACCGTTTTGCCAGTTTCTAACCCTCTCTACCCTCCTATCTCCCCTCCAGGCAGGAGATGCCAACACAGTCTCAAGTGTTCACCTGATACAAGTAGCTCATTCTTCACCAGCATCTCTCTCCAACCCATTGTCCAGTCCCTTCCATGTCTGATGAGCTCTCTTCGGGAATGGTTCCTGTCCCGGGCCAACAGAAGGTTTGGGGACCATGACTGCCGGGATTCTTCTAGTCTCAGTCAGACCATTAAGTCTGGTCTTTTTATGAGAATTTGGGGACTCCATCCCACTGTTCTCCTGCTCCCTCAGGGGTTCTCTGCTGTGCTCCCTGTCAGGGCAGTCATTGGTTGTGGCCGGGCACCATTTAGTTCTTCTGGTCTCAGGATGATGTAAGTCTCTGGTTCATGTGGCCCTTTCTGTCTCTTGGGCTCATAGTTATCGTGTGACCTTGATGTTCTTCATTCTCCTTTGATCCAGGTGGGTTGAGACCAATTGATGCATTTTAGGTGGCTGCTTGTTAGCATTTAAGACCCCAGATGCCATATTTCAAAGTGGGATGCAGAATGTTTTCATAACAGAATTATTTTGCCAATTGACTTAGAAGTCCCCTTAAGCCATAGTCCCCAAACCCCCGCCCTTGCTCCGCTGACCTTTGAAGCATTCAGTTTATCCCGGAAACTTCCTTGCTTTTGGTCCAGTCCAGTTGAGCTGACCTTCCATGTATTGAGTATTGTCCTTCCCTTCACCTAAAGTAGTTCTTATCTACTAACTAATCAGTAAATAACCCTCTCCCATCCTCTTTCTCTCCGCCCCCCGTAACCACAAAAGTATGTGTTCTTCTCAGTTTATACTATTTCTCAAGATCTTATAATAGTGGTCTTATACAATATTTGTCTTTTTGCATCTGACTAATTTCACTCAGTATAACGCCTTCCAGGTTCCTCCATGTTATGAAATGTTTCAGAGATTCGTCACTGTTCTTTATCGATGTGTAGTATTCCATTGTGTGAATATACCACAATTTATTTACCCATTCATCTGTTGATGGACCCCTTGGTTGCTTCCAGCTTTTTGCTATTGTAAACAGAGCTGCAATAAACATCGGTGTGCATATATCTGTTTGTGTGAAGGCTCTTGTATCTCTAGGGTATATTCCGAGGAGTGGGATTTCTGGGTTGTATGGTAGTTCTATTTCTAACTGTTTAAGATAACGCCAGATGGATTTCCAAAGTGGTTGTACCATTTTACATTCCCACCAGCAGTGTATAAGAGTTCCAATCTCTCTGCAGCCTCTCCAACATTTATTATTTTGTGTTTTTTGGATTAATGCCAGACTTGTTGGAGTGAGATGGAATCTCATCGTAGTTTTAATTTGCATTTCTCTAATGGCTAATGATCGAGAGCATTTTCTCATGTATCTGTTAGCCGCCTGAATATCTTCTTTAGTGAAGTGCGTGTTCATATCCTTTGCCCACTTTTTGATTGGGTTGTTTGTCTTTTTGTGGTTGAGTTTTAACAGAATCATATAGATTTTAGAGATCAGGTGCTGGTCGGAGATGTCATAGCTGAAAATTCTTTCCCAATCTCTAGGTGGTCTTTTTACTCTTTTTGTGAAGTCTTTAGATGAGCATAGGTGTTTGATTTTTAGGAGCTCCCAGTTATCTGGTTTCTCTTCGTCATTTTTGGTAATGTTTTGTATTCTGTTTATGCCTTGTATTAGGGCTCCTAGGGTTGTCCCTATTTTTTCTTCCATGATCTTTATCGTTTTATTCCTTATGTGTAGGTCTTTGATCCACTTGGAGTTAGTTTTTGTGCATGGTGTGAGGTATGGATCCTGTTTCATTTTTTTGCAAATGGATATCCAGTTATGCCAGTACCATTTGTTAAAAAGATTATCTTTTCCCCAATTAACTGACACTGGGCTTTTGTCAAATATCAGCTGCTCATATGTGGATAGATTTATATCTGGGTTCTCAATTCTGTTCCATTGGTCTATGTGCCTGTTGTTGTACCAGTACCAGGCTGTTTTGAATACTGTGGCTGTATAATATGTTCTAAAATCAGGTAGAGTGAGGCCTCCCACTTTCTTCTTCTTTTTCAGTAATGCTTTGCTTATCCGGGGCTTCTTTCCCTTCCATATGAAGTTGGTGATTTGTTTCTCCATCACATTAAAAAATGTCATTGGAATTTGTATCAGAAGTGCATTGTATGTATAGATGGCTTTTGGTAGAATAGACATTTTTACTATTTTAAGCCTTCCTATCCATGAGCAAGGTATGTTTTTCCACTTATGTAGGTCCTTTTTAGTTTCTTGAACTAGTACTTCATAGTTTTCTTTGTATAGTTCTTTTACATCTTTGGTAAGATTTATTCCTAAGTATTTTATCTTCTTGTGGGCTACTGTGAATGGTATTGATTTGGTTATTTCCTCTGCGATGTTCTTTTTGTTGATGTAGAGGAATCCAAGTGATTTTTGTATGTTTATCTTATAACCTGAGACTCTGCCAAACTCTTCTATTAGTTTCAGTAGTTTTCTGGAGGATTCCTTAGGGTTTTCTGTGTATAAGATCATGTCATCTGCAAGTAGAGATAATTTTACTTCCTCCTTGCCAATACGGATGCCCTTTATTTCTTTGTCTAGCCTAATTCCTCTGGCTAGGACCTCTAGCACAATGTTGAATAAGAGCGGTGATAAAGGGCATCCTTGTCTGGTTCCCATTCTCAAGGGAAATGTTTTCAGGCTCTCTCCGTTTAGAATGATGTTGGCTGTTGGCTTTGTATAGATGCCCTTTATTTTGTTGAGGAATTTTCCTTCAATACCTATTTTGCTGAGTTTTTATTATCATAAAAGGGTGTTGGACTTTGTCAAATGCTTTTTCTGCATCAATTGATAAGATCATGTGGTTTTTGTCTTTTGTTTTATTTATGTGGTGGATTACATTAATGGTTTTTCTAACATTAAACCAGCCTTGCATAGCATACCTGGTGTAAATCCCACTTGGTCGTGGTGGATTATTTTTTTGATATGTTGTTGAATTCTATTGGCTAGAATTTTGTTGAGGATTTTTGCATCTATGTTCATTAGGGATATAGGTCTGTAATTTTCTTTTTTTGTGATGTCTTTACCTGGTTTTGGTATCAGGGAAATGGTGGCTTCATAGAATGAGTTAGGTAGTATTCCGTCATGTTCTATGCTTTGAAATACCTTTAGTAGTAGTGATGTTAACTCTTCTCTGAAAATTTGGTAGAAGTCTGCAGTGAAGCCGTCCGGGCCAGGGCTTTTTTTTGTTGGGAGTTTTTTGATTACCTTTTCAAACTCTTTTTTTTGTTATGGGTCTATTTAGTTGTTCTACTTCTGATTGTGTTAGTTTAGGTAAGTAGTGTTTTTCTAGGAATTCATCCGTTTCTTCTAGGTTTGCAAATTTGTTAGAGTACAATTTTTTGTAAAAATCTGATACGATTCTTTTAATTTCAGTTGTGTCTCTTGTGATATGGCCAATCTTGCCTCTTATTCAGGTTATTTGTTTCCTTTCCTGTATTTCTTTAGTCAGTCTGGCCAGTGGTTCATCAATTTTGCTAATTTTTTCAAAGAACCAGCTTTTGGTGTTGTTAATTCTTTCAATTGTTTTTCTGTTCTCTATTTCATTTAGTTCAGCTCTAATTTTTATTATTTGTTTTCTTCTGGTGCCTGATGGATTCTTTTGTTCCTCGCGTTCTACTTGTTCAAGTTGTCAGGACAGTTCTCTGATTTTGGCTCTTTCTTCTTTTTGTATGTGTGCATTTATCGATATAAGTTGACCTCTGAGCACTGCTTTTGCTGTGTCCCAGAGGTTTTGATAGGAATTATTTTCATTCTCGTTGCATTCTATGAATTTCTTTATTCCCTCCTTAATGTCTTCTATAACCCAGTCTTTTTTGAGCAGGGTATTGTTCAGTTTCCAAGCATTTGATTTCTTTTCCCTAATTTTTCTGTTATTGATTTCCACTTTTATGGCCTTGTGGTCTGTGGTCTGAGAAGATGCTTTGTAATATTTCGATGTTTTGGATTCTGCAAAGGTTTGTTTTATGACCTAATATGTGATCTATTCTAGAGAATGTTCCATGTGCACTAGAAAAAAAAGTATATTTTGCAGCAGTTGGGTGGAGTGTTCTGTATAGGTCTATGAAGTCAAGTTGGTTGATTGTAGCAATTAGGTCTTCTGTGTGTCTATTGAGCTTCTTACTGGAAGTCCTATCCTTCTCCAAAAATGGTGTGTTGAAGTCTCCTAGTATAATTGTGGAGGTGTCTGTCTCACTTTTTAGTTCTGTTAAAGTTTGTTTTATGTTTCTTGCAGCCATGTCATTGGGTGCGAAAATATTTAATATGGTTATATCTTCCTGGTCAATTGAAGTCTATTTTGTCAGAAATTAATATTGCTACTCCTGCTCTTTTTTGCTTATTGTTTGCTTGATATATTTTTTTTTCCATCCTTTGAGTTTTACTTTGTTTGTGTCTCTAAGTCTAAGGTGTGTCCCTTGTAGGCAGCATATAGACGGATCGTGTTTCTTTATCCAGTCTGAGACTCTCTGTCTCTTTATTGGTGCATTTAGTCCATTTACATTCAGTGTAATTATAGGTAAGAATGTGTTTATTGCTGTCATTTTGATTCCTTTTTGTGTGTGTTGTTGACAATTTCATTTTTCCACTTACTTTTTTGTGCTGAGACATTTTTCTTTGTAAATTGTGTGTTCCTCATTTTCATAGTAGTTGAATTTCTGTTTGCTGAGTCATTATGTTTTTCTTGGTTTTTATTTTGAGTTATGGAATTGTTAGACCTCTTTGTGGTTACCTTAATATTTGCCCCTATTTTTCTAAGTAAAAACCTAACTTGTATTGTCCTATATCACCTTGTTTTTCTCTCCATATGGCATTTCTATGCCTCCTGTATTTAGTTCCTCTTTTGATTATTCTGTTCTTTCACATAATGACTTCAATGATTCCCTGTTTTGAGCATTTTTTCCTTTTTAAAATTAATCTTAATTTGTTTTTGTGATTTCCTTATTTGAGTTGATATCAGGATGTTCTGTTCTGTGACCTTGTGTTGTGTTGTGTTATCTGATGTTATTGATTTTCTGACCAGTTTCCTTTAGTATTTCTTATATCTTTGGTTTTTGCAAATTCTCTAAGCTTGTGTTTATCTGTAAATGTCTTAATTTCACCTTCATATTTTAGAGAGAGTTTTGCTTGATAAATGATCCTTGGCTGGCAGTTTTTCTCCTTCAGTGCTCTATATATGTCATCCCATTGCCTTCTTGACTGCATGGTTTCTGCTGAGTAGTCTGAACTTATTCTTATGGATTCTCCTTTGTAGGAGACCTTTCTTTTCTCCCTGGCTTCTTTTAAAATTTTCTCTTTATCTTTGGTTTTGGCAAGTTTGATGATAATATGTCTTGGTGATTTTCTTTTTGGATCAATCTTAAATGAGGTTCGATGAGCATCTTGGATAGATATCCTTTCGTCTTTCATGATGTCAGGGAAGTTTTCTGCCAACAGATCTTCAACTATTCTCTCTGTATTTTCTGTTATCCCTCCTTGTTCTGGAACTCCAATCACAAGCAAGTTATTCTTCTTGATAGAGTCCCACATGATTCTTAGGGTTTCTTCATTTCTTTAAATTCTTTTATCTGATTTTTCTTCAACTATATTGGTGTGAATTGCTTTATCCTCCATCTGCCCCACTCTGCATTCCAATTCCTCGATTCTGCTCCTCTGACTTCCTACTGAGTTGTCTAATCCTGTAATTTTACTGTTAATCTTTTGGATTTTTGAATGCTGTCTCTCTGTGGATTTTTGTAGCTTATTAATTTTTCCACTATGTTCTTGAATAATCTTCTTGATTTCTTTGACTGCTGTATCAGTGTGTTCCTTGACTTTTTCTGTAGATTGCCTTATTTCATTTTTGAGGTCATCCCTGATGTCTTGAATCATTCTGTAAATTAGTTTTTTATGTTCTGCATCTGGCAATTCCAGGATTGTATCTTCATTTGGGGAAGATTTTGATTCTTTAATTTGGGGAGCTGTAGAAGCAATCATGGTCTGCTTCTTTATGTGGTTTCATATCGACTGCTGTCTCTGAGCCATCTATAAGATATTGTAATGATTGTGGGTTCACTGAGTCTTATCTTGTTTTGTTTTCTTTCAATATACGTAGATGGGCTACTAGATTGTACTGTCTTGATTGTTGTTGCCTTTGAATCACTTATGTTCTATTACCAGCTGGTTTGGGCTGTTACCAGAATGTAAGCCTAAGAGTGCATTCACTATTCTTAAGTAGAATATGATTTTGGGTCACCAAGTGTGGCGTGTAGACTGCCACCTATTCACTTAGAGGAGTAATGGTGATTGTTGTGTGCACCAGATTCTAGTAGCAGGAGGGGTCACATTCCGGGGTGGGGGCAGGATGCTCACAGGCTTCCCCCATGTGCCGTGAGGTAAGTGTGTCTCTATTCCTAAAGCACTTTGGTGGGTGGGCTCTGCAGCTGTACCTTAGGTACCCAATGCATGTACCTCTACAGATTGGTAGATGTCACTATCCTCAGACCCCTATGGCAGGAGGCTAGGTGGTTTGGGTGGAGCTTCAGCCCTCAGTTCCCCGTTGTGGGTCAGTGAGGGCTCTGTTTAATAGGTAGAGATATCAGACCTGGGAAACTTGTCTTTCTAGTAATTTGCTAAAACAATTACAGTCAGATCCCTATCAGAATTGCCTTTGCATTATAATAGCCACCTTGTTCCTTGTAGGGATGAAAGCCCAAGACTGTGGATCTCTTATGCTTGGCTGGAGCTGGTTCTGTATTTTTAGTCCAATTTCGGGAAGTCAGGGAAGGATTCTTGGTCCCTGGGTTTTTTGTAGCTGCTTCTCTCAGGCCAGGAGAATGGGTTAGGAATAGACAAAACGAACAAACAAAAACAGCAGAGCACTTTGCTCTCTGGCCCAGGAGATTCCAATGTTAATGAAGCTTCCTGGGAAGGGGAGGGGAGGGATCAGATAGATAGGAGAGAGTAGCACCCAGGAATATAGACAAAGTTACTTACCTTGCTTGGTGATGACTTTTTTATCTGAGATTCCTGAGGGGTGTGTAGCCTCTGTGTGTTGGCTGGGTAGAGATTGCCCCCGAGGGTCAGGCCTGCGTCCTTTGCTTGTGCTGTCTCAGAAGCTGTGGTCAGTTCCTCTGCTCCCAGTCCAAAGCCCAGCGCCACAGTTCCCCAGCTGGGATGTCACACTCCCAGCGCCAAAACCAGTCGCTGCCTCCCGGTGACTTCTCCTCCTGTCAGCTGCGTCACTGCGCTGCTGCGTGCACTGGCTGGGCTTCCCCTGGCGTCACTTCAGGGGGCTAGGGCTGCATCCCGTGTTTGCGCTGTCTCAGGATGTCATGCTCAGCTCCCCTGTGCCCAGTCCAAAACCCTGCGCCAAGGTTTTCTGACTGGGATGCTGGCTCCAGGCTTGAAAAACAGTTGCTGCTTCCCCGTGGTTGCTCGTTTGTTCTCTCGTTAGCCCCGTTAGTGTGCAGCCTGCTTGCACTGGCTGAGTCTCTACGGAGGTTACCCCAGGGGGCTAGGGGTTAAGGCTGTGTCCCCTGCCTGCCCTGCCTCAGCAAGCCACTATCAGCCCTGCCACTCGGCACCAGGGAACCACGAGGGCTCAAGGCTGTGGAGTGGGTCGCAGATTCCAGAAGTGGTCGCTGGCTAAGGGTGCAGCTTTTTGCTCACCTCTCACTCAGGTCAACTCTTTAGATCTGTGTTTGATGGTCAGGGTTCATAGATTGTCATGTATGTGATCCATTCACTTGTTTTTCCGAGTCTTTGTTTCAAGAGGGATCCGAGGTCGTGTCTACCTTGTCAGCCATCTTGGCCCCGCCTTCTCTTATTCATTTTTTATTGTAAAAAATTTTACAGTGTATGAATATGCCATGTTTTTATCCATTTAATAGTTCATGGATACTTGGGTGATTTTCATATTTTGCCTATAGGTAAATTATATTATTATTAACATTCACAAATATATTTTCATTCCTTCAGGGTGTACCAGTATGTCTAGGAGTGGAACTGGTGGGTCAAATAGCAACTTGATGTTTTTCTTTTTAAAGAACTGACAAACTATTTTGCAAAGTACCTGTACACTTTTCAAATCCTACCAATAATGTATGAGGATTCTAATTTCTCCATATCTTTGCCAACATATGTTTTGGATTGTCTTTCTGAATTTAATCATCCCAGTGGGTGTGAAATTCAATCTCATTGTGGTTTTGATTTATATTTCCCTAAGGGATAACAGGAAACCCTGGTGGTGAAGTGGGTAAGAGCTATGGCTGCTAACAAAAAGATTGTCAGTTCAAATCTGCCAGACACTCCTTGGAAACTATGGAGCAGTTCTACTCTGTCCTATAGAGTCGCTAGGAGTTGAAATCAACTAACGGGCAACAGGTTAATGGATAATAATGTTAAGCATTTTTTCATGTGCATATCTTTTTTGGAGACATGTTTATTCAAATGCTTTGCCTATTTTTTTTTGATTAAGTTGCTTCTGCTCGTTTTTCAGCTACAGGAGTATTTATAGATTCTGAGGGCTAGGTCCTCATGAGATACATGATTTACCAACATTTTCTCCCATTCTATAGGTTCTCTTTTCACTTTACAGATAATACACTTTGATGCATGCAAAGTTCTAATTTTGATGAAGTCTAATTAATCAATTTTTTCTTATATTGGTTATGGATTTTGTGTCATTTCTTAGAAACCATCATCTAACCTAAGATTGAGAATGTTTATTCCTATGTTTTTTCTAATAATTTCATAGTTTTAGCTACCACATTTAGGTCTATGATCCATTCTGAGATTTTTTTTTTGTGTGTGTGTGTGTATGGTGCGAGTCAAGTGACCAAATAAACTCTTTTGTATGTAGCTATACAGTTGTTTCAGCACCATTCGTGGAAAAGACTATTCTTTCCCAGTTAAATCCTTTTAGGAACCTTACTAAAAACTGATTAATAATAAATTTAAGAATTAGTTTTGGTACTCTTAATTCTTTTCTATTAATTTGTATGTCTGTTAATATGTTGGAGCCCTGGTGATGCAGTAGTTAAGACCTCGGCTGCTCACTAAAAAAGGTCAGCAGTTCGAATCTACCAGTCGCTCCTTGGAAACCCTATGGGGCAGTTCTACTCTGTCCCGTAGGGTCACTATGAGTTAGAATCAACTCGACGACAAAGTGTTTGGTTTTTTGGTTTTATTACTATGCCAATACCAAACAGTCTTGATTAGTTTAGCCTTGTGGTAAGAATTTAAATTTGAAAGTGTGACATCTCCAATTTTGTTTTGCTTTTTTAAAGATTATCGTAGATATTATAGATTCTTTGCAGTTTCCTATTAATTTTAGGAACAATTTGACAATTTCTGGAAAAAAAAAACAAAAGCTAGATTTTGAAAGGGCTTGTATTGAATCTCTAGATCAATTTGGGAAGTACTGTCATCTTAAAAGTAATGACTTCTGACTCGTGAATATGGGATGTCTTTGAGCTTATTGAGGTCCATTTGAATTTCTTTCAAAATATTTTGCACTTGTCAGAGTTCAAATATCACATTTGTTTTTATTGTTAGTTGCTGTCGAGTCAATTTTGACTCGTGGTGACTCTATGTGTGCAGGGGTCCACAGGGTTTTCAAGGCTGTAACTTTTGGGAAGCAGATCCTGAGGCCTGTCTTTCAAGGTGTCTTTGTTTGGTTTGAACCGCCAACCTTTCAGTGAGTGGTTAAGCACTTAACCCTTTGCCCTACCCAGGGGCTCCAAATATCACACTAGTTTTGCTCAATTTATTACTAGGAATTTGATTCTTATATGCTGTTTTAAATAGAATTGTTTTCTTAATTTCACTTTTAGGTCTTTTATTTTGGTTCACTAATTGCTACTGCATAGGTACACAATTGGCATTGTATATAAATCTTGTACCCTACCTCAATGGTGAACTTGTTTATTAATCTCATAGTTTATGTTAATAAATTTATTATATATTCTATATGAAAGATTATGCCATCTGTAAAGGGTTAGTTTTACTTCTGGCTTTATAATCTGAATGCCTTTAATTATTTTTTTAAACAAATTATCTGTGTAAAGTCTCCAGCACAGTGTTTAATAGAAGTGGTGAGTGTTTACATCCTTGCTAGTTCTTGATCTTAGGGGAAAGTTTTTAGGGTTTCACTATTGAATTTGCTGCTAGATATTCATTTTTCGTAGATGCATTTTATCAGGCTGAAGAAGAGAGGCTCTGTTCCTAGTTTGTTTATAGTTGTTTTCTTTGTTTTGTTTTTTTCATGAAGGAACGTCAAGTGCTTTTTATGAGTATATGGAGATAATCATGAGGTATTTGTTTTTTATTCTATTAATATATTTTATGACATTAGTTGATTTTCAAGTGTTAAATTAGCCTTACCTTTCCAAAAAAATCCATTTGGTCATAGTTTATATGCCTTTTATTTGTTGCTGTATTCGGTTTCTTAGTATTTTGCTGAGGATATTTGTATCTATATTCATAAAGGATATTGGTTTTTCATTTTCTTTCTTGTTATGCCATTAATTTTGATATAAAAATAACACTGATCTCATATAATGAGTTGGAAAGTATTCACACTCTTTTTTTTTTTTTTTTAGTAATTTGTGAAGGATTGGGGTTAATTATTGCTTACACATTTGATAGAATTTACTAATAAAGTCACCTGAGTCTTGAGTTTTCTTAAAGGGGGAAAAAAAACGACTGATTCAATAGCTTTACCTGTCCTGGGGATGTGATTTTTTTTTTTTTTCAGTTGAACAAGCTCTGAAGTAGATCCGATAAAGACCAACCCTGTCAATTAGGCTTTCCCAGGGAACTGCCTCACATGCCAAATAGTGACTGTCTTAGCCATCTAGTGTTGCTGTAACAGAAATACCCAACTGGATGGCTTTAACAAAGACAGATTTATTTTCTCACAGTCTAGTAAGCTAGAAGTCCAAATTCAGAGCGTCAGCTGCAAGGGAAGGCTTTCTCTCTCTGTCGGCTCTGGAGGAAGGTCCTTGCCATCAGTCTTCCCCTGCACTAGGAGCTTCTTCATGCAGGATACACTCTGCTCCTGGGATTACTTTCTTGTTAGTATGAGGTCTTCAACTCTCTGCTTGCTTCCCTTTTATCTCTTATAAGATAAAAGGTGGTACAGGCCATACCCTTGGGAAGTTCTCATTGCATTGGATCAGGGATGTGACATGAGCAAGGGTGTTACATCCCACCCTAATCCTATTTAACTACAGGCAGAGATTATGATTTATAGCACAGGAAAATCACAAAATGGAGGACAACCACACAATACTGGGAATCATGGCCTAACCAAGCTGATACATATTTGGTGGGGGGTGGGGGGGACGGGATATAATTCGACCCATGACAGTGACAATACTCTGAAAATGGGGTATGAGAAAAGTCCAAACCTGTTCAGCCCCTCCAGTGGCTACTAGGCTGCTGGTTTACAACAGCTACTGTAGTCATGTGGTTGCTGGCTTTCAAGGTAACTGTGGAGCTTGGAAGAGGGGAATAGGGGTAGGAGAAATTTAAAAGTCATGAAATTTCACTCACACAGATATTCTCTCATTTCTCTTGAGTGAGTGCTCATCAGATTGTTGCAACCCTGTAGTTAATTTCCAGAGTTCTGAAAATATCGGTTTGGACTTTTTTTGCCAGTGTTCTTGCTACTTTTATTGACAATTGGCTTTTCTGAGACCTTTACACCACCACTACAGAAAAACTTTTTGTCTCATTCTCCCTTACTTTTTGATAGCATTTTTTGCCTACAGTCGCAAGCATTTCAAGCTTTAGTTTCTCTTTCAAGAATGAAAAGATTTTTTTTTTTTGGATGAAAATAGGGGGAAAAAAAGAAAACAGTTTTATAAATTGACTTGCATGTTTGGTATTTTTTACCATGGGACCAAATACTATTTCTAATGAATTGAAATATTTTGATTTCTAGAAGCTATGCCACTGGTATTTCAAATACCATTAGGGTTACCCATGGTGAACAAATTTCAGATGAGCTTCCAGACTAAGACAAACGAAGAAAAAGGCCCTGGCAGTCTACTTCTGGAAAAAAAAAAAAAAAAAAGACGGCCAGTGAAAACCTTGTGATTAGAAGTGGAACACTGTCTAATATAGTGCCAGAAGATGGGTCCCTCAGGTGGAAAGGCGCTCAAAATATGACTGGGGAAGAGCTGCTTTCTAAAATACAGTCAATCTTAATAATGTGGATAGAGTAAAGCTTTCAAGGCCTTCATTTGCTGATGTGGTACCAGGCAAAATGAGAAAAAAACAGCTGCAAATATCCATTAATAATCAGAACATGGAATGTATGAAGTATGAATCTAGGAAAATTGAAAGTCATCAAAAATGAAATGAAGCACATAAACCTTGATATCCCAGGCACCAATGAGTTGAAATGAATTGGTATCGGCCATTTTATATCAGACAATCATATGATCTCCTAGGCCAGCAATAAAGAAATGACAAGGAAAGACATCACTTCATCGTCAAAAAGAACATTTCAAGATCTATCTTGAAGTACAGGACTGTTATGGATAGGATAATACCCATTCACCTACAAGGAAGAAGAGTTAATACAACAATTTTTCTTGTTTTATTCTTAGATTCTAAAGTATAGAATGATATCATTGGAAATTTGGTCTCCTTTTATGGCCTTTTTGATAAACATTTCATAATGATATTAAAACTGTTTCTAGTTGATGTTTTCTATTTTAGCCAGACCCATTTTTGTTGATACAGGTTTGTAACCTGAAGATTGTCTTAAGGGCTGAACAAGCACAGGCTATTGTTTGATCTCCTTTAGTCTCATCTGGCAGAAGAACTACCTCAAAGCTCAGGATTGTTTCTTGTAGATAGAATTTCTGTGAATCCCAATAGTTCCTACCATACCAGTGTTAAAGACAAAACTTCCTAAATTCACAATGTACAAGGATATTTGGTGAATGACCTTAGATCAGCTAGTATTTTACACAATTTATCTCAGACTCTTTTGAATTCTAGCACCCGAAATATAAAACTTGTAATTGACCATTAACCAAAAAGTGATTATAATTTGCCTCTGAGCTAGCCAAGGACCTAATCTCACTATATTGCTTTTTTATTTTTTTTCTTTTCTTTCATTTATTTCCAAATTATGTTTTTAGATATTTGCAAAGCTTTTTTTCAAAGTAACATGACTTTCCTTTACCATGTGCAATGAATTGAATTGTATGCTTCCCAAACTATGTGTTGTAAATCCTAACCCCTATACCTATGGTCCACCACTCGTCTGTCAGTTTCTTGTGCTATGGTGGCTTAAATGTGGCTGTGATGCTGGAAGCTATGTGACTGGTATTTCAAATACCAGCAGGGTCACCCACAGTGGCTAGGTTTCAGCGATGCCTCCAGACTAATACAAACTAGTAAGAAAGTACTGGCAATCTACTTCTGGAAAAAATTGGCCAGCAAAAACCTTCTAAACATCAGTGGGACCTTGTTTAATGTAGTTTTGGAATATTAGCCTCAAGGTTGGAAGGCACTCAAAATGCTGGAAAGAAAGACTTGGTGATCTAATTCTGAAAAAACTGGCCACTTAAAGCCTAATGAATAAAATGAATAGCAGTGGAAAATTCTCCGATATAGTGCTGGAAGATGTGCTCCTTAGGTTGGAAGACAATCAAAATATGACTGGGGAAGTACTTCCAGCTCAAATACAGTTGACTTTAATGACACGGATGGACTAAAGTATTTGGGACTTTCATTTGCTGATGTGGCATGACTCAAAATGAGAAGAAACACAGCAAATATCCATTAGTAATTAGAACATGGAATGTAAAAAGCATGGATCTAGGAAAACTGAGAGTTGTCAAAAATGAAATAGAATGCTTGAAGATCAATATCCTAGGTATTAAAAATTTTTTTTTTTTTTTTTATTTAGTGAGCTGAAATAGACTGGCATTCACCATTTTGAACTGGAAAATTATATGATCTACTACTATGTCTGGAATGACAAATTGAAGAACAGCCTCAAATTCTTTGTCAAAAAGAACATTTCAAGATTCAACTTGAAATACAGCACTGTCAGTGATAGATAGTATCCATACACCTATGAGGAAGACCAGTTAATACAATTATTATTCAAAGTTACGCACCAATCACTAACGCCAAAGATGACAAAATTGAAGATTTTTACCAACTTCTACAGTCTGAAGTTGATTGAACACGCAGTCAAGATGCATTGATAATTAGTGGTGTTTGGAATGCAAAAGTTGGGAACAAAGAAGGATCAGTAGTTGGCAAGTATGGTGTTGACGAAAGAAAACAACACAGGAGATTAAATGATAGAATTTTGCAAAACCAACGACTTATTCATTGCAAATACCTTTTTTTAACACCATAAACAGAGACTATACATGTGGACCTTACCGGGTGGAATACACAGAAATCACATCAACTACATCTGTGGAGAAAGAAGATAGAGAAGCTCAATATCATCATTCGGAACAAGGCCAGGGTCTGACTGTGGAACAGAGCATTAATTGCTAATATGCAAATTCAAGTTAAAGCTGAAGAAAATTAAAACAAATCCACTAGCACCAAAGTAAGAACTTTAGTATATCCCACCTGAATTTAGAGACCACTTCAAGAATAAATTTGACACACTGAACACCAATGACTGAAGATCAGACAAGTTATGGGATGACATCAACATCATCATACATGAAGAGAGAAACAGGTCATTAAAAAGATAGGAAAGAAAGAAAAGACCAAATGGATGTCAGATGAAACTTAGCACTTTAAGGTAGAGTAGCTAAAACAAAAGGAAAAAACAATGATGAAGTAAAAGAACTGAATAGAAGTTTTCAAAGGGTGGCTGGAGAAGACAAAGTAAAGTATTGTAATGAAATGTGCAAAGACCTGGAGTTAGATAAGCAAAAGAAAGAACATGTTCAGCATACTTCGAGCTGGATGAACTGAAGAAAAAAAATTAACCCTCAAGTTCTAATATTGAAGGATTCTATGGGCAAAAAACTAAGGACACAGGATAATAAAAAGAAAAAAAAAAGTGGAAGGAATACACATAATCACTCTAGCAAAAAGAATTGGTCATCGTTTGACCACTTCAGAAGGCAGTATATGATCAAGAACCAATAGTACTGAAGGAAGAATTCTCAAGCTGCACTGAAAAACTTGGCTGAAAACAAAGCTCCAGGAATAACAGAATACCAATACAGATGTTTCAACAAATGGATACAATGCTGGAAACACTCACTTGTCTATGCCAAGAAGTTTCAAGATAGCAATCTGGCCAAACTGACAAAGAAATTCATATTTGTGCCCATTCCAAAGAAAGAGGATCCAACAGAATGTGGAAGTTATATAAAAATATCATTAATATCATTTGCAAGTAAAATTATTCTGAAGATAATTCAAAAATGATCACAGCATTACATCAAGTGTAACTGCCAGAAATGTAAACCAGATTCAGAAAAGGACATGGAATGAGGGCTATCACTGTTGATGTCAGATTAATCTTGGTTGAAAGCCTAGAATACCAGACAGATGTTTACCTATGTTTTATTGACCACGCAAAGGCATTTTACAGTGTGGATCATAACAAATTATGGATAAAATTGCAAAGGATGGGAATTCCAGAACACTTGTGCTCATATGGAATCTGTACAAAGATCACAAGGAAGTCTTTCAAACAGAACAAAGGGATAATGCGTGGCTTAAAAACAGGGAAGGTGTGTATCAGGGTTATATCATTTCCCCATACTTATTCAATCTGTATGCTGAGCAAATAATACAAAATACTGGACTATATGAAGAAGAAAGTTGCATCAAGATTAGAGAAAAACTCATTAACAACCTGAGTTATGCAGATGACACTACATTGCTTGCTGAAAGCAAAGTGGACTTCAAACACTTACTGGTGAAGATCAAAGACTACAGCCTTCAGTGTGGATTACAAATTCACATAACGAAAACTAAAATCCTCACGACTGGACCAATGAGCAATGTCATGATAAATGGAGAAATTATTGAAATTGTCAAGGATTTCATTTTACTTGGATCCACAATCAAAAGTCATGGAAGCAGTAGTCGAGAAATCAAATAACTTACTGCATTGGGCAAATATGCTGTAAAAAAACCTCTTTAAAGTGTTAAAATCAAAGTTGTCACCTTGAAAACTAGAGTGGACCTGATCTAAACCATGGTATTTTCAATTGTCTCATATGCATTCAAATGCTGGACAATGAATAAGGAAGACCTAAGAAGAAATGATGCATTTGAATTATGGTTTTCAGAAAGAATACCAAATATACCATATGCTGCCAGAAGAATGAACAAAACTGTCTTGTAGGAATTACAGCCAGAATGCTCAGAAGGGAGAATGGTGAGATTTCATCTTATTTACTTTGGACATGTTAGAGGAGGGACCAATCCCTGGAGAAGGACATCATGCTTAGTAAAGTAGATGGTCAGCTAAAAAGAGGAAACTCTCAACCAGATGGAATGACACAGTGATTGTAACAATGAGCTCAAACATAGCAATGACTGTGATGATGACAAAGGTCTGGGCAGTGTTTCGTTCTGTTTTACTATAGTCGCTGCAAGTTGGAACCCATGAGAAAGTGCCAAGAACAACAGCAAATAACAATACCTGTTGTTATAATGCCATTTGGGAATGGGTTTTCTTCACTTTGTTAATGAGTCAGTATTAATGTAGAGTGTGTCTTAAATCCATCTTTCTTGAGATATAAAAGAGAAGATTAAGCATACACAAGCTGAAAGCAGAGACGGGGGTAGGTAGATATCGGGCCACCGGAAGATCACCAAGGAACCAAAGAACGAGGATCATCCCCCAGAGCCCACAGAGACAGAGAAAGGTCTAGGCAGCATCCTGAATTTGGACTTCTAGCCTCCTAAACTGTGGGAAAATAAATTTTTGTTTGTTAAGGTCACCCACCTGTGGTATTTATATTACAGCAGCAGTAGGTAACTAAGACACCATGCAAACAAAGAAATTCGTATTTATTTTTTATACTTCTGGTACCCTTTATTTTCTTTTGTATTCTAAGATGTCTTATTGAAAAGGGCCATCATTTCACATATACATCTCCAGGCTCTTCCATTAGCAATAAGCCTTAAATTCACCATTTCACATTTGACTAGGAAAAACTGGAAATCACAGGCAAGGATAGAGAAAAAATGTTAATCTATACCCAGGTTGTATGCTCCATTCTAGGGAATTTAACACTTTTACCAGTCTATTTTTTTTTTTTTTTTTTTTAGTAAAGCAAAGCAGACATGAGTCAGACTTTGGGACAGAGAATTCTCCATTTTCCTGCCTTCCCAGAGTACTTATACTTACTAGCTGCTCCATTTCACAGCGCCTGCCTTTGCATTTGTGGGGTGGAAAGTATTGCTTAGGTAAGAAATCTATAGCCCAGGAGAAGGAAAAACAAGAAGTTTAGGCATTAAAAATAAAATAAAATCTGTAAATTCAGGTGAAATTCTACAAAAAAGAACTGTTCATGAGGCGAAAAGGGAAAAAAAAGAGAACACTTGGAGGGCAAGAAAATACTTTTCTCAGCTCACCCTGTTCCCAGAGAAAAAGAATAACAACAATAATTGTCATCAAGAATACAGCAGAGTCTGATCAAGCAGGACAAAGTATCAGGTCAACACAGCACTGCAAATGCTCCACTTTTGTTGCTATGGTGATAGGAAGCCAAACTTACAGTGAAGAGATTTTATATATATATGCAAAAGAAATATATGTTACAACAAAATATTATTTACAAAAAGTAAATGATAACTTGGGGGAGAATCATATGTTCTGTCTTTAGCACTACATGTAGAATATTTTGGAGATATGTTTAGAAGGATTTTTGTCCTTAGGATTAAAATAGAAAAAAAAAAAAGATTTTCTGATGCATTTATGCATCTATTTACATAGCTATTATCGATATATCCATAGTAAATTAAGCTTATTACTTAAGAGAAAAGAAAGTGAGATCTTTAAGCTACTGTTGTCTTATGGCATGCCTTGCTGACTCTAGGAAGGGCCAATGTCCTTAATAGCCCATATGCAAGGGTTTTT
Organism: Loxodonta africana; assembly: GCF_030014295.1. Taxonomy (NCBI): domain Eukaryota; kingdom Metazoa; phylum Chordata; class Mammalia; order Proboscidea; family Elephantidae; genus Loxodonta; species Loxodonta africana. The sequence goes on from NC_087343.1 coordinate 22,505,351, forward strand.
TTTTTTTTTTTTTTCCTGACTTGGTCCACTCATTTACTTTATGCTTGGAAGGAAGCTGTAGAAATCAGGCAAACAAAATGTGGCTGCTTATTCTATTGACGTTTGGATGACGTAATATCACTCAAGAGCATAATTTGCAAACTTCTTGGAAAATGAGAATTATAGGACTTGTTAACTGTAATGTTTTATATATTGTAAAGGGGATTCTCCAGGAGCGGGTCTTAGCATTGCTTTATTTAATTAACCACAAACATTAAAAGTGATATTTACCATCAGGGAAGTTTAGAAAACCTTGGCATATCTCACATATGAAAAAAAACAAAAAAATACTTTTTTTCTCCTCTTTTTTTTCCAGATAAACATTTTTTTAGAAATATTGTGTTTTATTTATATTCTTTCATTTGTAATTAGAAGGAAGCCAAAGGGTTAATAAGAAGTAATTACCACAATTACGTATTTGAGAAAGATTTGGGGGAAAGTAAGTTATGATACAGGTACTGGTATACTTCTTAGATTCTCTCTCTATCAGAAATAAGAATATCTGAATTTATTTGTAAACTCACTGAATACCTAATAATTTAAAATTTAATAACGTGTTAAAATGAAGCACATAAATATTATATAGGTGAAATATAGCTATGTAAAATAAATTAACACTACTTTTAGATAGCAATTATTTACTTTTTCTCATAAGTACCATGAAAAGATTTTAAAAAATATATGTAGAAGAAAAAATAATAGCATAACACAATATTGGAAATTTAGTTCCAACTTGGACACTCATGAAAATTGAGGAAAGTCACATGTACTCTATGTGTCTCATATTTTTTTTTAATTTGTGTCCATTTTTTCTATGAACTGGGACAATGATGTCTGCCCCCATTTCCTCACTGGGTTTTTATAATGATAAATGGTGACATGTTTTGACTACACTTTGTAACCTATGGAGCACTGTATAGTCATAAACAATTTTCACGACCTGACAAAATAAAGGATACAATCAATCTTAAAAGACAAATTTTTCTCTGAAACTTAATTCACTGAAACATTAATAAGATTTTGGGTCTCCCATACGAAATATCATGTTCAAATTCAGTTCATAAATTGGCACAGATACGGTGTTAAAATGAATGATTCTGTACCAACTCAGTAATGGCGGGGAATGAAGTTAAACTGAAATCCACTGAAGACCTTTCTTTGGGAGGATGGGATCATTTGTGCAGGTGCTTTCCTTTCATTTCATGTAATTTGCTACAGAGCTTTAATACCTAGGGGTGTTACTAGAATAGGCAGCTGAGCGGTCCTTTAGATAGTCATTTTCAAATACTAAATAGATTCATCAAGATTTTGGCAGCTGCTCAATTACAGTCAATAATTGGATATATGTAACACTCAGATATCACTGCACGTCTTTTCAAGTTCTATGTGATTATATTCCCTAAAGATCTGCAGCCAACAATAGTCAACATTTCAGACAACTATTCACATACACTTACTGGTCAGAGTGTATGTACTTGGAAAACATTTCAATACTCTTTTGAGAATGTCTCGTTCAATCTTTTCATGTCTACGTCTTTGAAAATATTTTAAGAAAGCAATAATTATTAGCTCCCTAATTAATAGCCTAATTAATAGCCTGAGACAAAAAGTGATGCTTAGAACTGTGACAAGTTGGTCGTTAATGATATAATAATATACAGAACCTCCTTAAGGGGACCAATTTGAGTTAATGGGTTATGACAGAAGCAATATTGTTAACAAAAGAATTCGGTGATAAAATAGATTAATTATTAGATTGTCAGGCTATAAACTAGCTGTTCTGTGATATGAAAGGTTACAGCTTATAGTCTTCTCATTTGAAATACATATTTGCATACAGGATCATAAATTATACCTTCTTAGACTGATTATATAAAATATTTGTATGGTAACAATAACCACACCATTAGCCCACCAGATGCAAATATGTCTAAGTATTTTTGTTTGAAAAATTCTTACTGTTTTAATTAACTTATTTAACCCCAGAAAATAAGTTTTAAATAGTCAATTGCACAGTTGCCAACAACAAGATGTTATTTGTAAGGAACCTAAATACTCAAACGTGATAAAATGGTTAAATTAATTTAATGGACTATTTTGAGAACATTAAATTCTCTCCAAAATCCTATGATATGAGAATATGTTACTAATGCATTATTAGGTTATAGAGGCACTATTACATAAAGCATCTTTAGTATGAGACCATACTGGAGAAATTAAAAAAAAAAAGAAATACCACCACCTTCATTTTTTTTTTTCATAGCAACAAGATATACCACTAGTTATCTCTATATTGAGTGTTTATTTTTTACTTTCTCTGCTATAAACCCTCATTTTATCTCAGCATTTTCTACCAAAAGGTTACTTTGAAAATCAATAAAATGGGAAATGTTATTTTTAAAATAAATATTAAAAAAATTTAATATCCAGAAGTGCTAAAATAGATCCTATATATATTTTAAACTACCTTAATTGTGTCAAAACCTACTATAGTAAATTAACTACTTTAGGTTTTTTTGTTTTTTTTGGATATATGATTTAACACTTCCCTTTTTGCATTCAGCACTAAACATTTTTTTTAACCATTGGATTCCTTCTTATTAGGCTATTGGAGAAAAAAAAAAATGGAGAGGGCACATAATATTTGTCATTCACTGGAAGCACAGATTGCATCTTATAGCAGGGTACCCAAATTTACAAGGTATTATCTCCAATTGTCTAAAGGCTATTCCTCTATTCTATAAAGCAGCTGCTTCTTCATGATGTAGCACATGGCAAATTCAATGGATTCCATAAGCACCTTCTCATAAAATTAGCCATTTCAATCCAAGGTAAGTTCTCTGGGCAGAAGAAAAGGTTGTGTGTAATACTGTCATTTGATGTAAGACTTTCACTCATTGTGGCTCTGGCAGAGGCAGGATTCACAGAAACAGCAAAGCCAGCACCCCCCAAAACAAAAAAACAAACAAAAGAAAACCTATCTATGCTAGTGAGTTAAATGTGTTTCTGGGACACCGTACTGTCAATCATGGTCAAATATGAACAAATCAGTGAATGGCAGAGTAGATATACGAGCTATAAAACCAAAAAACCAAACCCATTGCTGTCGCGTGGATTTCCTCATGACCCTGCAGGACAGAGTACAAGTGCCCCATAGGGTTTTTGAGGCTGTAAATCTTCACAGAAGCAGACTGCCCTATCTGTCTCCCACGGAATGGCTTGTAGGTTCGAATTGCCCATCTTTGCGTTTGGAGCCGAGCGCTTAACCACTGTGCCACCAGGGCTCTTATGTAAGCCATAGCAATACTTTAAAAAAAAATGAATTTTTACAGCAATAATGTGTGTGTTGTTGTGTTATACTTTTTTTTTGCCAGCAGTGCCCTCCTCTAGGGGTATTTTTGTAAGCAAGCTATGGTAATTTTTTTAGAGCAATGTAAAACAATTAGCATAGAGTGCTTACGAAAATACCTAGCTGGGGCTGGGGGCGGAGAACTGTTGGCGAAAATAAAGTACTACATGTGTGTTATTTGTGTAAAAATACCATAGTCTACATTTGGCTGAAGAGTTACAATGTAGCAAATGTAATTACTACATGCTTTGTTAAAAATAATCTGCCACTATATATAAAAATTGGAGCCCTGGTGAAGCTATGATTAAGCACTTGGCTGCTAACTAACAGGTCGGCAGTTCAAATCCACCAGCTTCTCCTTGGAAACCCTAGGGGGGCAGTTCTACTCTGTCCTGTGGGGTTGCTATGAGTCAGAATCCACTGGAGGACACATAACAACAGCAAGAATATATTAAAATTAAGGATATTCAGTATGATTTACTTGGCAACCACATTTTGAGAATCTACAGGCTAAAAATGAGTGCAGCTGCGTGTAATTCTTTAGACACATGAACTATTATTACAGCATTTCTTGAAATGATCAGAAAATGGAAACAAAGGGAGTGAATTTAAACCTGTATTTATTTTATTTGTTTAGGATTCTCTGAGTTTTAAGACAGATATAAATACATTCATACTGGTCTCTGAATTTTGATTATGTCAGGCAGAAGAAGGTAGGAAAGTGGGCAATTTTTTTTTTTAATTAGAGGAAGACAGAATATGCAAGAAGAAAATTATATTATTAAAATTAATATGCACAAGGATAAAGGAATGATAAACATTAAACTGATTTGTCATGGGATTTGTGGAATTTGCTCTTTTTTATAATGCACACTTTGCTATGGAATATACAAGTGAAATAAGATTAAAAGCATGATACGAGAAACAGTTTTTAAGAATTGTACATTTTTATGGTTGCATTAAATGCTTTTAATTTATAAAAGTGGGGTAACTATAAAAATGAAGTGATAAATAAGAAATTAGTAGGTAACACAGTTATACTGTCAAGTTTTTTTCCTCAAAATTTCTTATTGATGCCTGCTATCAACTTTGTGAGCCTTAAATGTGAATATTTAGGCATGTTAAAATTCTCAGCGATTCTGTGTGCCAGGCCATTGTTCCCAGAGTTCTATTTTTTCTTTTATGAGTGTTCCTCTATTTATTCCTCCATCCTCCAAGAAACAAAGAATAAAATAGAGCTTAAAGTATTGTCCGTTATAGTTTCCTTTAAAAAGCTTTAATACTGTATTTATTCAACATGGAAGTTTCTGCTGGGTGATACAGCAAACTTGGAAACACATGCCTCTTGTAAACATGACCTGTATGAATCACTAAGGACAGAGGAAAGATCTCCTGCTAAGAAAATTAATCACCTGCTTTCTGCTGAGTGGGAAGCCCTGACTTTTAGTCACAGGTAAGGTGAGAGGTGGGTGGGAAGGTGAGAGGATCAGGAGTCAAATAAGGTCTCTTGAAAACAGGGGACTATTTAGAATTTCCAGGAGGAAGATTTATTTGGCTTTATTTTTCAGTCATCTCAAAAGGTCAGTATCAGGAGTGCTACCAGGATCTGCAAACATAAACAGGAAGTGTTGCAAGCAACTCATCATTTAAAGAAAGTTGAGATGAAGGTCAAAGAAGTAAAATTTGTATTTAGTATTTGTTGGGATTGAACTAATTGTAAAAATCTCAAAATTTGACTGAAAATAAAGAGTAGCATATATACTGAGAGATGCCATACTATCATGGAACATGTTTTTCAAAATCAATCTGGCAAATAATGAAACCTTAGCACAACTGGCCTCTACCCAAGATTTTACTCATACCTCAAAATGTTTTACAGACCCTTTACTGGTACCCCAGACTTTGTAATCATTCCTGAAAATCTAAATAGAACCCATGCTCTAAAATTATTTCATTTAAGTAAACTGTTATGTTTTTCTGCTTTCATATATCATTTTTTAAATTTAGATTTATTTCCTGTTATTTTTATCTGTATTTGGAGAAACTTACCTTAATATTCTTACCCTTTTATCTATTGCTATTTCCCACAACTATTTAAAAATGGCTCATTCTGCTGTTCTATTTCAAAATATTTTTTCATGACTTCAGTTTTTTTTTTTTTAATTCATTTTATGGAAGAGATAGTCACAGATTACTTTCTATATGTCTGTCCGTTGTATCAAATTTCTAACCTCTGACTTTTAAATCAGTAGAGTTCTATCATTTTTTTGATTCAACTTCAGAAGTCATGTTTGTGCTAATTTTTTTTCTAGTTTTGATATTTTTATTTTAGGGCTGCATTTAGAGCTTGATTCACTCAGTTGAAGTTGGTTTTATATTTCTTAATTTTTCTTCATGACATCAGATAATTTCTCTGCCTTTTAAAATCCTAAAAAATATATATTAAAACAAAGTTTCTGTAAATGAACGCACATCATAATTATCTTGGCATGAGAGCTTACATGAAGAAGCAGCAAAGTTTGCAGACCAAGAGCCTGACCAGAAGAGATTTAGAAATACACAACCTCAAAGTTAATATTTTTAGAAAAAATACCAGTGAGGAGAAAGACAAGTTTGGAAAGAAAGGAAAAAAAGCAGAGTATCTATGGGGACAATCATTAGATAACAGCTCAGTTAATGCTGAAATTTTTCACATGATAAAAATGAGACCTAAATAGGAAAAGAAGCCCTGGTGGAGGAGTAGTTAACAGCTTGGCTGCTAACCAAAAGGTCAGCAGTTTGAATCCACCAGCAGCTCCTTGGAAACCCTATGGGGCAGTTCTACTCTGTCCTATAGGGTCACAATGAGTCAAAATCAACTCAATCACGAGTTCTAAATAGGAAAAAGCAAACAACACATGCTGAACCATGTAGGAACAGTTTCTAATTCTAAATAAACTGTTCCTTTGCATATATCTCAGTATTTACTAATTAGGCCAATTCCAAATTTAAATAAAATGATAAAGAGTAAGTAGGGATAGGAGAATTGGAGAAGTAAAAACAAACAATACAGAAGAGAATAAATAAGAACAAACAAACAAAATCCCTATAAAAATGCATCAAGTCATAGAATACTCAGAGATGCAGCACAAGGAATTTCTCACCGTGAGCTGGAAGAAGAGAGGAGGCCCGTTGCACTGGAACAACAGAAAATACCATCTCTTTTAGAAAGTGAATGTTTGCGTTTGCTATGGTGTCAGGTTTTTTACTGACTCCAGTGACACCAGATGCCTTACTATGCATTTCTGACATAGAACCTGCAAGTAGAAAGGATCAGTGAATGCTTTACAGTTGACGCATTAGTGGTATTCAGAGTGTTAGTTAAAGGAGGCAGATTTGGGGTCTGTCTCTTCTTCCACTAACATATAGATATATTGGATTATCATAAAAAATAATAAAATCAAATAACAAAGCCAACGTCAAAAGAACAGAAACTGAAACCTCTAGTGGTCGAGCTTTCAGCTTGAGAAATGCCAAGCGTCTTCTTCCCTTTTGGTTTTTTAACTCTGCGTCTTTGCACATTTCGTTACTACTTTGTCTTCTTGAGCTGCCCTTTGATATCTTTTGTTCATCTTTTTTATTCATCATTTCTTCCTTTCCTTTTAGCTACTCTACATTCAACCTTACTTGATGAAAGTGAAGAGAACTTGAAGCACTTACTGATGATCGAAGATTACAGCCTTCAGTATGGATTACACCTCAACAAAAAAACAACGAGAATCCTCACCATTGGACCAGTAAGCAACATCATGTAAAATGGAGGAAATATAGAAATTGTTAAGGATTTCATTTTACTTAGATCCACAATTAACACCCACGAAGCAAGTCAAGAAGCAAACAATGTATTGCATTGGGCAAATCTGCTGCAGAAGACATATTTAAAGACTTGTTTAAAAAACAAAGATGTCACTTTGAGGACTAAGTACGCCTGACCCAAGCCCTGGTATTTTCAGTCACCTCATATGCATGTGAAAACTGGACGATGAATAAGGAAGACCAAAGAAGAATTGACACCTTTGAATCATACTGCAAAAGGAAGAAATGATGAAGTAAAAGAACTGAACAGAAGATTTCAAAAGGTGTCTCAAGAAGACAAAGTAAAGTATTATAGTGACATGTGCAAAGAGCAGGAGATAGGAAACCAAAAGGGAAGAACATCCTCGGCATTTCTCAAACTAAAAGAACTGAAGGAAAAACTCAAGCCTCGAGTTGCAGAAGTGAAGGATTCTATGGGGAAAATATTAAATGATGCAGGAAGCATCAAAAGAAGATGGAAATAATACACAGAGTCACTATACTAAAAAGAATTGGTCAACATTCAACCATTTCAAGAGATAGCATATGATTAGGAAACTAAGGTACTGCAGGAAGAAGTCCAAGCTGGACTGAAGGTGTTGGTGAAAAACAAGGCTCCAGGAATTGACTATCAACTGAGATGTTTCAGTAAATGGATGCGGCACTGGAAGTGTTCACTCATCTATGCCAAGAAATTTGGAAGACAGTTACCTGGCCAACTGACTAGAAGAGATCCATATTTATGCCTATTCCAAAGAAAGGTGATCCAACCAAAAGCGGAAATTATTGAACAATTTAATTAATATCACATGCAAGTAAAATTTTGCTGAAGATCATTCAAAAGCAGCTTCAGCAGTATATCAACACAGAACAGCCAGAAATTCCAGCCGGATTCAGAAGATGATATGGAACTAGGGATATCATTGCTGATGTCAGATGGAGCTTGGGTGAAAGCAGAGAATACCAGAAAGACATTTACTTGTGTTTTACTGACTATGCAAAGGCATTGGACTGTGTGGGTCATGACAAATTATGGATAACGTTGTGAAGAAGGCGAATTCCAGAACACTTAACTGTGCTCATGAGGAACCTGTACATAGATCAAGAGGCAGTTGTTCGGACAGAACAAGGGGATACTGCGTGGATTAAAGTCAGGAAGGATGTGCGTCAGGGTTGTAGTCTTTCACCATACCTATTCAAACTGTAGCTGAACAAATAATTCGAGAAGTTGGGCCATATGAAGAACGGGGCATCAGGATTGGTGGAAGACTCATTAACAACCTGTGTTATACAGATGACACAACCACGCTTACTTAATCAGAAGAGGACTTGAAACTCTTACTGTGGAGGATCAAAGAATATAGCCTTCGGTATGATTACACCTCAACATAAAGAAAATAAAAACCCGCATAACTGGACCAATAAGCAACATCATGATAAATGGAGAAACGACTGAAGTTGTCAAGGACTTCGTTTTACTTGGGTCCACAATCAACACCCGTGGAAATAGCAGTCAAGAAATCAAAAGACACATTACCCTGGACAAATCTGCTGCAAAAGACCTCTTTAAAGTGTTGAAAAGCAAAGCTGTCACTTTGAAGACTAAGGTAGGCCTGACCGAAGCCATGGTATTTTCAGTCACCTCATATGCATGTGAAAGGTGGACAATAAATAAGGAAGACAAAGGAAGAATTGCTGCCTTTGAATTGTGGTGTTGACGAAGAGTATTGAATATTGAATATACCACAGGCAGCCAAAAGAACGAACAAATCTGTCTTGGAAGAAGTACAACCAGAATGCTCCTTAGAAGGACCACAAGACTACATCTTACATACTTTGGACATATCAGCAGAGATCAGTCCTTAGAGAAGGATATCATGCTCGGTAAAGTACAGGGTCAAGAAAAAAGGGGAAGACCCTCAATGAAATGGATTGACACAGTGGCTGCAACAGCAGGCTCAAGCATAACAAGGATTGTGGCCATGGCATAGAACTGGGCATTGTTTCCTTCTATTGTACATAGGGTTGCTATGAGTTGGAACCAAGTGGATGGCACTTAACAACAAGAACAATAGCAAATGTAAAGAAACAGGTAGTAAGTTATTGTTGTGATTGTGAGTTTTATAAATCATTGATAACTGTCCATTTTAATGTGGGCAGTTTAGCAGGATCTACATGGGCTGTCGTGTTAGATCTCTCTTTTAAATAAGGCTGATTTCTAAAAGCCAGCTATCTGGGATAAACTGAAATTTAGGGATTACTGAAGAAATCTAAATAATAGCTGTTTGTGGAATTGTGTGGCCAGAATTGATATGTTGATGTCCTCACCCGTGGTACATATGAATGTGATCTTATTTGTAAGTAGGGTCTTTGCATATTAACTTTGTAGTCAAGTTAAGATGAAGTTTTACTAGATTATGTTGGGCTCTGAATCCAATGACTGATGTCTTTATAAGGAGAGGGGGATTAAGTGACAGAGGCTAACACAAAGGGATGATGGCCTTGTGAAGATGGAGGTAGAAACAGAAGTGACACAGCTACAAGCCAAGGATTGCCAGTGACCACCAGAAGCTGGAAAAGGAAGAGTAGATTCTCCCCTAGAGCCTTCAAACTGAGCACGGCCTTGCCAACACCTTAGTTTTGGACTTTGGGTCTCTATAACTGTGAATGAATGAATTCCTGGTGTTTTAAGTCACCAAGTTTGTGGGAATTTATTATGACATTCTAGGAAACTGATTGTTATGGATTGAAGTGTGTACCCTCAAAATATGCGTTGTGAATCCTGACCTCTATGCCTGAGGTTATAATCCCATTTGGGAATGGATTGTCTTTGTTATGTTAATGGGAAAGGGTTAGTGTAGGGTGTATCTTCAGTCAATCTCTTTTGAGATATAAAAGATATTAAACAAGTAAGCTAGGAAGTGGAGTCAGGGGAAGAGACATGCCAAGCCACGTGAAGATCGCTAAGGAGCAGAAGCTCAGAAAAGCTCAGAGCCAACAGAGAAAGTCTTCCCCTAGAGCCGGCACACTGAAGTAGGACTTCTAGTCTCCTAAACTGTGAGAAAATAAATTTCTGTTTGTTAAGGCCTACACTTATGGTATTTCTGTTATAGTAGCACTAGATAACTAAGACATTATTAATTCAACAGCTAAAACGAGTTTTAAGTGTTTGGCTGATAGGCAAAAGGCCTGTGGTTCAAACTCAGCAGCCACTCCATGGGAAAAAGATGTGGCAGTCTGCTTCTATAAAGATTACAGCCTTGAAAACCCTATGGGACTGTTCTACTCTGCCCTCTAGGGTTGTTCGGCATTGGAATCTAGTCAATGGCAACGGGTGTTTGATTTTGAGTATCTTTGAGAGTACGCTACTTAAACTGTTCAACTTTTATTTTTTTTAAAAAGTGTATAAGACAGGGTCCATTGAGGAGAAGATAACTCACACTAAGTGCTTCATACACTGTTGTTAGTTGCCATCAAGTCAATTTGGACTCATGGTGACCCCATGTGTGCAGAGTAGAACTGTCCTCCATAGGGTTTTCAAGGCTGTGACTCTCTGGAAGTAGATTGCCAGACCTGTCTTCTGAGGCACCTCTAGGTGGGAACTGCCAACCTTTTGGCTAATAGTCAAGCACTTAACCATTTGCACCACCCAGGTACCATACAGTGGGTTTTAATCGAGCAAAAGAGTTTTATAGGAACTAGAAAACTGAAAGAGCTATCAGGGAGCACCAAGCTAATTCAGAGATAATAACTGATGAAAACAGAAGTGGGGAAAAAGTGGCATAAACAGAAGTCAAAAGCCTCATGTGGGGCCTCATGGTATTGGTCCTCAGATCTGTGGAGTTCAAGAGGTGAAGAGAAGGCAGGTTTTGGCTGCCGTTCATGTTGCTAACAAAAGGGATGAGGCTGGTTTAGGAGTCTGAAAGAACTGGAAGGCTGGAGCCTACTACATTAACAAGAAAAAAGAAAAAAATATATATTAAAAAGAAAGAGGCAGTTGCTTCTCCCCTTATTCCGTCTTCTCTCTGGAGCGTTGTACTGACAGTGTTGTATCTGAGAAATGTAGTTTGCAAAATCTTAGTCTAGCTTCTCAGAGAAGAGTATAAAAGATGGATTTGATGCTTAAAGACAATGGATAAATAACTAGCAAAATTACTAACTACAAAGTATTTTTCAGAGGATTTTAATCTACCATATAACATGAAGTATTTTCTGAGGCTTTTGGTTTTCTTTGTGAAAACCAATTAACTTCAAGGTCATATTACTAAATATGATTTTTCTAATGGGAAATATGACTGAAGTGTAATAGAAATTGCTGTTTTCTCAGGAATGATCTTTTTCAGAATCTATTATTAGTGGACAATGCATTATTTTGCATGGAGAAATGATTTCATTCCATTTTTTTTTAATTGGAAACAAAATTTGACGTAATACAATCTGCTTTGGAATGTGTCCTTTGGCATTCTCTATTTCCCTTTCCCCACATCCTCAGTAAAATATATAGCCATATTTATTATAGTGCCTTCTATTTCCAAGGAGTAGGGAACCTTAAATGAATAAATAAGACAGCCTTCAATGAAAATTTTCCTCTTGCATGGTCTATTGTGAATATTTCACTAGCTTATGCCTGGCAGATCTTTTTGGTATTTTAAAATCTTGCATAGAGAGTACTCTTATGCATTTCCTTCATTTATGGAAAAAAAAAAAAAAAGCAACCTCTTTTTTCTTTGTCCTGATTCTATTGCCATTGTTCACTGCTCACTTGTGTAAAGCAAGGCATGCTTAATCTTTAGGGAAAATTTGCAAATATAAACACAGCTTCTTACTTGATAATTATTGTAAAAAAAAATATTAGCAATATACTTTTTTAAACTTTGTATAATATGCTTCTTATTTCATGGCAAATTGTAATATATATATATATATATATATATATGCCAGTGAAATATTCACAGATTTTGCCCATTTTTACAAAGCTTACTGAAGACTCAGACAATATTTTACACTTCAGAATTTTTCTGAGAAGCTAAAACACTAATAATTCTCTTTCTTCTCTGTTTAGGCCTATAATTTTCATTCATGTTACTTGAATAAGGCAAAAAGCATAACTGCTTGTATATGACATATGAAGCTAATTTATACTTGAAAAGTATATGAATAGTTTTCAACATTTGAAGGGACTTTCTGGAATACAGGAATATTTTCATAAAATACAGGACTACACTATACCAAGTACGTTTAAGCAACTTGTTCAAAGCCATATGCTTAGTAAGAGGAAAAGCTAGATTCATATACTCATTTATCTGAATTCCATGTAAAGCTAAGGCAATGTCACTCTGCCTACCTGTTCCATGACTCTCAGATCATTGCAGGTTTTGTTGAGTGATTTAATCAGGTAAAAGGCTGATTGATATTATTACAGAAAATATTGTGAGAAAGAGGAAACGTAGTATAAAAAATATATTTAATTGATCCTTGAGATTGACATTTTGATTTTTTACATTAAATGTTGTAAATATATTTTAAATATATATGCTAAAATATTTAATGTATATAAAATAGTTAAATGTTTAATATCTCTAAAAATTTAAAGACCTACTAAAAATCAATAGATAGAGAAAAACAACCAAAAATAATAAAATATTATGAGCAGGTGACTTCCAGGATAAAAAGCAGAAATGGTCAATAAACATGTAAAAATACAATAAACCATATTAGAAATTGAGAAAAAAAAATAAAGAAAAAATATCATTTTTAACTTATTACATCATCAAAAGATATGGACAGATTTTACCAAAGACACAATTTTACCAAAGTATGATGTTGTTGTTAGGTGCCGTCAAGTTGGTTCTGACTCACAGTGATATTATGTACTACAGAACTAAACATGGTCCTCAAAATCATTGCTATTTGTGAGCCCATTGTTGTAGTCACTGTGTCAATCCATCTCGTTGAGGTTCTTCCTCTATTTCGCCAACTCTCTACAGCACCAACCATGATGTCCTTCTCAAGGGACTAATCCCTCCTGATAACTGTCCAAAGTACATGACACAAAGTCTCACCACCCTTGCTTCTAAGAAACATTCTGGCTGTACTTCTTCCAAGACAGATCTGTTCATTCTTCTGGCAGACCATGGTATAGTCAACATTCTTTGCCAAAACCATAATTCAAATGTATCAGTTCTTCCTTGGTTTTTCTTATTCATTGTCCAGCTCTCACAAACATGTGAGGTGATTTAAAAAAAACATGGCTTGAACCAAGTGTACTTTGTGTTATCTTTGCTTCTGAACACTTTAAAGAGGTCTTTTGCAGCAGATTTGCCTGATGCAATACATTATTTGATTTCTTGACTGCCGTTTCCATGGGCGTTGATTGTAAATTCAAGTAAAATGAATCCTTAACAACTTCAGTATTTTTCTCCATTTATCATGATGTTGCTTATTGGTCCAGTTGTGAGGATTTTTTTTTTTTTTAATTTCTTCATTATGTTGAGGTGTAATCCATATTAAAAGCTGTAGTCTTTGATCTTCATCAGTAAGTGTTTCAAGTCCTCTTTACTTTCAGCAAGCAAGGTTGTGTCATCTGCACATAGCAGGTTGTTAATGAGCCTTCCTCCAATCCTGATCCTGCATTCTTCTTCAAATAGTCCAGTTTCTTGTGTTACTCGCTCAGCATACAGTTTGAATAAGTATAGTAAAAGCATAAACTAGATTGTGGTCATGCAGAATGTGTGCATAGGCCAAGGGGCAGTTGTTCAAACAAAACAAGATGATACTACCGGGTTTAAAATGAGAAAAGGTGTGTGTGTGTCAGGGTTGCATCCTTTCACTGTCCAAAAGAATAAGAAAAGAATGACTTACTTCTGGTGGAAATATAAATTAGAAGAATACAATTGAAAAGTTATTGATGACTGGCCTTCATATTTTATGTGCTTATACTTGACCAAGGTTTACATTTCCTTGGACATATTCTTTAAAAAAATATTGAATATGTACAAAAATATAATGTGGGTTGATTAACTTAGCATTAACTGAAAATTGAAGTGACTGAAATGACCACTGTTGGTGGATGATTATGAATTAGATCTATATATACTCTTCTAGAAATATCATTATCTCTTGTTTTGGTAAAAAAAAAAAAAATATGAAACTGTATGTACAGGCATACCTCAGAGATATTGTAGGTTCAATTCCAGACCACAGCAGTAAAACAAATATCACAATAAATCAAGTCACATGAATTTTTTGTTTCCCAATGCATATAAAATAAGGCTTATACTATACTGCAGTCTATTGAGTGCAATAGCATTATATCTTAAAAAAAAATGTACACACCTTGATTGAAAAAAAATATTGCTAAAAAGTGCTAACCATCATCTGAGATTTCAGCAAATGACAAACTTTTTTGTTGGTATAGGGACTTGTCTTGATTTTGATGGCTGCTGACTAATCAGGGTGGTGATTGCTGAAGGCTGGAGTGGCTGTAGCGATTTCTTCAAATAAGACAATGAAGTTTGCCATATCAGTTGACCCTTCCTTTCAGGAAAGGTTTTTCTGTAGCATGCAATGCTGTTCGATTTTACCCACAGTAAAACTTCTCTCAAACCTACCACTGCTTTCTCGATTAAGTTGATGTAATATTCTAAATCCCTTGTTGTCATTTCAACAATGTTCACAGTATCTTCACCAGGAATAGATTCCATCTCAAGAAACCACTTTTTTTCCTCACCCATAAGAAGCAACTCCTCATCTGTTAAAGTTTTATCATGAGATTGCAGCAGTTCAGTCACATCTCTAGGCTCCACTTCTAATTCTCTTGTTATTTATACCATATCTGCAGTTACTTCCTCCACTGAAGTCCTGACCCCTCAAAGTCATCCATAAGGATTGGAATCAACTTCTTCCAAACTCCTGTTAATGTTCATATTTTGACCTCCTCCCATTAATCATGCATGTTATTAATAGCATCTAGAATTGTAAATCATTTCCAGAGGTTTATAATTTACTTTGCCCAGATCCATCAGAGGAATCACTATCAATGGCAGCTATAGCTTTACGAAAGTAATTTTTTTTGAATAATAAGACTTGAAATTCAAAAGTGATCCTTGAGCCATGGGCTGCAGAATGGATGTTGTGTTAGCAGGCATGAAAACAATATTAATCCCCTTGTACATCTCCATCAGAGCTCTTGGGTGACAGGTGCATTGTCAATGAGAAGTAATATTTTGAAAAGAATCTTTTTTTCTGAGCAGTAGTTCTCAATACCAAAAAACACCTACTGCCATCAAGTTGATTCCGACTGACAGCAACCCTATAGGACAGAGTAGGACTACCCCCACAGGGTTTCCAAGGAGCTGCTGGTAGATTTGAACTGCTGACATTTTGGTTAGCAGCCATAGCTCTTAACCACTATGCCACCAGGGCTACTTAAAATATTCAGTAAATCATGTTGTAAAAAGATATGCTGTCACAATACAGGGGAGGTCAGCACAATTGGACTAAACCAAAAGCAAAGAAGTTTCCTGAATAAACTGAATGCTTCAAAGGCTGGTGTAGCAGAGGCAGGGGTCTGGGGACCATGGTTTCAGGGGACATCTAAGTCAATTGGCATAATAAAATCTATTACGAAAACATTCTGCATCCCACTTTGAAGAGTGGCATCTGGGGTCTTAAAAGCTAGCAAGCAGCCATCTAAGATGCATCAATTGGTCTCAACCCACCTGGATCAAAGGAGAATGAAAAACATCAAGGACACAAGGTGATTATAAGCCCAAGAGACAGAAAGGGCCACATGAACTAGACACTACATCATCCTGAGACCAGAAGAACTAGATGGGGCCTGGCTATAACCGATGACTGCTCTGACAGGGAACACAACAGCGAACCCCTGAGGGAGCGGGAAAGCAGTGGGATGCAGACCCCAAATTCTCATAAGACCAGGCTTAATGGTCTGACTGAGACTAGAAGGACCCTGGTGGTCATGGCCCCCAGACCTTCTGTTGCCCCAGGACAGGAACCATTCCTGAAGCCAACTCTTCAGACATGGATTGGACTGGACAATGGGTTGGAGAGGGATGCTGGTAAGGGGTGAGCTTCTTGGATCAGGTGGACACTTGAGACTATGTTGGCATCTCCTGCCTGGAGGGGAGATGAGAGGGTGGAGGGGGTTAGAAGCTGATGAAATGGACACGAAAAGAGAGAGTAGAGGGAGAGAGTGGGCTGCCTCATTAGGGGGAGAGTAATTGGGAGTGTGTAGCAAGGTGTATATGGGTTTTTGTGTGAGAGACTAATTTGATTTGTGAACTTTCACTTAAAGCACAATAAAAATTATTAAAAAAAAAGAAAAAGATGTGCTGTCATCCAGGCTTTGTTGTTCCATTCGTAGAGCACAGGCAGAGTAGATATAGCATAATTCTTAAGGTCTCTAGGATTTTCTGAATGGTAAATGTGCATTGGCTATTAAAGTCACCAGCTGCATTAACCCCCTAACAAGAGAATCAACCTGTCCTTTGAAGATTTGAACCTGGCATTGACTTTTTCTTTCTAGCTGTGAAAGTTCTAGATGGCTTCTTCTTCCAATATAAGTCTGTTTAGCCTACAATAAAAAAAAAAAAAAAAGCTGTTTACTGTAGCCACCTTCATCAATTAACTTAGGTAGATCTTCCGGATAACTTGCTGCAGCTTCTACAACAGCACTTCTCCTTGCATTTTTATGTTATGGAGACAACTTCTATCCTTAGGCCTCATGAACTAACTTCTGCTAGCTTCAAACTTTTCTTTTGCAGCTTCCTCACATCTCTCAGCCTTCATAAGATTGAAGAAAATTAGGGTCTTGCTCTAGACTAGGCTTTGGCTTAAGGTAATGTTGTGGTTGGTTTGATCTTCTATCCAGATCACTGAAACTTTCTCCATATCAGGAGTAAGGCTGTTTCACTTTCTTATCATTCGTATGCTCACTGAAATAGCATTCTTAATTTCCTTTAAGAACTTTTCCTTCACATTCACAATTTGGCTATTTGGCACAGGAGGCCTAGCGTTTGGCTTATCTCTCGACTTTTGGCGTGTCTTCTTCACTAAGCATAATCACTTCTAGCTTTCGATTTAAAGTGAGAGACATGAGACCTTTCCTTTCACTTGAACACTTAGAGGCTACTGCAGGGTTATTAATTGGCCTAATTGCAATATCATCATTTCTCAGGAAACAGGGAGGCCTAAGTTTTAAGAAGAGGGAGAGAAACTGGGGAAGGGGTGGTCTGTGGAGCAGTCATACCATACGCAACATTAATTAAGTTCGCCATCTATACGGGTGCAGTTAATGGCACCCCTAAACAATTACAATAGTAACATCAAAAATTGCTGATCACAGATCACCATAAAAGATATGATAATAATGAAAAAGTTTGAAATATTTTGAGAATTACTAAAATGTGACAAAGAGACATGAAGTGAGCACATGCTGTTGGAAAAATGACACCAATAGACTTGTTTGACACAGGGTTGCTGCAAGTCTTCAATTTGTAAAAAAGCAATATCTGCAAAATGCAATAAAGTGAAGTGCAGTAAAAAGAGGTATGTGTGTATTACATAATACCATTTAAACGTTCAACTACATATACCTATATGAGTAAATGAATGAATTCAAAATACACTAAATAATTTTTATGTTCAAGTGGAGGTTTAGAATGTAGCCTATCTCTGAAATGTTTACTGCTTAAGCCTGATAAGGAGGCAGGGAGGGAGGGAGGAAGGGAGGAAGGGAGGGAGGGAGGAAGGGAGGAAGGGAGGGAGGAAAGAGGAGGAGGGAGAGGGGAGGGAGGGGAAGAGTTGTTGAGTTGTTAGGTGACTTCAACTCAGTTCTGACCCATAAGGACACTATGAACTAAACAATGCTCAGTCCTGTGCCATGCCCACAATCATTGTTATGCTTGAGTCCACTGTGTCAATCCATCTCCTTGAGGGTCTTCCTCTTTTTCATTGACACTGTACTTTACCAAGTATGATGTCTTTCTCCAGGGACTGATCTCTCCTGACAACATGTCCAAAGTATGTAAGACACAGTCTTGCTATCTTTGTTTCTAAGGAGCATTCTGGGTTTACTTCTTCCAAGACAGACTTGTTCATTCTTTTGGCAGTCCATGGTATATTCAATACTTTTTGCCAACACCACAATTCAATGGTGCCAATTCTTTTTCAGTTTTCCTTATTCATTGTTCAGCTCTCACATGCATATGACGGAATTGAAAATACCATGGCTTGGGTCAGGTGCACTTGAGTCTTCAAGGAGACATCTTTGCTCTTCAACACTTTAAAGAGGTTTTTTGCAGCAGATTTGCCCAGTGCAATGTGACTTTTGATTTCTTGACTACTGCTTCCATGGGTGTTGATAGTGGATCCAAGTAAAATGAAATCTTTGAAAATTTCAATCTTTTCTCCATTTATCATGATGTTGCTTATGGCTCCAGGTGTGAGAATTTTTTTTTTTTTTTTTTACATTGATTTGCAATCCATACTGAAGGCTGTGGTCTTTGATCTTCATTAGTAAGTGCTTCAAGCCCTTTTTACTTTCAGCAAGCACGGTTGTGTCATCTTCATAACTCAGGCTGTTAATAAGTCTTCCACCAGTCCTGATGCCCCATTCTTCTTCATATAGTCCAGCTTCTCGTATTATTTGTTCCGCATACAGATTGAATAGGCATGGTGAAAGGATACAACCCTGACACACACATTTCCTGACTTTAAACCACACAGTATGCCTTGTTCTGTTTGGATACCTGTCTCTTTTTTCATGTACAGGTTCCTCATGAGCACAATTAAGTGTTCTGGAATTCCCATTCTCCATAATGTTATCCATAATTTGCTACGATCCATACAGTTGAATGCCCCCAAGGTTGGAAGGCACTCAGAGACAACTGTGGAAGAGTGGCTTCCTCAAAGTAGAGTAGACCTTAATGACATGGAT
This sequence comes from Loxodonta africana, assembly GCF_030014295.1. Lineage (NCBI taxonomy): Eukaryota > Metazoa > Chordata > Mammalia > Proboscidea > Elephantidae > Loxodonta > Loxodonta africana. The sequence continues at coordinate 22,524,532 of NC_087343.1, forward strand.
GGAGTCAAGCTTCTGGGCCCTTCATTAGCTGATGTGGAAGGGCTCAAAATGAGAACAGCTGCAAACGTCCATTTATAATTGGAACTTGGAATATAAGAAGTATGGTTCTAGGAAAATTGGAAGCCATCAAAAATGAAATGGAGTATATAAACATCGATATCCTAGGCATTAGTGAGGGGAGGAGGGAGCAAGGAAAAAAGGAGAATTTGGTACACCTATTTTTTTTTTTTTTTTTTTATTGCTCACTTATTGACATTGTTAGGCTCCAAAGTCCAGGTCGTTATGTGAAAATTGGAGTTAGGCAAGACTTAGAGCTGTGCCCCCCCTTTAAAGTCTGTGTCCTACCCCCTGGTTGCTTACCACCCATCAGATACCCCTGGTGCATCTCAGGTTGCATATGGCATAGTGAGCTCCCTTCCCCACCACACCTTCCCCACCACCACGGAGCCCACAAGGGTGGAGGTCCATGGTGGTGATGGTTGAGTGTTGCCCACTGTCTGTGTAGCAGCAGCAGCTCACCACTGTCTGGCTGTGCTCCAGGCCTCCTCATGGACTCCCGAGTCTTGCCTCTCTACCTTCCCAATCTGTTGGTCCAGGACATAGGCCTTGGTGGTTGGCAGCTCCTGGGACTGCACTATCTGGGACTACTGGAGACTACATAGGTGGCAGAGAGGTCTCTTTGGAAGAACATACTTCCAAGCCACCTGCCTGCCTGGCTCCTGAAGTCCTGGCTCCCACCACCTCATGGCCAAGCCTCTCCAGCCTTCTATATGTAGCCTACCTGCCCCACATTCACCATGAGCCTGGCCCGGCTCATGTAATAAGAAACTCCTGTTGCCCATGCAGCCTGGCCCCCTCTTCCAAACCTTGCCCTCCTCTGCCCCCCCTTCTCACCTCAGTTTCTCATTAATGCACAAAATAATCAGGTAGTAGATTTTTTTATTATTGTTGAAAATGTGAAATGTGGGATGAGTCGATAAGTAAGGAGTAGGAATATTAAAAAATAGCAAACAAGGAGAATGTCACAATCTCATATTTTAAACTTCAAAAAACAGAGACAAAGATCAGAGAGAAGAGAAGAAAACCTAGCTTTGTTCTTCCCCAACTTCTCATCCAATATGAGATATTGGAGCATTGGTTTAACCTTAAAAATTCTTACAAATGACCCTTGATTATTGAGGAGCTGCCTCAGAAGATACTTCATCTTTTCCATCTTTTGGCTAGTGAAGAATAGTAGTGGCTGTAGGAGAGGTAAGCATTGACTGAGACGGCCAAATGGGGTTGAACATTTCTGATTAAAAAAAAAAAAAAAAATAGAGGACTCCTCACTGATCAGGGAAAGAAATTGCATTCGTAGAATTTTTTACTAACGTGATTAGCTTTCACCCTTGTTTCGTGGATGTGAATCCTTTTAGATTCTTGCTATTCAGTTTGTGACTACTGGACTACCAACACTTGTACTCCCTGACAGCTTGTAAGAATGACAAAGTATGGGTACCCATTTCAATTTTTGCAAGATCTCCACATAATTCCTAAGATATTAATGTCTGAAAACACTACCATAAAGGGCTTTAAATTAACTTTGATATGATATATTAGGAACCAGTTCTGTTCAGGATGTTTGCACAAAACTGAGCCCTCCTCTTTCACTCAAAAATTCAGTCTATGCAGCAGAAGTTGAAAATCAAGACTTTCAGAGGAAAAACAAATCAAATTTAGGAAAAGGGGTAAAGAGAAGTCTATCAAATGCAATGACAAATACCGTGTCACCAAGATGTAAAAAAGAGGCTTGGCAATTATGTTAAACAACATTTAAAAAGTATATTAAAGGATACAATTTGCAAAAGAGAAGTGACTATCTTCGCTAACAATAAAACATAGAAATGAAAACACTCCGCAAGTGACTTTTGAGTACTTAATAAAAGCATTAATTTATGAAAAAATTGTGTAAAGGCCAGATGGTAATAAAACATAATAAGATGAAAATGGAGACTGTGGAAAATAATTGAAAAACAAAGTTACAACAATATAGAATTAATAAATATACTCTAAAGACCATGAAACAGGACAGCTGTGAATGAATATGGACAATGGAAAAAGACCTATTAAAATTACGTGGATGCAGAGGAAAAAGGTCATGATCAAAGTAATTAGATGAATCACAACAGATAAAGACAACAAAGATCTTTCAACATGAGAATAACTGCCATCTGTGATGTAGAGAACCCAAAAGAATCAATGAAAATTTTTCAACAGAAGTGGATGAAAATTTCTCAGAAATAAAGTTTTAAGTATACCTGAACAACAGAGTACACCTGCTAAAACCCATTGTCATCAAGTCAAGTCCAACAGATAGCGACTTATGGGACAGAGTGGAACTGCCCCATAGGGCTTTCAAGGAGGGGCTAGTGGATTTAAATTGCCGACCTTTTGTATAACAGCCAAACCCTTAACCACTGCCTCACCAGGGACCCAGTTGAAATTAAGGAGTTAAGAATAAAAGAAAGAGACATATGAGGAATAAAAGTGACAGTAACCTCAGAAGTACCGACAAGAGTGTTCAGTGATGGAAGACAATAGCACAATAGCTATGGACTTCGGAAGGAAATAAAACAAAAAAAAAACACATTACTTAAGATCATATATTCATGTAAATTGTCTTTCAAACATAAAAATACGAGACCAACACTATAATATCAAAATAAGTAATAAAAGAGGAAGCAAACCACCAATGGGGTTTTTCTTAAAGAAGGAAAAAAAAACTGACAAAAACACATATTTTTGACAATTATGACAGTCAAATAATGAATGAAGAAAGGAACTATGAAAACCCAAACAAAATCAATATAGAAATAAAACTAAGGAAATGTGGCAATAAAGCTTAAGTGAAAATGCTAATGTTACGAACATCAGTAACGTGAGGTTGAGAGATAAAAGACAATCTGAGATTAGGCAAGATATGCCATCTCAAGTACAAATAATTAAAAGTTCCATCCTCTACATTTTTCAAAAAAAAAAAAAGTCCTTAAATTTTGAGATATCTTTTAAGAAATAAGTAATACTTAAGGCGAACAAATATTTACACAAATGACATAATTTTTAAAAAATTTATTTTCCTTTTATATTCAACTAAAATACAATTTATAATAAAAGTACAATTAATGGTATGACTCCAGTTTTAAATTAAATGTTTCCTTCTCTCCCTCTTTCCTTCCTTCCTTTCTTCCCTATTTTTCTGCTTGCTTTCTTAGTTTCATTCTTCTTTCTTTACTTTCTATCCGTATTTTATCTTCTCAAAGTATAACAAACTGTCTGGAAGGCTCTTTAAGTAATGATTTAAATGGTAATTTCAGGCTGTTTTTTGTTTGTTTCTTTGAAGTTATTCTTGGTGTATTTTTTATATTGTTTGAATTTTTGATAAAACAGTCACTAGGAAGACAGAAAAAGAAAGGTCTTAAAGAATGCATATTAAAATTCAAATATTTAATTTTCTGTTGTGTGGATCATAACAAATTATGGATAACATTGCAAAGAATGGGAATTCCAGAACACTTAATTTTGCTCTTTAGGAAACTGTTCTTAGACCAAGAGGCAGTCATTCAAACAGAGCAATGGGATTCTTCGCAGTTTTAAAGTCAGGAAAGGTGTGGGTCAGGGTTGTATCCTTTCACCATACTTACTCTATCTGTATGCTGAGCAAATAATCCAAGAAACGGGACTCAGTGAAGAAGAATGGGGCATCAGGATTAGAGGAAGACTCATTAAGATCCTGCATTATACAGATTGAAGCAACTTTGCTTGCTGAAAGTGAACAGAATTTGAAGCACTTACTGCTAAAGATCAAAGACCACAGCCTTCAGTATAGATTGCACCTCAACATAAAGAAAGCAAAAATCCTCACAACTGGACCAATGAACAACATCATGATAAACAGAGAAAAGATTGAAGTTGTCAAGGATTTCATTTTACTTGTATCCAACACCTATGGCAACAGCAGTCAAGAAATCAAAGGAAGCATTGCATTGGGCAAATCTGCTGCTGCAAAAAAAAAACCTTTTTAAAGTGTTAAAAAGCAAAGATGTCACCTTGAGGAATATGGTACGCCTGACACAAACCGTGGTGTTTTCAATTGCTGAATATGCATGTGAAAGCTGGAAAATGAATAAGGAAGATCAAAGAAGAGTTGATACCTTTCAATGATGGTGCTGGTGAAGAACACTGAATATAACATGGACTACCAAAATAATGAAAAACTGTATTAGAAGAAGTACAACCAGATTGCTCCTTGGAATTTTGGACATGTTATCAGAAGGGACTAGTCCCTGGAGAAGGGTATTATGCTTGGTAAGGTAGAGGGTCAGCGGAAAAAGAGGAAGGCCCTCAATGAAATGGATGGACTAAGTAGCTGCAATAGCGGGCTCAATTATAGCTACAATTGTGAGAATGAAGCAGGACGAGGCAGTGTTTCCTTCTGTTGTATATAGGGTCCCTATGAGTTGGAATTGACTCAATGGCACCTAACAACAATAACAACATTGTGTGTACTATGTTATCTATGCTTAATACCTTGATTATCAAAGAGAATCCAAGTGACTTCTGTCTTTTCTTCTGGCACTTTGAAACTACTACGCTTTTACCTTAAACCAGAGTAATTCCTAAGATACTTCTTTGTTGAACATGATCGTGGGAGAAAAGAAATGTTAAAGAAAAGTAATATTTCCTCTGAAATATTCTCAAGTTATATTTAGATTTTTTTCCATTGAGTTTAAATAAGAGCTTACTAACTAGGAATCCGTATCATTTTATTATTCTTTCTCAGCAAAAGGGTTAGTTATAAAAGATGTTTTCATTCTCTTTTTCTGTTTTCAATATATGTATTCTAACTTTCATTTTCTCATATAATTCTCAACAAATAGTTATTTCTACAGAAATACATATGCAGATAAACAAAAGTAAAAATGTGTGCATTTTTGACAAATTGTTATGTTCTGAGTGCCTGCCTTTCTAAAAAAAAAAATGTGATGCAGGTATTCATTTTGTTTAAGTAGGACTCCAAGTTTTGAATCATATAATCAAGATACTTTAGACTCAAATTAACAGAGAAAGTTAGAATTTTACCATGAAAATTTTAAGTTGTATTTCTTCTAAGAGCAATTCGTTAGTTCTTTTGGCAGGCCATGCTATATTCAATATTCTTTACCAACTCCACAGTTTTTCTTTTTCATTATTCAACATTTGCATGCATATAAGGCAACTGAAAAGACCATGGTTTTGGTTCTTTGAGTCAGACACACCTTCACCATCAAAGTGATACATTTTCTTTTTAAAACTTTAAAGAGATCTTTTGCAGTGGATTTACCCAATGAAATATGTCTAGCATCATTGCAACAAGCAAGCTACTGCATACCACAAACTGACAGACAGGTGGTGGAAAATTAGAATATAACCTCCATAAAAACAGAGAGGAAACCTTGGTAGTATAGTGGTTAAGTGCTATGGCCGCTAACCAAAAGGTCAGCAGTTCGAATCCACCAAGAGCTCCTTGGAAACCCTGTGGGGCAGTTCTACTCTGTCCTGTAGGGTCACTGTGAGTCAGAATTGACTCAACGGCGGTGGGCTTGGTTTGTTTAGTTTAAAGACAGAGATTGGAAGTATGCTGCTGGAAGTCAAGAAACACCCGGGGATGCCGGAAACTAGGAGAGGCAAGGGAGGATCTTCCCCTAGAGCATGGCTCTGTCAACATCCTGAATTTGGACTTCTAGCCTCAAGAACTGTGAAAGAATATATATCTGTTGTTTTAAGGCACCAGTTTCATGATATTTTGTTATAACAGTGCTAGAAACTTAATACAATTTGCATCTCTGCAGACTACCAGAATAACTGGGGCTTATGTTCTTCTCATAGTTAAAGTATAACTTCTATAATGACAAGAACATTTTTAAAATTTTAATTTCTATATGCTCAGAACATGCCATACTACTTCATAAATCTGTGAGTACTCTGTGCATCTTTGCTGACTGAGTGATAAAAGGACCACATCCTCATAAATTGTTTAAATATTTATTTTGCTCGAAAATGTATTTTATCTCCCTTCAATGGTACATATGTATACTTTGTCATTGTAGTTTTTTATGCCTTAGTAATATTTGCCTCTAATGTTTTTTTCTTACCAGTTCTCTAATTATAAGAATATAAAGGTTTTGGTATAAGCAGCTACCGTTGCGTTATCCTTGGAATGTAGCCCAAAGCTAATAACGAGCAGCTGCCAATTTGGGGCTTTAGCGATACTTGGATACTTCCGTTTTGATATTATCAGACAAAAACAACAGTATATCATGCTTAGTTTTTTGTTAAATGAGAAGAAAGTAGTATTTGGAATTATTTTACCTTCCTGGAAGGAATCCAATTATGTGTAATTTACATAGATTCAAATTTAGTGTTTTTTTTAAGGGGTTAATGGTTAATGCTGCAGGCTGACCTTTTAAATTTTACAGAACTTAAGAAATGTAACTATTATTTCTGATAATGTAGCTAATCCCTACGTAAAGAACAATGCCTATTTATGAAAGTTAGACAAGATATTCCATTGAGCTTGTTATTTATTTTTACTTACGTATTTGATTTCCTGTGCCAAAAAGCTCTACCTCATTACATAAATTCTTATCCAGAAGTGAAGCAAACTACTTATTATATTTGAGATACCTTTTGCTCAGCCCTCTTGCTACCAATGCCACCTTCTTATGCAAGAAAGGCCTTTTTTCTATAGCAAAAGTAAGGGCAGTTTGGAGGCAATGCTAAGCATTTTACAGAATGGATGACAGTTTATAACATGTAGGATCCTTAGCTCTGGCTGTCTTGGATATCTTATATTTTGTACAAGTCACTAAGTGGTTTATAAGGTGAAGACAGACTCTCATTTCATCATCTCACTACCATGTACAATGATTTCTCCATTTTTCTCATATTTGTCCTTCTGCACCTTCTCCTTTTACTCTCTATTTTTTTTTCATTTCTGCTGCTATTCTTCCTTGTCGTTATTGCCATCCAGTTGGCTCTGATTCATGGCGACCTTACGTACAGCAGAAGGAAATGTTGCCTGGTCCTGAATGTAACAAGAAATGAATTTATGGTATGTGAATTTTACCTCAATAGAGCTGTTATTTTGGAGCCCTGGTGGTGCAGTGGTTAAGAGCTTGGGTGCTAACCAAAAGGTCGGCAGTTTGAATCCACCAGCTGCTCCTTGGAAACACCATGGGACAATTCTACTCTGTCCTATAGGGTCACTATGAGTCAAATCGACTCGACAGCAATGGGCTTTAGAGCTGTTATTAAGACTGCATTAATAAAGATGTACAAGTGAATATAGAAGTAGACAATTATTACTAGTAAGAATCACAAACGCTGATGAAAATATTTTTGTACTCTCAAGTTCAGTGGGTAGATCAAAGGCTAATTGAAGCACTAAGCAGATCAACTTACCTTAAGTTGATTCTGATTTCACCTCATTTTACTGTGACTCATTAGAGACATTGAACTCATTTTCTCTTTAGTGATATTCTACTTAATTACATGCTTTCATGGGCTGTTTGAGGGCTGCACAGAAAGAGGCAAAAGAAATAAAAAACAAGTAACTAATACACTTAGAAATACATGGAAAGAAAATGTGTTCCTATTAACAAAGTGTTCAACTAGACTAAAAATGGAACAATGCTGTGAGATTCAAGGATTTTTCCTATTACCTTACAGTATGCTATTTTTCTTGGTAAAAAGGTTTTGAATTAGGCTATAATATCATAAGCAGCAAGAGACTCTGTTTCAAAAGTACCTGCAAGGTTTTCAACATGGAAATGGACTCTTAACATAATGTTTAGAAAATAGTTGCTTTCCTCCAAATGGAACCAAAATACATCTATCTTTTAAAGATAGGCTGCATTAGAAGTTCCTGCATTTTAGTTTGAAAAAAAAAAATCTTTTACAGCTATCTATTCTAGTAGCCTTGAGGTTCAAAACCAAAGACTATTCTGCAGATTGAATAAATGGTCAAGTCTTAAGTCATCTTTGACAATTCAGTGAACATGCACCATGGAAATTGTACCTTAAATCTTTTTTTAGGACAAGTTTATTTCTATAAAAAATAGAATAAGTTATGCTTTTGTTCAATGTTCTCATTGTGAACAGCAAAATAGTTAGAATGGAGGCTGCAATATCATATTAGGAGTTTTAGACTCTGTGTGAGTCAAGACTAAAAAAAAAAAATAATATCAGACCTCAACGAGATTAAAATTTCATGGGTTAAAGTAAATAAGTAGATGTGTTCCTTGAATTTACGTGTGAAATATTTTAATCAACAGTTCCTGCACTACAGACAGCTGATAATTAAATGATTTTATTTCCAGAAATGTAAATCGACTTAAAAATCTGAATATTCATTTATAGAATAATAGATCAATTTGATAGCTTTCTACTCACTGGGAGGAAAGTTGTTGTTGTTGTTAGGTGTGTCGAGTTTGTTCTACTCATAGCGACCCTATGCACAACAGAACGAAACACTGCCCAGTCTCGCGCCATCCTCACAATCGTAATGCTTGAGCCCATTGTTGGCAGGCACTGGGTCAATCCACTTTGTTGAGGGTCTTCCTCTTTTCCGTTGACCCCGTACTTTGCCAAGCATGATGTCCTTCTACAGGGACTGATCTCTCCTGACAACATGGTCAAAGATACATTTAAAAAATATTCCATTTATTTTCTACTGTAGATTTTTTTTTCCTATTAAAAGATGATGTTGAGATCTTTTCTCAACTACTTCTTTTCAGCTGACTACTGGGGATAGATTAACTAAACTAGAATTATTTTCCACCATCTAAAAGTGATATTAGTTAGCTTTCGATGAATAATAACCCAGCCAAGCTTAGCAGCTCTTTCTCTCTGGGCTCTGAATTATTTTGTGGTGACATGGCTAAACACACTGAAGGGGCTGGAATTATCAGCAAATATAGGATCTGTGATGGCAACTCCCTCAGACAAATGGTATAGAAAATTGTAAACAGCCAGTATACCGAATACAAGCAGTAGGCGGTAGTGCCTGTTGTGACACCTCCGTAGTCACAGTGAAGTCCACTATCAGTAGTCTGAAGGAATTAAAAGACCAATAGAAACTCTACCATTTGAAACACTTGTACCTATACTAAATTGGTTAACTTATGTAACAATAACAACAACAAATTCAGGGAATTAAAACAACTATTTTATATGGGTCATAATTTCATGTGTTGGATGCATGGTATTCTTGGTTTTGCATCACTTAACTACTTCCTGCTACTTAGATTCATGAGTATGCAATCCGATGACAGGTCAGTTGGGGGCAAGATAATATAGAATGGCTTTGCTGATCCAGAGTGGCAGGATGACTGGAATATGAGTTTTTCATCATTAGCAGGCTAGCATGGTCTTACATTCAGAGAGAAGCAAGAGATGCCAATTACAAATGAGCAAGTGCTTTTCAGGATTCTGTTGGCATAACTTGTCCAAATCAACCATGGGGTCAACCTAAACTCATCTGGTCATGGAGGAAACTTCACCTCTTAAAAGAAGGAAAGAATTTGTTGAAATTTCTGTAATCTACCACAGAAGTACTATCGTACTTAGGCTCGGTAATCAATTTGTACTATTTTCTTCTTTTTCTAACGTTTGCCTTTTCTTTAGAACACTGGCTTGTTTTATAATTCAGGTTATCTTAACGTGCAAGGTTTTTTGGTTTTGTTTTTTCCAGTGACAACAATTTTTTTTTGTATTCTCACTATATATTATTTAATAATTGTTATGCCTTTCTTAAATGACATATTTTAAATATTACACATTTGAAGTCTTTCATAACAAATATACATGCCAAATATTTTAGAATGAATAAAATTCTAACCTTGTTCTGTCACTTAACTTCTTTTAATAGCAGAAATATTCTACAGTAGAGTGAATAATGACACCCAGAGATATCAGATCGTAACACAGGGGACCTGTAAATGTCACCTTATCTAGAAAAAGGGTCTTTGCACATGTGATTAATTTAAAGATCTTGATATGGGAAGATTATCCTGAATTATTAGAGTGGTCCCTAAACTCAATAACAAGTAACCCTATCAGTGAGAGTCAGAGGGAAATTTGGCAGAGACAGAACAGAAGTCACTGTGAACACAGAGGCTGAGATTGGAGTTAAAAAATACCTGTTGCCGTCGAGTCGATTCCAACTCATAGAGACCCTATAGATTGGAGTTATGTGGGCACAAAAGCTAAGAAATGCTAGAAACTTCCAGAAGCTAGAAGAGGCAAGGAACAGAAAGATTCTTTGCTAAAAGTTGTGAGAAAACATGGTACTATGGATACTTCAATTTCAGTCCCATGAAACTGATTTAAGACTTCTTTTTTCCAGAACTGTGAGAAAAAACACATTTCTGTGGTTTTAAGTCACAAAGTTCATGTGGTAATTTGTTACAGCAGCCACAGAAAACTAATACACATTCTTTAAAGAGTTTCTAAGAGTTATATAGCTTAAATTATAGCACTAGGTATCATTGAAAACAGTCCATTTAACTAAAATGTTGAATATTATTTTATTTTTATTTTCCAGCCACTAGCTATTTCTTTCTTATAATATCAGAGCACAGTGAAATAAAATCCAAGAACAATTAATGCTTTGTAATTTTTTTTATGTACAGCATATGTGCTATTTTCTATTTTGGTGGCCACAATGATCAGTGATAAGCATGAGCTTCATTATTTTAATTTGCATAGTTCAATGTTTCTGTACTCAGAGTTTCCATTTGATTAATTTTTTCTGTCCCACCTTATAAATTATTGTCTCAAGAGCTATACAGAAAAAGTTTCAAAGTTAAAACAAGGCGATACAGAACAAATAAGATTTTCTTATAGACAGAGTGAAATGTGATTAAATTTATTTTTCAAGATGGGTTCTTTTTTCTGATTTCTGACTTGGTCCACTCTAACAAATATATTTTTTTAAATATATATGTATGTATATATGTATACACACAAACATATACATACACACACACTCATATATATATATATGTATAAATCAATACCTGTGTGTGTTTCTTTCTCTTACTAAGACATTTAATATTATGTTGAAACTTGTCAGAACTGGAACTCGACAGGATTGCGTTGTTTTTCCCAGTAGTTTCACAAGTTTTCTACCTTTGACAGGGTGCAGTCTTAACACTTTCTATTGCTTTCTATTAGTGGAAAATATTGAGTTGGCTTCTCTCTTTTACATCTCAAAAGAGACTGCCTCAAGACACAATCCAATCTTCTAAGTTGAGTCCTGCCTCACTAACACAACTGCCACCTATCCCACCTCATTAATATCATAGACATAGGATTTACAACACATAGGAAAATCACATCACAGGACAAACTGGTGTACAATCACACAACACTGGGAATCATGGCCTAGCCAAATTGATACACACATTTTTGGAAGATAAAATTCAATCCATGACATTCCATTTTTTGGTCCCCCCAAATTCATGTCTTTACCACATGTAAAAAACTTTCACCCCATCATATCATAGCAAAAGTATTAACTACAAGTCCAGCATCCAAAAAAAAAAAAAAAATTCCTCTTAATCTGTGAAATCTAGAATACAAGTTATCAGCTTCCAAAGGTACAACTGTAGAAATGGCACAAGTTAGACATTGCCATTACAAATGGGAAAAACTGGATGGAAAGAAGGGATAAAAGGCACCAAACAAATCAGCAGAACATATTACATTAGCCATCAAGGGTTTGAAAATAGTCCTCTGTTGTCTGAGACAATTGACAAAATGGCCCTGCCCTCCAGACTCTGGGTACTGGCCATACTCTCAGAATTCGGAGTGGAGGCCCCTCAGCACTGGGCTTCAGCTCTGCCTTCCAAGCCCACTGGGACAGCAAATCTGTTCCCTTGGCTTTCAGTGCACCATTCTTCTAGTCTACACTTAGAAACACCAGATGCCATGGTTCCACCTTTTGAAACCCCAGAGGTCATTGCCATACCTTTGAAGACTGAGGAAGCTCAGCTTTCTGTGTTCCTTTTCTCTTCAGCTTCTGCTTCCTGGTTCCTTGGCCTCTTGACCTCTCAAGCCTCATGCCCACATCTGCCCTATGGGGCAAGTATTCCAAAGCTCTGTAGCTCCACCAATACGTGCCCAGATGCACCCAACTCTGCCAGGAATCCTCCCACATAAAGGCATTCATCTCTCTCGCTCTGTGGGTGGGCTCCAGCACTGTCACTGGTCTCCTCGTTCTGCTGTCACCGGTTCTCTGTCACTGCTAGTTCTCTGCTATCCACTGTTCTCCTCACTTACTTCTGAGTTCTCTGTCCATTCAGTTTCAAAACTTCTTCCATATCTTAGGTATCTGTTAGAGCAGCACCCTACTCCTTGTACCAAATTCTGTCTTAGTCATCTAGTGCCACTGTAACAGAAATACTACAAGTGGATGGCTTTAACAAAGAGAAATTTCTTTCCTCACAATAAAGTAGGCTAGAAGTCCAAATTCAGTGCATCAGCTCTAGGGGAAGGCTTTTTCTCTCTCTAGGCTCTGGAAGAAGGTCCTTCTCATCAATCTTCCCCTGGACTAGGAGTTTCTCCATGCAGGAGCCCTGCATCCAAAGGGTGCACTCTGCTCTCAGCACTGCTTTCTTGGTGGTATGAGGTCACCCTATCTCTCTGCTTGCTTCTCTCTTTTATATCTCAAAAGAGATTGTCTCAAGACAAGTCAATCTTGTAGGTTGAGTCCTGCCTCATTAACATCGCTGCCACCTATCCTACCTCATAAACATCATAGAGGTAGGATTTACAACACACAGGAAATTCATATCAGATGACAAAATGGTGGGCAATCACATGATATTGGAAATCATGGCCTAGCCAAATTGATACACAAAATTTTAGGGGATACAACTCAATCCATGACAGTGAAAAAGAGAAAGACCCTCAATGACATGGATTGACACAGTTGTTGCAATAATGGGCTCAAACATAGCAGATTGTGAGGATGGTGGAGCGGGGGCCAATGCTTTGTTCTGTTGTACATAGGGTCACTTTGCCTCACAACCGACATGACAGCACCTAACAACAATAAAAATAAAAGACATTAATAATGAAAACTTAGAAAAAAAAAAATGAGGTATTTGACTTATATCAGAACCAGCTTACAATGGAGTTATTGAAATGGAACCGAGTTGTAAATTGGGGTAAATTGTATACACTGTACTTACAATGCAGTTTGTATTTATCATAGCAACCCAATTCTTATTTTTACATAGAGATGAAGAAACTTAGGTTTAGAAAGCATTAGTAATTCAAGGTCTCACTACTACTAGGTAGTATTGAAATAGAGCACTTTGAATCTTTCTTGGGTATATAAACCACTCAATTAAAGCTTGTCATTTTGAGTCAACTGAAATTAAAGACTCAAAAAAAAAACTTTAATTCATTTACATAAATCTAAGATGAGCCAGTATCTTTCTGACACACTAACTGTATAACCCTAATAACATGTAGTTATAGGTATAATTTTTGTATTTGCTGTACACAAAACTATAATTCCATTGATATTAATCATAACAAGCATTTTTGCCTACCTTACATCTCAGTTCACAACATAATTACGTAAATAAACTTCTTGCCCTAAATATAGCCTGGCATTTTATTGATGAACTGATGAAAATCTGTTGACCATGTCTTTCTGTATATATATCACAAAAATGCCAAGGGCTGATTCATACCCTGCACATAATTGGTTTCATTGAAGTGTAAAACAAAAATCTGCAGCTAGACAAATGTGATAGCAATTGGGTGATGTCCAAAACATTGCCTGAGATAAAGGAGTGTTGCCAACAGCTCATTCTGCTTTTTCTCGGTGCCTGATATTTGTCATAGCATTTGCAGCTATTATTTTTAACAATCTTTAAAGCAAGTGTAACATAACTTTTTCCTCTCCTAAACCAGGAGGGCACCTTTACATGACGCATCAGAATTTATGTTCTCTTCCCTGCATTTAGCCTTATAATCCATCACATTTAAACACTGAAGTGTTATTTTGTGCTTACTCTGTATAAAAATGCAATTGGTTTCCCACAGCACGGCAAACGATGCTGCTTGGAAGATGATGTACAAAATTAGTGGCTTCATGCCATTTTTCTATGGTTGTCAAGAAAAGGCACTGGGAACTGCAGCAAATAGATGTCCACCTCAATTAAGTTATTTTCCCCCATATTTATTTTCATAATCACTCCTCTATTAACTTTTTCGTTTTACAGATAATTTGGCAACTTCTTTGCAGCCATACACTTCACTATCCAAGTAGATCTTGGAATTTACTTGGTTGTTTTACTTTGACGAGGCTATTTTCTGTTGAAGTTTATACGTCACTATTTTCATTGCTAATTTCATGCTACAGTGAAGCATTATTGAGATCTGATTAATCCTTGTGAAATGGAATTATAGTACAGCAAAATAATAACAATAAAAAAAAAACCTCTAATAATGCAAAATGTACTTACTCTAAGGAGCCCTAGTGGTGCAACGGTTAAGGACTTGGATGCTCACTGAAAGGTTGGCACGTTAATGGTTTGGATGCTCAGTCACTCCTTGGTAGAAAGACCTGGCAATATGCTCCCACAAAGATTACAGTCAAGGAAATCCTATAGGGCGGTTGTACTCTGTCACATGGCATCATTATGAATTGAAGAAATGTCTTTGTCTCTTCTGAGCTTCTGTTCCTGGGAAATCTTCATGACTCTTGACATCTCTCTTCCCCCATCTCTGTTTACTTACTTGTCCTAATCAGTTCCTTTTATATTTTGTAGATTGACTCAACACACACCCCACACTCATCCTGCCTCATTAACATGACAAAGACAACCCATTCTCAAATGGGATTATAACCACAGGCATAGAGGTTAGGATTTACAACACATATTTTTGGGGGCCACAATTTAATTCATAACGATTCCCAAAAACTCCATTTTTGTCTTTTGATTTTACTTGGAAAGCTTCTGTCCTGTATAAAATTTTCAGCCTTCAGGAATGAATAGTTCACCTAGCCCAAGGCAGATTGACCAGAAAGATCATTTTAAAAGGAAAAGAAACACACACACACACACAAATATTAATACAAAAGCAAAACTAATTATTTAATAATTTCTTTTATATAATATATCATCATATGGTGGTGCCATCACCACCATAGTTTATATATTCTGTATTTACATTAAGGAATCGAATATTTTTTATTTTCATTTTCAAGGCTTAAAATATATGCTTATAGAAAGCTAGTTTCATAGGTATTTTTTAACATGGGAATTTTGACAAATATAAATGTGATTTAAATTATATTGAAATTATTTTGGATAAATAGTTCTACGGGAATACTGGGGATATTTGTTCCTAAGACAATACTGAAAATAATAATAACAATAACAGCACACACACAGAAACCAACCAAACCCATTGCTGTTGAATCGATTCCGACTCATAGCTACACTAAAGAACGCAGAACCCAGTGCCGTTGACCCTAAAGAGAGAGGCTTAAAACTGAAATTGTTGGGCTTTATTGGCCTATTGTGATGGCATCATGGTTTTCTTCACCTACACGGGAGATATTTTTAGCTACGCACAAAAATAATCTTTATGTATTTGTTATATTTCTCCCTTGGGTAACTGAATAAAAATTATGTAACTAGAATCCAAGAAGTTCAAAGATTGCTATTAAAATACTAATTTTTCTCCTAATAATATTGCTTTATAGTATTTGAGGAAAAACTTTTGGGACTATTTTCTGATATATTTCCAAAATATGTATCATTCGCTCTTACAATTGTATTTTTCCATATGAATGTTTTCTGTTAACCTATGTCAGTGTATTAAATATTGTTTAATTAATATCTAATAGACTACTCGGGAAGTTTCATAGGTTAAATGTAGACAAGGGTTGTTGCAACCATGACTGTCCCACCTCAGACATTTGAACAAGCACTGCAAATGATACATTTATTGCTGACTTAGACTTGTATGATCTTTCAATGCCCAAAGATTAGTTGGTCTAATTTTGAAGACATATTCCTACTCCCATGTAAATATTAATGAATATGTTAAAAGAAAATATGATTTAAAATAAAATTGGCATTTACAAAGTTGCAGTACTTGATTGATGGTCCTATTCTATATAAATGGGGAAATAACCTGATTATAACTTATCTGATAATGTCGCCTATCACAGTTGATGGTTATTGAATAAAATCTTCTTCGGGACATCTAGAATGATACATGGATCTGTAGCATTACTTTTTTACCCCTGTCTTGCTTTTCCTTTTCCTTCCTTTGATTTCAGCTGTGATTTTGATGGGAAGAGCCTGTGTTCTCTATAACATTCCACTTCAAACATCTGCCTCATCTTTCCAGTTTCCTGATTTAGGGTTTTCTCCAAAACTGTGGGAACACATTCAGCCTTCCCATAGGATGTTCCAGCAGTGCATAACAGTACTCTGTTCTCAGGGTAACACTTAAGGAATGGGGAATTAGAATCAATGTCAAAACATCCCAGACCTTTCACCTCAGGAGAGGCAATCCTGAGGTACATGCCACATGTACCCACAATCTTCAACAAGATCGAGCCCCAGTTGTTCATAGTTTTAATT
This sequence comes from Loxodonta africana, assembly GCF_030014295.1. Lineage (NCBI taxonomy): Eukaryota > Metazoa > Chordata > Mammalia > Proboscidea > Elephantidae > Loxodonta > Loxodonta africana. The sequence goes on from NC_087343.1 coordinate 22,541,229, forward strand.
AACTCAATGATACACCAACTTTTCTTAGTTTCCTGTCTCACCCACCTTTCTCTGCCATTCCTGCTTCCAGGGATTGTTACTGGAGAATAGCCTTGATTCTTGTCTTCAGTGTAGGAAAGAATTCACACACTGAGACAAACAGTGTCAAGCAAGTAGAGGTTTATTAGATAGCAGAGGGTTAGTAGCAAGAGTACACTTGACTAGAGAGAGTCAAGAGGGCTACTCAGATACAGAGAGAGTCTGAGTGCCCCATAGTCGTTTTCTTAGGGTCGTATACCTTTTTCTCTTATTTCTCCCTGTTAACGTTTAACAGCCAAGACAGGAACTCCTGTAGAGACTATTTCCTTGGCTTATCAATTAATTACCAAGTTAGGGACCCCTATAGGGAACACTTCCTTGGCTTAACTTTTAACTACATAGGAACCAACTTATTGAGGAATGTCACCACCCTCTGTCTCTTCCTTCTCCTGAGTGCAAGCTCTCCCCTTCCCCCTTACAGGATCACCTCCAAAATCCCTTACCTGAACCCAAGTCTTTGAATCAGCTTCTAGGGAAAATTAAATGAAGGCATGTGGTAGGAGAAATCAGGTAGTAACACACAGGCATGGTAGTATCACAATTAACAAGATTCTTATTTGGGCTGGATAGGATGAGATACATGTCCTTTGCTGTAATTCTGGAACATTAATAGTGTGAGGAAAATGGCGTATATAAAGATTGGGAAGTTAATTGTCTTTGGTAAGCCACAGAATTCTCTGAATATTCTAGGCAAGCAGATATGCCCTCCTCCATTTTTAGAGGAGAGCAGCCTTTCCTTGCCCGGTGAGATGTAACTCGTGACAGAAGAGAAAGTTTTGCAAAAGTGATGTTTGCCCCTTACAAGGTTAGTTTCCAGCTCCTTTTATTGCTTACAGACCAATAACTAAACTGCATTTGGGGGTTTATCTTGGTCATCTAGTGCTGCCATAACAGAAATACCACAAGTGGGTGGCTTTAACAAAGAGAAGTTATTTCTTCACAATGAGATACACTAAAAGTCTAAATTCAGGGTGTCAGCTCCAGGGGAAGCCTTTCTCTCTCTGTTGGCTTTCTCAACAATCTTTTCCTGGACTAGGAGCTTCTCTGCACAGGGGCCCCAAGTCCAAAGCATGGGCTCTGCTCTTGCACTGCTTTCTTGGTGGTATGAGGTCTCCCGTCTCTTTGCTTGCTTCTTTCTTTTATATCCCCAGAGATTGCCTCAAGACACAATCTAATCTTGTAAATTGAGCCCTGCTTTAAGAACACAACTGCTGCCCATCCTCCCTCATTAACATAATAGAGGCAGGATTTACAACACGTAGGAAAGTCACACAATACTGGAATCCTGGCCCAGCCAAATTGATACGCATTGGCGGGGGAGGGAGGCATAATTCAATCCATGACAGGATTTAATTGAACATTTACCAAAAAAGTCCCTGAAACTGGCTAATATGACTTATATATACAGGTAATAATGGAAGAAACAAATGCAGAAAAGCCATTTGATGGTGTTATGTAAGCAAGGTAGGTGGCAAGAAATTTGCTGAATAGGGGAGAGAATATTGGCATGGGAGCAATGTATTGTGAGGCAGAGCTAATGTCCTTGCCAGAAGAAAAAAAAAAAGAACCTATCTAATATGCTGCTTGGATGGACCACTTTTTGATATTGGTCATAATGATGAGCTACAATAAATTGAAGTAGAGATGCCAAAACTGTCTTGCTAGGTTCTGAGGAAAAATTGAGAACTGGCAATATGATAACTGGTGAATTATGTATAATCACAGAGCCAAACCACCCTTTGTTTTCAAAGAGGGCACAGAAGATACCCTTCTGACTGAATGTATAAGGGAGACTCTAAAGTTTAAGTGGTAATGGTAAAGTTGACAATTTCATTGGCGAATGTCTTATCTGATCAGAGTTGCTAACAGGAGATGTAGTCATTGAACCTTGTTCCCGTGATATGATTCTAAAAACTAGGAGCCAGTCGGTAGGACTTAGCCATCAGAAGCGATGCAGTTTGCAACATAACAAGTGACAAAGCCAAAATGGCAACCAAACATCTTGGCCAGAAGAGGTCTGTGACAATAGATATAACATCATGAATTTCTAGGAGAAGGTTGATTATGAGGCAAGCCAAGTATGGAGAGTCTTATATAGTAGAAGTTAAGTACAAATTTAAAAAAAGTTAAAAGGGATAAATTCTGTGAGGATTATGCAGTGTAGATTTTGAATATACTCACATCTCCCATAAAACATAAAGCTATGAGATTAGCAAATTCATATATGCACTGAAAACATATATAACTAAACCGAGTGACAAATTAACCACAGAAATCACAAAATAAGAGAGAGTATGCTCAAAGCACCCTCAGGTAAAGACCTCAGAGGTATTTGGTACTTTACGAAGCAGAAGGAAGGCAATGGGGATCTGCTGGTCTTGAGAACTAAAGATCTTCTCAAGAGCCAACAGTTTTTCACCTGAAAGCACATAGGATAATATAAGGAATGCAGCCAACATTGGCAGAATTTTGCGACTTCCAATTTACAGGTTTTGCAAAACTGCACAGGGAGTTTGGAAACAGCAAATGTTGTCCAGGGAATATGAATTCTTGAAACTAACAAACAAAAGCTCCCTCTGAGGATAAGCCCCTGGCTTAAAAGGATATTGCAGGAGTATAATCTAAATTGAAAAGAGCAGAGAGAAGAGGGGAAAAGAAAACAGATGGTAAAGATAAAAAGTGGGCAAGTGGTTCAGAGGAGGCAAATAGCAGAACGTGCTAGGACATAATTTTTATCACTTCTTGAAAACAATTGAAAAGAAAGCTCAAAGTCCCTGAAGGTAAGAAAGCAATTTTGTTTTCCAATCCTTGTTAAAAGTGCAAAACAACTCATATCACCTAAGCATAAGAAACAGAAAAAGATTGCAATTGAATCACATACAAAAGTATCATAAGACAAAAAGACCAAGGAGCAAAATAAGATCCCTCTGAACAAGGAAAAATGGTGAGAAAGGTATGCCTTCAAATAAGAAGAAAGTTGTAACCTAATATTTCAAAGTGAGCTAAAAGTAATCAAGGAAATGTATGAAGCTATGAAAGAATATCATCACCCAACATTTAAAAAAGTATCAAAAGTGAAGTGATTGCAAGAAAGGATGACATGAAAAGAGAAGTAAAAACATGCAAGCTGAAATTATATATAAGGGAAGAACTCATATATCGAAAAGGAAATATTTCAAAATATTTCTATGACTACATAGAAATACAGCATTAATTCCAAAACCCAACATTGGCTGCTCCAGAAAAAGAAAATTATATCACTTATGACTCTTGATAAAAAAAACTTAAATTTTTAGAAATCAAAATCTAAAGGCAATTAAAGTACCAGTTATAGAGGCCCTGGTGGTACAGTGCTTAAGAGCTCAGCTGCTAACCAGATGGCTGACAGTTCAAATCCACCAGCCACTCCTTGCAAACCCAGAGGGGCAGTTGTGTTCTGTCCTATAGGATCACTATGTGTCTGAATCCAGTTGACTGCAATGGGTTAACAAGGTATCGGTTGCTGTCGAGTTGATTCTGACTCATCGTGACACCATGTGTGTGAAAGAACTGTGCTCCGTAGTGTTTTCAATGACTCATTTTTTGGAAGTAGATTGGCAGGCCTTTCTTTTGAGTGCCTCTGGATGGACTTGAACAGTCAACTTTTCAGTTAGCTACAAAGCTCATTAACAATCCAGCTTGCAACCACCTAGCTTGTTCTAAGGATATATCTGTGGTTAAATATTAGAACCTCCATTAACACAATCCATAACATTAATAGAGCTAAGAAAAAAAATTATTCTGTCATTCCTATAGATGTCATTTGACAAAAACCATAATTATTTGTGTTTAAATCACTCAACAGAACGCATGCAGATATTTCTCAATTCAATTGACATCATCTTACTTTACTTGGAAACAGATTCTTTCCCACCAAATTCTGGAAAGAAGACAAAAATGCCCACTACCTCTTTTAATGTTCATTATTTATCTTTTGATGAAAAAAAAAAATGCCATTCCTGGAAATAGATACCAAAGATACACTAGCCGTAATGATATGAGAATAAATGCTAAGAAAAACAAAAAGAAATGTAAAGTTAAATGTGAGTAGGGTGCTACTTTTTATCTAAGAAATTTGGGCCTAAAATATAAAATACATAGAGATATAAAAATAAATACAAATACAAACATATATATGTATATATATGGTAAAAAAAAAATTTTTTTTTTAGACACTATAATTTGGTGTTCTATGTGCTTACATGTAAAAAGAAGCCATATTTAAGAATGTTCATGCTGTATTATTTATAATAAAAAATTGAAATAAGATGTTACAATCAATGGGATAACAACATATGTAGCATATCCAAACTAATAGTATAAAGGAATCAAAATAAACAATTTAAATGTATCAATAAGTATACATCTAGATAATAATATTAAGTAAATATATTTCAGAAGTGTACATATAGGAACACACCGTTTTCACAAGTTTTTTAGATAGACATAAGAAATACTTGATATTTTTACAGACACCTGGGCATGGAAAAAGAGTTTACAAAAGTAAAAAGGAAGTGTACATTCCAAATTAAACATGGGGAGACTGGTGAAGTGGGAAATATGATAAAATCTGAGCCAGAATAAAACAGAGATTTTAATAGTGCCTATTTTATTTTACAGGAGTCTATTTTTTTTATAGGTGTACCTAGATGCATCAAAAGAAGATGGAAGAAACACACAGAGTCACTGTACCAGAAATAATCAGCCATTTCAGGAGGCACCATATGATTAAGAATTAATGGGATTGAAGGAAGAAGTCCAACCTGCACTGAAGGCATTGGCAAAAAAACAAAGCTCCAGGAACTGACAGAACATCAATTAAGAGGTTTGAACAAATGGATACAATGGTGGAAACATTCAATCATCTAGCCAAGAAATTTGGAAGACAGCTGTCTGGCCAACCAACTGTAAGAGATCCATACTTGTTTCCCTTCCAAAGGACGTGATCCAACAGAAATGCAGAAATTATCAAACAATGTCATCAACATCACAGGGGAGTAAAATTTTCCCGAAGATAATTAAAAAAAAATGGTTGTAGGAGTCTATCGACAGGAACTGTGGGAAAATCAAGCCAGATTCAGGAAAGTATGTGGAATGAGGGATGTCATTACTAATATCAGATGGAAACTGGCTGAAAGCAGAGAATACCAGAAAGACATTTGCCTGTGTTTGATTGACAGGGAAATCCTGGTGGCATAGTGGTTAAGTGCTACAGCTGCTAACCAAAGGGTCAGCAGTTCAAATCTGCCAGGTGCTCCTTGGAAACTCTATGGGGCAGTTCTACTCTGTCCTATAGGGTCGCTATGAGTTGGAATCGACGGCACTGGGTTCTGGGTTGATTGACTATGCAAAGGCATTCAATCATGTGGATCATAACAAATTACGGATAATATTAAGAAGAAGGGGAATTCCAGAACACTTATTTGTGCTCATGAGGAATCTGTACATAGACCAAGAGGCAGCTGTTCGAACAGAGCAAAGGGACACTGCATGGTTTAAAGTCAGGAAAGGTGTGCGTCAGAGTTGTATCCTTTCACCGTACTTATTGAATCAGTATGCTGAGCAAACAATCAGAGAAGCTGAACTGTATGAAGAACAGGGCCTCAGGACTGGAGGAAGACTCATCAACGACCTGCGATACGTGGGTGAAACAACCTTGCTTGCTGAAAGTGAAGAGAACTTGAAACACTCACTGATGTAGATCAAAGACTACAGACTTCAGTATGGATTACATCTCAACACAAAGAAAACAAAAATCCTCACAATTGGACCAATAAGCAGCATCATGATAAACTGAGAAAATGCTGAATTTGCCAACAATTTCAGTTTCCTGGGATCCACAAGCAACGCCCACGGAAGCAGCAGTCAGGAAATGAAAAGGTGCATTGCATTGGGTGAATCTGTCGCAAACGACCTCGTTAGAGTGTTAAAAGCAAAAATGTCACTCTGAGAACGAAGGTGCACCTGACACAAGCCATGGTATTTTCAATCATCTCATATGCATGTCAAAGCTTAACAATCATTAAGGAAGACTAAAGAAGAATTGATGCCTTTGAATTACGATGTTGATGAAGAATACTGAATATACCATGGACTGACAGAAAAATGAACAAATCTATCTTAGAAGAAGTACAGCCAGAATGCTCCTTAAAAGCAAGACTTGATCTTACGTACTTTGGACATGTTGTCAGAAGGGACCAGTCCCTGGAGAAGGACATTATCCTTGGTAAATAGGAGAGTCAGCGAAAAAGAGGAAGACCCTCAGTGAGATGGGTTGACACAGTGGCTGCAACAATGGGCTCAAGCATAACAAAGGCCATGAGGATGGTGTAGGACCAGGCAGTGTTTCCATCTATTTCACCTAGGGTCACGTCGAGTCTGAATCTACTGGAGGGCACCCAACAACAACGTAGGTGGTACAAATGTCTGTCTACTAACTCAAAGTTCGGCTGTTCAATCTGACCAGAGGCACCTCAGAAGAAAGGCTTGGTGATCTACTTCCAAATAATCAGCCAGTGAAATCCCAATGAGGCACAGTTTCCCTCTGATACACACGGGATCAGCACGTATAGGAACTGACTGGACACCCACTGGCTTGCTTTGTTTTAACAGATACATGAATGGACAAATTGTGAGGCTCCTCAGGAGTGTTTTTTATTTTGACAATTTGTTAGTATTTCTTGCTTTTAGGAAGAAAGGGATGTTCAGGGATTCTTACTCCACTGTTTCCGGTGATTTGACTTTTTTCGGTATTTTTTTTTTTCTTTTTCTTTTAAGAAAACTTCTTTGATTGATTTAAACCCTTTTTGTCACTATTCTTTCTTCCCAATGGCCTAATATACGCATTTTCTATATCTTGCCCGCACTTTGCCTATTTTTTAACCCTCTCTTCCTTCAAACTTCACTGTAATACTGAGAAGTTTAATCTCTGTGATATACTTGGTATAATCTCTTTCTAATAGCTTAAAATTCAATGCCTGTTTTGTTAATCAAGGGAATATACTAGTATTAAAAAAAAGAAAATCCTGAGAAAGATGCAGTGCTGGATTGTTTGAAGAGTTGTGAAAGTCTAATATTTGTTATCAACCCTAGCTGAAGAACTGGACTGAAGACACAAGGCAGTGAATTAAATTATTCTCTGTGGTCAGCTAGAATCAAGTGTTCCTTGAAGTCAAGATTTTGGGGGAATGGTGAGAAAACAGTCATAGAAAAGATCTTGGAAACCAGAAACTGTAATATAAAATGGCATTTTTGAAAGACACTGAATAAGTTAGGAGAGAATGACAGACTGAAATCCTCATATTTTTTGATGAATGCTGTCTAAGGCCTAGGGACTTTCCAGAACTGTTCTAAAAGAATGTATGAGTTGTTGCAGCCACGGACCTGAGATAGCTGGAAATAAAACTTGTTTTCGATTTCATGTCTAATTTCAAGGATTAAAACATAAAAACTTTTGAAGTCACATTCTTGCCAAGGTGGTTGTGTAAAAATAAGGCACAACAGAGAAAGTTACAAAAACAATCATGAGGATGTGGACACCTCGGAATAACAAGGTTACTTTGAGTCTCCAGACCCCACTGAACTATTGTTGATGATCAAAGCCTCCCTTTTGCCCTATCTAATGAGGCTGTTCCCACATTGTCTTTGAAAGGGAAGTCCTTTTTCTTTTACCCTATAGGCACCCAAGATACAGCTTGTCAGATATTTCAGAGATATCCAAAAATACGAGCCAGATATCTATGGTTCCTCAGAGTTAAACACTGAAGAAGGCATAGGCAACCTGCAATTGGAAGGCTTCACTAATTTCTTCTTTGAAACAATTTTATATACAAGACTGGGTTCTGAGCACACTAGATTAAATAAATACAAACTAAAATTTTAATAGGCTGACACTTTTTTACGCGATTGCCAAAACCATGTATTATTCTCTATCTGCTGGGTTTGGTTCTAATATTTTTATAACCCCTCCCTTTTTTTTTTTTCAAACCAAATCTAGGATCAAGAGTGTTTAATGAAATTACATTGGCAATTACTTCTTGAATTCCGTAAGAGGGCTGGAGTAGATTATTCATGGGAACACTTCCACCCAGCCAGGAACTGTGTCTCCTAAAAGAGCCTAGTAGAAAGTGTCTTCATGAAACCTTGAGGAATTTGTTGGTAAAGGTTTTATATACACATAATTGGGTTGTACTTCAATGGTCTGGAATTACTGTGGAAAGCATTGTATTAGAGTTTGACTCTCTGGTTCTGGGGTGTTGTTGTTTTGTTAGGTTCCTTCTAGTCGGTTCTGATTATTAGCGACCCTATGTAAACAAAACAACATCTGGTCCCGAGCCATCCTTATAATTGTTGCCCTGCTTGAGCCCATTTTTGCAGCCACTGTGTCAATCCATCTCATTGAGGATCTTCCTCTTTTTGGCTGACTGTTTACTTTACCAAGCATGATGTCCTTCTCCGGGGACTGATCCCTCCTAATAACATATCCAGAGTATGCAAGATGTAGTCTTGCCATTCTTGCTTCTAAGGACCATTCTGGTTGTACTTCTTCCAAGATGGACTTGTTTGTTCTTTTGGCATTCAATATTCTTCGTCAACACAACAATTCAAAGGTGTCAAGTCTTCTTTGGTCTTCCTTATTCAACATTAAGCTTTTGTGTGCATATGAGGTGATTGAAAACACCATACCTTGGGACAAATATACCTTAGTCTTCAAGGTGATACATCTGCTTTTTAACACTTTAAAGAGGTCTTTTCCAGCAGATTTGCCTAATGCAATATGTCTTTTGATTTCTTGACTGCTTCTTCCATGGGCGTTGATTGTGGACCCAAGTAAAATGAAATTCTTACAACTTCAAAGTTTTCTGCATTTGTCATGATTTTGCTTACTGGTCCAGTTGTGAGGATTTCTGTTTTCTTTATGTGGAAGTATAATCCATACTGAGTCTTCCTCCAATCCTTATGCTCCATTCTTGAAAAGATATGGTGACAGAATACAACCTTGAACCACACCTTTCCTGCCTTTAAATCACACAGTATATCCTTGTTCTGTTTGAACAATTGCCTCTTGATCTATGTACAGGTTCCTCATGAGCATGATTAACTTTTCTGAAATTCCCAATTTTGGCAATGTTATCCATAATTTGCTATGATCCACACACTCAAATTTCTTTGCATAATCAATAACATACAGGCAAACATCTTTTTGGTATTCTTTACTTTCAACCAGGATCCATCTGACATCAGCAATGATATCCCTGGTTCCACATCCTCTTCTAAAACCGGCTAGAATATCTGCCATTTCCCTGTTGATATACTGCTGCAGCCACATTTGAATGATCTTCAGCAAAATTTTGCTGGTATGTGATATGAATGATATTGTTTAATAATTTCCAGACTGGGTTGAATCACCTTTCTTTGGAATGGGCACAAATAGAGGCCTCTTCCAGTCATTTGGCCAGGTAGGTGTCTTCCAAATTTCATGGCATAGACGAGTGAGCACTTTCAGTGCTGCATCTGTTTGTTCTGGGATAGTGGAGAGACAAAGTTGCAAGGAACAAGCTGGGGAAAGTTGTCATAGAACACATTCAGAATGGTCTGATGTACAAGATTAGTGTTAGCTAATACATTACTGGGCTTCTGGTAACAAATTATGGGACAATAAACTGAGGTCTTTCCTGAAGTATATAACTATGTCAATTCCACTGATATTTCGAGTCAACATAATAATCATATAATCCCTAGACCTGGATCTTCACACCTATAAATTCATGAATAATGGAGGTCCAAGTAACTTTACAGAGAATTATAATATTAATATTGCATATAATTATTCTTCATATCACTACTAGGTTCCCCAAAAGAATTGTGGCAATTTTATAAGAAAAATGAACATTCAGAATTTTTGGACAGTGACTTTGATCTAACACTTATTTCTGGGCACAGGACATTTGAAGATGTTTTACCAACCAGACTTGAAGTTATGTAGGGTTCAGCTTATAAGTGGACTTTTGACAAAGAACAAATTGCTTATGTTCCTTTTGTAATCTTTGATTGTATCTTTAGTTTTTGAGTAGAGTTTGAATAGCTGTAAGAGTAACTAAATCCTTTTATAATCTCCCTGGACTGCAAAATTAAGGGCTACTTTGGTAGGAATGATAATATTAAATCTTTTAAATCTTCCTCCTTTCTAAAACAATAAACCCAAATCAAAGGATCTAAAGACATAAGTTCTATCCTCTAAGACTAGCTTTCTAGTCTTCATTGTTCTTGGCTTAAAATGAACACTCACTTTGAACTCCGAAGAATTTTTTTAGCATAAGTAAATTTTTAAACAGGTTATTATAAGTTAATTCAGGTAGTTAATACAAAATGCAGCTATTTCCCAGAAGTAAATTCTTTTTCTGGTTCAAACTAGCCTAGCTATTATTGTATGACATGTAGCTTTAAAACTGGTGAATGCTTATTCATATCTTCTAAAATAAGCAAGTATACACAGAATTGTTTTATTTCTTGTGTCTTACAAAGAAGGGCACTTTTCCTATCTCATCACGGGGTTATGTGACTGTTAGATTACTATTGCTGTCATAAATTACCACCAGCAGAGTGACTTTGAAGAACGGAAAGTTTTATATCTCAGTATTGTAGTTGAGAAGCTCATTTGGCTTAACTGGCTTCTCTGTTTTAAGTCTCACAAGGCCGAAATCAAGGTTGTCATCTGGCCTGGACTCCTATCTGGAGGCCCTAGCGAAGAATCTGCTTTCACGCTCTTTCAGATTGCTGGTAAAATTCAGTTGGTTTTAATGTAGAGCTGAGGTCCTGGTTTTGTTTGTTGACTGTTAATGGGAGCCTGTCTCAGCTCTTTGACTGCTTGCATCCCTCATCATTTTTCCTGTTCCATCTTCAGGCCAGCAATAATTGTGTCAAGTCCTGCTCATGCTTTAGTCTCACTGACTTCTTCTATTACATTTCTTCTGCCTTCATTTGGAAAAAAACGTTCTCTGCTTTTAGAAGTTCATATAGAATACTCACAAGTTCCAGGGTTTAGGGCATTGACATATTTGAGTAGGGTGACATTGTTCTGCCTATTATAATGACCAGATCATAGGGAACTTCGTGGCTCAGCATTCCAGAAGATGATAACACTTTCAGGGAGAACAAAAAATTCCTGGCACTTAGTTGCTCTTAAAGGACTCTAGGATGGGGGGGAAAAAAATCAACATAATATAAAGGTACGATCCCATACTGACTCTTCTGGAGGTCAAATTCTATTAGGTCCATTGGGGTCCTCAAAGGGTAGCACGGATTTCTAAATTTCAGGCCCCCTATCATTATATGTATCGCAATCGACTCAAACTTACCAACAATCATGAAAATGGCACAGGACTATTATACACAAGGTCACTAAGAGCTCAGAATGAGTTGAAGCCAATTCTATGGCAAGTAGCTATAACAACAACATCACTAACTTAGAAATTCAATGCTTGAGGATACTCTAGATTTCGGAAACAATACACCCAAAAATTGAGTATGCTGCTCCCATCAATTTACTGAATTAACTGAAGAGATTTTTGCCTTGACTGGGTTCCAAAAGAGAGGTGTTTTCTTTTTTCCACAACAAAGCATTAAGCTTCAGTAGTCTTTTCCTTGACTTAGTAGATCCAATGTTGCATAGGGTGTCAAGCAAAATAGAATGCTGTGTAGAGCCTGTAGAAATTCTGACACTAGGCTGGTAGCAATAGTCCCCTAAGGCTTTATTATGAAGTTATGCTCTTTGATAAATGATTTATCTTTTGTGATTTAACACATGAACTGCTACCCTTAGTGGATAATGAATATCTAAGCATTGGGAAACAGGTGGTCATGTGATCTTTGCTACCTATTGTGAAAGAGACATTATCTGATATACCTAGCTGGCATATATGGGAGTATGCCAAGGAAAATTCCGAAGACATTATTTGCATGAATAACTTGCTTACTCTACCAGAAAACCCATATGGCTATGCTGTTACTTCTCTCTTAATCAACATCTCCATGCTCCTATGACAAGTTGACTAAGTTGAGGCTGATTAACACATGGTTCTGTAAGATAAGGCAGTTCAAGCTGGCAGTAAACTGTCATATCCTTTCAGCTGATCCTGGGATTGGGGAAAAGTGGAAGACAGAATCTTTCCAAAGAGAAGAACTTAAGCTTGAATATTTATTTTCCTTTTTTACTAGGAATAAGTGATGCCTTGATATAAAGATTTAGGTTGATTTACTGGAAGTTTAGTTTTATATTTGTCTAACAAAGAGCAAGATTGAGGACATGATGATACAAAAAATTAGGGGATGTTGTTGACTAGCAACTGCTTCGAATGAACCTAACGTATGCTGTGCTCTGGTTTATTTCACAAATTATTTCACCAAAATGCTCTCATTGTGGACAAAGCTTTAATAAATTAAGTGGATGTGGAATAAAGGACTTAGTTTTAACCTAAGTAAGGTGGCCTTTGTCCTTGGCTTTTGGGAAATAACCCTTGAAGCAATCGGGTTGCTTTGATCTGGAACTTTCAGGCCACACTGAGTGATTTATGCTGAGTGGGAACTGGCCAGACCAAAACACACTCACATTGGAGGATGATATCAATCATCCTCAGGAAGCATGATTCAGCCTATCATGCAGGACTGGCCAATAAAAGTCCAGAACATAAAGCTCAGAGAGCTTCCTGGTCAGTAAAGGGAACACGAGGTGCCCTCCCTGAAATACAGCAGCTCCACCATGGAAAAATTCCCAGAACTCACCTGTGTATCTTTTCCTTATAATGATCCTGATTTATACCCTTTTACTATAATAAAACTGGTAGTCCTGAGTGTAATATCTTCTATGAGATTTGTGAGTGGTTCCAATGAATTAACAAACCCAAGGACAATCAGTGCCTTCTTAACTTGTGAGATGTGCCCAATACTAAATGGCTAGGGTCAGAGAGCAAGTTTGCATGTGGGCAGCTGGTGTCAGAAATAATGAAGAAGTAGAAAAGCAGAGACATAATTAATTTCTAACTTCTAGGAATGGGCTTTATGCTGATTCTCATCCACGAAGCTTTTGTCCTTGTGGAAAACCTCCCTCTATAGTCAGCCTAACGCTTACTCAATAGGCTCATGAGAAAATCAGCCATGATGACAGAAATATGGCTGTATGATACATGTGCTTGACAGCATGTGCTTCCCTTCATCAAGGCTAAGTTAGTTATCACTCATGACAAGCCCCTAACTTAACAGAAAAAAAAAAAAAAAAAAAAGACCAAGCGTGATAGTAACATACATCGAGGGATCAGGTAAGGCACTGAAAGAATTTTGAATTTATTGGACTGTTTCCATCAATAAAGGATTAATTTTTTTTTTTTTAAACTGGAGGAAACACTCATTATGGATTTAGACTTGCTTTTCCTGCCTGTCATTGCAAACATCAGTATCTGTGGACTGGGAGAATGTGTTATAAATTGTCGTGGCCAACGACAATAATCTTTGCAATTTTTCTGAATTATGAACTCTCTTTATAGCAATAATAATAATAAAGATGAATAATTATAGACAATTGCATATAGAGTTATCTGAATTACTACGTATCTACATTATAGAGGTACCTGGTTGTTTAGAAAACTAGAATATTAAAATACACTCTTAGAAATGACGTTACCTTGATAACTGTTCAGAGTTTTCCTTGAAAAATGTAGCATATGGTCTACATCAAAAATCACAACATAGAACTTTTATTTTTTCCTGTAGCCTTAAAAAAAAAAAATCATGAAACAAGCAATAGAATTAGTTTGTCATCTTTCATAATTACACCTCTCATGAATACTTTTTTCATCTATAAAACTCTGAATTCTATTATTTAGTTTCATAGAGTAGAATTCTAATAAGAGGAACATTATTTTCCAGAAATTGGAAACCAAGCCTGCTAAATAGCTATTTTGGGTCTTCTTGTGACTGGGCAAGTCTACTTTAACAAATTTATGGTATCGACTGGTTTTTGACCCTGAGAAGAAGAAAAACTGTGTTTCTTCTACCCATCGTGACAGGAGATATTACTGGGCATTTTTAGGGGAGTGTCTGTGAGAACTTATTAAGTTATGATGAATCATGTGTAATGAAAGATGACTACAAACCTACACAAGACTCTCTAGGTTTACATTCCTCCAGGAATAAATATTTGAGCATGGTAACAAATAATTCCAGCAATCTTAAATGTTATCTTGACTTGAATGACAAGGAATGAAAATGGGAATAATAGGAGAGGATAAAATAAGTGTTAAGCACCTCATGCCAAGTTGAAAACAAACAAACAAAAAACAAGAACCCCCCAAAACAGAAGTATCTATCCATATTTTTTGCTATTACAAACAATCATACTAACCTGTCCTATTTTTGAATATTTTTCTGCCTTTATACTGATGGTACACTTTGTACAAAATAAATTCAAACCAACTCTAATGAAGAAATTAAATCCATATTTAAAATAAAATGCCTACGATAAGAGCCCCAGGCTCAAATAGCTTCATAGACATTATAACAGATTTAAGGGAAAAATAATCCAATTCTTAGACAAATTATTTTGGAAAATAGAGCAAGAAGATGCCACTAACCTGCTACAAAATCTGACAAATATATTTAAAAAAACAAAAAAAAAAACAAAGAACTCAACTAACGAGACTTGATGTAAAGCATCCAATATAAAATATTAGCAGATAAATGGAGCAATGAATAAAATAGGATAACAAATCATGACCTACTGACGTTCATCTCAGGAATGTACACTTTATCGAACATTCAGAAGTAAATCAATGAAAGTTACCTTAAATCATATGATCTTCTTCATAGTTGCAGAAAAATAATTTTTAAAATGTAAATGCTCATTAATGATAAATTATCTCATTAAATTAGATATGACTAGGAGCCAGACAAAGGCTATCTATGATAACGCTGAGGAGCCCTGGTGTCTAGGCGGTTAAGCACGTGGTTGCTAACCAGTGGTCAGCAGTTGGAATCCACCAGCTGCTTTGCAGGAGAAAGTCGTGGCAGTCTGCTTCCATAAGATCACTGCCTTAGAAATCCTAGGACGCAGTGACCATTTTTTTTTTTTTAAAAGATGGTAAAACTATAGTAAGCATCATACCTAGTAATTACATATTGAACACACTTCTACTAAGACGAGAAACAAAATAAGAATATTAGCTCTCAACATGTTAACCAACATTATCTAGAGAACCAAAAACTAAACTCATTGTCACTGAATGGATTCTGACTCACAGTGACCCTATAGGACAGAGTAGAACTGCCCCGTAGGGTTTCCAAGGAGCAGCTTGTGGATTTGAACTGCTGACCTTTTGGTTAGCAGCTGAGCTCTTAACCACAGAGCCACTGGGGCTTCTTCGGGAGAACCTAGCCAGTGCAAAAGACAAGCAAAATGGTAAGACTGTAAAGGCGATATTAACATACTTTTTATCCATCTGTGACATCAGTTTCTATACAATAGCCTCAGAAAACTACAAAAACACTATTAAGTCCAATGTACAATCAATATGAAAAAATAAGAACTGTATCAGCTATAATGCATCTTCAGTCAAAAGTGGCTTTGACTGGGAAGATGCAAGAGAAAAACTACAGTGGTAGAAAAGTTCTATATATTGATTTGGGTGGTGAATGAATGGACGTGTGCACATGTAGAACATATTGACAGACTAAGCACTTACAGTTTCTGTGCTACGATAAAGAACTTGGAAGTCAACACTCACACTTTACAAAAAGGAAAAGCTGAACACAGAAAATCAATGACTTTACCCGAACCTTTCAGACAATGTAGGATGCAGGAAAATCCAATCCCTCAAATCTGAAAAGACAGACAAATACAGAGACACAGAGACAAAAACTGTCTTCCTGGAGTAGAAGCGAAGGAAGTATGAACTGATATGAGCACTTAGATGGCAGGGCTAACGAACTGATGGAGGCGGAGCGTGGACTGGCATGAAGTAAGAAATTCATGGAGACTACAGGTTTAGGAAGGGGCTTTTGCTTTCACAAGCTTTACCTACAGAACCCTACCATTCATAAGTTAGACTTTATTAAGTTTAAACACTGTTGCTCTCTGTAAGGTGCTGATCAGAGAATGAAAGACAAACTTCTTGTTTGAAAAAAAAAATTAAAAAAAAATCTGATAAAGGACATGCATCCAAAATATACAAAGAACAGTTATAATTCAACAATAATAAAACAAACAACTAATTTTTTAAAAATGGGCAAAAGAATTGAATGGACACCTCACGAAAGAAGAGCTAGAGATGGAAAAAAAAAAAAGCAATGAAAATCTGCTTAATATCATTTCATTTGTCACTAGGGAATTGAAAATTAAAATAGTCATAAGATACCATGTCACATCTGTGAGAATGGATAACAAACCACCCAACTCAAAAAAAAAAAAAAAAAAAAGACAATTCAAATTGCTGATGAATATACAGCAGGAACTTTTATTTATTGTGGGCGGGGTTGAGAAAAGATATGGTCACTTCGGAAAATTGCCTGGCTTTTTTTTTTTTTACAAAGGTTAACATAGCCTTACCATATAATTCAACAATTATGCTCCAGATATTTGCCCAACTGATTTGAAACCTGAGCAATGCTTATATTCATGCAAAAATCTGAATGCAACTGATACAAAAGCTTTAATCATAATGATCAAAAACTGGAATCAGGCGAGATGTCCTTCAATATATGAATGGTTCTGTACATCTGTACGACAGAATATATTCAGTGATAAACAAGTAAATGAGTTATCAAGCCACAAAAAGACATGGATCGATCCTAATGCATATTGCTAAGAAAAAGAAGCCATTGAAAGGCTATGTATGGTGATTTCAAGTATACGATATTCTGGAAAATGCAAAAGTATATAGACAATGAAAAAAAAAATTGTGGTTGCCTGAGGTTTGTGGGGAGGGAGGGAGGCTGAATAAGTGAAGCATTGCGAAGCACTGGGTATATCTGTAGGGCAGTAAAACTTTCCTATATGATACTGTAACGGTGAAACACGCCACTATGCATTTATAAAAATCCATAGAAATTTATAACAGTGGATCTAAATATATGCCAATTAAAAATATATATATACGTGAGGCCGAGACACTCCACCGTGGGATGCAGAATGTCCTAAAACAATCAAATTGTACAGTCATCCCTCAGTATCCTCAGGGCATTGGCTCCAGGACCCCCAGGGATATCAAAATCTGCAGATGATCAAACCAAAAAAAACCAAACTCACTGCTGTCAAGTCGATTCCGACTCATAGTGACCCTACAGGACAGAGTAGAACTGCCCCACAGAGTTTCCAAGGAGCGCCTGGCAGATTCGAACTGCCGACCCTTTGGCTAGCAGCCGTAGCACTTAACCACTACGCCACCAGGGTTTCAAGTCCCTTATATAAAAAGGTGTAATATTAGCATATAGCCTACACACATCCTATCATATACTTTAAATCACGTCTAGATTACTTATAATACCTAATACATTGTAAATGTTCTGCAGAAAGTTGTTTTACAGTACTGTATTGTTTTTTTTAATTTTTTTTTTTTTTTATTGTTTAGGGAATAATACAAGACTCCAGGCGAAGAATGCTCAAAAGGCAAGAGCTGGAGAGAGACTGAGGATCTGTGAAATGGTGGGAGGCTACAGCAGGGTATGCCTACACATCATTTTATTTCATGGGTTCAGCGTAGTGCTTTGCACAGCAAATTCAAGATTTGCTTTTTGGAATTTTTTTTTTCTGAATATTTTCGATCAGCAATTGATTGAATCCAGGGATGCAGAATTGCGGATACAGAGAAGCAACTGTATTACAAGATTAAGTAACAACTGCACTGAAGTGGGAAGGGGGAAAAGGTGCCAACCTCTCAGAATGAGTGGAGTTTTTAAGACTATAGGCAAAAGAAACTGTACATAGCACTGAGCTCTCAATTAAGTTATTCCCCATGGTGATACAGACTAACAAGCTTACTGCTATAAATGTAAATGGAATGAAACAAGTAAATGAATGATGGATGATGGGAACTCAGTTTCCCATAGTTGCAGGGGAGGTTACAAACAAGGGGTAGAAGTTATAATCATTCCTATGGTAATGGTTACAGCTGCAGACATCAGTATGAACAGGTGTTTAGCTTAATATAGACACACAGGGTCATGATGCTCAGTGATTTGACAGTTATGATATAGTCTGGCAGTGGTATAATGATGTCATCATCTCCATGATGAGATCTGATATAATGTGATCACTTCTATGATGGGATCTGCTGTGAGTAGTAGGCAATCAGTTGAAAGGGAGTTTCGTTGAGGGTGTGGCCTGCATCCAATATAGGTGGACTTTCTGGCAAGGCTCTCGGGCTTTTGTTCACTCTGAATTCTGCAGCTGGCTCCTGTTCATCTGACCTCTGGTTCTCGGGCCTTCAGCTGCCAGCTTACCTTCCTGTCTTGGCATTCATCAGCCTCTGCAGTCTGTGAGCCAGAGGCCTGTTGTCTAACCTGTTGATCCCGGGTTTACCAGCCCTTGGAGCTATGTGAGCCAGGAGAAGCCTCCAACCTGACCCACGGACTTGGGACTTTCTAGTCTGTATAACTGCATAAGCCATTTCCTTGATATAAATCTCTCTTTCTCCCTCTCTCTCTTTTTCTCTACATATAGACAATTCACTGGTTTTCTTTTTCTAGAGAACCCAGCCTAAGACAGTTACTGTCTTAGTCATCTAGTGCTGCTATAAAAGAAATACCACAGGTGGATGGCTTTAACGAAGTTTATTGTCTCACAGTCCAGTACGCTAAAACTCCAAACTCAGGGTGCTGACTGCAGGGAAGGCTTTGTCTCTCTGTTGGCTCTGGAGGAAGGTCCTCATCATCAGTCTTCCCTTGGTATGGAAGCACCTCAGCACAGGAACCTCAGGTCCAAAGAATGCGCTCTGCTCCCGGCACTGGTTTTTTGGTGGTATGAGGGCCCCAAATCTCTGCTTGCATCCCTTTCCTTTTATCTCTTAAGAGATAAAAGGTGATTCAGGCCACACCCCAGGGAAACTCCCTTTACATTAGATCAGGGAGGTGACCTGAGTAAGGATCGTGTTACAATCCCAACCTAATCCTCTCAATATAAAATTACAATCATGAAATGGAGGACAACCGCACAATACTGGGAATCATAGTCCAACCAAGTTGTTACACGCATTTTTGGGGGGACGTAATTCATTCCACGACAGTTACATACATACATACATAAATATATATATATATAAACCAAAAAAACCAAACCCAGTCCCATCAAGTTGATTCTGACTCATAGCGACCCTATAGGACAGAGTGGAACTGCCCCATAGAGTTTCCAAGGAGCACCTGGCAGATTCAAACTGCCGACCCTTTGGTTAGCAGCCGTAGGACTTAACCACTACGCCACCAGGGTTTCCATGTACTTATATGTGTGTGTGTGTGTATATGCATAGGTTCCTTAAAAATAAACATATTTTTCCTTTGTTTATCGAGAGACCTAAAACGAACAACAGCCCAGTGATGATAGGTACACCCAACACCTTGATCTTGGTTTCTAATATCATTCTCCAAAAAAAAAAGAACAAGGGATTCATGTGGAAATTGCTGATGCCGCAACCAGGGCAAAAAATATACAAGATGAGCTTAGAGCATCTTATGGTACTTATAGTGCTCAAAAAATAATAAAAAAAAAAGGTACACATGTGGCAATCTAAAGAGTTACTAAATGCAAAATCTGGAAAAATCTGAGCAATGGACAAGCGAACCTCAAAACCTGAGGCTTTTGGCATAACTAAACTGGCTGACCCACTTCCTGATCAGACTCCATTTTACTTCAGACTCCATTTTTCTTTAGTCTTACTTCTGCTTTCTTCCCACAGCTGGAATCTTGTAAAACTTTAACTGCCCCTAGCAAATAAGGGCAGGGGTGAGGAATGTGGTTAAGGTTGCAATCAATTGTTCCAGGAAACTTGCCACCCACTCCCTTCCTTGTACAACTGGTTCTCAAAAAGAATGTTTACTCCAGGCCCCCTGCAAAATGAACTTGGTAAAATGCTTATCCATGCTGGTCCTAAGATGTCTAAAGTTTAGAAAAACAAGTTATTTTGAAATGTTTGAGATTTTTCAACTGAAACTTCTGGGGTCTCATGATAACTTTTTGACCGATTACACAAAGTCTTGTAAATGTTGGCTAATCAGAAAATTACCTGTTACACCCTAATATTTTTGTATTTAAGCTGCCCTCTGACTCTAACTCATCAGAGGACATTGTATTTTTACCACTGGACTACCCAGTTCAAACTGCTCTATTATTCAATAAACTTTTTGCTTTTACTCCTGAGTATTGGATTTTAATTTTACAACGTAACAAAATAAATAAAGTGGTATTAGATTATAATCCAAATTATGCATTGAATATCTGTGAGGCCATACTACTTTAAATGATAGTGTGAATAAATGGGGAAGTAGAGATAAAACTCCTGAGCAGAAATTTTCAAATAATTTATGTACATACTCAACCCTCAAGGAGATAATCATTCCCACTCCGTAACAGCAGACTGCATATAGTAACATTCTTCCAAAGAGTATAGTATGCAAAAGGGGATAATAGAGTAGCTTTAACTTGGAAATATCTGAGAAACAGAACCTCAAGTCAGGCAATCAAGGTCGACGTCAACAGTGATAAAGCACATTGATAATATTTATGCTTGTGATGAAAATGGAATCCTATCTTTGTAGTCTATCTCCCCAAAACTACAACCCCAGTGTAATCATGAGAACAATATCAGACAAATCCTGACTGAGAATGTTGTGCAAATTATCTGATTAATAGTCTCCAAAACTCTCAAGGCCATCACAAACAAGGAAATTTGGAGAAACTGTCAAAGCCAAAGAAGAGTCAGCAGACACGAAAAGAACTAAATATAATGTACTGACCTGGATGGGTCTTGGAACAGAAAAATGGACAATATATAAAAACTAAAGAGCTCTGATTGAAGTGTGAGCTTTAGTAAATAATTTATCAACATCAGTTTATCAATTGTAATAAATACACTGCTCTAATGTAAGTTGTTAATCATAGGGAATACTAGGTGTTGGCTATGTGGGGATTGTGTACTATCTTGTAAATTTTTCTGTATATATCAAACATTTCTAAAATAAATATGTTTATTCAAAAAGTAACTAAGTTAGATGCCTATAATTTTTCATTTTATTATATATAAAATAAAAAATGCAAGTTTTAAATAAACTTGGCATGCAAACAACCGTGAGCCTTGTACGTGACATTCAAACGCCCGTTGTGAAGCACTGATCCAAGCAGCAGAATAAATTTAAAAAGAACTCTAATAAACAATATTTTCTATCTTTAAAATGCAGCTGTGAGTGTACATTGCTTTTATTTTAATAGGTCTCTAAATGAGCAAGAAAGACACACTTTAGTATATATTTCATCTGGGAATGTTTTAAAATTTACACTCTAATAAGATGAAATATTTTTGCAAGTTAGCATGGTACTTTATATTTATTAACAATTTGCAACTCACTTTAAAACATTTTAAAGTTATAAAGTGGAAACTACATTTGTCCTCTGAGGAGCCTAACTCAGAGGTTAGTGGTCGAGTTATATATAGAGCCTTAGGAAAAATGGGATGGTAAAAGGTGCCCATCGTACGGAATTTAATATTACCTAAGGAAATGAGACCATCCAGTGTAATTTAGGGGAAAGAAGATTGTAGCCTTTATAGTACTTTGGAAGAAATACAAGTTCAGAATGAGTAGGTATACTAACATTTACAAGTGATGATTTCCACAAGATAGTCACAATAGATTTTGTCAAATGCTTTATCTTTTATCAAAAAATAATTACATATACTATAATTAAAAAGGTTATTTAAGAAAATGTATTTTTGAAGATTGTGAGGTATTTGCTTTTTTTTTTTTTTTTTTGCTCATTGGGTTATTTTCAGTTGTTGTTAGGTACCCTTGAGTTGGCTACAACTCATATAATGACGCTATCTATGCGCAGCAGGACAAAACGCTGCCAGGTTCTGGACCTCCATACAATCATGGCTCTGTTTGAGCCCATTGTTGTAACTACTTTGTCAGTCTACCCATTTCTCTTTCTTTTTCACTAACTCTGCACTTTATCAAGCATGACGTCCTTCTCCAGTAATTAGCCCAGTAATTAGCCCTTCCTGATGCAAAGTGAGACAGAGTTTTGCTATGTGCACCTCGAAGGATCATTCTGGCTGCACTTCCTCCAAGACAGATTTGTTCCTTCTGGCAGTCCATGGTATAGTCAATGTACGTCGCCAATACCACGATTAGAATGCATCAATTTTTCCAGGTCTTCCTTTATTATTGTCCATTTTTCCCAACCATATGAAACAATGAAGAGATCACAGTTTGGGTCAGGCACACTTTAGTTCTCAAAGTGACACCTTTGACTTTTAATACTTCAAAGAGGTCTTTTATGGAAAATTTGCCAAATGCAAGAAGTCATTTGATTTTTTGACTGCTGATTCCATAGGTACTCATTGTTGATTCAAGAAGAATGAAAACTTTGACAACTTCAATTTCTTCGTCATTTATCATGACGTTTGTTAATGGTCCAATTTGTAAGGGTTTTCATTTTCTTTATCTTGAGGTGTAATCCATATCGAACGCTATAGTCTTTTACGTTCATCAGTAAGTGCTTCAAGTCATCTTTACTTTCAGCAAGGAAGATTGAGTTAATTGCATATCTTAGGATATTTTTAGTGGATTCCCTTAAATCAGGGGCCCTTAACTATTTGTTTCCCACAGATTCCTTAGTTAGCCTTATAAAACAGAATAGGCTCCTTCTCAGAGTACATAAATGCATTGTAAATTCATAAAACAAAACATGGATAATTATAAAGAAAACTAATTATATTAAAATATAAATATCCAAATGTTTAGATATAATACAGTAATATGCGTTTCATTATAAATGCATTAAAATCAAGATCTAGTGGGACACCTAAAATAGCATAACTTCCAAGTAGGGATGATCATATAAGATATAATACCATTATCTATGACATACGATAGGAAATATCTGTGATTTCCGTAGGTTAAAAATTGAGGGTTAGACTAATTCTGCTATAATTTTCTGTATCATACATGAAGGTAATACTAAAGCTCAGCCATATTTTAACTGAAAGAAAGATATAATTTTTCTCATACAAGTTCATGGCTCCCCTAAAGTCAATCCTTTGCTTTCTTAGGATGAATAGAAAAACATCTGCCTTAAAAGAACATTTCTATGCTTCTCAGATTTTGTTTGTTTGTTTTTACTGTTTGACTGATTTAAGACAAATGAGGAAGAACTCTAAAATTGCATCCATAGATTGTTAGACTCATTGCATTGGGCAAATTTGCTGCAAAAGACCTCTTTAAAGTGTTGAAAAGCAAAGGTGTCACCTTGAAGACTAAGTTGCACCTGACCCAAACCATGGAATTTTGAATCGCCTCATATGCATGTGAAAGCTGGACAATGAATAAGGAAGACCAAAGAAGAATTGATGTCTTTAAATTGTGGTGTTTGGGAAGAATACTGAATATACCATAGACTGCCAAAAGAATGAACAAACCTATCTTAGAAGAAGTACAGCCAGAGTGCTCCTTAGAGGCAAGGATGGTGAGACTACATGTCACATACTTTGGACATGTTATTAGGAGGGATTCGTCCCTGGAGAAGGATATCATGCTTGGTGAAGTACAGAGTCAAAGAAAAAGGGGAAGACCCTCAACAAGATGGATTGACACAATGGCTACAAACAATGGGCTCAAGCATAACATGGATTGTAAAGATGGCACAGGACCGGGCAGTGTTTCATCCTGTTGTGCATAGGGTTGCTATGAGTTGAAACCAACTGAACGGCACCTAAACATCAACAACAACACAGATTGCTATGAATACTCTGTTATTAATGATTCAAAATGGAGCAAGTTTAGCGTATTTTCTGAGTAGATTCCAAGAGATTATCTTTTTATGTTCCAAACTCTACTGTTTAGTAATGGAAGAATTTACTCTTAATATTTACATGTACTGTAGCCATCATTCTTAGCCACAAAATCAACTTAAAATTCTACTTGTTAAAATGATTATGATCATTTTAGTGCAACTGTTTTCTTATAATTTCAGCTCTAACAAGTGCCACTTACTTGATTATATCTCTTCAGTTTTCAATATTATTGGCTTATATTTCATACTTGTAAAAAAAATTATATTCTTTAACTTCACAATATCATGGTTTTTCTAATTCTTTTTAAGGCCCTTTCGTGCCTTTATCTAAATAGTATTGCTCAAACTTCATTCACAGAACTATTTCTCTGAAAGGTTTCACTTGTTTATATAGTGCTACCATTCACCCAGTTGCTCAACCCAGAATACGAAGATATTCTTCCTTACCCCCATATCCATTCTTTCTAGTGCCTAATGAACTTAACACCAAAATATTTCTTTAATCTACTTACTCCTCTTTATCTCCACTGTTATCAGCTAGGGCAGAAGCTGCTACTTGTCCCTCCATTTTGTCTTTTCCTTTTCCATAGTGTAGCAGTTTTAGTTGTGCTTATGAATTTTCAAAATGAGATTATTTCCTGGCATCGCTTATAGTTTGTTCTGGACATTTGATCAATACAAAAAACAATGTGTATAATTTCTAGACCCAGTCTATCAAAGAAGACTTTTTATTCCTCTTACCTTTTCCTTTTTTGCTAACTGGAATGCAGATATAGCGCTGAATCATCTTGGGCAATACATCCTGGGAACTGCAGACTGCAGAAGAGTGCAACGTCTTAGGGAATGCAGAAAAGAAGAGGGGAAGAGCACCGAATTCTTGACACTGGGAAGCCACCATAACTTGCTTAGATTATTTTATGCTCTGGCTATTTTATGAATAATAAATGAATTTCTATCATATCTCAATACTATTTGTGCTTTGCTATTTGTTGTAGAGCCTGACCTATACCTTAAATATATACTGTGGTAGGCAGAACTATGGCTTCAGATAATTATGGCCCTAAAATGCCCCACTTATATGACCCCTAGGTGGCACAAATGGCTAAGCACCGAACTGTTAGCTGAAAGATTGGCGTTAGAATCCACCCAGAGGCACCTTGGAAGACAGGCATGGAGATCTGCTTCCAAAAGGTCACAGTCTTGAAAATCCTATGGAGCAATTCTACTCTTCACAAGTTGGGTCACCATAAGTTGAAATTCACTTGACAGGAACTAACAATAACAACAAAATTATTTTATGCCCTAATTCTGGACATTTGAACATATTTTCTTTCATGGTCCCCCACGCATCTGTCATTTTGTTGTACTGTGGCCAACTGACTGGAAGAGATCCATATTTATGCCTATTCTCAAGAAAGGTCATCCCACTAAATGAGGAAATAATTGAATAGTATCATTAATACCACATGGATGTGAAATTTTGCTGAAGATCATTCAAAAGCAGCTTCAGCAGTATATTGACAGGGAACTGCCAGACATTCCAGCTGGGTTTAGATGAGGACGTTAGGCCAAGGGGTATAATTGCTGATGTCAGATGATTCCTGGCTGAAAGCAGAGAAAACTAGAAAGATGTTTACCTGTGTTAATTATCAACTATTCTAAGCCATTCGACTGTGTGCATCATAGCAAATTATGGATAACATTGAGAAGAATGGGAATTCCAGAATGATTAATTGTGCTTATGAGGAATTTGTACATGGATCAAGAGGTATTCTTTTGACTAGAACAAGGGGATGCTGTATACTTTAAAGTCAGGAAAGGTGTGCATCGGGGTTGTATCCTTTCACCATACATATTCCATCTGTATGCTGAGCAAATAATCCGAGAAGCTGAACTACATGAAGAAGAACAAGGCATCAGAATTGGAGGAAGACTAATTAACAACCTGCATTATGCAGATGACACAACCTTGCTTGCTCAAAGTGAAGAGGACTTAAAACACTCACTGATGAAGATCAAAGACCACAGCCTTCAGTATGGATTGCACCTCAAGATAAAGAAAACACAAATCCCCACAACTGGACCAATAAGCCACATCAGGATAACAGGGTCGCTATGAGTCCAAATCGACTCGACGGCACTGGGTTTTGTGTTTTATTGGAAAAGATTGAGGTTGTCAAGGATTCCATTTTATTTGGATCGACAATCAATGCCCACAGAATCAGCAGTCAAGAAATCAAAAGACACATATTGGTCAAATCAGCTGCAAAAGACCTCTTTAAAGCATTGAAAAGCAAAGACGTCACCTTGAGGACTAAGGTGCACCAGATCTGAGCCACGGTGTTTTCAATCGCCTCATATGCATGTGAAAGCTGGACAATAAATAAGGAAGTCAGAAGAAGAATTGATGCCTTTGAATTGTGGTGTTGGTGAAGAATATTTAATAAATATACCATGGACTGCTAAAAGAATGAATATGTCTTGCAAGAAGTACAACCAGAATGCTCCTTAGAAGCAAGGATGGTGAGACTGCATCTCACATACTTTGGACATTTATCAGGAGGGATCAGTCCCTGGAGAAGGACATCATGCTTGGTGATGTACAGAGTCAGCGAAAAAGAGGAAGATCCTCAATGAGATGGTCTGGCACAGTGGCTGCAACAATGGGCTCAAATATAGCAACAATTGTGAGGATGGTGCAGGACTCTGCAGTGTTCCATTCTGTTGTGCTTAGGGTCGCTATGAGTTGGAACCTACCAGACTGCACCTAACAACAACATCTTACGTGGCAAAAGGGACTTCGAAGATGTAATTAAGGTTGCTAGTTATTTATAGGGGGAAAATACAATATAATTTGCCCATGAAAATGAGAATTATTAAGAAACACTAGAATATCAATAGATAATTTGTAGTTTGTGTTGCCTTGGAATCATAATGTAAATGAAAACAGTACAATAATAGCATACATAATGTAATTCCAATTACCCATGTCTGTATTTCCTAATATATTTTATAAAATAGTGTCCTGAGATACAATATCCAAATTTTGAGAAAAAAATTCTGGTTTACATATGGCAAGAATTATTTTTTTTCCTATTATTAGAGGTTGAAGCTGGAGTTCAAAATAGTGACACTAAAAACATGGCATGTTTATTTTAGAGTAAAAAATGTTTTCTCATAGAAACAGCCTCTTTGTTTTAGAGGGACATATCTCATGAGGTTGTTAAAGCTGATTAAAAATAAATAAATGTACATCAATGGCTAAGATGGCCATATGTTCACATGTGCCAGGGTCAGGCTAGGCTCATCTGTAGTCCCAGGGTAATTAATAATAACATTCAACTTTTATTTTCAAAAATGCTCCAATTTTACCAAAACAATTACATGGTCCTTACTCTTATAGAGAGTCCAAGTGGGACAAACAGTTAACATTCTATGCAGCTAATAGAAAGAATATAGGTTCAAGACCACCCAGGGGTGCCTGGGAAGAAAGACCTGGCAATCTACTTCTAAAAAATTAGCCATTGAATACCCTATGGAGCACAGTTCTATTTTGGCACACAAGAGGTGGCCATGAGTTGGGATCAACTTGATGGCAATTGGTTTGGTTCTTACTATACAAAACAGGAAACCCTGGTGACATACTGGTTAAGTGCTACGGCTGCAAGCCAAAGGGTTGGCAGTTCAAATCCGCCAGGCGCTCCTTGGAAACTGTATGGGGCAGTTCTACTCTGTCCTGTAGAGTTGCTATATGGTCGCCATGAGTCGGAATTGACTCGACAGCACTGGGTTTGGTTTGGTTTTTGGTTATACAAAAAGAATAAGCCTACTTACCAATTGTATGTTTATGGCTTCCCCCCTACACCACATATCTAGGTATTTACCTACCTATTTACCTACCTACCCACCCATCTGTACCTACACATATGCATATGTAAAAAATTGATCATTATTGGTAGAGAACATTATCACCATGAAATACCGTGATGTTAAATGGCTTTAATTAGTACGTGAAAAAAGAGAGAGCTAAACATAGACTCTTAGAAAAATAAAAACTAAAGAAACCAAACCCATTGCTGTCCTTGATCATTTCTGACACATAGAGACCCTGTAGGACAGACATTAGAACTGCCTCATAGTGTTTCCAAGCCTGTAAATGTTTACTGGAAGTAGACTGCCACATCTTTCTCCTGAGGTGTGGCTGGTGGGTTTGAACCACTGACATTTCTTTCAGTTAGCAGCTGAGCGTTTTAACCACTGTGTCACCAAGGGCTCCTGTTTTTCCTGAGAAAAATAGGGCTTGCAAATGGGAGCCTGCAATTCAGGTATAAGAAGCTGTCTTACGCAGGGGAAGAGTCCTCTGAAGACCAAGAGGAGAGACCACCACTGGGAGAGTCCTGTGAAGGGATAAGAATGGCGATACTATAAATAAAGTAGGGGGTGAGAGAAAAAGAGGAAGACCTTCAAGAAGATGGATTTACACAGTGGCTGCAACAATGGGCTCAAGCATAACAACAATTATGAGGATGGCTCAGGATCAGGCTATGTTTCATTCTGTTGCGCATAGGGCCACTATAAGCCAGACCCGACTCGATGGTACCTAACAACAACATACTAAAAGTAATATTTAGCATTTCATGTGCTGCTAAACCTTCATTTTTTTACAATAACACTGAAGTGTCCTGTTTGTTACGTGTTGTGAATTTTAGGAAGAAGATCTATGTTTTAATTTTGACAAAGCAAACTTGAGGCAGAGATGTGGCACTATGGACAAGCAGTTCAAGTATCACAGTTATTAGCCTACAGTGTTGGGCTAGATGGAATAATGATGAAAAACAAACAGGGTTCATGTGAATTTACTCCTGGGAAACCTCAGAAATGCTAAGCTAGAGAGAGGTAAAGGCATGAAACTCATGCTGTTACAAACGACATTAAGTCAGTGTTAGTATAATCTGACCATTAATTAAAATACAACCTAGTTTTGTATCCAAATTTGGCAACATAATGCATTCTAGTTAGATAGGCAGGTAGATAGGTAATTTAATGAATGATCAGAAGGAGGGAGGAAAATTGAGATTACAGAATATAAATAGAAGCCTAAATATCAGGGTAAATATTGCACAGTTTCTAAGTATCTGCTTCACTGACTCGTACATTCAAACCGAGCTAACTTTCAGAGCAAAATCTTGCCAACTCCATCCACCACTGACAAATATTAGTGATGTTTCATTGTTATTTATGTCTCAGCCATCTAGTTTGTTATTCCTGGGCATGCTTGCTGTGTTTTGCTTAGTTCTGAGATGTTTTACACAAATTATTTACTCCATCATTTCTAAGAGGTGCAGGTGCAATGACGGAATGAAGGCACTATTCTGAAGTCTATGGCTATGATTGTATTGAGAGTAAAGTAAATTAAACTGACGGGAAAATGATTAAATGTTCCCATGCAAGTGAAACAAATTATTCAGAGGGGAGAATCCTGAAGGACAAGGGATAAGTAATACAGAACGTAGAAGGTGAGGTATGTCATTGACAATGATTATCATGAGAAACACAAGATAAAACAAAGAGCTAAAACAAGAAAAATAAATACTATATGGCTCGACATTTAGAAAACAAAACAAAACAACAGAAAACATTGACCACAGCAAAAATGCTCCAGATGGTTCTGTGGGCATAAAATTTGTTATAATTTGCACAGTTTTTGCGTGTCTTGGTGGTCAGTATGAATGCCATGATTGTCGAAGCATCCCCAACAACGTAGGTAGATATTATCAAGGAGGCAGTTGAAGACAAAGAGGATTACCTGGCTCAACAACAATTCTGTGTACATGGAATTGGTTTATTTTGGGGGAAAAAAGACAGGTAAAAGAATTAACATAGTAAGGAATACCTTCCACATCCTTGCGGAATACCTTTGAAGAATTTACTTTCAGGGATCCAGGTTTCTTCCTTCTTGTAGCTGGCCTCCATTCTCGATCTCAGCTGATTGATGGGGAAAGAGGGTTGTGCTTAGGATGTTACTGTGGGCCAAGTATTAAACTCATTAAACTATTTTGATGCATCTCCCGATGGCTAGAACTCAGTTACAAGGCCATATTCTATTACCAGGAATAAAGGGGAATGTCGTCTGCCTGAGTGCCCATCCTCCCCCAAAGTTGGCGTTGTGTCAATTCTGACTTACGGCAACCCCATGTGTGTCAAAGTAGACCTGTCCTCCACAAGAGTTTTCAATGACTGATTTTTTGGAAGTAGGTCACCAGGCCTTTCTTCCAAGGTACCTTTGGGGAGCCACAAACCTCCAATCTCTCTATTAAAAGCTGAGGACATTCACCATTTGCACTATCCAAGAGACATCAAGCTGAGGTGACCAAGTTTAATGCATGCGATGGCAATGAGTTTTGGTTCTATTTTTAAATTTGTCTTTGAAAAGAGAGTTATTTATAACTTTTAATCTTCAGTTCTATTTGGTTTGATTTCAACATTCACTATTACTAGCTAGTTGCTCTTCTTAAATCACAGTAAGAACAATTTCTTAACATTCCTAAATTCGGGAAGTCACTGAGGTTTTTCTTAAGCTCTCTTGTGTTTATTTTCTTTTTTCTCTTTTAGAAGGATCATATAAGTTATTGTTCATTATTGTTGTTTCTGTTTTTTAACTGTATTTTCCTTTTGTTTTGTTAGTTTTATGTTATAAATTCCTGGATTTTCTCCTACTATACAAATCTGAACATATATTAATGTTAAATGGGGAATCCCAAGCTGTGAAGGGGTGATTGTAAGGGAAATACTTTATTCAATGTATCTGGTATTTTATCATTCCTTTCCTTATTCTCTATCCCTCTAAGCCTACATATCACAAACAAAATGAAGGTGCCCAAGATTAAAATAAATAAATAAATATAATTGTATACATTTTCCCTTAACTTTCATGATGCTCAGTGTTCTTATGTGCTTAATATTAGTATATTTTTTGAGAATGGCAGCCTGAACTCTTAAAGCCAAGTACCTTGGAAAATAAGTGAACTATCGTCAACTGGCTTATCTCATATATTAGTTTCCTAGGACTGCAGTAACAACCTTAAACTGGGTAGCTTAAAAAAATAAAAGTTTATTCTATCATGGTATAGTAGGCTAGAAGTCTCAATCAAGGTGTCAGCAGGGTTGGTTCCTACTGGATAATCAGAGGGGAGAATCCGTTCCATGACTTTCTCTTAGCTCCTGAAGAGCAATCCTTAGCATTCTTTGGCTTGTAGGTGCATCACTCCAGTCTCTGCGTCTGTCTTCACGTGGTGTTCTCCTTGTGCGTGTCTTAGGTCCTGCCCTACTCCAGTATGAGTTCATCTTAGTTAATTACATCTGTGAAGACTCTAGTTTCAAATATGGCCATGTTCTGAGTTTCTGGGAGGGACGTGGATTTTAGGTGGAAACTATTAAACCCAGTACATTCCAGATGGCCAATTACTGTCCCTCGAGCCTATTTGGTAGTGAAGATAGATGTGTACTTTATTTTTCATTTGTTTTTTTCCACTGTAGTTTATGAAAATTTGGGTGTAGGCAAATATTTACAAACATTCTGTGTCATTTTGAGGTTCATCTGTGCCTATATTGTATTTGAAATATAAATGTTAACTTTTTATTACATTTTCATAGTGATAATTCAAGGATTAATGACAATGAAGAATATAACCAAATATAATTCATTCCCAGAGTAATAAAGACACATCAGTAAGTCACTGTTAAAAACACATCCCTGGAAATTCTATTGGGGAAAAAAAAAAAAGAATTGTTGATGATCAAGCCTTAGAGAAAAGTAGGCTATCTCCACCGTAAGCACTTCTATGGAAATACATTTAAAATATATACACTTTGCTCTAGTAGGGCTTTGAATAACTCCACAGAATATTTCAGAAGGAGCCACAAGTATGTTAAAAATGGAAACTAAAGCATGATAGAAGCCAGGCTAATCAAAGAAAACAGTGCTCCAGCATACATTGTTTTCTCTGTAGAAAAACCCAAGTGGGACTTTCTGATGACTGGGACCAAAATTAATTTTTTGACATTAAACATTTGTCGGTGTTTTGCACATGCAAGCACAGAATATTTCCCTTAATGGTAAAACAAAATGTAGGTATCAAGAAGGTCGTAAATTGAGACTCACAACTAGGTCTTCATCTCCTTATGGTCAGCTGAGTTTTACATTAGCCTTGGTTTGACACTTCTCACATAGTTGATTTCTTCCCTACCAAAGTCTGTTGCTAAAAAAAAAAAAAAAAGTGAATAGTCAATAACTAAATGACTAATATTTTAACATTGTCGAATCATTTAATTGATCTCAAGAAATGTGGTAACATCATACCTATAGAAATTTGTCTTTCATTATCCAAATTTTTTGAGCCATTTTGCAAAATTAAAACCTGGTTACAAATTGAAAACCGTTTCATTGATTAAGAAGATTACAGCACTGTGTTTGTTTATGTAAAAAACAAAAAATAAAAAACACTGTGTGAAAACCATCTTTCTGTGTATCATGATTGGAAATCTGATTTGAAATCAATCCTTTGTGTCTGTGATCAGAGGCATTTGTATACTCAACAGGTATATATTTATAACTCATTTTTTTCCGGGAACTGAGCTAGAGCTTCAAAAACATGGCCTCTGTCTTCAAAGACGTTGCAGATTAAAATTTATATTGCATTCAGTCAATTGACATAATCCATAGAAACTACATTTCAATGTTGTTTGTCTATATATAGCCATAAAATTTACACCTTGTAATCTGTTGTAAATTTTGAATTTAGTAACCAAAATGCTATAATATTATCTATATTAAAACTTAGTTTATTCTATTGAAATTTCAAAAATACCAGAGTTTAAAAAAAATAAAAAAGAATCCAAGCATAATTAGGCAATCCATTCGTCCATAGATTTTTCCTGGAGAATGTGTTTTCTGTTTCTGGCTTGTACTGATATGGTTGAGGCTATCCATAAGTCCTATGTTTAATCTCTGCAAATACTCTTGATTTTTTGATGCTTCCAAGGCAGCAGCCAAAGCTTGTCCAGTTACATTCCTGGCTTTCTCTTCAGAGTAAACCCTCCTGATAGTAAGTAAATCACCCTATTTTAGCATCTTTTGCAGTTTTTCTAGGCTAAAAATGCCCCAAGTCAACTTGTTCAGGTAAATTTTTGGCTAATAGTTCTTCCCTCAGTTTATTCCTTTCCTCACATTTTATTATAGCAAGAGAATAAATCAGGCTACATATTTAACACTTTGCTTAGAAATATTCCCATCTGAACATCTGAGTTCATTACTTAAAAGCTCTGCCTTGTACACAACTGCAGGGTACATTTCAGCTAAGTAGGACTCTGCTATTATATAAAAACCATCCCCTTTATCCAGTTTCCAAAAATATGTTCCTCATTTCCTTCTGAGCTCTTACCAGCATTTCTTTTAGTATTCATATTTTCAGTAACAATCACTATGATTTTTAGTATTGTCTAAGATAATGTAGGTTTTTTCTATCATTCACCTCGCTTCCTTATGAGTCCTCACTAGCAAAATCACTAACCTCCATATTTTTACTACTTCTGTTTAAGGCGATACAGGCTTTTTATACTATGCTTCTAAAAATTCTTCCAGCCTCTACCTACTACTCCAACCCATAGCAAATTCTAAATTTTAGATACTTGTTACAACAGCACCTCACTTCCAGGTACCGGAAACTGCATTCGTTTCCTATTGCTGAGCAAAGCCTGTAGTGTAACATCTTCAAATCTCTCTGAGCTCTGCTTCTGTGATCACATCTTCTTCTCAGCCTCTGACATCCCTATGTACTTCTTACAAGGACGTTGTGAATACATTGGGCTCCCCCTGGTAACCTAAGATTATCCCCCCATCTCAAGGTCTTTCCCGTAATCACATCTCCAGTGTTCTTCTGCCATGGAAAGACAATATTTACAGTATTTACTGATGCCAAAGACAAGGATGTGGACATCTTTGGTGGGGGTGGGGGAGCATTATTTTGACTATCACACTGATG
The DNA here is from genome assembly GCF_030014295.1 of Loxodonta africana. Taxonomy (NCBI): domain Eukaryota; kingdom Metazoa; phylum Chordata; class Mammalia; order Proboscidea; family Elephantidae; genus Loxodonta; species Loxodonta africana. The sequence goes on from NC_087343.1 coordinate 22,575,429, forward strand.
GTAAATAATTTTGAGTAAAAAAGAGGATAGATAATTTCAATTTCATTAAAATCAAGACCTTCTATTAGTTCAAAGATACCATAGAGTATAAAAATATCATCCCAAACATGGAGAATATATGTTCAATACACACACCCAATAAAGGACTCATATCTAGAATACATAAGTAATTCACACAGATTTAAGAAAAAAAATACAGGAAGTCATAGATATATCTTTTACAAAAGAGTGTTTTCAAGTTATAAATAACTACATAAACATTACTGAAAATCATTAGCAATCAGAGAAATGAAAATTCCACATTAAAATATGATTATATCCCCACCAGTCTGGCTAAAATTCAATGGTTCAAAACTCAATACAAAATCTGGAACTTATACACTTTGAAATTTTATTAATCATACTCTTTATTAGTGTTGATTTTTTTACAAAAAAATATTGAATTAAAATATTCGGTATCTTAATCACTGAGGTTTTTGGAGCCCTCCAAACACTCATTTATCTCACCCTAATCCAGGCCCCCCAACATATCTGTCAGTTTGTCGTACTTTGGGGCTTGCATGTTGCTGTGATGCTGGAAGCTATGCCACCAGTATTCAGATACCAGCAGGGTCGGTCACCCATGGAGCACAGATTTCAGCTGAGCTTCCAGACTAAGACAGACTAGGAAGAAGGACCTGGCAGTCTACTTATGAAAAACATTAGCCAGTGAAAACCTTATGAATAGCAGCAGAACATTGTCTGATGCAGTGCTGGAAGATGAGCCTCCCAGGTTGGAAGGCACTCAAAGAGCTGCCTCCTCAAAGTAGAGTTGACCTTAATGACGTGGATGGAGTAAAGCTTTTGGGACCTTCATTTGCTGATATGGCATGACTCAAAATGAAAAGAAAGAGCTGCAAACATCCATTAATAATCAGAATCTGGAATGTACAAAGTATGAATCTAGGAAAATTGGAAATCATCAAAAATGAAATGGAATGCATAAACATCGATATCCTAGGCATTAGTGAGCTAAAAGGGACTGGTATTGGTCATTTTGAATCGGACAATCATATAGCCTACTATGTTGGGAATGACAACTTGAAGAGGAATAGTGTTGCATTCATTATTGAAAAGAACATTTCAAGATGTATTCTGAAGCACAACGCTGTCAGTGATAGGATAATATCCATATGCCTACAAGGAAGAACAGTTAATACGACTATTATTCAAATTTATGCACTAACTACTAGGGTCAAAGATGAAGAAATAGAAGATTTTTATCAGCTGCTGCAGTCTGAAATTGATCGAATGTGCAATCCAGATGCATTGATAATTACTGGTGATTGGAATGCGAAAGTTGGAAACGAAGAAGAAAGATCAGTAGTTGGAAAATACGGCCTTGGTGATAGAAACGATGCCAGAGATCAAATGATAGAATTTTGCAAGACCAACAATTTCTTCATTGCAAATACCTTCTTTCATCAACATAAATGGTGACTATACACATGGACCTTGCCAGATGGAACACAAAGAAATCAAATTGACTACATCTGTGGAATGAGATGATGGAAAAGCTCAATATCATCAGCCAAACAAGGCCAGGGGCCAACTGTGGAACAGACTATCAATTGCCCATATGCAAGTCCAAGTTGAAACTGAAGAAAATCAGAGCAAGCCCACAAAAGCCAAAATATGACCTTGAGTATATCACACCTGAATTTAGAGACCATCTGAAGAATAGATTCGACACATTGAACACTAGCGATGGAAGACCAAATGAGTTGTGGAATGAGATCAAGAACATCATCCATGATGAAAGCAAGAGGTCATTGAAAAGACAGGAATGAAAGAAAAGACAACGATGGATGTCAGAGGAGACTCTAAAACTTGCTCTTGAGCAGCTAAAGCAAAAGGAAGAACTGATGAAGTAAAAGAGCTGAACAGAAGGTTTCAAAGGGCATCTTGAGCAGACAAAGTATTAAAATGACATGTGCAAAGAGCTGGAGATGGACAATGAAAAGGGAAGAACACACTCAGCATTTCTCAAGCTGAAAGAACAGAAGAAAAAATTCAAGCCTCGAGTTGCAATAGTGAAGGATTCTATGGGGAAAATATTAAACGATGAAGGAAGCATCAAAACAAGATGGAAGGAATACGCAGAGTCATTACACCAAAAAAAATTAGTCAATTTTCAACTATTTCAAGAGGTGGCATATGATCAGGAACCAGTGGTACTGAAGGAAGAAGTCCAAGCTGCTCTCAAGGCATTGGTGAAAAACAAGGCTCCAGGAATTGATGGAATATCAGTTGAGATGTTTCAACAAACAGAAGCAGTGCTGGCAGTGCTCACTCATCTATGCCAAGAAATATGGAAGACAGCTTCCTGGCCAACTGACTGGAAGAGATCCATATTTATGCCCATTCCCAAGGAAGGTGATCCAATTGAATTTGGAAATTATTGAACAATATCATTAATATCACATCCAAGCAAAATTTTGCTGAAGGTCTTTCAAAAGCAGCTTGCAGCAGTATATCCACAGGGAACTGCCGGAAATTCAGGCCAGTTTCAGAAGAGGATGTGGAACCAGGAATATCATTGCTGATATCAGACAGATCCTGGCTGAAAGCAGAGAATACTAGAAGGATGTTTACCTGTGTTTTATTGATTATGCAAAGGTATTTGACTGTGTGGATCATAACAAACTATGGATAACACTATGAAGAATGGGAATTCCAGAACACTTAATTGTGCTCATGAGGAACCTTTACATAGATCAAGAAGTGGTTGTTTGGACAGAACAAGGGGATACCGATTTGTTTAATGTCAGGAAAGGTGTGCATCAGGGTTGTATTCTTTCACCATACCTATTCAATCTGTATGCTAAGCAAATAATATGAGAATCTGGACTATATGAACAATGGGGCTTCAGGATTGGAGGAAGATTCATTAACAACCTGCATTATGCAGATGGCACAACCTTGCTTGCTGAAAGTGAAGAGGACTTGAAGCACTTATTCATGAAGATCAAAGACCACAGCCTTCAGTATGGATTATACCTCAGCATAAAGAAAACAAAAATCCTCACAACTGGACCAATGAGCAACATCATGATAAATGGAGAAAAGATTGAAGTTGTCAAGGATTTCATTTTCCTTGCATCCACAATCAACAACCATGGAAGCAGCAGTCAAGAAATCAAATGATGCATTGCATTGGGCAAATCTGCTGCAAAGGACCTCTTCAAAGTGTTGAAGAGCAAAGATGTCACCTTGAAGACTAAGGTGAAACTGATCCAAGCCATGGTATTTTCGATGACATCATATGCATGTGAAAGCTGGACGATGAATAAGGAAGACCGAAAAAGAATTGATGCCTTTAAATTGTGGTGTTGGCGAGGAATATTGAAGATACCATGGACTGCCAAAAGAATGAACAAATCTGTCTGAGAAGAATTACAACCAGAATTCTCTTAGAAGCAAGGATGGCGAGACTGCTTCTTACCTACTTTGGACATATTGTCAGGAGGGATCAGTCCCTGGGAAGGACATCACGCTTGGCAGAGTACAGTGTCAGCAGAAAAGAGGAAGACCTCAATGAGGTGGATTGACACTGTCGCTGCAACAATGAGCTCAAGCATAACAGGATTGGGCAGTGTTTCATTCTGTTGTGCATAGGGTCAGTATGGGTCGGAACTGACTCGACGGCACCTCACAAAAACAACAATCCTGGCCCTGATTTGAAGTATAAAAAGAGGAAAAACTAATTAATGGTAATACAACTCAAAACACTGGTTACCTTTTGGTAATCTGGTATTGATTAGGAAAGGCCAGCAGGGAGCCTTTGGGTGTTGAAAATATTCTTTATGTTATTGTGGGTGTTGAATGTCAAATGCATAACTATATAAAAATTAGTGAAGCTGTACATGTAAGATCTCTGCAGTATACTTCATACAGATATTGCCTCAAAATGAGCAAATGAACAAGCAAATTTCTAAGAAATTTGCACCTCAAAATCTGAACTTTAAAAAAAAAATTTCCAAATTTGTTTGATATCTTCATTATCTCTCTCTCTCTGTCTTCTACCTATTTTGTTTCATGTTTTTTATTTTCAGTGCCCTCTCAAATACTTCAAAAACAAAATTTTCCAGGAAGTTTGGCAGGGCAATTATATATATTTTTAATTCATACTTACACTGATAATGAAGAACATACTAGCCCTATTTCTGTAGGAAGTGGTTTCTCCTTGACTCCAGAACTTGTATGGACTTTGTTTCAGTTCCATTGTTTCGTGCAAAGCCATGTAATCCAAAACAAATTCTCCTGTATTGAAAACCGATTTTAACGCTCTTCCTACTCCACAGTGTTATTGATCTCCTTTAACTTTTGGCCTGGATGCAATTCTCAGTTTATTTACAGTTTATTAGTGCATTTAAAAAGATTCAAACATATCCCAAGCCATCGTTTTTATTGGTTTTCAAAGAAACTGTGTGTTTTGGGTACTCTCCTGGTGGATATGTGGAATTTTGGATCCTCTACGTTGAAGTGTTATGTTTACTGTCCATGCACTGTGCAATGACTCTGCTTGAGAAAGGAAGAAATGGATGATGAGGAAAGGAAAGCAGGCATTGCCATGGACCAAGGCACAGAAATAAGTGAAGCCATTCACTAGAACGGTAGTGTGCTGTAAGACACCATCCACTCGGTTAAACAAATAATCATCAACATTTTTCACAATAGACAGCATGATCTTTGACAGCTGTATCCAGTAATTAGGTATTCTGTCTCCTCTTTTGGAAACCCTGGTGGCTTAGTGGTTAAGAGCTATGGTTGCTAACCTAAAGGTCAGCAGTTCAAATCCACCAGGCAGTCCTTCGAAACTCTATGAGGCAGCTCTATTCTATCCTATAGGGTCGGTATGAGTCGGAATCAACTGGATGGCAACAGGTTTACCTCCCCTTGGACAAACACACTATATTTCTAACAGGCTTATTCTATTAGGATTGTAGATAAATAAATAAATGTAAATGTTTCTACTCTGAAAATTGCCCTCAAGTTATTTATTTATATAACCATGTACAAATACATGCACTTATTTATGTATTTATTATTTTTGCCATGCTATACTAGCTAATAAAGAGCATGTCCATGACAGTTTCATATTGAAGAGATTAATCTATCTATACCTATACCTATACCTATACCTATACCTATACCTATACCTATACCTATACCTATACCTATACCTATACCTATACCTATACCTATACCTATACCTATACCTATACCTATACCTATAATACCTATAAAAAAATAAGCTATAGCTATATCCACCAATTGTCAGTTTGTTGTACTGTGAGGGCTTCCATGTTGCAGTGATGCTGGAAGCTATGCCACCAGCATTTAAAATACCAGCAGGGTCACCCATAGTACACAGGTTTCAGTGGGGCTTCCAGACAAAGACAGACTGGGAAGAAGGACCTGGTGATCTACTTTTGAAAAAAATGGCCAGTGAAAACTTTATGAATAACAGCAGAACACTGTTTGATATAGTGTCAGAAAATGAGCCCCTCAGGTTGGAAGCGCTCAAAATATGACCTGGAAACAGCTGCCTCCTCAAAGTAGAGTCAACCTTAATGATTTCGATGTACTAAAGCTTTTGGGACCTTCATTTGCTGATGCGGCATGATTTAAAATGAAGAGAAAAAGCTGCAAACAACCATTAATAACTGGAACATGGAATGTACAAAGTATGAATCAAGGAAAATTGGGAGTTGTCAAAAAATGAAATGGAACGCAAAAACATTGGTATCCTATGTATTAGTGAGCTGAAATGGACTGGTATTAGCCATTTTGAATCTGACAATCAAATGGTCTACTGCAGCCTTCAGTAAAAAATACACCTTAACATGAAGAAACAAAATTCCCACAAATGAACCAGTAAGAAACATCATGATAAATGTAGAAAAGCTTTATGTTGTCAAGAATTTAATTTTACTTGGATCCACAACTAATACCCATGGAAGCAGCAGACAAGAAATCAAATAATGTATTTTACTGGGCAAATAAAGGCCTTTTTAAAGTGGGCTTTTCTGGGGTTTTAAAGTGTTAAAAAGTGAATATTTCACCTTGAAGATAAAGGTGTGCCTGACCCAAGCCATTGTAATTCAATTGCCTTATATGCATCCAAAAGTTGGCCAATGCATAAGGAAGACTGAAGAATTGATGCCTTTGAATTATGGTGTTGGCAAACAATATTGAATTTAGCGTGGACTGCCAGATGAACAAATAAACATGTCTTGGAAGAAGTATAGCCAGAATTCTCCTCAGAAATGAGGAAGGCGAGATGCTGTTACATGTACTTTGGGCATGTTATCAGGAGGGACCCATCTCCAGAGAAAGATACCATGCTTGGTAAAGTAGAAGGTCAGCAAAAAAGAGGAAGGCCCACAATGAGATGGATTGACAGAATGGCTGAAATAAGGGGCTCAAACATAACAACAGTCGTGAGGATGGCTCAGGACCAGGCAGCGTTTTGTTCTGCTGTACACAGGGGCCCTATGAGCCGGAACCTAATTGACAGCAGTGGTTAAGCACTCGGCTGCTAATCAAATGGTCAGCAGTTTGAATCCATCAGTCGTTGCTTGGAAACCCTGTGAGACAGTTCTACTCTGTTCTATAGGGTTGCTATGAGTCAGAATCAACTCGATGGCAATGGCTTTATTTTTATTATTATTTTTTTCTTAACAGCAACATGATGAAAAGATACAATCCTGATGCACACCTTTCCTGATTTTAAACCATTCAGTATCCCTTTTTTTCTGTTTGAATGACTGCCTCTTGGTCTATGTACAGGTTCCTCATAAGCACAATGAAGTGTTTTGGAATTCACGTTCTTCGAAATGTCCATAATTTGTTATGATCACAGTGGAATGCCTTTGCATAGTCAATAAAACACAGGTAAACATCTTTCTGGTATTCTCTGCTTTCAGCCAAGATCTGTCTGACATTAGCAATGATATCCCTCCTTCCATGTCTTCTGAATCTCACTTGAATTTCTGGCAATTCCCTGTCAATGTACTACTGCAGCTGCTTTGAATGATCTTCAGCAAAATTTTACTTATGTGTGACATTAATAATATGGTTAGATAATTTCCACATTTGATTGGATCATCTTTCTTTGGAATGGGTACAGATATGGATCTCTTCCAGTCTGTTGGCCAGAGAGTAGTCTTTGAAATTTCTTAGTATAGGCACATGAGTGCTTCCAGTGTTGCATCCGTTTGTTTTATCCTTTCACCAAACTTATTCAATCTGTATGCTCAGCAAATAATCTGAGAAGCTGGACTGTATGAAGAAGGATGCATCATTAGGACTGGACATACATGGAGTCTTTATTGTACATAGGATCACTATGAGTGATAACTCACTTGCTGGCTGGCACCCAACCTAAGTGAAACAACAATAACAACATATAATATACATAATATGTTATATGCGTACAACCAAACCCATTGCTGTTGAGTGGATTCCCACTCATCTGACCCTATAGGACAGAGTAGATCTGCCCCATAGGGTTTCCAAGGAGCAGTTGGTGATTTCAAACTTTCCACCTTTTGGTTAGTAGCTGAGCTCTTATCCACTGTGCCTGTAAATCTTTTGTCCTCCTCTTTCCTTAAGGTGTTCAAAGTGAAATCCTATTCAAAATAAACACATTTTGAAGGCTATTAATCTACATAAATGAAAAGAAGATGAAGAAGAAAAACTGTGCTATCAAATAGCAAGCAAAAATTGTGAGGCAAGAAAATAAAATAAAATTTAAGGGTTTGTCTCAGTTTTGTTTATATAACAGTGGGGTGAGAGCTGAAAATTGAACCTTTCAATTTTTAGTCTTTTCAATGCCAGCTAACCTATATCCAATTTAAAGTTATTTTAGATCTGTTTCAGTATAAACTAAAGGTAAATATGTAAAATTTGTTCCTTATATTTACACATAAATCTATGAAATAAAAATTATCTTGATAATATCTAATGTGAATTGATTTTCTATCAGTTTTGAGAATGCACACATACACACAGATCAGGGCATTCTTTTACTTGCGTTGTAAAGACGTAGCTAGAAAGGAAAGAAAACAATTTTATTACTGTTATAGTCAATCCCATTTTGTCTTGCTATTTTACATACATGAATTCTGATTATAAATATTCAAAATGTCATCGTCAAATCATTTGTTTTCCCTCAACTGATTATTTCAATTTTTTTTTTAATAATTGCTAAATATCCACTAATTTAATAACATTCTAACTCTTTGGGACCAGATGCAATTTTGAGAGATACTACCAATTACAAGGTCGCTTCAGATGTGTATAATTGTATTTTTGCCAAGTTTAGTGCTGAAAATAGCACAATGTCATTCTTAATTCATCTCAGCTATCACCCAAAAAACTCTTGTTTAGTACAAATAATGAAAACTGTTGCATGGATGCTAACTGTGACATGCAGTGCAGATTAATGAGAGCTCTGACATATACACATGTATGTACAATTCCAGAGCATGATTTTTTTTCAAATTATGCTTATTTGAATACCTGCTTCCTCTTGGGATTAGAATAAAATTATAACATGGATTATTACCATTAATAAAGTAAAAAATGAAAGGAACATACTAAGTGCCATTTTTGTATTATTTGGAGCCCTGGTGGCACAGTGGTTAAGAGTCTGGCTGCTAACTCAGAAAAGTTCGGCAGTTCAAATCTACCAGCCACTCCTTGGAAACCCTATGGGACAGTTCTAGTCTGTCCTATGTGGTTGCTATGAGTCAGAATCGACTAGACAGCACACAACAACAACAACAACATTGTATTATTTTAGTAATTCTACCTGCTGTAACAAAGAAACTTCCAAATTTAAAAGTTTAATACACTAGTAGTTGAATTATTGCCTGCATTACAGCCTTGTGAGTTTCTCTAGGTTGTCAGAAGTGGGGAGGGCATTTGATATCTGCTATATTCAGGGTCCCTGATGGACAGAAACTTTCCATCTTCAATGCTGAGTGTTATATGCACAAACACTCAGCTGAGGAAGCAATACAATGAGGGTTCAAGAGGTAAGAATACTTCTCATCTGCTTCAGTTTAGAAGTGAAACATATTATTTCAGTGTATATTCCACTGCAATAAGCCAATCATCTAACTCTACATAGACGCAGGGGTGTAAGAAAACGTGGAGACTGGAAAAACTAGTTCCAGATTGATTGGCCAAGCACTGAATATATTCTACTTAAAGGAGAAATCAACTTTTGGTGGGCGGTTAACAGCTTCTGCCACAATCTTCCTTCTATCCTTCAAATGTCCTAGCATGCCTGTCTTCCTGCACCTGGAACACATTTAAGCTCTCTCAAAGAAACAACCCCAAATCCCACACACCAGGCATGTATTCCAGCATCTCCAGGGAAACCTTCGTCAATTTCTCACGGGCTTTTCTGTGATACAGAAAATCCTGAACTAAAATACATCCACAGAAGAAGGTGAAGTAGATGAAGGATAAATGCAATAAAATTTTTCAATCAATAATAGAAGCATGGAAGACATGCATAATTTACTTATGCTTAGAATGGCTAGAATCCTATGGATCAGGCCTTGTGAGAATTCTCTTTCTTGGCAGAGGAAAGGATCTTAAGTAGACAATGACGCTGCTCTCTGAGATGAGCTATCATGTCCACTGTTGTCCATGGACCGTGGATCCCAGGAGAAAAGCCAAGTACTTGATTATTTCTGATAATCACATCTCAAGTTCGAATCACAACTGTAAGCTTTCAGAGCCCAATTCCTACTGACTAAGGTCCCATAAGTTAATTCGGTGATCCCACAGAAAGTGGCAGTGTTAAGACAGATATTTAATTGGCAATATATCATTCATTCACATACTAGTAGACCTCTTATCTAATGGCTTCCAGTTAGTTCTATATGTCTGTAACCATGCTCAAACTTTGTTCCTTGGCATAATTACTAAGCCTTCTTTACTTGCCACTTTGCTTCATCCTCTTAAAGAAAACTAATTAAGATCCTAAAGAATAAGATTAGATGGAAAGATAGGAGCCTTAGCCTGAATGGTGAACAGAAATGAGTTCTTGTATTTGACTAATAATTCTGAATAGACCTGTGCTGCTAAAGTTATTTTAAAATCTCATTTCAGATTATTTGGGATCTACAAGACTTTGGGACAAGACTTTCCCTTTTATAATCCTTTGATTTTTCTCAAGCTTTGAGAATTTTTCACTTCCTTTATCATTGCTGCTCTTGAATCTAGTGATTCTTTTCTTAGTTACCCTCTTACTTGTATAGACATTCCTGCTATAATGCAGAATTTATGTCCCTGAAAAACCTCATGCTTTGCAAAATTAAGTGACAGATGAGGTTTGATAGAAAAAAACAAATTAGGCCAATCAAAATCTATGTGGTTTTGTAATCAAAACAGCTATAAGACAAAAGAAATGCCAAGAGAAAACCACCAACAAAACAAATATCGCCTAACTTTTTTTTTTAAAGCATTTCATTTGGTACATTTAGAAGCTTTTTTAAATATGTTGGTAATTGTATCATTGTGTAAAAGGATGCAGAGAGGGTTGAAATAACTGAATGTGAAGAATATATATGAAAATCAGTGTGTTCCATACAAGAAACATTTTCAATACGGATCACGTGGCCAAACTGAAAGGAGAGGAAGAAAGTGGATTAAGGGGTGGCATCTACCACTTTGTAATTCAAGGTAGTTCAAAGTATTAACATGCTGGGAAATAACAATTATTACACCACATATTTTCTGCAATACACTGACGTCACTTCCCAGTTCACTATTTACACATGAGATAATCTGCATACCAGAGACACTTGTTGTAGTAGAACAGAGTGCAAAACCTTCCAAAACCCAGCAAGAAACTATTAGCAGTCTATTAACATTGTGTGTTCAATGCTTTCTCTAGCTATAGACATTATGTGTTCTACCCATTGCTATCAAGTCGATTTCGACTCATAGTGACCCTATTAGACAGAGTAGAACTGCCCCATAGGGTTTCTAAGAAGCAGCCGGTGGAATCAAATTGCTGACCTTTCAGTTGGCAGCCACTCTCTTAACCACTGTGCCACCAGGGCTCCATTATGTGTTCTAGATGTCTTTTAAAATATTCCAAGAAAGAGTTTTACCAAATGTACAACCATGTTCTCCAGCTTCCAAGATGGAGAATCTGACACATATTTTCTCACTTCCTGCTGTGTTTAGTAGTAACCACTGCTGGTAAAAATTTCTACATTCCTAAGGATTACACAGACAGCTATAACAAATTCTAAAATTTCATTAGATCGGCAGGTAGAAAATGATTTCTTAAAGCTCTTAAAAGTTCAAAATAGGTTTTTTAGATCAGTTTGAGGTGGAACTTCTAAGTTTATTACATTTACATTTTGTAATTAAAATACAGATAACTCCAAGGTCAAAGTTCGTATGTATCAGCACATACAGAGTGAACACTTTTTAAAGGCTGTGTATCTCTGTGGGGTCGCTATGAGTTGGAATTGACTCAGTGGCAACAGGTTTGGTTTTTAACTTAATATTTCCATAGGTATTTAACTATTTATTAATATATATTTAGGCTTCGTTAAACTTTTTATTCTTAAAAAGAATTTTACTAGAATTGCTCTTAAACTTAAGTTAAAAATTTTTCTAGGCTACTAACTAACATAACAAATTTAAGTAATAGAAGTAAAACAAGTATCAATTATTAGGTATTAACAAAATGGCACTATAAATCAAGAAAAGAAAGATATTTGAAAAAATCTGAAAATTAAACAATACACGTCTAAATTGTGCATGTGTCAAAGTGGAAGTCTCAAAGGAAATAAAATTAAATTCATAAACAAAATGAAAATATAATACATAAAGCTTTGTAAGGGGTGGCTAAAGTAGTGTTAGAGTGAAATTTGTAGCACTTAATGCATATTTTTGAAAAAAAATCCAAAATTACAGACCTAATTTCCACCTAGGAAACCAGGAGAAGAAGAGTAAAGTCAACCTAATTCAATAGATTAAAGGGATTAATATTACAGCAGAATTCAATAAAGTAGAAAACATGAAAACAATAGAAAGAACAATTGAAAGTAAGAGCTGTTTCTTTGAATAGATTAACAAAACAGAGGGACATCACTACTGATTACACAGACATCAAAAGGATAATAGAGAAATGCTCTGAAATGCTGTTTTTCTATAACTTAGATGAAATGGATCAATTCCTTCAAAGATACAAACTACCACAACTCACCAAAAGAAATAACTAGGATAAATAGCCCTAATCTATATTAAAGAGAATGAATCTGTAGTTAAAAACATTCCTAAAATTAAACTTCAGGCACAGGAGGTTTCACTGGTGAATTCTAGCAGACATTTAAGGAAGAGACAGCACAGGTTATACACAATCTCATCCAGAAAATAGAAAAGAATGGATCATTTCCCAGTTCATTTTATGGGACCAGCATTACCCTAATACCAAAAGACATTGCATGAAATGAAAACCACAGAAGGGTAAATCTAATGACATAGACACAAAAATCCTTAACAAAAAATAGTAATTTGGATCTAGTAATATATCAAATAATAAAAAAAAAAAAAATTGAATAGATAAAAAATATCAACCAGGTGGAATTTATCATAAGAATAGAAGCCTGGTGGTACAAACATTTGAGTGCTCGACTACTAGCCTAAATGTTGTCAGTTCAAACCCACTCATAAGTGCCTTGAAAGATAGGCCTGGAAATCTGCTTCCAAAAGCTCACAGCAGAACTTCCCTAAGGAGAAGTTCTGCTGTGCACACATGGGTCACCATGAGTCAGACTCAACTGGATGGTAGCTAACAACAACAATGTACTTATTCTTGTTAATATATTGAATTAGAGAAAAAATGATCATATCAATAGATACAGAAAAATTTGATAAATATCGACATTTCTATATGAACAGTAAGCAACTTAGGAAAAGAAGAGATCTTCATCTAATAAATGACATCTGTGAAGAATCTACAGTTAACATCATACTTAATGAAAAGAAACTAGATTCATTTCTCCTAAGATCAGAAACAAAGCAAAAATTATCTTTCTTACAATTTATATTCAAAATCATACTGGAAATATTATATAAGTCATAAAGCAAGAAAACGTAATAAAACACAGATTGCAAAGGAAAAAATAAAATTGTCTTTATTAATAAAAAACATGATTAATTCTACAGAAAAATCCTAAAAATCTACCAAAACAAGACACAAAACAAAACAATCAAAAAAACTCCTAGAATTAAAAGTGAGTTTAGAAAGGATACCAAAGTCAGTTATATTCATATAAACTGGCAATGAACAATTGGAACTGGAAACGCCCCAAAAAACAAGCAAACAAGAAGAAAATTAAACAAATCATCACAACGCCATGGACGATAGAAACAGACCTTCTTCCCAAAAATGAAGCACTTAGATACAAAGCTAGCAATATACATGCAGTTTCTGTATGCATAAAAATGCGAAACTCTGACAAAAGAAATGAAAAAGAGATACCAATACTAGAAAAATATATTATCTTCTCATCAAAATCACAGAATATTTTTTTTCTTTTTTTTAAGATGGCAACAAACAGATTCTAAAATTTATATGGAAAGGCAAAGAAACTAAAACAGCCAAAACAACACTGAAAAAGAACAAACTTGGAGTACTCACATAGCGTTAGTTTAAGACTTAATTAAGAGAACACAGAAATAGATTCACACAAATATAATCAATGGATTTTTGACAAAATTGCAAAGATAATTCAATGGCCAAAGTATTGTCTTCTCAACAAATGGTACCGGGACAATGGATGTACATATGTAAAAATGTGAACCTTGACACATACAACACATCTTACAGAATTTTTTTAACTCAAATGTGTCATAGAATTATATGCAAAATGTAAAGCCATAAAATATATAAAAATATACAGGAGAAAATCGATATGATCTTGGCTTTTAGCAATGAGTTTTGAAATAAAAACCAAAAGCATGGTCCATGAAATTAAAACAAACAGGCAAAATAAATAAATAAATAAATAAGGAAGACTTGATCAAAATTCAAAACTTTTACATTGTTAAGAAAGACAGTTAAGAGAATGACAGGAAATCACAGATTAATAAAAATAATTCGGCAATAATACCTGATAAAGGACTTGCATTAAGAATATATATCTTAAAACTCAACAAGAAAAAAGAAAATCAAAATAAAATGTGCAAAAGGTCTGAAAAGAAACTTCACCAAAGAAGATATATGGTATCTTAGTTATCTAGTGTTGCTATAACAGAAATACCACAAGTGGATGGCTTTAACAAAGCGAAATTTATTCTCTCACAGTCTAGAAGTCTAGAACTCCAAAATCAGGGTGCCAGCTCCAGGATGAGCCCTTTTCTCTCTGTTAGTCCTGGGGGAAGGGCTTCATCATCAGTCTTTCTGTGGTCTAGGAGCTTCTCAGTATAGGGCCCCCAGATCCAAAGGACATGCTCTGCTCCCAGAACTTCTTTCTTGACAGTGTGAGGTCCCTCTCCTCTCTGCTTGATTCTCTCTTTAATATCTCAAAAGTCTTTTAGGTTGAATCCTGTCTCATTAACATAATTGCTTCAATTCCTGCCTCGTTAACATCACAGGGGTTAGGATTTACAAACAAGGGATAATCACATCAGATCACAGAATAGTGGACAATCACACAATACTGGAAATCATGGCCTAGCCCAGTTGATACACATTTTGGGGCAACACGATTCAATCCCTAACATTCCACCCTTTGACCCCTCAAAATTCATGTCCTTGCCAAATGTAAAACACATTCACCACATCATATCATTCCAAAAGTCTTATATCAACTCCAAGTACAAAATCTCATTTTCTGCAAAATGCCTCTTCATTTGATAAACGTAGAATACAAGGTTTCTGTTTCCAAAGATAAAATAGTGGAACAGGCCCAAGGCAGACATTTCCATTACAAATGGAGAAATTGGAGGGAAAAAAGGAATAATAGGTATCAAATAAGTCAGCAGAACACATTACATTAGCTTTCAAGTCTTGAAAATAATCCTCTGTTCTCTGAGACCATTTAGGCAATGGCCCTTCCCCCTAGACTCTGAATGTTGGCTACACTCTCTGGATTTTGGGTGGAGGCCCCTCAGCTGGGCTTCAGCTCTGCTTTTCAGGCCTACTGTAATGGCAACTGTACTCCCTAGCATTTGGGCGGCCCTATTCTCCTAGTCCATCTGAGTGGCAACTCAACCACCTTGGCCCTGGCAGGCCCTGTTCTTCTGCCCATTGGCCACGGCAGCCCAGCCCCCTCAGCTTTGGGACGCAGATTTGGCCCCATCCTGCTGGCACTTGTAAAAGGCAGCCCCATACTCCAGAATCAAGCATATGGAGATCTGACACTTTGAAACCTAGGGGGCTGTGGCCCCACCCCTTGAAACCCCAGAGGCCATGGCTCCACTCTTTGAGACACCAGAGGTTTGGGCCCTACCCTTTGACACTGAGGCAGCTCTACTTCCTGTGTTACTTGTCACTTCAGCTTCTGCTCTGTGGTACTTTGGCCTCTCTGCTCCTTGGGTCTTTGGCACCTCGGGCCTCTTGGGCCTCTTGAGTCTGCTTGGTGTCTGCCATGTTTGGGCAAGTATTCCAAAACTATTTAGCTCGACGGATATACGCATGGGGGTACTTCACCCCGACAGTAAATCTTGACCAGAAGGCACACAACTCTAGATCCATGGGTCCACAAACTTAGCTCCACTGATAAGGGACTTAATAGTTACCCCATAGGAGAGAGTAGAACTGCCCCATAGAGCTTCCAAGGAACAGCTAGTACCCAGCTCTTAACCACTACACCATGAGGGCTTCATTATAGAGGTTAGGATTTACAATACATAGGATAATCACTTCAGATCAATATGGCGGACAACCATACAATACTGGGAATTGTGACCTGGCCAAATTGACACACAATTTTGCAGGACACAGTCTAATCTATAACATGGATAATCAATAAAGACATGAAAAAATGTTCAACAGCATTTGTCATTAGGGAAACGCAAATTCAAAACATAACGAGAGACAATAACTCACCAATCAGAACAGCTAAAATTTAGAAAACAGAGGATTTGGAGCAAGAGCAATTCATATGCATTGTGGATGGAAATTCAAAATGGTAAGGCCACTTTGGAAGATTTTTTTTTTTTTTTTTTGGATAAAGTTAAACAGAGACTTAGCTTAAAATTACAGCTCAGTAATCTTACTCCTAGGTATTTATCAAGTGAATTAAAAAACTTAAACTCATGCAAAAACCTGAACATGGATGTTGACAGTGCTTTATTCATGATTGTTAAAATCTGGAGGCGGTCAAGATAACATTCAAGACGGGAACGGATGAACCACAGTACAGTCATGCAGTAGAACACTCTTTCACCATGTGAACAACTGATGCACACGACAAGGATGAATCTTAAATGCATTTTCTGAACTGAGGAAGTCAGGTTCAAAAGATTATTGTATATTGTAAGATTCCACTGATATGACATACTGCCAAAAAAAAAAAAAAAGTGTTGCCGTGGAGTCGATGAGATGACTCATAACGACCCTATAGGACAGAGTAGACCTGTCCCATAGTGTTTCCAAGAAGCAGCTGGTAGATTTGAACTACTGACCTTTTGGTTAAGAGCTGAGCACTCAATCACTCCGCCACCACGGCCAAGTAAGATAATATACACTGTCTTGATATTTAACGTAATAAATCTACAGTTCTGGGGATTAGGACATGAACACATATCTTTGGGATCACTACTCAGTGTACCACACTATGTACTTATTTATACAACAGCAAATGTAAACTAATAAATAAAATTAGCTTTTTGGAATGAATCTACAATTCTGAATTTATTTTTCTTCTCTTTACACTTTACTTCCTTCCACTGCAAGTTAAGTTTAAACAATCAATTTATGTTCATCATAATATCTAATAATATTAAAAAAAAATTACATACCATATAATAATATTACCCAGCTCTGGTGGCGTAGTGGTTAAGAGTTCAGCTGTTAACCAAAATGGCCACAGTTCAAATCCACCAGCCACTCCTTGGAAACCCTATGGGATAGTTCTACCCTGTCCTATAGGGTTGCTGTGAGTCAAAACCAACTTGATGGCACCTAACAACAACAATAATGTTACATAAAATCTAATTATAATACAGTGGTTTGCTATTGATTAATCAAAATTATTCCTAAATAATCTTTTCTCATCAGTTTTGGGAACAAATATTTAATTACTGACTTCATTATGAAATCCATTCTTTTTTCCCCTACACTCTAAAAAAAATCCTCATCTACTTCTGTTTTACCACCTTCAGCAGTAATTCTCTCTACTTATTGAGCCATTGTTCCTGCCTGAGTGAACTGCCTCTAACTTCTCCATATCTGATACTCTTCTCAGGGAAACATTTTGTCCCTTCCTAGAGGCACTGTGCAAGCAATTTATTTTCCTTTGAAAATTCCACTCTAAAGAAAGCCAAAAGCTTGCCACAGTCGAAGGCAAAGGGCACAAGAATGCTTTTAAAATGTGTGAGGTGAGCCAGGGGCCAAGTGGTGGTGTAAAAGAGCATAGGCTTTGAAGTTAGTTGCAGACCCATGGGCAATATTCAGAACTTTCAGGAGCTTTAGTTTCCACAACTGTAAAATTGGTGTAATTATTCAGGCACTGCACACGGTTATTAAAAAGGTGCTTACAATCTGGATACTTTTGCTAATGTTGGTTAACATTAATGAGTAGAGGGATAGAAGTAGTGAAGCACAGTGACTGGTATAATAACTAGCTACCTAGATAGATAGACCAAGAGAGAGAGAGATAGTTAGACAGACAGACAGACAGACAGACAGATGAGGTAGCTATTATTTTAACTATGGAAATAGAATATTCTTCATTGTGTTATGATAGGTTGTGGTAACAATCCAGAAATCTCAGGGACATAGGAAAATAAAGGTACTCTATTTTTCAAGCTGAAAATGCAGTGTGGAGTATCAAGGGACTTTGCTCAAATAGGTCACTTGGGAGCCTCAAGGACCCAGTTGGTTGGAATATGTCTTATAGGATCTATGCAGCAGGATAATGAAAATTGGGTGATTTATTTTCTGACTATTAAAATCACCACCTTAACAGTACACCCATTACTCCCAATCCCAATTTATTATCCATGCAAGTCAGCTGGAGGGCTTAATTTCAAAGAGGATAGGAAAGTACAATTTTATCATGTTCCCAGGAGGAGAACAAGAATATTTATATCCTACTCTCTTGATTGTGGCTGTGGATATGATTAAAATACCTGTCAATAAGAATATGAATTCTCACTAATCAAATCCTAAATGTTTGTAAAATAGGAAGGTGTTGAAGCGTAAATAACCCAGTAGGATTTGCTACAGTGTAATAATAGCAACTTCCATGGTATTGCTGTTTTTGTTAGGTGCCATCTAGTCGGTTCCAACTCATAGCTACCCTATGAACAACAGAACTAAACACTGCCTGTTCCTGCACCATTATCACAATGATTGCTATGTTTGAGCCCATTACTGCTTCCATTAAGTCAATCCATCTCATTGAAGTTCTTTCTCTTTTTCACTGACACTAGACTTTACCAAGCATGATGTCCTTCTCCAGGGACTGGTCCCCCCAATAACATGTCTGAAGCATGTGCGACAGCCTCATCATGTTCTCTTCTAAGAAGCATTCAAGCCGCACTTCTTCAAAGACAGATTTATTGATTCGTCTGGCAGTCCATGGTTGTCTTAGTCATCTAGTGCTGCTATAACAGAGATACCACAAGTGAATGGTTTTAACAAAGAGAAATTTATTCTCTCATAGCCTAGTAGGATAGAAGTTCTAATTCAGGGTGTCAGCTCTAGGGAAAAGCTTTCTCTCTCTATCAGTTCTGGGAGAAGTTCTTTGTCAACAAATCTTCCCCTGGTCTAGCAGCTTCTCAGGTGCAGGGACCCCAGGTCCAAAGGATTCACTCTGCTCCTAGCACTGCTTCCTTGATGGTACGAGGTCCCCATGTCTCTCTGCTTGCTTCTCTCTTCTGTATCTCAAAAAAAAAAATTGGCTTAAAACTTAACCTAATCTTGTAGATTGAGTCCTGCCTCATTAACATAACTGTCACTTATCCCACCACATCAACATCATAGAGATCAGACTTATGACTCATAGGAAAATCATACCAGATGACAAAATGGTGGACAATCACACAATACTGGGAATCAAAGCCTAGCCAAGTTGACAGACATTGAAAATATCATGGCTTGGGTCAGGCACTTCTTAGTCCTTAAAGTGACAAGTGTCAAGGAGAGCAGGGCACTATTTCAAATTGGTTACTTTTTCCCTCCCCCTGCCAAAAGCACAGAGGATTTTTCTCTGAGCTTTTTAGTGAAAACCTGGTGAGGTTCCTGGAAGTAAAACCCATGACAGTCTAGAGGTTCCTCAAAGGGTGGACCTTTACAAGTTGTTATGCTTATGCTAGCAGCTTATTTTTGTTGCTTTTAGGTACCATCGAGTTGGTTCTGACTCAGAGAGACTCTGTGCACAACAGAATGAAACACTGCCTGGTCCTGTGCTATCCTCACAATTGTTGCTGTGTTAGAGCCCATTGTTGCACCCACTGTGCCAATCCATCCCATTAAGGATCTTCCTCTTTTTCACCAAACCTCTACTTTACCAAGCATGATGTCTTTCTCCAAGGACTGATCCCTCCTGATAACATGGCCAAGTATCTGAGACATAGTCTCCCATCCTTGCTCCTAAGGAGCATTCTGGTTGTACTTCTTCCAAGATAGATTTTTTCACTCTTTTGGCAGTCCATGGTATATTCAACATTCTTCTCCATAAACCACAATTTAAAGGCATCAATTCTTCTTCGGTCTTCCTTATTCATTGTCCAGATTTTGCATGCATATGAGATGACTGAAAACACTATGGTTTGGGTCAGGTGCACCTTAGTCCTCAAGGTGACATCTTTGCTTTTTAACACTTTAAAGAGGTCCTTTGCAGCAGATTTACTCGATGCAATGTGTCTTTTGATTTCTTGACTGCTGCTTCCATGGGTGATGATTGTGAATCCAAGTAAAATGAAATCCTTGATGACTTCGATCTTTGTTTATCATGATGTTCCTTCTAGTTGTGAGGATTTTTGTTTTCTTTATGGTGAGGTCCAATCCATACAGAAGGGCATGGTCTTTGGTCTTCATCTGTAAGCACTTCAACATATCTTCACTTTCAGCAAGAAAGGCTGTGTCATCTGCATAACACAGGATGTTAATGAGCCTTCCTCCAATCCTGATGCCCTGTTCTTCTTCATATAGTCCAGCTTCTCAGATTATTTTCTCAGCATAGAGACTGAATAGACATGGTGAAAGGATACAATCCGGATGCGCACCTTTCCTGACTTTAAACCACGCAGTATCCCCTTGTTCTGTTCAAATGAATGCCTCTTGATCCATGTATAGATTCTTCATGAGCACAATTGTTCTGGAATTCTCATTCTCTGAAATGTTGTCTATGATTTGTTATGATCCACATAGTGAATGCCTTTGTATAGTCAATAACACCCCGGTAAACATCCTTCTGGTATTTTCTGCTTTCCGCCAGGATCCATCCAACATCAGCAATGATATCCCTGGTTCCAAGTCCTCTTTGAAATCCAGCTTGAATTTCTGGCAGTTCCCTGTCAATATACTGCTGCAGCCACTTTTGAACGATCTTCTGCAAAATTTTGTTTTTACACATTTGATGGGCTCACCTTTCTTGGGAATAGGAATAAATATGAATCTTTTCCAGTCAGTTGGCCAGGTAGCTGTCTTCCAAATTTCTAGGCATAGACTAGTGAGCATTTTTAGTGCTGTATACATTTGTTGAAACATCTCAATTGGTATTCTGTCAATTCCCAAAGCCTTGTTTTTCACCAATGCCTTCAGCACAGCTTGGACTTCTTCCTTCAGTACCATCAGTTCCTGATCATATATTACCTCCTGAAATGGTTGAATGTTGACCAATTCTTTTTGTTATAGTGACTCTGTGTATTCCTTCCATCTTCTTTTGATGATTCCTGTGTCATTTATTATCTTCCCTGAATCCTTCAGTATTGCAACTCGAGGATTGAATATTTTCCTCAGTTCTTTCAGCTCGAGAAATGCTGAATGTGCTCTTCCTCTTTGGTTTTCTATCTCCAGATCTTTGCGCATGTCATCATAATACTTTACTGTGCCTTCTTGAGCCTCTCTTTGAAATCTTCTGTTCAGCTCTTTTACTTCATCATTTTTTTTTTCCTTTTGCTTTAGCTACCTGAGTCTCAAAAGCAAGTTTCAGAGTCTCTTCTGACATCTGGTTAGGTCTTTTCTTTCTCTCCTGTCTTTTTAATGACCTCTTGCTTTCTTCATGTATGATGTCCTTGATATCACTCCACAACTCATCTGGTCTTAGGTCATTAGTGTTCAATGCTTCGAACCTATTCTTGAGATGATCTCTGAATTCAGGTGGGGTATAGTCAAGTTCATACTTTGGCTCTTGTGGATTTGTTCTAATTTTCTTCAGTGTCAACTTGAACTTGCATATGAGTAATTGATGGTCTGATCTGCAGTCGGCCCTTGGCCTTATTCTGACTGATGATAGTGAGCTTTTCCATCGTGTCTTCCCACAGATGTAGTCAATTTGATTTCTATGTATTCCTCCTGGTGAGGTCCATGTGTATAGTCACCGTTCTATGTTGGCAAAAAAAAGGTATTTGCATTGAAGAAGTCATTGTTCTTGCAAAATTCAATCATGCAATCTTCAGCACTGTTTCTATCACCATGGCCATATTTTCCAATTACTGATCCTTCTTCTTTGTTTCCAACTTTCACATTCCAATCACCAGTAATTATCAGTGCATCCTGATTGCATGTTCAATCAACTGCAGGCTGCAGAAGTTGATAAAATTCTTCAATTTCTTCATCTTTGGCCTTAGTGGTTGGTGCATAAATTTGAATAGTAGTCATATTAACTGGTCTTCCGTGTAGGTGTATGGATATTATAACTGACAGTGTCAAAATGTTCTTCTTTTTACCATGAATGCATTGCAATTCCTCTTCAAGTTGTCATTTGTGGCATAGTAGACTATATGATTATCCAATTTGAAATGTCCAGTACCAGTCCATTTCAGCTCACTAATGCCTAGGATATCAATCTTTACAGATTCCATTTCATCTTTGATGATTTCCAATTTGTCTAGATTCATACTTCCTACATTCCAGGTTTCAATTATTAATGGATATTTACAGCTATTTCTTCTCAATTTGAATCATGCCACATCAGCAAATGAAGGTCCTGAAAGCTTGACTCCATCCACATCATTAAGGTCAACTCTACTTCGAGGAGGCAGCTCTTCCCAGTTGTCTTTTGAATGCCTTCCAGACTGAGCGGCTCATCTTCCAGCACTATATCAGACAATGTTCCACTGCTAATCATAAGGTTTTCTCTGGCTAAGTCTTTTCAGAAGTAAGTAAACTGCTGGGTCCTTCTTCCTTGTCTGTCTTAGCCTGGAATCTCAGCTGAAACCTGTCTGCCATGGGTGACCTCGCTGGTATTTGAATACCGGTGAAATGGCTTCCAGCATCACAGCAACACGCAAGCCCACAGTAGGACAAACTGACAGACTTGTGGGGCAAACTTGTAGCTTAGTCTACAGGAATTAATCAATTACATTTTAAATATTCCTACTTAATATGGCAGCAGGGGTGGGAGCAACAGCTGAAGTTTCTGCTCCCAGTAAATGGTGATTCTCTTTAACACTCTGTCCATCTTTGCAGTTTTTGGGGCGTCAGCTTTCTCTGTGACTTCAATCTCTGAACCAACAAAAAAGTTTTTGATATTCAGTTTATTCTTACTGTGAGGAAGGAAGTGATGACTCTCAAGCTTCTCACATGTTGGACTGGAAACCTCAGGCCTGAACAAGATTTTCTGCTACGTTTCCTTCCCCAAAATTTACAGTTTTTGGTTATACACTAAGGTCTATTTGATATTAGTTTTTGTACACTTTGTGAGGTAAGAATCAAGGTTTATTTCCATTGGTTTATGGATATCCATGGTCCCTGGTGGCATAGTTTACCCTTGACTTCTAACCTAAAGGTTGGGTGTTGGAACCCTGGCAATCTGCTTCCACAGAGATAACAGCCAAGAAAACCCTATGTAGCGATTCTACTCTGTAATACCTGGGGTTGCCATGGGCAGAATCAACTCTATGGAAAATAGTTAAATGTTAATACATGTCCAAATTTTCCAATATTACCTGTTGAAATACAGTCCTTTCAAAATTGAATTTTCTTGGCACCTTTCCAAAAATCAATTGCAATATCATTTTCCATCTGTTTTCAGATTCACTATTCTGTTCTATTGATCTATGTTTTAAATGTTATGCCCATGCCACACAATATTAATTTTCATAGCTTTAAAATATATATTGAAATTAGGGAATATGTGAGTACTTTAAATGTATTTTTCTTTTTCTAAAATTGTTTTTAGTGTTCTAGATCACTTGCATTTACAAATTATAGAATAAGATTAGAAATTTCTACAAAAAAGTTGGAATGGATTTTGTTTGGGATTATATTGTGTCAATATCCATTTGTGAAGAATTGGCACATCAGTAATTTTGAGTCTTCTAATTCATGGGCAGTGTGTATCAAATTTGTTCATATCTGCCTTGTTATATTTTGTGTTTTTAAAGAAATATTGAACTTATTTTCAGATTTATTCAAAGTGATTTTATGTTCTTGATGCAATTGTAAAAAGTATTTTTATTTCAATATCCAACTATTAATTCTTAACATATAGAAATACAATTGGTATTTATAAACTTAGTGTCCTTTGGCCATGCTAAATTCTTTTGGGTTGTTCTGGGAAGGAGAGTATTTTCTACACCTCTTCCAGGTACAGTATCCTGAGCCTATTGTGGTTTTCTTCTGTCTGTTCTGAAAGAGAGTCTTGTTTTATTTTATTCCTTTTTTTTTTTTTTTTCCTCACCAAGCAGTAGACCTTTGCTTATGTGTAAAGGGAGAGAGTGATTTCTACTCCTTTCCAGGAGGCAAATGGAATTTCCTTATATCCCTTCCCCAGAAGCAAATAATTTTTGTCTGGATGAGAGAGTAAGAGGGCTTGCTGTCCCTTCCCCAGGAGTTTAAGACTTTCATTTCTTAGAAAGAAGGTTCCAGGAAGTGGGTGGGGCTTGGTGACCATCCATCATTGCTGTCCACTACCTCTTGCAGTTCTCTGTCACTGGAGGAGACATGTTGGTTCAATGGGTCAGGGCTCAGCTGCTAACCTGAGGGTTGACAATTAAAATCCACCCAGTGGCTCTGTGGGAAAAAATAAAACTGGTGATATGTTTCTGTAAAGATTACAGTCTAGAAACACTATGGGACAGTTCTACTCTGCAACATGGGGTCCCTGTGAGTTGAAAATCCACTCCGTGACACCTAACAGGGGTTGCATTATTTTGTCTCATGCACTGCCCACAGTATTTCTTTGGAATACCCATTAAAGGTCCATGAAAAATTTAGCAAGAGAGTGCAAACCGTCCTTGTCTCTGGGACTCTTAACATTTAGTTCACATTTAACCTTCAATGATTTAGTAGAATTCTATCTGATTTAGCTTATGCTTGTAAGGCATCTCCTTTCTTTTTCCTAGCCATTCCTTGGGAGAAAGACATGGCAATTAAGGTGGGAGTGAAATTCTTATGAATTTCTGCATTCTAAGTGTATTCTTTTTAAGTGTATTCAGACTTCCCTGGTTTGATTTTATGTAACTTTTCAGAAATCATGGGCCACAATCTCTCTCTCTCTTTCTCACAACACGACACACACACACACACAGTCTCTTTCTCACCACACACACACATACACATATAAAGAGAGAGAGCATGAACATATAAGGTGATAAAAATGCTGACATTTTAAAAGTGGCGTTACATTGTTTTGGTGACATTTAACTTTTGTTGTGAGTAGTTGATCACTTTGCCCATGGTTGCTTGTATGTAGTCATGTAATTGTTTGATACAGCAATCCAGGACTGACTTATCTGAAGTAGAGACTCAAGTGTGACAAATATCACACATTTATATATTTTGCTTTCACTACAGAAAAACAAAAAGCAATCCCTCTAGCCAAAACAGACATGCTTCTGACGATTTGCTGTTTCAGAATAAGGCATTCTCTCAAATCACGTATGCTTTTTTTTCTTTTTTTTTTATATCAATGTTGATAAATCTCTCCCTCATTTTCATTTAATCCATCCTGTAAAAACAGTTGCCTTCACATTGATTCTGACTCCAAGCAACCCTATATGACAGAGCAGAACTGCCCCATAGGGTTTCCAAGGAGAGGCTGGTGGATTTGAACTGCTTAATTTTTGGGCTAGCAGCCCTGAATATTTACCCACTGAAACACCAGTGCTCACTGTCATTTATTAAATATTTGCTTACATGTTGCTGCTTTTGTGGAAAATGCATCTAGATTTTAAAGGAAAGGCCTTACTTATTCTCTCAGACAGCAGAAATACAACGATTTTTTTTTAAATCTAGTCTTTCCTGCCTCATGAGGTTGCTGTGTAAAACAAATGATATAAATGAGAAAGAAGTCAAATTATGAAGCCTTATGCAATTACGAGGTGTCATTTTCTCTGCCATCATTCTAACACTCCCTTGGTCTATTGGAATTTTCCTGAGTGGTTAATTCTTTTAATCTCTCCCTGCTCTGATTCATCCCTTGCCCAGCTCTTAGTTTTATCTTTTTAAAGCACAGTTCTAATCCTATTATTGCCCTGCTAACAAATTCTTGATGGTCTTTCACCACTGACGCAACTAAACCCAGATTTCTTATCCTGCCACTCCTGCCGCTTAAAATCTTCTGCAAGATAGTTTTAAAATTCCTCTTTATCTTTCCATTTCTTTCCTATAGATCCTTGTGCTCTCATTCTATTGCATTTTGTACTATTTCTGGAAAAGGCCCAAACTCGCTTTATCTTTACGTGGAAATTCCTGGCATATTTGTAGCACAAAGTAAATATTTACCACCTTTAATTAACCAGTAAGAGAAGTAGGCAATATCGAATCTGTGATTTTTAGATACTTTAGAGTTAAGACCTCAATAAATGATATAACTATATTGTTATATCATCATCCTCATTACTTAACCACAATCAATTATATTGTCAGACTAAAGTTAATTGTGTTAAGGATTTCTAGTGTACCACTGATTATATTTGGTAAATGACCATTGTACCACTTAGAGATAAACAAAATCAGAGCAATGAAAATTCTATTAATTAATAGGCTGAATGTAAATAAGAATTATTTTATGTGTAAGTTGTAAAACAATCCTCTATGATTCGAAATGTGTCCAAAGTAAAGGTGATCGAAAATTAAGTATATCATGCAATGAATCTTTATGGTAGTTTTAATAGAAGTAAACACTAAACTTGAATTAAAAAAAAATCTAGTTAAAACTGTACTGCCACAGAATTTGTTACCAAAATTTTCTCTATACTGGTAGCTTTTAAAAGTAAAACTAATAAACTTCTTCTTTTTTCTTTCATATAAAAAACAACCCATTGCCATCGAGTCGATTCCGACTCATAGCGACCCTATAGGACAGAGTAGAACTGCCCCTAGGGTTTCCAAGGAGCGCCTGGTGGATTTGAACTGCCGACCTTACGCCACCAGGGTTTCCCTTTCATATAAATACAAGCAAATAAACACAGTACACGTATATGAAAATTTTGCAAAGTGTGTCAGAGGATTCTGAAAATACTTAAGCCCACTCAGTCACCTATATAAGCGTTAGAGGTTCATCAATTCTATAATTTACACATTTTGCTAAATTGTCAGACTTAAATTTTCTGAAGTCAAGAAGTTCTTAACTGACAGCATATATCTTACCATGACATTCTCAGATCTCTTATTGAAATAAGTCTAAATTTTATTCTATAACTAAAGAACACATAGATGACAAATTATCCATAATTTCAAAGAATGAAATTGAGCATATTTCAAGTAAATGTGTGTACATAACGTGGGGGGTGTTATGTCTTCTCTAAAGTATTTCCAAAGCTGTAGTCAGCGTTGTAATAATTGCAGATACTCAAGTGTATCTGCTTAATACAATAAAAGATTTTTATAAATAAATTTATCAATGAAACATGAGTAGAAATTAAATGGAAACTCTGCTGCTGTAGTGGTTAAGTGCTATGGCTCCTAACCAAAACGCTGGCAGTTAGAATCCACCAGGTGCTCCTTGGAAATGCTATGGAGCAGTTCTACTCTGTCCTATACGGTTGCTATAAATTAAATACAAGATGGGGAAAATCCCAACATGTGCGTAAGGGTGGGATTTCTTGATCAAGAAATTTGCTAAATCTCTGTGACATTAGAACTATATTTAACTTCTCTTCTAATTTTTTTAAAAAAAATCATGTTTATTTCATTTTTTATATATTTTATGTAATTATGTATCTATAACTTTAGTATATAGAACAAATGCATACATATATGTTTTATGTACATACATATATGTGTATGTGTATACATCACTTATAGCAGTTGTTAGTGCTATCTTAGTTTCTTGAAATGGATTAGACTGTTAAAGTCCAAGGGGACATCAGCCTAAAGCCATAATAGCACCAGGTTGACTGCATACTAGTAATCGAATACAGTGCAGTGATTTGATGTTTTAAGGAATATTCAAAATCACACATATTCAAATTCACCAAGATTATTGGAAAACAGGAATCCAAAGCTCTGTCTTCAAATATTTCTGGTTGTTTCAATACAACACGTTAAGCATATGTCAAACCCACAGTCTTGAGATACCTGTTGCTAAGCAATGATATCGTGGATTTGTTTCCATGTAATCATCTTATTACAAGATTCTAGTGCAAACAGAGATTGTTCAGAAAAAAAGTGTCTATGTAGGACTAAAGTTCTTAATAGCTACTCCCCTTCTCCTTTTTAATACACAAAGTCTTTTGTATGTACACCAGATGAGACCAAGTCTACATCTTTTGTATGTCTTCATTATAGTTGAGCTGAAAACTACCCACTGATCCACTCATAATAAGTTTACTCATCACATTTTCTTTCATATCTTGACTAACAACTATGAGATGATTAAGGATTTGCACACAAAAAAATAAAGGATTTGTAGGATAATGGCCTTAGTCTGAATAAAATGACCACAGTCAAGCCACTTAAATGTCATCAAAATTAATATATATATGTACATATATATTTGTTGGTTTATGCACTAGTTTTCTATTGCTGTATAACAACTTACCACACATATAGCAGCTTAAAAACTACAACTATATTATCTCACACTGCCATGAAATAAGAATCCAGGCATGGATTAACTGAGCTCTCGGCTTAGGGTCTTCCCAGGTGAAAATCAATTTTGTTAATGGGCCTGTGATCCCATCTGCAGCTTGGGGTCCTCTTTCATGCTCATTAAAGTTGTTAGCTGAATTTCAGTTCCTTGAAGCTATAGAACTAAAGTCTGCATTTACTTGTTATCTGTCAGCTACAGTTTTCTTCAGTTCTTAAACTTATCCTCAGGTCTTAGCCACATGCCCTTCTTACAGCGTGGAAGCTTGATACTTCAGGGACAGCAGGACAATCTCTTTTGCTTCAAATCCTTCCTACCAATCTGGTAAAATGGAGTCTCATATAATGTAACTTAATTAAGATTTTCATATCCATCACACTCCCAGGTTGTGCCCATAATCAAGGGGAGGAGAGCATACAGGCGTGCACACCAGGATGCAGGCATCTTGGAGACAACATTGTTGTTAGTCACCGTTAGGTTGATTCCTACTTATGGTGATTCCAAATGTGCTGAGTAGAACTGCACACCTTCGGATTTTTAAGGCTGTGAACTTTCAGAAGCAGAACACCAGACCTTACTTCTGATACCACCTTTGAAGACTGCATACCATAATTCAGCAATATTTCTGAACACCAGCCATCCCTCAGAAATGTAGAACTGTATTGATACACAGTTAATTGTCTTAGTAAAATATTCTCACACGTGGTGTCGATTTGAATCAATTGAGAAGCTTAGAAGAAGAACAAGAAGATTCGCGTAATATAAACAGAAAGTTCCGGTGAATCTTATATTTTCTTTTATTGATTGTTGGCTTACCTGGAATTGCAAGATGAATTTTTTGTTGTTGTTGTCATTAGGTGCCCTTGAATTGGTTCTGGATCATAGTGACCCCATGTACAACAGAAAAAAAACAAAACAAAACAAAAACACAGCCCTGTCCTGTGTCATCCTTACAATCATTGTTATGTTTGAGCCCATTGTTGCAATCACTGTGTCAATGCATCTCCTTGAGGGTCTCCCTTTTTTTCTCTGACTCTCTATAAAGCATGATGTCCTTATCCCAGGATAGGTTCCTCCTGATAATATGTCCAAAGTACATGATATGAAGCATTGCCATCCTCACTTCTAATGAGCATTCTGGCAGTACTTCTTCCAAGACAGATTTGTTCATTCCTCTGGCAGTCCATGGTATATTCAAGTCTTCTCCAACACTGTAATTCAAAGGTATCAATTCTTTTTCAATCTTCCTTATTCATTGTCCAGCTTTCACATGCATATGAGGCAATTGAAAATACCTTGACTTGGAACAGGGCCATCTTAATCCTCAGGGTGACATCTTTGCTTTATAACACTTTAAAGAGGTCTTTTGCAGCAGATTTGCCCCACCCTTTGAGACTGAGGCAGTTCTGCTTCCTATGCTCCTTGTCTTTTCAGATTCTGCTTCCTGGTTCCTTGGCCTCTAAGCCTGAAGATGCTGAGGTCTTTTACTCCATGAGTCAGAAATCCTAGCTCTGATGATGCATCCAGAGGCACCCCACTCCTCCAGCAAGTGCTCTGCCTGAAGTCACTTAGCTCTCTTCTTCTGTGGGTCTCGTGCTGATCTGATTCTGCTGCCTCCATTTGTCTGTGACTGCTTCTCACTGTCTGCACCATTTCCAGTGTTACAGATCTCCTGATTTCCTTCTCTGCTCTCATTAGAATTGCCTTAGTTGTCTATAATTCCACCAACAGTGTCTTCAAGGCAATCTAGGATTTTATTAATAAAGATCAAAGAATACCAAACTCACTGCCATTGAGTTGATTCCAACTCATAGCAACCCCGTAGGGTTTCCAAGGCTGTAAATCTCTAAGCTAAGAATGTCATTTCTTTCTCTCTTGGAGCTACTGGTAGTTTTGAACTGCCAAACTTTTGATTAGCAGTGGATCACTTTAACCACTTTGCCACTAAGGCTCCTGCTTGAAAATTCTTCCAGCTTGTACCCATTAAAAAATTCCAAAATGTTTCCATGATTTTGTAGGTATCTGTTAGAGCAGCATTCCATTTCTGGTGCCAAATTTTGTCTTAGTTATCTAGTGCTGCTATAACAAAAATACCACAAGTGGATGACTGTAACAAACAGAAATATTTTCTCTAATAGTCTAGGAGGCTGGAAGTCCAAATTCAGGGCACCAGCTTCAGGGGATTATTTTCTCTCTCTGTTGACTCTGAAGGAAGATTCCTGTCATCAATCGTTCCCTGGTCTAGGAGCTTTTAAGCACAGGGATCCTACTCCAAAGAATATCCCACACTCTTCTTGCTTGGTGATAATGATGTCCCTCTCCTTTCTGCTCCTTTCTGTCTTTTATATCTCAAAAGAGATTGACTCAAGATATAATCTAATTCTGTAGTGTGCCCTGACTCATTAACATACCTGCCTCTGATCCTGTCCCATTAACATCACAGGTTAGGATTTACAATATATAGGAAAATTACATTAGATCACAAAATGTAGGACAACTACACAAAACTGTTAATCGTGGCCTAGCCAAGTTGACACACATTTTTGACATGAAATTCAATTTATAACAGGTATCTTAAATACCACTGGCTCTTGCTCATATGCTACCTCTTGAAATCATCGGACGTCAACCAAATTGTACAATGACTCTGTCTATTCCTTCCATCTTCTTTAGATGTTTCCTGCATCGTTTAATAATTTGCCAGTGGTATTGTTAGTAGGTGTTTTTTATTGTTAGTAGGTGATATCCAATCTGTTCCAACTCATTGCAATGCCACAGGCAACAGAATGAAACACTGCCTAGTCTGGTGCCATCCTCACAATTGTTATGCTTGAGCCCATTGTTGCAGGCACTGTATCAATCCATCTTGCTGAGGGTTTTCCTCTTCTTCACTGACCCTCTATTTTACCAAGCATAATGTCCTTCTCCAGGGACTGGTCACTCCTGATAACATATACAAAGTATGCAAGATGAAGTTCAACCATCCTTGCTTCTAAGGGGCATTTCAGCTGTACTTCTTCCCAGACAGATTTGTTTGTTCTTCCAGCAGTCCATAGTATATTCAATAATCTTCACCAACACCATAATTCAAAGGCATCAATTCTTCTTCCGTCTTCCTTATTCGTTCTCCAGCTTTTGCATGCATAGGAGGGAATTGAAAATACCATGGCTTGGGCCAGGTGCACCATAGTCCTCAAAGTGACATCTTTGTTTTTAACACTTTAAAGATTTCTTTTGCAACAGATTTGCTCAGTGCAGTATGTCATTTGCTTTCCTGCTGCTGCTTCAATAAGCATTGATTGCAGATCCAAGTAAAATGAAATCCTTGACAATCTCAATATTTTCTCCTTTTATCATGATGTTGCTTATTGGACAAGTCATGAGGATTTCTGTTTTCTTTATTTTGAGGTGCAATCCATACTGAAGGCTGTGGTCTTTGATCTTCATTAGTAAGTGCTTCAAGTCCTCTTTGCTTTCAGCAAGAAAGCTGTGTCATCTGCATAAAGCAAGTTCTTAATGAGTCTTCCTCCAATCCTGATGCCCCATTTTTCTTCATATAGTCCAGCTTCTGAGATTATTTGCTCAGCATACAGAATGAAAAAGTATGGTGAAAGGATACAACCTTGAGCATAACTTTCTTGACTTTAAATCACACAGTATCCCCTCGTTCTATCTGAACGACTGCCTCTTGTTCTTACTTACAGGTTTCTCATGAGCACAATTAATTGTTCTGAAATTCCCATTCTTCACATTATCATGATTTGTTATGATTCACTCAGTCAAGTGTCTTTGCATAGTCAATGAAACACAGGTAAGCATCTTTCTGTTATTCTCTGCTTTCAGCCAAGATGCATCTGACATCAACAATGATATCCCTTTTTTCATGTCTCTTCCGAATCCAGATTGAACTTCTGGAAGTTCTCTGTCTATGTACTGGTACAACCACTTTTGAATGTTCTTCAGCAACATTTTACTTGTGTGCAATATTAATGAAATTGTTAGGCAATCTCTACATCCTATTCAATCACCTGTCTTTGGAATGGGTACAAATATGGGTCTTTTCCAGTCAGAAGGCCAGGTAACTCTCTTCCAAATTTCTTGACATAGATGAGTGAGCACATTCAGCTTTGCATCCATTTGTTGAAACAGCTCAATTGGTATTCCATCAATGCCTGGAGCTTTGTTTTTCGCCAATGCCTTCAGTGCATTTTGGATCTCTTCCTTTTAGTATCCATCAGTTCTTGATCATATGCTATCTCTTGAAATGGTTGAATATCAACCAATTCTTTTTGGTACAGTGACTCTGTGTATTCTTTCCATCTTCTTTCAATTCTTCCTGCATCATTCAATATTTTCCTATAGAATCCTTCACTATTGCAACTTGAGGCTTGAGTTTTTCTTTAGTTCTTTAAGCTTGAGAAATGCCAAGCATGTTTTCTTTTGGCGTTCTAACTCTAGGTCTTTGCATATTTCATGACATTTTACTTTGTCGTCTCAAGCCGCCCTTTGAAATCTTCCATTCAACTCTTTTACTTCATCATTTCCTTTTTACTTTAGCTACTCTAAGAGTAGAGTCTCTTCTGGCATTCATTTTGTATTTTCTTTCTTTCCTGTCTTTTCGTCTTCCTTTTGCTTTTTTCTTGTATGATGTCATTCACAACTCGTCTTTGTCATTAGTGTATAATGCCTCAAGTCTGTTTTTAGATGGTCTGCAAATTTAGGTGGTATCATGGACCAAATTGTGACCCCCCCAAAATATCTGTGAACTTGGCTGGGCCATGATTTCCAGCATTGTATGATTGCCCACCATTTTGTCATCTAATGTGATTTTTCTATATGTTGTAAATCCTATCTCTATGATGTTGATGAAATAGAATTAGTGAAAGTTATGTTAAAGAAGCAGGAATCAACCCACGAGATTGGCTTGTGTCTTGAGCCAATCTCTTCTGAGATATAAAAGAGAGAAGCAAGCAGAGAGACACAGGGACCTCATACCATCAAGAAAGAAGCACCAGGAGCATGGTGTGTCCTTTGGAGCTGGGGACCCTGTGCAGAGAATCTTCTATTCCCAGGGAAGATTGATGACAAGTACCTTCCCCCAGAGCTGAGAGAAAGAGAAAGACTTCTCCTGAGGTTGGTGCCCTGAATTTGGTCTTTGAGTTTATTAGACTGTGAGAGAAAAAATTTCTGTTTGTTAAAGTCATTGCTTGTGGTGTTTCTGTTATAGCAGCAGTAGATACATAAGACAGATTGAATATACTCATCCTACTTTGACTCTCATGGACTTTTTAAAATTTTCTTCAGCTTCAACTTGCATAAGAGCAATTGATGGTCTGTTCCAGAGTTGGTCCCTGTCCTTGTCCTGCTGATGATAAATGTAACTTATAAGTTCCTGTGAACCTTGCATTTTCTTTTATTGTCTGCTTACCTCAAATTTCAACATATCTTTATGTGAAACATATTATTCAATTTGATAGGATATTACCAGCAAACCATACCAAACCTGTTGTTAACAAGTCAATTCCAACTCACAGCAACCTCATACGTATCAGAGTAGAGCTGTGCTCTGTAACGTATCAAAGGATGTGACCTTTCAGAGGTAGATAATCAGGCCATTCTTCTGAGGAGCTTTTGAGTGGACTTGAACCTCCAATCTTTTGGTTAATAGCTACACATGTAACTGTTTGCACCACCAAAGCAGCATGGTGATTAGCACAAAGCCTAGCATATTTTAATAATTAACTATACATTTGTTGTACAAATGGAGAAGATATATTATCCAATTTACTATATCATCCAATTTACAATCCTTGTAAATTGGATGATATAGTAAACTGGTGTATTGGTGTATAAGTGCAAAGTATCTAGATACAAGAGGGTAAATAAGATAGAGAGAAGGAAGGAAAACAATTTAAAACATATTGAGCACATCCATATATGACCTAAGGTACAATCAAAATAATTAATAATTACTTGCTTTTTCGAAAGTGGACACTGGAATTCTGGGAGATTCAACATATTGTTTGGATCCCACAACTGATAAATCATAGAGCGGGTGTTCAAACTAAGATTTTTACTGTTGCCAAGCCTGTGGATCATGATGCTCAAAACAAATCCTTTCTTAAGATTGTGTTTTACCTATAAATATGTATATATGTATATGTAATATACATTCAAAAAAAGCCCAGTGCCATCGAGTCAATTCTGACTCACAGTAACCCTATAGGACACAGTAGAACTGCCCCACAGAGTTTCCAAGGAGCACCTGGCAGATTCGAACTGCCTACCCTTTGGTTGGCAGCCATAGCACTTAACCACTGCGCCACCAGGGTTTCCATAAAAGACTTTAGGAGTTAAAGGTTTAAAGTTTAAAGATTATCTCAGGGCAATAATTTCAGAAGTTCATCCAGCCACAATGGCTCTAGAATGTCTGGAATCCATTAAGAATTTAAAATTCTGTTCTGCATCCCAGCCACTTTTGATCAGTACTCTTCTATGGAATCTTTGCAAAAGAGCAAATTCTTAACGTTTGCTTTGTCAGAATAACAGACATATAAGAATATTGCAAGTTCGAGTTACCTGAGTCTGGAGTAAAATACTTAGGTGACATCCCCAGTATACCACATCTTTTTGTTTCTGATGCCTGAGAATCTGATGCTAAGGAATTTGCAGTGTAAGAGATACACAGAGTAAGAAATAGGCTTCTCCTGATAAAAAGGGTAAAAGTGCATGTTTGTTTTAAGGACTACAAATGCTACATGAAACTTGTATAGCAAAACACCTGGGTCATAGTAGGCACTTCATGAATGGAAATCATTTTGATGATTTGAAATTTTATCTTTTCAGGATATTTAAGAATTTGTAATGTAAATTTCAGTTATCATATACTTTATACATTGTTGTATAGTATTGAGGCATATTTGAATATTTTATTGACTCATTTCATTAAGAAGCTTATATGTGGGAAGCCATATAAACAGGATGTTGTTATAAATACAAACTTTGCATTGACTCATATGTTATTTTTCCCAAAGCCGTTATGTTTTGCACCATTAAGTAACACCAGGTGGATATAGACTACATTAAACAGCTAAATACAACAGCAGCAGCAGAACACAGTCATGAATATACCCAGTCACCCTGTGTTCCTCCTATCGTGCTCATTTTAGCTTCGCATTTGTCTTTGATGTGCTTATTGCATGAGTCTCCCTAATGTTGATACATTTTGTGTTTTTGTTCCCCCATAATACAGCAATCTTAATCCTTTCCTAATGCCCCGTTTTATCAGTGAGTTTCACCTGTTTTTAAAGGTAAATGCCTTTAACTATTTAACATGTCTTTTAAAATAGCTTAGTAATTTTATTAGGGTTGTTTTGTTTTTGTTAGCGCTCTGGTTACAAATGTGCATTTATTCTTAGCGGTCTGCCCCTAAATCAATTTTTCTTCATAAATTCTTTTTAGTCTAAATTGCACTGAATGTAACATTTCTTGAAATATATGTGTTGCATTACAGCAGAAAAAAGCTCTACTGATTTCCTTTGCTATGTTGGATTGGATTATTTTGTATCAGAAACCACATTGCTCCTCTATTATGAAGGAAATTACAACCAACATATGTGAACATTGAACATTTACATGAAAGATTTCAATATTGTAAATCATCTGATTCACATGATAAATTTTTCTTCAAACCCTAATTTGTGTCAGTCTCTGTAGTAAGTGCTAAGATTTTTTTTTTTAAGGTAGATTTAGATGGCTAAGAATAAAAGATAGAAGGAAATAACAAATGTTGGCAAGGGTGTGGAAAAGTCGTAACCCTCACCCACTGCTGGTGAGAATGCGAAATGGTACAGCTTCTGTGGAAATGAGTTTGGTGGTTCCTCAAAAATCTAAAGAATTTCCATATGACTCAGTAATACTACTCTTAGTATATACCCAAGAGACTTGAAAGCAGCCATGCAAACAGGCAAATGTACACCAATGTTCACTGCAGCACTATTCACAATAGTCAAAAAATAGAAACAACACAAAAGTCCATCAACAGATTAATGGATTAACAAAATTATGTTGTTGTTGTTTTTAGGTGCCATTGAGCCAATTCTAACTCATAGTGACCCTATGAGTGACAGAAAAAAACACTGCCCAGTCCTGTGCCATCCTCACAGTTGTTGCCATGCTTAAGCCCATTATCGTAGCCGCTGTGTCAGCCTATCTCATTGAGTGTCTTCCTTTTTTCTGCTGACCCTCTATGAAGCGTGATGTCCTTCTCCAGGGACTGATCCCTCCTGATAACATGTCCACAATATGTGAGATGTAACCTCACCATCCTTGCTTCTAAGGAGCATTCTGGTCATACTTCTTCCAAGACAGATTTGTTCGTTCTTTTGGCAGCCCAGGGTATATTCAATATCATTCTCCAATGCCACAATTCAAAGGTGTCCATTCTTCTTCAGTCTTCCTTATTCATTGTCCAGTTTTCACATCCATATGAGGCAACTGAAAATATCATGGCTTGGGTCAGGTGCACCTTAGTCTTCAAGGTGATATCTTAGCTTTTCAACAATTTTAAGAGGTCTTTTGCAGCAGATTTGCTCAGTGCAACGGGTCTTCTGATTTCTTGACTGCTGCTTCCATGAGTGTTGATTGTGGACCAACGTAAAATGAAGTCCTTGACAGCCTAAATCTTTCCTTCATTTATCACGATGTTGCTTATTGACCCCGTTGTGAGGATTTTTGTTTTCCTTATGTTGAGATGCAATCCATACTGAAGGCTGTGATCTGTGATTTTCATCAGTAATTGCTTCAAGTCCTCCTCAAGTGCCATGTATGTAACTCATGTTGTTTATGAAACTTCCTCAAATCCTGAGGAAGTTTGTGTATTATTTGTATTATTTGTCATCATACAGATTGAATAGACACGGTGAAAGGATACAACTCCAATGCACACCTTTCCTGACTTTAAACCACGCAATACTCCCTTGTTCTTTTCGAATGACTGCCTCTTGATCTATGTACAGGTTCCTCATGAGCACAATTAAGTGTTCTGAAATTCTCATGTTATCCATAATTTGTTATGATCCATATACTCAAATGCCTTTGCATAGTCGATGAAACACAGTTAAACATCTTTCTGGTATTCTCTGCTTTTAGCCAGGATCCATCTGACATCAGACAGGGAAAGACAGCCCTGATGGTGCAACACTTACGCCCTCAGCTGCTAACCTAAAGGATGGTGGCTTGAATCTACCCAGCGGCAACACAGGAGAAAGACCTAGCAATCAGCTCCCATAAAGACTACAGCCTGGAAAGCTCTATGAAGCAGTTCTACTCTGTCACATGGGGTCACTATGAGTGGAAAATTGACCCAAGGAATGAAACAACAACAATACACACACACACAAACACACCGAAGCACAATGGAATATTAGTCATAAAGAGAAATGAAGTCCTAATACAAGCCAAAATATGAATGAACCTTGAACAATTTATGCTGAGTGAAGCAAGTTAATCTCACTGTATGATTCCACTAATAAAAATATTTAGAATAGGCCAGTGATGCAGAGATCAATGCTTAATTCACTGGATATGGAGTACTAAGGTCATGGTTTGTTTTGCTGTACCTGTTGGTAACACTGGGCACTCAACAAGACTGGTGGCTAGATCAATCTTGTTAAAAGGAAAATTATATTGTGGAGCCTATGACAGAAAGGTCACTCTTTTTACACATCCATTTCAAAAATATTAGGGGGGGCTAGAGAAAAAGACTGACTGACATTTACTGAATTGACTATCTTGCCCACTGGTTTTTCAAAATCGTGTGAAAACGGTAAATTTTGTGCAAGGAAAAACACCCATTCAAAACTATTTTCAAAAGTGATTCATCCCTGTCTTTTTCTTAAAAATGTCCTTTTCACTAACTCACTAAAAGTATTTGTTCAAAATTCCTAAGTATTTTTTTTTTTTAATCTTACTGTGTTTTAGGTGAAAGTTTACAGTACAAATTAGTTTCTCATTCAAAAATGTACACACAAATTGCTTTGTGATATTGATGGTAATCCCTGTAATGTGTCAACACTCTTCTCCTTTTCCTTTACAGCCATGATCTCCCATGTCCATTTGTCCAGGTTTCTTGTCCCTTCCTTACTTTTCATCTTTGCTTTTGGGTGGGTGTTGCCCATTTGCTCTCAAAGAAAATCCCTAGCTATTTACAAAACCATTAGCCTTTCCCCATTATCTGCTGTAGATCTTTATCTCAACTTATTTTTCTTCCCAGATAATGAGGACAACTAAATTTTATTCAATCAAAACAGAAATTTTCTTCCCCCAGTACCGTTCAAATCAAACCAAGCTGAACACCTTTCTGTCAATTCCAACTCATAGAGACCCTATAGGATAGAGGAGAACTGCTTCGTAGAGTTTCCAAGACTGTAATCTTTCCAAAAGCAGGCTGCCATATCTTTCTTCATGAAGTGGCTGATGAGTTCAAACAACTGAGCTTTCAGTTAGCATGTGGACATTTAACCACTGCACCACCAGGGCTCCTCCAATGTGTTTACCCACCCTAAATCCCAGTGTATTTGTTATGGCCAACTTCAGCTGATGTCAGCAAATACTATGAAGCCATCTTTTACTTGTAATCAGATTCAGAGAATGTTCCTTCTCAGTTAAATGGTCATAGTTAGATGCCTAAGAAGCTAAAGGGGTAGAGTTGGAAGTAGTGTCACATTTTTAGGAGGAAACATACAAGAAATATTAACTCCATGGCCATGTGATAAATTTATTTGCTGTCAGGGGCCTGGCTTTGCCATTATATAGTCCCCTGACAGCAAATAAATTTAAAATATAAAATATAAAATCTTTCATGACAGAATTATTTTTCACTTTAAATTTTGTGTTGATAAAATATGTTTTCATTATTGGAATGCATGCTGAATCATTGTCTGTGTCTGAATTGAGTGCTGGGAGGGGTAAAATTCGTGGGACATATATGTTCTTCTGGACTCGGGATAGGATTGGTGGGATACATATGTCCTTCTGATCTCGGGATAGGATTGGTGGGATACATATGTCCTTCTGGACTCTGGTGGGTAAGATTGGTGGGATGCATAAGTTCCTCCCACCTCTTGGACACTTATGTCCCTGTGGACTCTGGTGCAGGTTGGTGGGACACATATGTCTGTATAGGATGCACCAGGATGCACCCCCTCATACAATACCCTGTAAAAACAGTAATTTGCAGCACACACCCATTTCTTCCATTTCAAACAGTTATACGGGCCTCTGCCAAGTGGCAGCATGTACTTCCAGTGGGAAAGTAGCTTCCTATGAGACCCCCAGAGGCAGAAAAAGTAGGCGGCTGCTGTATGGTCCATAGATCATGAAATAGATATATCACTTCAACTTGGCAATAGAATGTTGATAATAATGCACTACTTTATAGCTTGATGGATAAGATAACACTGGTTTAAACTGTTACCTGATTTCTTATGTTGGTCATTTATTCCTTTCTGTGGCCCAGTCACAAGTCAAGGGAAGTTTCTCAAAAAATAGAATAGTTAATTTTAGTAGAGGATGTTGCCTTGCTCTAAAATATAGAATTCTCCATTATGATCTGTAATTTCTTGAGAGGAATACTCCAATATCAGAATAGCTGTTGAGAACACTTTACATCCAGTTCCTGTACGACAAAGAAAGATGCCAAATGCCTACAGAATTTTAAGAGGGTACGGTCAATCCACTTCTGAATATCCTCCCTAGGTATTCATTTGCCCTAGATTATATAAGCAGAGGCAAATGCTACAAGGCCAATACGACTGATAGTAAGTATTAATTTTGAATATATCCTATCTCCTCTGTTCAGTAAGTAAATGTAGGAATTCCACACGGTAAGTGGTACATCTATTCTAAGCACACGCTCAGAAAATGAGGAAATAATCTTGATATAGGTTTTGGTTTCCAATGGGCCCAATATGTCCCATATTCAGGTCAAAACTATGCTTTTCACTTGAAGCCCATTCTAATCAAGTCAACTACTGTGGTGTTTCATGTCTCAGAGAATTAACTCTATCTTGTGGTTTCTATGCAGTAATCTCCACAGTATCTGGTATTTCCCTTCCACAATGAATTGTTACCCTCATGAATATCCTGAATGTATATCATCTGTGAAGAAGACAGTGCATAATTTTAATTTTATTGGATGGTATTTCCTCAGAGATGGCCAGCTCTCCTTTATTCAAGCAACTCTGAGTCTGAGAATTGAACTGGGCCTGAAAAATGAATGAGAAGTCATTGTCCTTCATCACAAGTTACCAGTTGCCATTAAGTAGACTCTGACTCATGACAACACCATGTGTGTCAGGTATAACTGTGTTCTGTAAGGCTTTCGATGGTTGATTTTCCAGAAGTAAATTGTTAGGTCCTTCTTCCTAGGTTCCTCCAAGGGGACTTGAACTTCCACCTTTCAGTTACTCCATGGACTCTATCCCTTTATCAGGGGGACTCAAATTTGTGCTAGAGATATTTTCCTTGCTAAACAGATCAGGTGTTAATTCTGTGAGTTGCTCATCCATTTCCAAACGGCAAACCTAATAATGTATTATCCAAAACCAAAGATTTCAGCAGTGGTCAACACAAATTTCAACCTCATTTTGTTCCTGGTGCTTGACACCATTCTTGCCTTGTCATTGAAGTTTGACCTCAGCAGCTCCAAAATCTGATATCCCTACTGAAATCAGAAAGCCTGTTTCAACTGCAATATAGTTTACCTGCAGAAAGCAACCAACTGACACATTTCAAAGATGCTGTTACTTCTCTCACAAATAAATTTATCAATCTTGAAGTTAAAAGACCTGCTTAAGGGGTATATTTAGAGATTAGGTAGCATTACTATGTCTATTTTAATGATTTCTTCTTTTCCTCTCAGCAAGGAAATTCTGTATTTTCAACTTCATTTACAGAAGGCCACATTTCAGTACAGATTTCAGTTAGCCAATGAACCAAACAATTAGAACATCTGCCTGTGTGCTGAACTAGCAGATTGTGATCATAATCTCTGGTATGTACACTTGTCTTGGGTCAGATGCCTTTGAAGCAGGTGGGGACTTTTAGATATTTGATTTATTAAGGGAGTGTTCTTGGGAAAAATTGGTAATGGAGGGAGAGGAGAAGGATAAGAAACGGGAAAAAGCTATAAAAAATAC
Source organism: Loxodonta africana (assembly GCF_030014295.1). Lineage (NCBI taxonomy): Eukaryota > Metazoa > Chordata > Mammalia > Proboscidea > Elephantidae > Loxodonta > Loxodonta africana. The sequence goes on from NC_087343.1 coordinate 22,617,085, forward strand.
ATTTTCTGGGAAAATTTAAAGGAATTACGATGCAATCAACTTGCTACCAAGTGGCTTGTCGTTCTCCTCAAGTGATTACTGGGTATTGCATGGTCCGTTACTGTCTTAAAAAAAAAAAAAAAAAAAGTTACTGTCTTACTTACTGGCAAATCAGACATGTATCTATGTGTGTATATATACACCTACTTCTTATTGACTACCACATTATCTGACATTTTGCATTTATGACAGCAGTAAAAAAACTATACTGAACTATTTTGCTAATTAACAATGTACATCTGGCATAATGAAAACCAAGGTGCAAGGCATGAGTCTATGATGGTTAAGGTTATGTGTCAGCTTGGCTGGGCCATAATTCTCAGTGGTTGGCAGCTATGCAATGATGTAATTTGGTAGGCATGTAATGATGTAGTCATCCTCCATTTTGTGATCTGACATGGTCATCATCCATTCTCACATAAAACTGATTTTTATATAACAACCTGGTCTTTGGGCCCTTACCCTGTTGATAAGTGAGGAGTAGGTGTATACATGTTTACATATATGTTTTCAACTACCTATCGATATTATAAAATAATGTATAAATTACATGATAACTGAAATTAATATCCAAAATATGCTATAGTGGATATATTTTTAAATTGTTAAAATCATATCCATTTATGGATTGCTTATTATTTTTTCAGGTATTTTGATAGACACTTTTTATGTATACAGGACATTCTAGAGAAGCAATAGCTAGATCAGCTTTTGGTAAGAAGGAGTCCACACTGATGGATATGGGAATAGTCTTGATCTTTCTTCTACCTGTCTATTCTATTCATGAGCCCATTGCACATTCTGTGAGGTGGCTGAGGAAATAGCTTCATATATCTTGAGCCTCTTGGCCAACTCATTCTGTTTTTAGTATCTTTTCTTCAGTGGATGTCTTCTGGAGCCTGTTAACACGCATTGCAAAGGCACCCACAGTTTGCATCTTGTCCCATAGATCTGTCTGTATGCTTCTTCCCCAGACACCCATGTCCACAATTTTGGAAGAATTTTGCTTCTTCCAGGGCCCTGAAAAACCAGTCAAGCCATTTGTAAATACACATAAATTGATGTCTACCTTTACCTTAAGCCATTTTCTCTGTACATCAAGTGGATGACAAGGCGAAATGCCAAAACATACGTTCACTGGATAGTATCTTCCCCTCTCCAGTGACTTTTAAGACTGTACCTGTCTGTGTAATAGAGCAGCAATCCATTTTCAGTCTTCACCATCAAACCAATCTATTTCATCCATGAACCAAGTCTAGCTTTTTCTTTCACCTTCAGCTCTTATAAGGACTATTCCATAAAGCCACAAGCGTGGCAGAAGTGTCTGTATATTAGTTATAATTAATGGGACTGTCTGGACACCTGTTTATATAACTTATACGTGCCCAGTACCAAGGGTACTTCTTTCACGTCATGATGAATTGCTGCTGGACTTGCTCAACAATTTAATGATGTAGTGAGTCTGAAAGCAGACCGACAGGCAGCTCAGGTCTTCAAGTTCACTTGATGCTCAGTCTTTACCAAAGCTCAGTAATATAGCTATTTTAAATTAGAGTTGGCAGGAGGAAAGGTGGCAACAAGCATTGACATCTGAGTCATTTGTCTGATCTGAAGCCTCTGCATGATCTTCAAGCATGGGAGAACGATGATGCATGGGGAAGGAAGCAGACCATTTCTGCAATTCCAGAGGCTTCAAGGTTCAAAGTTCTAAGTGCTTCTACCCGAATCTTTCCATCCCGGTATCCAAGTGCCAATCCTTTCCTTTCAGGACCAGAAATTTGGAATAAAAAGTTTTTCTATGCTAAAATCCAAACCCCTCTGAGATCATATTACTGTTATGGTTATGTCTTGATCCTGATTTTTTAGCACCATCAGTCTTCTGTTTGCAAGAGCTGAAGGTCACTTTAAGCACTACCAAAAAGCATCTCTGTCTATAACACTTTGCCTTTTATTGATAATTAATTAAGCACAGTTTGCTATTTTCTCTTTTCAAAGCATCAGTAGTGATCTGCAACAGCCATGGAATTCCAGTGAACATTTCAAATGGCAGAACCATGAAATTAGGCAGTGTAGCCTTTTCACTTGCATCCCCTTCCTGGTCACCACACTTTAAAGCCTTAGCAATTGCACCACAACAGCATTCCACAGGCTCTCGGTGCTTCATCTACTATCAGTGATGGTATCCTCATTATCAAGTCTGTAATCCCGTTCTGGGTGCTCTAAGGGCCACTCTTGATACTAACAGGTTTAGACTGAGTCCCTCAGAAGCAGAGCCTGAGTTAGGGATTTATTGAGAGGATGCTAATGGAGAAAGCAATCAGGTTGAAGAAAGCAGACTTGGGGTGGGGGTGTGTTGGGTGGTGGCATAAGCAAGGGTAGAATTTTGGGTGAGATCTAACTTTAGGTTGATGTTGAAGCAAGTTCTGAAGTGAAAATTATACCATATTCTGTTCTAACTTGAGATAAAGGATCAGAGTTTTTCTACCCAGTCCACAGTAGGTCTTTGGCTAAAGCCCAAGGGATGAGGATTTGTAACTTCCAGAGACTATGGAAAACACAGCTTATATTTCCAAAGAGAAAGTTTTCTGAGACGTTTTCAGGTTTTAGCCATCAGCTAAGGGTGTCTGTTGCAGCATTAAAAGCAATATTTAGGGTTATCTAAAATTAAGATTTTCCTTACCTGATGAAGCTTATTTAGATTCATAGTTTCCACACATTCTGTTCAAATTTGTTTGTTTGTTTTTAGATGTATATATAGCTATAGATTTCTGATTTCTAAGAATATATTCCAAGTATATGTGTATATATATATATAAAACCTATATAATCAAAAACCGAACCCAGTGCCATCGAGTCGATTCCGACTCATAGCGACCCTACAGGACAGAGTAGAACTGCCCCGTAGAGCGCCTGGCGGATTTGAACTGCCAACCCTTTGGTTAGCAGCCGTAGCACTTAACCGCTACACCACCAGGGTTTCATATATATATATATATCTCCAATTATTTTCCCTAATAAGCTCACTATTATTATAGGTCCAGGGAAAATGAGAAATTAGGAGAAGGCAAAATAAAATTTTCAGCTTCCCCCTGCAAAAGGCCTGCCTTAGGTGAGATGGTTTCAGCATTCTAAAGCAATGCAGAAACAGCTCCGTCAAACAGTTAAAAGGACCAACACTCAGAACTGCTTTGGCTGGCGAAACATGATCAGTGGGGTTTCTGGACTTGAGGTACTCTGAGGCCCATGAATCTTTTCTTATGGCCCCTTTACAACTTTCAAGACTCATCTTCACTGATAAATGACCTAACTTTTGTGTAAGAAACTCAATGAGGCTGTGAATAAAACTAATATAATTTGGCAGCCCAAAGGGGCAAATCCTTACTGTGAGTTTTGGCTGTAGAAACACTATCTGAAAGACATAAAATCCTTTTAGCGGAGAGGTAGTCCCTTTGCCTTTGAAAGTATTTTGAGTTGAGAATTTAGCATTTGTCTTTTGATTCTCTTTCTTTAATGTCTCCCGTGCAGTTAGAAACAACTAGTCCAACTCTCTAAGTTGTGGGCTTCTTCATGGACTCAATAATATTGTTTATCAGTTGATATCTAGTTCTTAAAGTCTTGCCTTCCTTTTGCTCATTTTGGCAAAAGACATATGTGATCATTTAACTGCTTAACCCTGCATGATATGGGTTGATATTATTCCCTTCCACAATAAAAACATGATTTTCATTGCCATCCCACACAAGTAGGACTGTTGTGGATTGAATCATGCCTCCCCTCCCCCAAAATATGTGTTGGAATTCTAACTTTTATCTATACCTGTGAAATGGAGCCCTGGTGGTGCAATGGTTAAGAGCTACGGTGAGCTACGGCTGCTAATCAAAAGGTCGGCAGTCTGCAGTTTGAATCCACCAGTGAGCCCTTGTAAATCCTCTGGAGCAGTTTGACTCTGTCCTATAGGGTCACTATGAGTGGGAACTCACTCCAGGGCAAGGGGTATACCTCTGAATATAATCCTGTTTGGGAAGAGGGTTTTCTTTGTTATGTTAAGGAGGCCATATCAGTGTAGGGCCTGTCCTAAGCCTCTGAGTAATAAGAAACAGGACAGACACAGAGATAAGCAGGCACAAACTGGGGAAAATAGAAATAATTGTGAGGATCGCCAGGGAACCCAGGAAAGCAGGGGTTAGAGAAGCTGAAAGGGACAATGTTCTTTCCCCAGAGGTCACAGAGAAGGAACTTCCTCTAGAGCCATACTCTGAATTTGGACTTCTAGCCTCATAGAAGTTGTGATTGGATCCACAATCAATGAGCATGGAAGTAGAAGTCAAGAAATCAAAGGACACTTTGCACTGGGCAAATCTGCTGCAAAAGACCTCTTTTAAGTGTTAAAAAGCAAAGATGCCACTTTGAGGACTGAGGGCCCAAGACATGGTATTTTCAATCACCTCATATGCACGCAAAAACTGGACAATGAATAAGGAAGATCAAAGAAGAATTGATGCCTTTGAATTATGGTGTTAGAAAAGAATATTGACTACACCATCAACTGCCAGAAGATCAAACAAACCTATTTTGGAAGGAGTGCAGCCAGGATGCTCCTTGGAAGTGAAAATGGCAAGACTTGGTCTCAATCACTTCAGGCATATTATAAGACAGGATCAGTCCTTGAAGAAAAACAACACGCTTGGTAAAGCAGGAAAAAAAAAAAAAAAGTTGCCTTCCAAGTCAATTCCGACTCATAGCGATCCTATAGGACAGAGTAGAACTACCCCATAGAGGTTCCAAGGAGCACCTGGTAGATTTGAACTACTGATCTTTTGGTTAGCAGCTATAGCTCTTAACCTCCACACCACCTGGGTTTCCAAAGCTGAGAGTCAGCAAAAAAGAGGAAAACCCTCGACGAGATGGATTGACACAGTGGCTGCAACAATGCACTCAATTATAAGAATGATTGTGAGGATGGCACAGGACCAGGCAGTGTTTCATTTTGTTGTACATAGGGTCATTACGAGTAGGAACCAACTCAATGGCACCTAATGACAACAACTTCCTAGACTGTGAAAGAAGGAGACCTGGTGGTGCAATGGGTAAGTGGTTAACTCACAATCAGCTCCTTGGGAGAAAAGACCTGGTAATGTGCTCCTGTGGAGATTACAGCCTAGGAAACCCTGTGAAGCAATTCTACTCTGTTATATAGCGATGCTATGAGTCAGAATCAACTGGACTGCACACAATAACAACAAACTGTAAGAAAATACATTTCTGTACACTAAAGTCACCCACTAGTGGTATTTTCATCACAGCAACACTAACAAACTAAGACAAGGTCGAACAATCAATTCTCCATTTCTTTTTCCTTGAGGGTTTCTCCCATGCAACAGTACTGGTACCAATTTATTTATTGGTCACTGTTCTTTACTGCAAACAGTATTAATAAGTCTATCAAAATTAAGTAGAAAACAGAATTTTTTAAAATGTTTTACCACATTTCTAGGTAGTCTAGAAAATCAAAATTGTAAACTAGAAAGTTTATGTACACATATACACACACTCAAATATACATATATATATATATATATATAAATCCCAAATTGCACCATGGGCTGTTCTCTTGGTGACACGTTTCTACCATCAAGGAGCATAGAAATAAAAACTCCATTACTGACTCTGTGCTCTAGACTCAGCCACTAACACTGCTTCCTTTGCTGAATCCGAGAGCTAAATATCCCTGCTGTTACCCCATTATGATAGAATCTCTGTTGTTGCATTGTTGTTAGGTGCCCTCAAGTCAGTTCTGACTCATAGTACTCCTATGCACAACATAACGAAACACTGCCCAGTTCTGCCCAATCCTCACAATTGTTGCTATGCTTGAGCCCATTGTTGCAGCCACTGTGCTAATCCATCACCTAGGAATCTCTATGTGACCTAATTTTTCATGTTCACTAACTTCTCAATTAGATCTGTCCGATTGGCTTTGTCATCAGAGGAACTGGAAAAATGAGTTTTTGGTCCAAGTCTTGGAAAATGATGCCCTCAAAATCTGGAAATTTCTCAGTATGGGGTAGATGTTAAAAAATGCTCATTGATCAAAGAGCATGCTAACTAGCCAGGATGATGAAAAATCTAACTGGCATTTGGAAGTGACTGTAAGATGGTTCTACCCTATCAAAATGTCAGCCATATATAAGTGGGAATATAAAACAGAGTATACAAGGCCAAAGGGATAATACAGAAGATGAAAGAAGTAAAAGAAGATCAGACTGGCAGGAATACAGATGCATAAGATTTTAGTTATGATTAAGGAGATTGGGAGAGAATAATAAAGACAACAAATGAGGCTGGACAAGTAAGCAGAAACCACATCATGCAAGGTCTTAGGAGCCTGGACTCTAAACTCTATGAAATATCAAGAACTTTAAAAGATCTAAGATATTACCCTCTTGTAAACTATCCAGTTTCATGGACGCTATAGTTCCATGGATGCTGATAGAAAACACAAGGTTTCTGGAACAGAAATAAATGACAGTGCAGTACTCACAGCAATAGCAATAGACAGAGTAATCAACATTTCTGTGCTGGTTCCCTAAGACTAAATTCCCACATGCAACATGAAGAGGGCCAGGTGACATCTGCTCATGAAATGTGTTACATTACGGGAGAGGAAACCTGAGGTGCTGGTTGTTGTATATGCTGTCATGCTGATTCTGACTCATAGCAATCCTAGAGGACTTAGTACAACTGCCCCACAGGGTTTCCTAAGCTGTAATCTTTACAAAATTGACTGCCACATCTTTCTCCCAAGGAGCTGCTGGTGGGTTCAAACAACTGACCTTTCAGTTAGCTTTAGAGCACTTAACCACTGTGCCACCAGGAGTCCTTACCCTGAGCTTGAGGGGCCGTAATATTTTATATTAGACAGTATACTTGTCTGTCATACTCTGGAGGGAGGCATTATCTTTATTATACTGGACAGTAAGGATGCCTGTCTTTATTCTGGAGAGAGACATTATATCTATCCTCCAAGGCTGCTTGCCATACAAATGTATAAAAGATGGTGCACAACTGAGGCCCACAACAGACATGTAGAAATGTAGGATATCAGAGAAAATCCTCTATCGACAGGAAATCATTGACCACTTCTTAAATGGAAATATTTGATTGGTAAGTCTTTTTCGACTTTATTTTCTTGTTTACTAAATTTATTGTGGATATGGAGCATGTTTGGAGGGCAGCCTTGTTGAATAAATTTAAGGAGAATTCTAGAGAATATATTTAAAAACTGGAGGGGTGCATTTTTTGACTGATATTCATCTTAGGCTCTTCTGATGTTGCTAATAACATAATTTTATTGTAAATTTATTGTCCCACCAATACAGGAACATTAAAGCACCCACATATGAAACAATCTGCTATGGAAGCAAATACTGTGACTTTATCACAAACTCAATCTTTACATTGCATACATTTGTTGTTGTTGTTGTTGTTAGGTGCTGTGAAATCCATTCTGACCCATAGCAACCCTATGTACCACAGAACGAAACACTGCTCGGTCCTGAGCCATCCTTAAAATCCTTGTTATGCTTGAGCCCGTTGTTCCAGCCAATGTGTCAATCCATCTCGTTGAGGGTCTTCCTCTTTTCTGTTGATCCTGTACTTTAGCAAGCATGATATCCTTCTCCAGGGACTGATCCCTCCTGACAACATGTTTGAAGTATGTAAGACGCAGTCTTGCCATCCTTGCTTTTAAGGAGCATTCTGGTTGTACTTCTTTCAAGACAGATTTGTTCATTCTTTTGGCAGTCCATGGTGTATTCAATACTTTTCACCAACACTACAATTCAAAGGCATCAATTCTTCTTTGACCTTCTTATTCATTGTCCAGCTTTCACATGCATATGATGTGATTGAGGATACCATGACTTGGGTCAAGTGCACCTTAATCTTAAAGGTGACATCTTTGCTTTTCAACACTTTAAAGAGGTCCTTTGCACCACTTTTGCCCAATGCAATGTGTCTTGATTTCTTGATTGCTGCTTCCAGGAGTGTTGACTGTGGATCCAAATAAAATGAAATCGTTGACAACTTCAATCTTTTCTCCATTCATCGTGATGTTGCTTATTGGCCTAGTTGTGAGGATTTTTTTTTCTCTATGTTGAAGTGTAATCCACACTGAAGGCTGTGGTCTTTGATCTTCATCAGTAAGTGCTTCAAGCCCTCTTCACTTTCAGCAAGCAAGGTTGTGTCATCTGCATAAAACAGGTTGTTAATAAGTCAGCTTTTCAGATTATTTGTTCAACATACAGATTGAACTGATATGGTAAAAGGATACAACACTGATGCATGTCTTTCCTGAGTTTAAACCAGTCAATATCCCCTTGTTCTGCCCTAACAACTGACTCTTAATCTATGTACAGGTTCCTCATGAGCACAATTAAGTGTTCTGGAATTCTCACATTATCCATAATTTGCTATGATCCACACAGCCGAATGTCTTTGCATAGTCAATAAAACACAGGTAAACATCCTTCTGGTATTATCTGCTTTCAGCCAGGATCCATCTGACATCAGCAATGATATCCCTGGTTCCTGGTCCTCTTCTGAATATGGCCTGAATTTCTGGCAGTTCCCTGTTGATATACTGCTGCAAGCTGCTTTTGAAAGACCTTCAGCAAAATTTTGCTTGCATTTGATATTAATGATATTGTTTGATAATTTCCACATTCAGTTGGATCAACTTTCCTGGGAAGAGGCATAAATATGGATCCCTTCCAGTCGATTGGCCAGGTAGCTGTCTTCCAAATTTCTTGGCATAGGTGAGTGAGCACTTCCAGCACTTCATCTGTTTGTTGGAAACATCTCAATTGATATTCCGTCAATTCCTGGAGCTTTGTTTCCCACCAACGCCTTCAGTATAGCTTGTACTTCTTCCTCCACTGGACCGTGATCATATGCTACCTCTTGAAATGGTTGAAAGTCTTCTAATTCTTTTTGGTGTAATGACTGTGTATTTCTTCCATCTTCTTTTGATGCTTCCTGCATCATTTAATATTATCCCCACAGAATTCTTCATTATTGCAACTTGAGGCTTGAATTTTTTCTTCAGTTCTTTCATCTTGAGAAACTCTGAGTGTGTTCTTCCCTTTTGGTTTTCTATCTCCAGCTTTTTGCACGTCAGTATAATATTTTACTTTGTCTTCTCGAGCCACCCTTTGAAATCTTCTGTTCAGTCCTTTTACTTCATTATTTCTTCTCTTTGCTTCAGCTACTCAACGTTCAAAAGAGAGTAAGTTTCAGAGCCTCCTCTGACATCCATGTTGGTCTTTTCTTTCTTTTCTGTTCTTTCAATGGCCTCTTTCTAACTTCATGTATCATGTCCTTGATGTTATTCCACAATTCATCTCGTCTTTGGTCGTTAGTGTTCAATGCATCAAATCTATTGTTGACATGGTCTCTAAATTCAGGTGGGATATACTCAAGGTTATACTTTGGCTTTTGTGGACTTGCCCTGATTTTCCTCAGTTTCGAATTGAACTTGCATATGAGCAACTGACAGTCTGTTCCACTTTTGGCCCCTGGCCTTGTTCTGACTGATGATATTGAGCTTTTCCTTTGTCTCTTTCCACAGATGTATTTGATTTGATTCCTGTATATTTCTTCTGGTGAGGTCCATGTGTATAGTTCTTCTTTATGTTGGTGAGAAAAGGTATTTTGAATGAAGAAGTCTTTGATCTTGCAAAATTCTGTCATTCGATCTCCAGCATTGTTTCTATCACCAAGGCAAAATTTTCTGACTACTGATCCTTCTTGGTTTCTAACATTCGCATTCCAATCACCAGTTAATTATCTATGCATCTTGTTTGCATGTTGGATCAATTTCAGGCTGCAGAAGCTGAGAAAAAATCTTCAATTTCTTCATCTTTGGCCTTAGTGGTTGGTGTGTAAATTTGAATAATAGTCATTTTAACTGGTATTCTTTGTAGGCATATGGATACTATCCTATCACAGACAGCGTTGTACTTCAGGACAGATCTTGAAATGTTCTTTTTGACGATGAATGCAACGCCATTTCTCTTCAACTTGTCATTCCCGGCATAGTAGACTATAAACCAAAAAACCAAATCCAGCACCGTCGAGTCGATTCTGACTCATAGTGACCCTATAGGCCAGAGTAGAACTGCCCCATAGGGTTTCCAAGGAGCACCTGGTGGATTCGAACTGCTGACCTTTTGGTTAGGAGCCGTAGCACTTAACCACTACACCACCAGGGTTTCCATAGTAGACTATACATGCCCGAAAAAAAAAGGACAAAACCTGGAAGTAAGCTTCTGGAAACAAAGGGATGATCGAGTAGGCTTTGTCATTTAATCTGTAGCCTCTTGAATCTATGCTTGACCTCACCTTAGACATGAAGACATTATGAAAGAATGGGTCTCAATGATTGATGTTTTTAAAGACCTCCTATCCAAGTGCCACACGGCTCCTGCTGTATCGTAACTGCCATAGGCACCCAATTTTCATCCTGAGCTCTGTATTAGCCTTCTATCACAAGATTTTTGTGTGTAAAATTTATTGACCGAAAATTGTAGGTTAGCAGATGGTGATTATATCATATTGTTCTAGAAACCCATTTCTAGAAATACACAACCAGTGGCTGCTTGCTGCCTACTGCAAATTATAACATTCCAAACTGCCATACTGTTGTAGTTTTGTTTTGTTTTTTGGCTATCCCCACCTTTCAGCTTCCTAGATGCTTCCACCTACCTTCTTATGGGTGGTATTAGTTTCCAACTCCAAATATTCTCTTCCATTATTTTTTTTTTAAAAAAAGGAAATGTAACTTCTCTTGGTTTAACCCTCTCCGAATTATGCTATGCTCATCAGAGCATCACTGAAGCATTTTGCCCAGTAAAGAAGTACACCTTTTCATTAAAATAATTATTGCAATTTTTCCCAATATTTCCCCTCAGAGCTTGTATCCCAGGACCCAAATGATACAGTATTGATATGAAGTCAAGAAGGATAAATTATTGATTCACAAAGAAATCTGAAAAATCCTCTTTTAACAATATATTGCAGATATTGACAAGTTTTGAATTAAACAAGAGTGTGTTGTTTTAAATTATTTTAAGCATACACAAATATTTGACATTCACTGTTAATAAAATGTTATTTTTTGAAGTTTAATTTGTGTACACTCTTTAAAATATTATATGAGCACTTTCACTGGAAGCTTGTAAATGCATAGTTCCTCTATGCTATATAAACAAACAAACCTATTGCCATCAAGTTGATTCCAACTCATCTCAACCTTATAGGACATAGTAGAACTGCCTCATAGGATTTACAAGGAGCAGCTGGTAGATTCAAACTGCCAACCTTTTGTTTAGCAGCCCACCTCTTAACTACTATGCCACCAGGGCTTCTCTCTATCCTATGAATCCCTAAAAATAGCCCTGCTCTTCAACAGTGACCTGATTTATGGAGGCTTCTAAAATGCTTGTGAAACCTGGTGGTACAGTAGTTAAAGTACTTGTCTACTAACCAAAATCTTGTGGGTTTGAATTCACCAGCTGCTCCTTGGTAGAAAAATGTGACAGTCTACTCTAGAAAAGATTTACAGCCTTGGAAACCTGATTGGGCAGTTCTATCCTGTCTTACAGGGTCACTACGAGTTGGAATTGACTTAATGGCAATGAGTTTTTTTGGGGTTTAAAATGCTTCTAATTGTATTTAGGAAATATCAGAACCTTTTATTTAGTTATATAGAAGATTTTCTGCTTATTTACAACATTTGTAAGCTGAAAGAGAACTGGAATAAGGTGGGAAATTTGTATTCCAGTTGAATTTAGTTTCAATATGGCTCCTCATGTTTAAAGAGACACAGGAAAAAAAGTCTGAGAGACAGAATGGCAAGAAGTGTCTGAGTGCCTTTAATCCCTTATAAAAGGGGCCTTGGTGGCATAACAGTTAAGAACTCAGCTGCTAATCTAAAGGTTAACAGTTTGAACCTACCCACTGGCCATCCAGTGACTCCTGTGACCTGCTTTCATAAAGACTGAAAAAACACTAGGACCCCTAATACGTGGCATAAACAAAAAACAAACCATAACTAACAATGCACAAACACCAGAAGAGAAACTGGATAACTGGGATCTCCTAAGAATCAAAGACTTATGCTCATTCAAAGACTTCAACAAAAAAGTAAAAAAAGAACCTATAGGCTGGAAAAAAAATTTTGGCTATGACATATCTGATAAGGGTTTAATCTTTAAAATCTATAAGATACTGTAACACCTCAACAACAAAAAGACAAATAACCCAATTAAAAAATGGGCAAAAGCTATAAACAGACATCTCACCAAAGAAGACTTTCAGGTGGCTAATAGACACATGAGGAAATGCTCACAATCATTAGCCATTTAGAGAAATGAAAATCAAAACTACAGTGAGATACCATCTCACCCCAACAAGGCTGGTGCTAATCCAAAAACACACAAAATAATAAATGTTGGAGAAGTTGTGGAGAAACTGGAACACTTTGTTATCTTAGTTGTCTTAGTTATCTAGTACTGCTATAGCAGAAATACCACAAATGGATGGCTTTAACAAAGAGAAATTTATTCTCTCACAGTCTAGTAGGTTACAAGTCCAAATTCGGTGTGCCAGCTCCAGGCGACAGCTTTCTTTCTCTGTCGGCTGAGGAGGAAGAAGATTCCTTGTCATCAATTTTCCCCTGGTTGAGGAGCTTCTCAGGCACAGGGACCCCAGCTCCAAAGGAAGTGTTCTGCTTCCTGTGCTGCCTTTCTTTCCTTTTATCTCTTGAGAGATAAAAGGTGGTGTAGGCCACGCCCTAGGGAAACTCCCTTTACATTGGATCCGGGAAGTGACCTGAGTAAGTATGGTTTTAAAATCCCACTCTAATCCTCTTAACATAAAATTGAAATCACAAAATGGAGGACAACCACACATGGCCTATCCAAGTTGATATACACAGTTTGGGGGGGACATATTCAACCCATGACAAATGAATAAACGAATTATTGTATATACATATGGTGGAATAGTATGCAACAAAAAGAACAATGATGTATCTGTGAAATATCTCATAACATGGATGAATCTGGAAGGCATTATGCTGCGTGAAATTAGTCTGTTGCAAAAGGAAAAATATTATTTCAGACCATAGTTATAAGAATTCAAGACAAGGTTTAAACACTGAAGAAAACATTCTTTGATGGTTACAAGGGTGGAAAGGGAGGGAAAAGAAAATTCACTAACTAGGTAGTAGACAGGAATTATCTTAGGTGAAGGGAAGGACAACACACAATACAGGGGAAGTCTGCACAACTGGACTAAACAAAAGCTAAGAAATTTCCTACACACAAACAAACACTACACTTCCAGGGACAGAGTAGCAGGGGCTGGGATCTGGGGACTATGGTTTCAGTGAACTTCTAGGTCAATTGGCATAATAAAGTTTATTAAGAAAATATTTTGCATCCCAGTTTGGTGAGTGGCATCTGGGGTCTTAAAAGCTTATGAGCAGCCATTAAGATGCATCAGTTGGTTCCAACCCACTTGGAGCAAACAATGAAGAACACTAAAGACACAAGGAAAATATTAGCCCAAGAGACAAAAGGGCCACATAAGCCAGAGACTCCATCATCCTGAGACCAGAAGAACTAGATGGTGCCCTGTTACCACCAATGATTGCCCTGACAGGGAACACAACAGAGAGTCCCTGATGGAGTGGGAGTAAAGTGTGGAGCAGAACTCAAATTCACATGAAAAGACCAGACTTAATGGTCTGACTGAAACAAGAGGAACCCCCAATGCCAACGTCCTCTGGAAACTCTGTTAACCCAGAACGAAAACTGTCCCTGAAGCCCACTCATCAGACAAAGATTGGACTGGACTATAAACAAACAAAAATTAAAAAAACAAAAACTTTTGCCGTGGAGTCCTTTATCCTTTATCCTCCTGATATCTAGTGGCATTTAGCTATAGCAAGGAGAATAAAGATCTTATTTTGTTGCTATTAAAGGAAAAAAGAAGTGGGCTTTTTACTAAAGTTTTGTTTCACAAATGTTCATAAACTTTGAGATGCCCCCAAACAGGTATACATATACATATACATATTTATTCATTTAAAGTCTTGTATTTCTTTTGTTTCTGATTCTGTAAATTATTTATAAATAGTTAAGCTACAACATTTCGGTTTATACAATAATTCAATCTATCAATAAGCATTGTAAACTAGGAAGATAAATTTTTTAACAATGTATGGAATATGTCAGAAATAAAACATTCTGCCCCACACCTATTTCTTAAAAAATGAATTAATCAATAAACTCAGGCAAAACCAGTTTGTGTTCCTACAGATCTTGTGAAAATTACTATTAAACTGGCAGGATAAACACATTTGAAGTAGTAAACCTGCAGTAAAAGAATTCTTTTTTTTTTTTTTTTTTGCTCAAGAAGCAAAAAACTGCATTTGTTTTGCCACAATAAAGCATATTTGTTACCGCCAAGTATTGAATAGAAGAAAAACATCTGAAAACAGAGTTAACTATGGAAATTTTTATTGACTGTGGTCACAGAAATGCTGCTGCCTGATAACAGAATTGCCGCTGTTTCTCAAGCCCACACTAATAACCAAGCCTGCATGTTGCACTTATCAGCAGCTGCAGGCATCCAGGTCAGGCTGCTCAGGTTAGTTTCTCTGGTTTGTATCTCTGCCTGGGACAAGCTGCCAGAGTCTCAGGGCTCTGTCTCTGCTGCTGGTAAAAGTGCATTGTTTTTACTTGATTTTTTTTTTTTAAACCTGATTTAGTTTTGCTTCATTCTTCTCTGCAGATCTTTTACTTGTTAATTCTTTATCTCAATCCTGGACAAATATGCTTGTCCTGCAATTCCTATGGATTTCCAGACTGTGTATTGTCTTTTTAGTATCTAGATCTACATTCCCAGAGCCCTTGGGTGGAACAAATGGTAACCGAAAGGTTGTAGGGTTGACTCCATCCAGAGGCACCTCAAAAGAAAGGCCTGGCAATCTACTTCCAAAAAATAATCCGTTGAAAACCCTATGGAGTACAGTTCCACTCTAGTATCCATGGCGTTACCATGAGTTGGAACCTACTCAACAGGAACTGGTGATTTTATTTCATTGACTTTGGGCTTTTCAGTATCTTATTTAACCAGTTTTCTCCCAATTCAAAGTGCCACATATATCCCATGCATCATTCCTGCGGGCAAAATTCCCTATCTCTGGTGGATCTTTGTCTTCACTATCCCCTTCCTGTTGAACTTCTTGGCTGGATATTTCTCCTATAGTCACACTTGGTGACAGCTGCCTAGTTTCAGCCTGACTGGCGCCTTGGAGAGATTCTTTATATGGACTACTTGTTTTACTTTGAAATTATTTTACTTTTCATCTTGGGTAATTATCATTCCCATATTTCTCCATACTCTTGTTATTACTGTTAAACCAAAAAACCAAATCCCACTGCTCTCAAGTTGATTCTGACTCGTATCGCCCCTACAGTACAGAATAGAACTGCTCCATAAGGTTTCCAAGGAGCAACTGGTGGATTCGAACTGCTGACCTTTTGGCTAGCAGCCGAGCTCTTAACCACTACACCACCAGGGCTCTGTTATTATTGTTGTTATTATTTTTGTTATTGTTGTCAGGTGCCGTCGAATTGGTTCCGACTCCTAGCAACCCTATGTACCACAAAACGAAATACTGTCTGGTCCTGTGCTATGCTCACAATCATTGTTATACTTAAGCCCATTGTTGCAGTCACTGTGTCAATCCATCTCGTTAAAGGTCTTCCTCTCTTTCGCTGACTCTCTACATTACCAAGCATGATGTCCTTCTCCAGGGACTGATCCTTTCTGACAACATGTCCAAAGTATGTAAGACGCAGTCTCACCATCCTCGCTTCTAAGGAGCATTCTGGTTGTACTTCTTCCAAGACAGATTTGTTCATCCTTTTGGCAGTCCATGGTATAGTCAATATTCTTAGCCAACACTACAATTTTTTTTTTTAATAATTTTTATTTAGCTTTAGGTGAACGTTTACAAATCAAGTCAGTCTGTCACATGTAAGCTTATATACACCTTACTCCATACTCCCACTTACTCTCCCCCTAATGAGTCAACCCTTCCAGTCTCTCCTTTCGTGACAATTTTGCCAGTTTCTAAACCTCTCTATCCTCCTATCTCCCCTCCAGACAGGAGATGCCAACACAGTCTCAAGTGTCCACCTGATACAAGTAGATCACTCTTCATCAGCATCTCTCTCCTACCCATTGTCGAATCCCTTCCATGTCTGATGAGTTGTCTTCGGGAATGGTTCCTGTCCTGGGCCAACAGAAGGTTTGGGGACCATGGCCGCCGGGATTCCTCTAGTCTCAGTCAGACCATTAAGTCTGGTCTTTTTATGAGAATTTGGGGTCTGCATCCCACTGATATCCTGCTCCCTCAGGGGTTCTCTGTTATGCTCCCTGTCAGGGCAGTCATCGGTTGTGGCCGGGCACCATCTAGTTCTTCTGGTCTCAGGATGATGTAAGTCTCTGGTTCATGTGGCCCTTTCGGTCTCTTGCAACACTACAATTTAAAGGCATCAATTCTTCCTAGGTCTTCCTTATTTCATTGTTCAGCTTTCACATGCTAGGTGCTGTCAATTTTCTACTTATAGTGACCCCATGGACCAGACAACCCAAAACCCAGTTTTCACTACCTTCCCACACCCACTCCAGATGGACACTCTGCACTTCAGTTTGTCCTTCAAGAACTTTTGAATATGTGTTTTTCATGCTAAAAGGCATTGCCTGAAATAATGATGCAAGTACTCAAAGTGATTCCAGCCCAGACTTACCCGCTGTAATTGGGTATGATAATCTGAGAATGTTCATCTTCCCACTGAAGTTAAGTCCAGAGGTCTCTGCCAACCCTTTGGTCACTGTTGCTGGGTTCATATTGGCTTTTTTTTTTTTGTATACATGTGTTATTGAGCTTTAATTCTCATTTCATAGAACCTACTCATTTAAAATGTAAAATTCAATTGTTTTTAGTATATTCAGAGTTGTGCAACCAGCACCACAATCAATTTTAGAATATTTCCACCCTATGCCCCCCCAAAAAAACTTGTACCTGTTAACAGTCACTTCCTCTTCACTTCTCAATACCCCCAACAATATGTCACCACTAATCTACTTTCTCTACCTATATATTTTCCTAGTCTGGGTATTTCATATAAATGAAATTGTCTTAGTTTCCTAGCACGGCTGTAACAGCTTTAAAGAATAGAAATTAATTTTATCACGATTTGGGAGGCTAAAAGCACCAGTCACAGTCTCAGCATATGGATTCCTTCCTTGTAGGTAGTCCAGGGTTCCTTTGTTCCTTGGCTTATAGACTGTCCTCCCAAGACACGTGACTCAGATCCACTTTTCATATAACTCAGAAGCAATGAGTTTTGGGATCTACTCTACACTGGTATGAGCTCAACTGACTGATTGACTACATAATATTAGAATGCATTACGGAAATGATAGCACTATAATGCATTAGATTACATAATGAAAGGTAATTCACTCCGTCCAAGGCCAACTGATCCAATCTCCTGCAACCACGCCATGACAGCAACCAGACAATAAATTATTTGTGGGCTTGTTCTACCAGAAGTTAGCAGTTATTTGCTTCTTCAAGTATTCTGTCCATTATGACAGTTAATATCCTTTCATATGCCACAACTAGATCACATTATTAGTATCTCTGCTCCCTTTATCTGTAAATGTTACTATTTAGTGTATTCTAATTTATTTGTTAAGGAATATGACATGAATTGCATTCTCAATCTTGTTTGATAAGAAAGGTCAGCACAGTGGTCCTCTCCTCCAATATCACTAATTTGTCATAAAAGTTGCTCAAATGCATCTTCATCTGTGGGTTATTACAGAATAAGAAGATAAGAAATTTGCTGCTCCCAGACACCACACCTTTTATCTGCTGAAAATGCAGGGCATATAGACTAAATTATGGAAGGTGGAACTTTTCTTTTTTTTTTTTTTTCAGTGAATACCTTTTCCACAGACATATCAATCATCTATTCCTTCTTATGATGTTCTAGAATTTACCCTCATGCTGGTCTCTTGGACTTGGCTGTTTGAATAGTTAGTTATACTGTGCTCTGACTCTTCCTCCAAATGAGAGCATCATGCATTATGTAGTTTTTCCCTTAAAATGGCATCTCTTCACCCAAATTTGAGTATATTCAGTGTTTATGGGCACATCAGCTATCCATCATTATTAATAACATGAACAAATACTGAGATTAAAAAAATAAAATAAAGTAGCAACTTCATTAGATATTTTCTGATCTTCTTCTTGTGTCTTCAGCCACAGCCCAACACACTTACTACAATGTGTAATGAAATAATTCCTACCTCCTGGTATGTCTATCTTTGGTAAATGTTGGTGTGCTAAAGCCCATTCATCAAATGATTTTTTTAATGTCTTAAAATATAGCATTTTTAAAGATAATTAATCGTAAAAAAAAAAAAAAAAACAAACCTTTAAGTTATTAATATTTTATGATCTGGCTTTTATAATTGCTGATTTCCTGAAATGGAAAAGAAAAAAAAAATTCTTTAGACTGTTGAACTCTACCTTACTGTTTAAAAATCCCAATCCTTGTATTTCCAATTTACTGCAGTTTTTTGTTTTTACATTTTGTATCCCAATTCTGCAGTGAGGAATTTTGTCACAGGAAGCCAGCATACTTCAGAAACCGTTGTGTACAAAAGCTGCCCCCACTAATGTCAGATATTCACCATAGGAATCATACATCCACATTCAATCTCGTGGTGGAAGGATAAAGTCAATTCCTGTTTCTTTAGTTTGGCTGGAACCAGTATATTTTAATGAGGAGAAACAAATTACTTATACTTTCACTTTCTGTTTCCCTGGAAATGTGAAAATAAATGTTTAGTTATCTGAATTCATCTTTTTTAGTAGTCTAGATGCCAAGACCTTGGTTGATCTGACACTCTGAAGGTAGCTGGGGGATGGGAGGCAGGGTCGTTAGATATGTTGTTGTTACGTGCCCTCCAGTCAGCTTCAACTCATAGTGACACTATGTGTAGCAAAATAAAACATTGCACAGTCCTGTGCCATTCCCATAATCATTGCTATGGTTGAGCCAATTGTTGTAACCAATACGTCAATACATCTCAGTGAGGGCCTTTCTCTTTTACACTGACCCTCTATTTTACCAAGCGTGATGTCCTTCTCCAGGGACTGGTCCCTCCTGATAACATATGAAAAGTAAGTGAGAAGAGGTCTTGCCATCTTCGCTTCTAAGGAACTTTCTGGCTGTACATTTTCCAAGACAGATTTGGTTGTCCTTCTGGCAGTCCATGGTATATTCAATATTCTTCACCAACACCGTAATTCAAATGCATCAATTCTTCTTCAGTCTTCCTTATTCACTGTCCAGCTTTTGCATGCAGATGAGCCGACTGAGAACACCATGGCTTGTGTCAGGCACAACTTAGTTACTCAAAGTTACATCTTTGCTTTTAACACTTTAAAGAGATCTTTTTCGACAGGTTTTCCCAATGCAGTAAGTCCTGCTGCTTCCAAGGTGTTGATTATGGATCTAAGTAAAATGAAATCCTTAACAACTTCAATATCTGTTTTGTTTATCATGATTTAGTTTTTGGTCCAGTTATGAGGATTTTTGTTTTCTTTATGTTGAGGTGTAATTCATACTGAAGGCAGTCGTCTTTGATCTCCATGAGTAGGTACTTCAAATCCTTTTCACTTTTAGCAAGCAAGGCTATGTCATCTGCATATTGCAGGCTGTTAATGAGTCTTCCTCCAGTCCTGATGCTGTGTTCTTCCTCATATTGTCTAGCTCCCCAGATCATCTGCTCAGCATACATATTAAATAAGTATGGTGAAAGTATACAACCCTGATGTAAAACTTTTCTGATTTTAACCCATGCAGTACCTCCTTGCTCTTTTTCAATGTTTGCTTCTTGATCTATGGACAGGTTCCACATGAACATAATTCAGTGCTCCAGAATTCCCATTTTTCACAATGTTACCCATAATTTTTTATGATCCACATAGTGGAATGCCTTTATGTAGTCAATAAAATACAGGTAAACATCTTTCTGGTATTCTCTGCTCTCAGCGAAGACCCACCTGACTTTAGTAATGATATCCTTTCTCTTCTGGATCTTGCTTGAATTTCTGGCAGTTTTCTGTTGATATACTGCTGCAGCCATTTTTGAATTACGTTTAGCAGAATTTTGCTTGTATGAGATGTTAATGATATTAATATTATTTGCTAATGATACTAACACTATTTGCTATTATTAGATTTAGGAAATAGAAATAGAGAACACTCAGTTAAATTTGAATTTCAGGTAAATGATTTATTTTATTTATTTTCTCAAATGTTGCATGGGCTTACTCACACTGAAAAATTTCCTTGCTTACCTTAAATTCAAATTTAACTATGCCCTATGTTTTACTTGCCAACTCTAATTGTGAGGGGAAAGGCAGAGGGTATAATCTATCTGACACCTGTGTTCTCATGAGAAACAAAAATCAGAAGAAAATTGAATGATATCTCTAAAGTACAAAAATATATACTTCCAAGATAGAATACAATATCCACTAAACGCAACCTACAAAAACGAAGGTAAGTAAAGATATTTCCAGGTAAGAAGTAAGAGAATTCTTCATCATTAGGCCAACACTAAAATTAATACAGAAAACACTCCTTAAATTAGAAGATGACCCTAGAGGAAAATTAGAATGCAGAAAGGAATAAAGTTAACAAAGTGGGCAATTTGGTGAGTAAATATAAGTGAATATTGACAATATGAAATGATGATAATAATGATCTGTGGGATTTAGAATGTGTAGCATTAAAGTATATTACAAAATCATACCAAAGGTTAGAGAAGGTTGAGTGGGATTAAGGTGTCTCAAGATCTTAACTTTGCCCTGGAAGTATTAAAAATACTAATTTTATTTGACTCTAATAAGTCAACAATTCATGTTTTAACCACTAAAAATAGTAAAATAATATATAACTCATAATCTAAAAGATTAAAAAATTATAAAATAAATATTTTACAAATGTAGAAGACAAGAAAGAAGAGAAAAGAGAGGATAAAACATTTGGGACAAGAGTAAAAAAAATCGTGATAGATCAAAGACGAATTATTAGTAGTAAATTAAATATGAAAACAACTGAGTACTGTAAACCAAAAAAAAAAAAAAGATTTTAAAACTATCTTTAGGAATTATGGAAGATTTCTTGCAAAAATACCTTGCCCGAACTATAGCCATGCTCTTTGCAATATTAATATGTACAACTCCTACCAATAAAATGGAATTTATCTCTCCATCCCTTGAATCTGGGCTGTTCTTATTCATTGCTATGTCCATAATGAGGTAGAAGTCAGCCTGTGGGCCACCCAGTTCTCACCCTGGACACTTTGCTTGAGCTTTTCTATTATTGCTTGTGGTGAATGCCTGTTAACTACTTTTATTTGTTTCCCTCCTCTTCATTATTATTACTTTGCCCTGGGTTAACCACCCCCCCCACACACACTTAATTTTAAGTTTTCACATAGTTAATCCAGCTCGGTAAATCCCCTTAATTCACAAGACCTCTAGGCTATTACACAGTGAACAATGCTTTCTCTCCTACATCCACTGTGCTTCACCACCAGCAGGACTCCTTGGTTGGGTGGATAGATATTAGAAATTTGAAATGGAATCATAGCAAGATTTCTGCTTTAACAACACTCTCACTAATGTCCTGAGTGTTGGTGTTCAACTTAGTCTCTACAGGGATCTTTCCTAATTCTCCTAAAGCCTACCCAGGTTTCTAAATCACAGTACTCTAAAAGAAGGATTATTGCAAAGATGTTTTAAGACTGTGACACTTAATTTTAGGAAAAACTACAGCCTGCTTTAGTTCATGAGAGATAATCTGATGGCTCTCAGCATGCTCTCCTGGCACTTCTTTTTTTTTTTTTTTCTTTCCAGATTTCATAGTTATATGGCAGGTTTACTTTATACTTCCCTTGTCTCATTTTTAAAAAGTGAAGTATTTTATTATGATTACAATTATTATTTTTCTGTTAGCTAGTTGTTAAATAGATCATATGTCTTTTTTTTTTTTTTTTCTTTAAAGGGATTCTGGCAGGCTTATTTAAATTTTGAAGCAGCTGAATGGATTACTCCATTTGACTTTATTTTCTTCTCCTACCCTCAGAGAAGGAAAATAATGAACTGTGAAATGGCCAAATGATAAGCTACCAGAGGGAAACGAGAGGCAGCCCTGGGTAACCAGTAAAATGGGTACTCAACTACTTCTTTAACAGTTAAGAAACTATTAGCTGTAACCTATTTTTTCCCTCTTATTATGTTCATTTGGAAGTACAGAATCTTTAGGAAATGTATGACATTTCATAAGAGATATATTTACTTTTGTATTTTCCAGAGATCAAGAACAAAATAAATATTACTCAGACCAGTCCACAATAGGCTCATTATGCATTGAAGAAGGCAAAATAGAATAATTACAAAAAAAAAAGGAAAGAAACCCAGAAACAGGCTTCTATTTGGTAAAAAGGATGAATGTGAAATAATGCGGCTACCAGTTCATAGTACCTATCATACTAAGCAGAACAAGAAAAGCAACATGTCTTTTATGATGGAATAACTAAATCCATTCATAAACCAGAACCGCTTCCATGGATTAAGCTGTTCTTCATTTTTACTTTTCTTAGTTAAGATCTAATTATTTTATAAATTTACGCTTTTTGTTTATGTATTATATGTTCAAAAAAGATCAGATAATAATAAAATTGTGCTCATGAGGAACATGTACATAAACCGAGCTGCAGTCATTTGAACAGAACAAGCGGATACTGCATGGTTTAAAGTCAGGAAAGGTGTGCGTCAGGGTTGTATCCTTTCCCCAGACTTATACAATCTGTATGCTGAGCAAATAACCCAAGAAACTGGACTACATGAAGAACAAGACATCAGGATTGGAGGAAGACTCATTAACAAACTGTACTATGCAGAGGACACAACCTTGCTTGCTGAAAGTGAAGAGGACTTGAAGTGCTTACTGATGAAGATCAAAGCACAGCCTTCAGTATGGATTACATCTCAACATAAAGAAAACAAAAATCCTCACAACTGGACCAATAAGCAATACAATGATAAATGAAGAAAAGACTGAAATTGTAAAGGATTTCATTATACTTGGAACCACAATGAACACCCATGGAAGCAGCAGTCAAGAAATAAAAGGATGCATTGTGTTGGGCAAATCTGCTCTAAAAGACCTCTTTATAGTGTTAAAAAGCAAAAATGTCACCTTGAAGACGAAGCTGCACCTGACCCAAGCCATGATGTTTTCAGTAGCCTCATCTACATAAGAAAACTGGACAATGAATAAGGACACTGAAGAAGAATTGATGACTTTGAATTATGGCATTGGCAAAGAATATCGAATATACCATAGGCTGCCAAAACAATGAACAAATCTTTCTTTGGAGAAGTACAGCCAGAATCCTCCTTAAAAGTAAGAATGGCGAGACTAGTTCTCACATACTTTGGACATTTTGTCAGTACGGATCAGTTCCTGTAGGTGGACATCATGCTTGGTAAAGTAGAGGGTCAGTGAAAAAGAAGAAGACCCTCAGCGAGATGGATTAACACAGTAGCTGCAATACAGGGTTCAAGCTTAACAATGTTTATGAGAATGGTGCAGGACCGGTCAATGTTTTGTTGTGTTGTATGTAGGGTCGCTACAAGTAAGAATCGACTTAACAACAACAACAACAACAATAATAAAGACACATATAACTGATATCAGGTTTATAAAGGATAATGAACATTTTGCCATTTTTGTACAGATTCATTTTTTAAGAAACACAAAGATATTGGAATACCCATTGTACAACATCCCCAGAGGCAACTGCTGTTCCGAATGCTTTCCATCTATATTTTTGTACATTCACTGTACATGAATATGCCCTCACATTATTCGTAAGTGTTATTTCCATAATTTATACATAATGAAATTTGCCAAGATAAGTTTTCCAAGAGTTTTCTGTTAATATATATATTATATCCACTTTATCAAATAGTTATTTAAAAATGTGTTCCATTCCCATTGATGAAATGTATTTAGTGTCTAGCTTCTAGTTATTTTTTTTTTCTAGTTATTGTATACACTATGCTGGTGGACATAATTACTCATAAGCCTTGAGTCCACATGAGACAGTTTCTTTAGAGTACATATCCCAAAGAAAAATTTCTGGGTTATTTGACTGTTTTCCATGCTGCAAAGTGGTCTCAGTCTTGTATTTCAGGAACTATAAAGTTAAAAAATACATGAAATATTCTGTCCGGAAACTTGTATCAGAAGCTTTGCATTTAGATTCAATACAGTGGTTGCTTTCTATGGGGCAGTTCTGCTCCGTACTGTACGGTTGCTAGGAGTCAAAATCAACTCAACAGCAATGGGTTTAGTTTTTTGTTTTCTTTGTGTCAGGCGAGCGTGGTGGTGCACTGGTTAATGCTGCATTGCTAACTGAAAGGGCAGTGGTTCTAACCTATCCAATGGCTCCCCAGGAGAAAGATGTGGCTGTCAGCTTCTGTAAAGATTACAGCCTTGGAAGCTCTATGGGGCATTTCTGTTGTTGTTATTAGGTTCATAGCAACCCTATGTACAACAGAATGAAACACTACACTATCCTCACAAGAGTTATTGTTTGAGCCCGTTTTTGCAGCCACTGTGTTAATCAATCTCATTGAGGGTCTTCCTTTTTGTCTCTGACCCTCTACTTTACCAAGCATGATGTTCTTCTCCAGGGACTGGTACCTCCTGATAACATATCCAAAGTACCTGAGATGAAATCTTGCCATCCCTGCTTCTAAGGAGCATTCTGGCTGTACTTGTTCAAAGACAGATTTGTTTGTTCTTCTGGTAGTCTATAGTATAGTCAATATTCTACAGCAACACTGTAATTCAAAGGCGTCAATTCTTCTTTGGTCTTCCTTAGTCACTGTCCAGCTTTCGCATGCATATGAGGTGA
This sequence comes from Loxodonta africana, assembly GCF_030014295.1. Lineage (NCBI taxonomy): Eukaryota > Metazoa > Chordata > Mammalia > Proboscidea > Elephantidae > Loxodonta > Loxodonta africana. Next base: position 22,642,279 of record NC_087343.1, read on the forward strand.
CTGAAAATACCATGGCTTGAGAGGGGCACACTTTAGTCCTCAAAGTGACATCTTTGCTTTTTAACACTTTAAAGAGGTCTTTTGATGCAGAATTACCCAATGCAATACGTCATTTGATTCCTTGACTGTTGCTTCCATGGGCACTGATTGTGGATCTAAGTAAAATGAAATATTTTACATCTTCAATATTTTCTCCATTTATCATGATGTAACTTACTGGTCCGGTTGTGAGGATTGTTGCTTTCTTTATGTTAAGGTGTAATCCATACTGAAGGCTGCAGTCTTTGATCTTCATCAGTAAGCGCTTTAAGTCCTCTTCACTTTCAGAAAACGAGGTTGTATTGTCCGCATATTGCAGATCATTAATGAGTCCTCTTGGAGTCCTAACGCCCTATGGGGCAGTTCTGTTCTGTTCTACACTGTCACTATGAGTCTTCTTGGAACCCTGATGCCCTATGGGGCAGCTCTGTTCTGTTCCATACTGTCGCTATGAGTCAGAACTGGTTCTCTGTATCAAAATGATTTGGATCATACAGACAAGAGTGGGGCAATTTATTCTTATGGATATAATTCCAAAAGACAAAGTTGATGATAGTTTACGATTTTAGAGAGCCACTTTTCAGATTCTTAGTGTATAAGGAAGTAGTAGTCATTCAAAGAAAGTTGCTCGTCACATCACAGTGGTCACATGTCTTTGGGACAAAGTTGTTTCTTGTTAACTTTGTAGCTGGATTTATCCATGTCTTTGAACATGTAGATTTTTGCAGTCCAGTTAATTTTTACTTTGACAAATAATAAATTAATAATTTAAATAAATTTAAAAGGTTATGAGTGTTTGGAAAAACAAAGAACAGTTAAGTAATTGAGAAAAAGAGAGCATTGGGTTTGAGGGGCCAGTTTGTAGCATTTTTAGGTTATGATAGTAAGCCTTTAAGAAAAGGTGATGTTTGAGCAAATTATTAAAGAATGTGAAGGGGTAACCAAAGGCTACATCTGGAAAATCTCATTTCAGGCAGAGGGAACAGCTAAGGCATGTGCCTAGTGTGTCCAAGAAACAACAGTCAGTGTGGCTGCAGCAGAGATGGGTGAGGGGGAATGCTGTACAATTTCAGAGAGACAACAGGGTTTGTGCACAGTGGGGAGGGTAACTCATGCAATCACTTCTGGTCCATTATTTCCTGTATGACATGCGGACTCTGAAGAGTCTTGAGCAGAGGGATGGTACAAATTTGACTTAAGATTTAAAAGACTTCCTGCAGCTGAAGTATTGAAACAAACTTGGTAGAACAAGGAAAGAAGCAGGGAGATGGGAAAGGAGGCAACAGCAGTGGGCTTTAGGTCAAATAATTAAAATAGAAGCAGTAATCATTCAGATTGACGTACACATATTTTTGAAATTATAAAGAGCTTCATATAATATCCACTTTTTTGCGTCTATGGACTTTTAAATATCTGAATGACATAGGCTATTTTGCTTTCTTTCTTTCTATTGATAGATTGATATACAGACAATGTTAATAGCCAGGTCAATTTAAAAAAAAAAAAAAGAGTACCTATTAGACTCAAATAAAACATTTACATAAAAAATAAAGCTATTTAACAGAATCCAACTTTTAAAAGTAATACAAATAGGAAAGTCCATTTTTTTTAAGAATATAATAAAATATAATTGGCAGGGATTTAAGTTTGCATTATACCAACCATGATTTTTTTTAATTTTATTGTATGTATTGAGAATAACATAGCCCTCCCAAAAAAGAATCTCTCAAGGCCTAAGAAAACTAGTGCATTAAGCAAATAAACTGCCCTTTTTTTTTTTTTTTTCTGGCAATTATGTTCTGTAAACTTTATTTGCAGTAGTTATATTCTATAGGAAACCCTAGTGTTGTGGTGTAGTGGTTAAGAGCTCAGCTGCTAACCAAAAGGTTGGCAGTTCGAATCCACCAAGCACTCCTTGGAAACCCTATGGTGCAGTTCTACTCTGTCCTTTAGGGTTGCTATGAGTCGGAATCGACTCAACAGCAACAGGTTTGTTTTGTTTTATTTTACATTTTATAAAGTCACCATAAACATTGAGTTAGCAAATACTGGACCATTCTTCCCAGGGAAAATAAAGGACTAAGTTCTTTCAATTCTCTAGCCACAGTCTTTGCATCTGATAATACATAGCTTTGTTTTATGTGTGTTTCTGTTTAAAGACACTTTATTTGATATATATTGTTGATTCATTAACATTGCACTCATACCCAACAGTCCTAGCTCATGCCTAAAAGAAGCTTGCCTAGCATACATATTTTCTCTATAAGACACATCACAGCCCTCTTACCCTTAAAAATACTAGACAACACTTCAGGCTGCACTTGGGAGCCATTTTTAAACAGCAACATCACCAACAAATAGCACAGAAATGCGAAAAAGTGGCACTAAGTATACTACAAAAAAGACGTTTGTTGGAAGTATGAGAGCTGAAACAAGAAGGCAGGCTGTCACCTTGTTTGACCTTGCCTGAAACAGGTGCATAAGGCAACTCATATGTTTCACTGCACTGCACGACTGTGAACAACCTGAAAGCACTGTATTGATTTTAAGGTTATAAATAAATGTTAGTGAGTTGCTGAATTGGCAAATATGCAATGTTGGAATAATGAGGATCAACTGTATATAAAAAAAATACTTCTATATAAATATTGATATTATAAAATATGGTATCTATTTTTTTTTATTATAAATACTGCCGTGGGTTGCATGTGAATGACCTTCATAACCCTTTCCAGCCATCTTCATGTCCCCATTTATCAAGGTAGGGGGGTAAATTCTGTGATAATAAAAACTTACCTATCGCTAAAGCATGATGTTATGAAGCTCCACTCTTGCTGATTTAAATTAAATCTAAGAATGGGTACCCCTACTCTGTTGGCATGGAACAAATTCTGACTCACAGTGACCCTGTAGGACATAGTAGAACTGCCCCATAGGGTTTCCAAGGCTGTAAATCTCTATGGGAACAGATTGCCACATCTCTGAACCATCAATCTTTCACTTACCACCTGAGCTCTTAACCACTGAGACACTAGTGCTTCTTAAGAATGAGTGGTGTACACCATATATGATTATCAATCTATGGCGATATAATGGTTTCATTTTATATCTCTTGCCTCCTCCCTAACTCTAGCGCTCTGCATTTACTGACCATTGCCATTGAGTCAACTCCTACTCATAGTAACCCTATAGGACAGAGTAGAACTGTCCCATAGGGTTTCCAAACTACAGCTGGTGAATCTGAACAGCCAACATTTTGGTTACCAGCTGAGCTCTTAACCAGTGTGCCACCAGGGCCCCTCCACATTCACTAGCTGCAATTATATAATTGCTATTGAGGTAGCCCATTTTCATTAGAAAATAAAAGTGACATATTAAAATGTATGATAGATGAGATCCTTGTCATATAAAATACCAAATTCAAAAAGGCAACATACAATAAGATGGGTGTATTCATTCCTGGTGCTGAGTTGTTGGTGTTAGTAAAATGGGAAAGAATGACAAGTGACCTGTCAGAGAATAGAACTCATTCTACAGAGTTTGCAAATGAGGCAGAAGAATGTAAGAATGTACCTCATCAGCAAGTTAGCAACCACTTTGCTATTATCACCACTCTTCATGTTTCAGTTGGAATTTTTAAGCCATAAACAGCATTACATTCAACTGACTACATGTAAAGTATCTAAATGTACATTCCCTGCAACATACTGTTTCAGTGTTTTGTTTGTGTTCAGGCAGATTAAAACGGAAATGATGTGAGGCAAAGAATTCATTGTTTATTTCAGTGCCAGTGACTCAGCCATTTATCCTGCTACTCACCTGCAGTGCCCCCCACACTTTTTTTTTTTCTGTTTCCTATAAATACTTCTTCTCAGTTCTCCTTTGTTGTAACAAAGAAAGAGAAAAAAAAAAAAAGACAGTCAATACATCTAGCTTCTAACAGGCTCTTTTAATTTTTGCCATAGAACTTGGAATGAATCTAAGAATGAGAATGGCTGCACATATCAAAAAAAAAAAAATTTTTTTAACTGTCTTTTAGGCAGTTCAAAAATTTTTAATTCATTCATGGGTATAAATTTAATCTGAGAGAACTTTATGTTACATCCACGAGAAGGTAAGCGGGGTTGACGCAAGGAAGAATGTATGATTAAATTAATTTGACAATTGTTTTCAAGGTTTAAAGTATTGTACAAGTAGATGGGAAAAATAAAATGGGTTAAACTCAAACTGGGACCAATTCTGATAATTTACTTGGAGTTCACTTGAAAAAAACTGTTGCTGTTAGGTGCCGTCAAGTCAGTTCCCACTCATAGGAACTCTGTGTACAACAAAACAAGACACTGATCCTGAGCCAACCTCAAAATTGTTACCATGTTTGACCACATCATTGCAGCCAATGTGTCAATACATCTCACTGAGAGTTTTCTTTTTTTTTGTCACTATTTTACCAAGAATGATGTCCTTCTCCAGAGACTGATCCCTCCTGATAACATGTCCAAAGTATGTAAGACGTAGTCTTGCCATCCTTGCTTCTAAGGAACATTCTGGTTGTACTTCTTCCGAGACAGATTTTTTTTTTTTTTGGCAGTCCGTGGTATATTCAATATTCTTCGCCAACACCATAATTCAAAGGCATCAATTCTTCTTTGGTCTTCCTTATTCATTATCCAGCTTTCACAGGCATATGAGGACATTGAAAATACCCTGCCTTCAGTCGGGCACACCTTAGTCTCCAAAGTGATGTCTTTGCTTTTTTAACACTTTAAAGAGATCTTTTATAGCTGATTTGCCCAATGTGATGAGTCTTTTGATTTCTTCACTGTTGCTTCCGTTGGCATTGACTGTAAAACCAAGTAAATTGAAACCCTTGATAACTTTAATCTTTTCTCCAATTATCATGATGTTGTTTATTGGTCCAGTTGTAAAGGATTTTTTATTTCTTTATGTTGAAGTGTAATCCATACTGAAGACTGTAGTCTTCAATCTTCATCAATAAGTGCTTCAAGTCCCTTTCACTTTCAGCAGCCAAGGTGTGTCATTTGCATAAAGACGGTTTTTAATGAGTCTTCCTCCAATCCTGATGCCCCATTCTTCTTCATACAGTCCAGCCTCTCTATTTACTTAGCATACAGATTGAATAGGTATGGTGAAAGGATGCATCCCTGATGCACACCTTTCCTGATTTTAAACCACACAATATCCTCTTCTTCTGTTCAAACAACTGTCTCTTAGTCTATGCACAATTTCCTCATGAGCATGGTTAAGTGTTCTGGAATTCCCATTCTTCACAATGTTATCCATAATTTTTTATGATCCACACAGTTGAATGACTTTGCATAGTCAAAGAAAGCACAGGTAAACATCTTTCTGGTATTCTGGTATTCTCTGCTTTTAGCCAAGATCTATCAGATATCAGCAAATTTTAATTGTGTGTGATATTAATGATATTGTTTGATAATTTCCACATTTGGTTGGATGACCTTTTTTGGGAATAGGCATAAATATGGATCTCTTCCAGTCCATCGGCCAGGTAGCTGTCTTCCATATTTCTTGGCATAGCCGAGTGTGCACTTCCAGTGCTTCATCTGTTTGTTGAAATATCTCAACTGGTATTTTGCCAATTCCTGGAGCCTTGTTTTTCACCAATGCTTTCAATTCAGCTTGTACTTCATCCTTCAGTACCACTGGTTCTCAATCATATGCTGTTACCTGAAATGGCTGAACTTCAACCAATTCTTTTTGGTATAGTGACTCTGTGACTATGCGTATCCCTTCCATCTTCTTTTGATTCTTCCTGTGTCATTTAATATTTTCCCTGTAGAATCTTTCAATACTGCAACTCAAGGCATGAGTTTTTCTTCAGGTTTTTCAGCTTGAGAAATGCTGACAGTCCATGGTAAACTCAATATCCTTCAATATTCCTCATCAAAACTTTAATTCAAAGGCATTAATTCTTCTTTAGTCTTCCCTATTCACTGTCCAGCCTACTCATGCATATAAGGCAATTGAAAACACCATGGTTTGGGTCAGTCACACCTTAGCCCCCAAAGTCACATCTTTGCTTTTTAACACTTTAAACAGGTCTTTTGCAGCAGATTTGCCTAATGCAATGCGTTGTTTGATTTCTTAACTGCTGCATCCCTGTAAATTGATTGTAGATCCAAGTAAAATTAAACCTTTTACTTCAATCTTTTCTCCCTTTATCATGATGTTGCTCACTGGTCCAACTGTGAGGGTTTTTGTTTCCTCTGTGTTGATGTGTAATCCATACTGAAGGCTGTAGTCTTTGATCTTCCTCAGTAAGTGCCTCAAGTATTCTTCACTTTCAGCAAGCAAGGTTGTGTCATCTGCATATGGAGTTTGTTAATGGGTCTTCCTCCAATACCGATGCCATGTTTTTCTTCATATGATCAAACTTCAGGGATTATTTGCTCAGCATATAGATTGAATAAATATGGTGAAAGGATACAACTCTGATGCACATCTTTCCTGATGTACTGCTGCAACTTCTTTTGAATGATCTTCAGCAAATTTTTACTTGTGCTTGATATTAATGATATTGTTTGATAATTTCCACATTCTGTTGGATCACCTTTCTTTAGAACAGGTAAAATATGGATCTCTTCCATTCAGCTGACCAGTAGCTGTATTCCAAAATTCTTGTCATAGATGATTGAGTGCTACCAGCATTTCATCTATTTGTTGAAACGACTCAATCTGTATTCTGTTAATTCCTGGATCCTTGTTTTTTTGTGGACTTCCTTCATTAGTGTTTCATGGGTTAATTTTATTTTCGAGGTTGTCTCTAAATTCAAGTGAATTATACTCAAGGTCCCACTTTGGCTCTCACAGACTTGTCCAAATTTTCTTCAACTTGAACTTGAATAGAATCAATTAATGGTCTATTCGATAGTTGGTCCCTGGCTTTTTTTTCCGGCTGATAGTATTCATCTTTTCCATTGTCTCTTTCCACAGGTGTAGTCGATTTGATTCCTGTGTATCCCATCTGACGAGTTCTGCTTGTATAGTCACCATTTTAGTTGGTGTAAAAGGGTATTTGCAGTGAAAATTTGTTGATCTTACAAAATTCTATCATATACTCTCCGATGTCTATTCTATCACCAAGGCCATCATTTCTACCAATCTGTCTTCGTTTCCAACTTTTGAATTCCAATCACCAGTAATTATCAATGAATTTTGATTGCATGTTTCATCAATTTCATACTGCAGATGTTGGTAAAAATTTTCAAATTCTTCATCTTTGCCTTAAGTGATGAGTAGGTAAATTTTAATAATATTTATGTTAAGTGGCCTTCCTTGTAGGCATATGGATATTATCTTATCAATGACAGTGTTGTACTTCAGGATAGATCTTGAAATGTTCTTTTTGATGATGAATGCAATGCCATTCCTTTCCAATTTGTCATTCTCAGCATAGTAGACCACTTGATTTTCTGATCCAAAGTAGTCAATACCAGTCCATTTCAGCTCACTAATGCCTAGGATATTTATGTTTTACATTCCATTTCATTTTTGACAACTTTCAATTTTCTAGATTCATATTTTGTACACTTCATGTTCCAATTATTATTGGATGTTGCAACAATTTCATCTCATTTTGAGTCATGCCACATCAGCAAATGAAAGTAACCACATCTCTATACAACTACTTAGATTCTTACACACACACACACACACACACACACACATATATATCTACTACTAGCTGAAAGGTTGGTGCATCAAAACTACCCAGAGGTGCCTCGGAAGAGAGGCCTGGCAACCTGCTTCTGAAAGGTCATGGCCTTGAAAATCCAATGGAGCAGTTCCACTCTGAACATGACTAGGGGTCACCAGGAGATCTAATCAATCCAATGGCAACTAGCACTGATTCATATATAGTCCTTCTACTTTAGTAAATTTTCATGAAAGAACATTTCCTTCATTATTCAACACTACATAAGCCCCTAGTAGAGGGAAACATGTACTTTACTGGGACAAGTAGCCTCCTGAGAAACCTGAGAAGGGAAAAGTGGTTGTGGGTTCCTTCTGTCCTAAGATTCAATAAACGAAAAATAAAAAGAGAAAAAAGACCCATTGCCATCGGGCTAGACTCCATCCACGTCATTATGGTTGACTCTACTTTGAGGAGGCAGCTCTTCCCAAGTCATATTTTGAATACATTCCAACCTGAGAGGCTCATCTTCTGGCACTCTATCAGCAATGTTCTGCTTCTATTCATAAGATTTCCACTGGCCAATTTTTCAGAAGTAGACTGCCAGGTCCTTCTTCTAGCCTGTTTTAGTCTGGAAGCTCCTTTAAAAGCTGTCCACCAAGGGTGACCATGCTGGTATTTGAAATACCAGTGGCAAAGCTTCTAGTATCACAGTGACAGACAAGCTACCACGGTATGACAAACTGACAGATACGTGGTGGTATATGCATAATTGTTGTTAGTTGCCACCGGATTGATTAGATCTCCTGGTGGTTAAGTGCTACAGCTGCTAACCAAATGGTCAGCAGTTCGAATCCGCCAGGCGCTCCTTGGAAACTTTATGGGGCAGTTCTACTCTGCCCTATAGGGTGGCTATGAGTCGGAATCGACTTGACGGCACTGGGTGGGTGGGTGGGTGACCCCTAGTCATGTTCAGAGTAGAACTGCTCCATTGGATTTTCAAGGCCATGACCTTTCAGAAGGAGGTTGCCAGGCCTCTCTTCCGAGGTACCTCTCGGTAGTTTTGATCCACCAACCTTTCAGCTAGTAGTAGATATATATGTGTGTGAATGTGTGTGTGTGTGTGTGTGTAAGAATCTAAGTAGTTGTATAGAGATGTGGTTACTTTAATGTTGCCAATATTATGATATACATATTTCTTATTCTTTAGCCTCTTAATGTACAGTTACATCAATTTCAATCATTTGTATTTCAGACAATACTATAATAAACAACAGGGTGTATCTTCTCATATACCCATTCCAGGGTAATCCTTTGGTCATGAAGAGGTATCATGAGGCACCGATTAGCAGCACTAACTTCTGATGCCAGTCAGACCTATTCAAATACAATAGTCTCATAAACATAGATACAATAAACTTAAGCAGATAAAGAAGCTAGCACACCATAATTAACTTAGATATTGCAGACATGGAAGTTTGTTCATCAATAGAAAATCTTTAAATATATTTTGATATATTAAAGGAGAAAAAAATTACGATTTCCAGAAATTCAGAAAAAAAAAAAAAAGATATGAATGAAATTCAACAATCATAAAATTAACTCTTAACAAGCTTGAAGTAGGGAAATTCACAACTTGGTAAATCATATTTATAAGAATTTATAATAATCTGTGCAAAAATAATCTGTATATCGGAAATATTAAAAGTGCACTTTTTAAGATGCAGAACATATTAAGGGAGACTGCTATTAGTACTTGTATACAACGTTTCAATGGAAATATATTCCAGAGCAATTTTTTTTAACCAACTCGATGGCAATGGGTCTTTTTTCTCTTTTTGTTTTTTGTTTATTGAATCTTAGGACAGGATGCACCCACAACCACTTTTCCGTTTTCAGGTTTCTCAGGCGGCTACTTGTCCCAGTAAAGTACATGTTTCCCTCCACTAGGGGCTTACGTAGTGTTGAATAATGAAAGAAATGTTCTTTCATGAAAATTTACTAAAGTGGAAGGGCTATATATGAATCAGTGCATCCAGGAAGTATGATTGCGTTAAACTTTTGTTTCTTTTGGCTTTTGTATAGCTAGGTAAGCCTTGTAAGCAATGTTTATGGTTTCCTGTGTGATAGTTAGAGAGCTCTGGTAGGTTTGTGTTTTGGGTGTGTGTGTGTGTGTGTGTGTGTGTGTGTATGTATGTGTGTGTGTGTGATATTTAGAAAGCCAAGGATGCCCAACGGAACCAAATGAAAGGAACCCACAATGAATCGTGCCTCCCATGATCCTTACGACAAGGGTGTCCCACAATTATGGTGCCGGAGAACCACCGATGATACATGGGAACGTGTAATCCCAAATAATATTTCTCATAATCCATACTAAAACCAAACCAATCCTGTTGCCATCAAGTTGATTCAAACTCATAGTGACCCTGTAGGACAAAATAGAACTGTCCCACAGGGTTTCTGATGAATGGCTGTAAGTTCGAACTGCTGACCCTTTTTTTAGCAGCCTAATGCTTAATGAAGGTGCAACCAGGCTCCATAAATATAATCCATATTACCAACCAAAAATGTAAATAATCCACTAATCTGACACATTCCACTAATGAAAACACATGTCATGAACAAAAAATTCACAACACAAAAAAATTAAGTCTTGAAATGTTGTTGTTCTTGTTAGGTGCCATTGAGTCAATTCACACTCATAGAGACCACATGTACAACAGAATGAAACACTGTCTGGCCCTAGCCATCCTCACAATCCTTGCCATGCTTGAGCCCATTGTTGCAGCCACTGTGTCAATTCATCTCACTGAGGGTCTTCCTCTCTTTCATTGATCCTCTAACCTACCAGCCATGATGTCCCTCTCCAGGGATTGATCCCTCTTGATAACGTGTCCAAAGTATTTCAGGTGTAAATAAATTATATATTTCTAATGTTAGGAATATAATCTTGAAATATTAGGAATATAAATACTATGAAGAAACAAAACTTTTATTAATTGAAGACAATTAGATTGATGAACGCCTACATGGCAAACAAAAAAAAGGAGACATTTTACAATTACCAAAAGAAATATTTAAATACTTAAAAATGTTTACATTTTTAGATATAAATAAGATCAATATATGAAAGTCAATTTCATTTCTGTAAGTCAGCAATGGAAAATATGCAGTAGCCAGGAATATAATAAAAATTTTTCAGTCCTTTATGGCATAAAATCATAAAGCTTTAGTGAAAGACACGAAAGAAGGCAATTGAGTAGAAGGACATTTCATGTTCTTGGGTAGAAGCGATCAAATCATGGTTAATGATGCAATAATGCCGTACAATTTCCATGTGAGAGTGACAGAGGATAGTGGATGCTACCCTTGCTCAGAATCTGGTGTTACATATCCTACCTTCAACTGTCAGGAAAACATAATAATGAGGCTCTTCTAAGTGGAAAAGAGGTTGAAAAAGTATAAAAGTGAAGAATAACTAGAACTGACATTAATCAAATATGTGTAGACAGATGTTTTATTCTGACCCCATCTAACTTTCATCAACTGTAAAGACTTCAGTTTTGTTTTTAAATAAACAATACAACTATAGTTGCATATATAGATATAAATATTAGTGGGGCTTTACCAAGAAGTTTTTTTACAACAGGCAGCCTCATAAATTTCTAGTTGTAAGATAATAAGTAATATTCAAGAAAGATAACGTAATGACGTAATACTAAAACACTTGCTAAGTTCACCATCTTATTCACCTTTTTGGTCAAATGTTATCATCATCATAATATGTTTTAAACACTTTTTTTTTTCTTTTTTTAAAGAATATATGTCTTAAATGTTACAAATATAGTATGGTAGAATCAGCCTGGTCTTGCTATTATTTAAAGGTATTCAATTATTTTCACTTAGTCTTTACTTCCTTTGCGTTGTAATAATGGTGAGGCATACTTACACAGAGGTGAAACTAAAAAATCCATTGCGGTTAAGTTGATTCCCACTCATAGCAATCCTACAGGACAGAGTAAAACTAAGTCTTCATGGAAGCAGACTGCCACCTCTTTTCTTCCACGGAGTGGCTGGTGGGTTCCAAATGCCAATCTTTGGTTAGTGGCCCAGTACTTTAATCACTGTGCCACCAGGGCTCCTTATACAGTGGTGAACACATGGTATATATTCAGTCCATACTCAGTGCATCCTTGGCCATTGATTAGCACAAACATATTAGATCAGGTACCAGAAAAATAATGGTGTAATTCATTATTTGACTGCATTTTTTTATCTAATCAAATATATTTACTTATTTGTTTTAAATTCACTTCTGAATCAAGTCACTTAACAGATTTATTTCTAAAAATGTACAAGACTATGGCTAGTGACCTTGCTTCATAGCTTACTCTCATTCCTGATATTTGCATCCCAGATTCATGTACAAAATGACATCTTAAAAAAAAATAGATAAATAAAAGTATAGTTATAAATGTTCAAAGATAACAAATATAGTAAATTCTGATCCTAGAAGTGATTACATGCAATGGGAGGGGACTTCTCAGAAATCAATTCTATATTCACATCCTGCCTGGCACTGCCTACAGAGGAGGTACCATGATTATCATGGGACAACTCAAGTTTTAAGAGACAAGAAGTTAACCCAGTTAATCAGTCATACAATTGCATCAAAATTAAATACAGCTGGCAGAGAAGTAGAGGCACTGATAACAGATGCAGAGACAGTTCAAGGGCCAGGTATTGATGCCCAACATTAATTATGGGAACAAGAAGATAACAAAGTAAATGTCACCCAACAGTTTCAGGAATTTCAGCATGAAGGAAATGGAAGTTTTGGTCAAGTGCGAGAAATATGCTACTGTTGCTCATAACATTCCCTTCAATAACCACAAAGTCATAATGGGAAGAGTCACCCAGGTGGCCATGAGGAACACCAAGTCTAAAGCCAGGCTATGCAGCAAAGCAATTCAATAGTCACCATAATGTGCACCTTATATATGTGTTAACTAAAGTGATATTTCTACCACCTACAGCCATTTTTTGCTTTTAGTTTTCAATCTTTTGGCTCTCTTTCACAACACCTTGTAGTGTTGATTCTGATCTATAACTATTCCACAGTATGTTCAGTTTGAAAGGTATACGTAAAGCCCATTTTATCCAGTCTCCTATCTGAACGAGTCCATCCGTACTCCTGAAGTTCCCACAATGTTATAGATCAGCTCTGGTAAAAGGAGAAAAAAAAAAACCTAGGCTTTGTTATCAGTGCCAACTAGGCTCTGTGTATGAGCTTTAATCAATTTAACAGCCTTGCAACTCATGACAAACCATCATTGCTAGCTTCAATTCTGAATAACAGTCATATTAACTGGTATTCCTTATAGGCATATGGATATTATTCTATCACCGACAGTGTTGTACTTCAGGATAGATCTTGAAATGCCTTTTTTTTTTTTTGATGATGAATGCAACACCATTCCTCTTCAAGCTGTCATTCCTGGCATAGTAGACCATATGATTGTTGGATTAAAAAACGCCAATACCAGTTCATTTCTGCTCACTAATGCCTAGGGTATTGATGTTTATGCATACCATTTCATTTTTGACAACTTCTAATTTTCCTAGATTCAAACTTCATACATTCCATGTTCTGATTATCAAAGCACGTTTGCAGCTGTTTCTTCTCATTTTGAGTCTTGCCACATAAATAAATAAAGGTCCCAAAAGCTTGACTCCCTCCACATCACTAAGGCCGACTCAACTTTGAGGAGGCAGCTCTTCCCCAGCCGTATTATGAATCTCTTCTAACCTGAGGGGCTCATTTTCTAGCACTATACCAGAGAGTATTCTGCTGCTATTTATAAAGTAAATTAAAGCACCGAACACTAAGGCCAATGATGAAGAAATTGAAGATTTTTCCCAACTCCTGCAGTCTGAAATTGATCAAACATGCAATCAAGATGAATTGATAATTACTGGGGATTGGAATCCAAAAAAAAGGAGGATTGGTACTTGGAAAATATGGGCTTGGTGATAGAAATGATGACAAAGCTCTTATGATAGAATTTTGCAAGACCAATAATGTTTTCCCCCATATGTCTGTCAGTTTGTCGTACTGTGGGGGCTTCCGTGTTGCTGTGATGCTGGAAGCTGTGCCACTGGTATTCACATACCAACAGGGTCTCTTATGGAGGACAGGTTTCAGCTGAGCTTTCAGACTAAGACAGGCTAGGAAGAAGGACCCGGCAGTCTACTTCTGAAAAGCATTAGCCAGTGAAAACCTTATAAATAGCAGCGGAACATTGTCTGATATAGTGTTGGAAGATGAGCCCTCCAGGTTGGAAGGCACTCAAAAGATGACTGGGGAAGAACTGCTTCCTCAAAGTAGAGTCGACTTTAATAACATAGCTGGAGTAAAATTTTAGGGACCTTCATTCGCTGATGTGGCATGACTCAAAATGAGAAGAAAAAGCTGCAAACATCCATGAATAATCGGAACATGGAATGTACGAAGTATGAATCTAGGAAAATTGGAAATCGTCAAAAATGAAATGGAATGTATAAACATCGATATCCTAGGCATTAGTGAGCTGAAATGGACTGGTATTGGCCATTTTGAATCGGACAATCATATAGTCTACTATGCTGGGAATGACAACTCGAAGAGGAGTGGTGTTGCATTCATCATCAAAAAGAACGTTTCAAGATCTATCTCTGCATCTGGCAGTTCCCTGTCGATATACTGCTGCAGCCGTTTTTGAATGATCTTCAGCAAAATTTTGCTTGCGTGTGATATTAATGATATGTTCTATAATTTCCACATTCGGTTGGATCACCTTCCTTGGGAAAAGGCATAAATATGGATCACTTCCAGTCAGTTGGCTAGGAAGCTCTCTTCCATATTTCTTGGCATAGACAAGTGAGTGCCTCCAGCACTGCATCTGTTTGTTGAAACATCTCAATTGATATTCCATCAATTCCTGGAGCCTTGTTTTTCACCAATGCCTTCAAAGCAGCTTGGACTTCTTCTTTCAGAACAAGACCAGAGCCTGACTTTGGAACAGATCATCATTTGCTCATATTCAAGTTCAAGTTGAAGATGAAGAAAATCAGAATCAGTCCACAAGAGCCAAAGTATGACCACGAGTACATCATACCTGTCAATCCACCAACAAGGTGGACTGACACAGTGGCTGCAACAACGAGCTCAAGCATAACAATGACGGTAAAGATGTCTCAGGACTGGGCAGTGTTTCATTCTGTTGTGCATAGGGTCACTATGAGTTGGAACCAACCCAACGGCACCTAACAACAACAACATATCCTACCTGAATTAAGAGACCATCTCAAGAATAAATTTGATGCATTGAACACTAATGACTGAAGACCAGATGAGTTGTGGAATGATATCAAGGACATCATACATGAAGAAAGCAAGAGGTCATTAAAAATAAAAGACCAAGATGAATGTCAGGAAAAACTCTGAAACTTGCTCTTGAATGTCATGTAGCTAAAGCAAAAGGAAGAAAGGATGAAGTAAAAGAACTGAACAGAAGATTTCAAAGGGCAGTTCGAGAAGACAAAGTGAAGTGTTATAATGAAGTGTGCAAAAACCTGGGGGTAGAAAACCAAAAGGTAAGAACACTCTCACCATTTCTCAAGCTGAAGGAACTGAAGAAAAAATTCAAGCCTTAAGTTGCAATATTGAAGGATTCTATGGGGAAAATATTAAATGATGCAGTAAGCATCGAAAGAAGACGTAAGGAATACATACAGTCACTATACCAAAAAGGATTGGTTGACATTCAGCTATTTCAGGAGGCAGCATATGATCAAGAGCTGCTGACACTGAAGGATGAGGTCAAAGCTGCGCTGAAGGCATTGGCAAAAAATAAGACTCCAGGAGTTGACAGGATACCAATTGATATGTTTCAAAAAACATGCAGCACTGGAAGTGCTCACTCATCTATGCCAAGAAATTTAGAAGACTGCTACCTGTGCAATCGCCTGGAAGAGATCCATATTTGTACCCATTCCACAGAAAGCTGATACAACAGAATTCAGAAATTCCAGAAGAATATCAATAATATCACACACAAGTAAAATTTTGTGAAGATCATTCAAAAGAGATTGCAGCAGTACATTGACAGGGAAATGCCAGAAATTCAAGCCAGATTCAGAAAAGGAATATCATTGCTGATGTCAGATGGATCATGGCTGAAAGATGAGAATACCAGAAAGATGTTTACCTGTGTTTCATTCACTATGCAAAGACACTCAACTGTGTGGGTCATAGCAAATTATAGATAGCATTTCAAAGAATGTGAATTCCAAAACACTTAATTGTGCTCATGAGGAACCTTTACATAGACCAAGAGGCAGTTGTCCAAACAAAAAAAGGCTATACCGTGTGGTTTAAAATCAGGAACGATGTGCATCAGGGTTGTATCCTTTCACCATATTTATTCAATCTGTATGTTGAGCAAATAATCCAAAAAGTTGGACTATGTAAAGAAGAATACAGCATTTGGATTGGAGGAAGACTCATCAACAACCTGTGATATGCAGATGATACAACCTTACTTGCTGAAAGTCAATAGGACTTGAAGCACTTACTGATAAAGATCAAAGACCATAGCCTTCAGTACGTGTTACACTTCAACATAAAGTGAAAAAAAATATCCTCACAAGTGAACCAGTAAGCAACATCATGATAAATGGAGAAAATACTGAAATTGTCAATGATTTCTTTTTACTTGGATCCACAATCAACACCCATGGAAGCAGCAATCAAGATTTCAAAGGACGCATTTCATTGGGCAGATGTGTTACAAAAGACTTCTTTAAAGTGTTAAAAAGCAAAGATGTCACCTTAAGGACTAGAGAGCTCCTGATTCAAGCCATGGTGTTTTTAATCGCTGCATATGTATGTGAAAACTGGACAATAAATAAGGAAGGCTGAAGTAGAATTGATGTCTTTGAATTATGGTGTTGGCAAAGACTATTGGATGTATCATAGACTGCCAGGTGAATATACAAATGTGACCTGGAAGAAGTATACCCAAAATGCTCACTAGAAGTAAGGATGGTGAGACTTCATCTCACATACTTTGAACATGTTATCAGGAGGGACTAGTCCCAGGAGAAAGACAACATGCTTAGTAAAGTAGAAGATGAACAAAAAAGAGGACGATCCTCAAGGAAATGCATTGACACAGTGGCTACATTAATGGGCTCAAGCATAACAACAATTGTCAGGATGGTTTAGGACAGGCTTGGTTTTGTTCTGTTGTACATAGGGTCATTATGATTCGGAACAGACTGGAGGGCACCAAACAACAGCTTCAATTTGCTCTTTGTGGTTCCTAGGCAGTGTAAGTGGAAAAAATGAGGAATCCCTCCTTCCTATCTCTTACAACTTTTACAGTGAGCTAAAATATCATTCTACCATCTTTAACCATTCACTTTATGCCTTTTCTTAAAAGGAAATATAACATGGAATGCTACACAAATAAATCCCTCTTCAGGTCATTGGAAGGAGCTATCAGGTGTCTCTTATGTCAACTCTACATCAATTTCTTAAACCTAGTTTTCTATTCTGTTTATGAGATAATTTTAGGTGGTTCAGGGGTAAGGAACTGAGTATAATTTTGATAACTTTGGAGAGTTAATTTGTTTATAAAATAATATTTGTCAGTAATTTGTGATATGTGTTTTTTTTTTTTTTTTTTTTGTAACTGCACTCGGGTAAATTTTGGTTGAGTGTGGACATGGCAAAATCATCATGTGGTATCTGTGTAAAAATTTTTGGAAGCACTTCTTGTACAATGTTTCCATACATTATCCTGGCCAGTATTATGCCAAAAAAAGAAAAAAATTCTAGCTGTAATAAATGAAGTTTTTTTTGTTTAGGCTCAAAAAAATATATATATAATAATCAATTGCAATGTAAGCATAATTGATTGTGCTCATGAAGAACCTGTACACAGATCAAGAAGCACTTGTTTGCACAGAACAAGGGGATACTGAGTGGTTTAAAGTCAGGAAAGGTGTGTGTCAGGGTTGTATCCTTTCACCATACCTATTCAATCTGTATGCTGAGCAAATAATCTGAGAAGCTGGACTATATGAAGAAGAACGGGGCATCAGCATTGGAGGAAGGCTCATTAACAACCTGCATTATGCGGATGACATAATCTTACTTGCTGCAAGTGAAGAGGACTTGAAGCACTTACTGATGAAGACTAAAGACCACAGCCTTCAGTATGCATTACACCTCAACAGAAAGAAAACAAAAATTCTCACAACTGGACCAATAAGGCACATCATGATAAATGGAGAAAAGATTGAAGTTGTCAAGAATTTCATTTTACTTGGATCCACAATCAACATCAACACCCATGGAAGTAGCAGTCAAGAAATCAAAACACTCATTGCATTGGGCAAATCTGCTGCAAAGGACCTCTTTAAAGTGTTGAAAAGCAAACATCACCTTGAAGAGTAAGGTGCACCTGATCCAAGCCATGGTATTTTCAATTGTCTCATATGCATGTGAAAGCTGGACAATAAATAAGGAAGACCAAAGAATTGATGCCTTCGAATTGTGTTGTTGGTGAAGAATACTGAATATACCACGTAGTGCTGAAAGAACAAACAAATCTGTCTTGGAAGTATAACCAGAATGCTCCTTAGAAGCAAGGATGGCGAGACTGTCTTATATACTTTGGATGTGTTGTCAGGAGGAATGAGTCCCTGGAGAAGGACATCATGCTTGGTAAAGTAGAGTGTCAGCGAAAAGGAGGAAGACCCTCAAAGAGACGTATTGACAAAGTGGATGCAACAGTGAGCTCAAGCATAACAAGGATCGTAAGGATGAAGCAGGACTGGGCAGTGTTTTGTTCTGTGGTACATAGGGTCGCTATGAGTTGGAACTGACTCAATGGCACCTAACAACAACACAAAGTAAGAGATTTTAAAATCCTAAAGAATCACATATAAGATCTATTTCATTCCCACAAGGATTGAAACAGTAGAAAAATAGACAAGAATATAATTCCCCAGGAGTCTATGGTTTCAGAAGGTAGAGAAAAAGTAACTGCCAAAAATGTGAAGAAGCATAACATGCTGTCAGACAAGGAAGAAAAGGTTCAAGTCAGAGGGCATGGCCCTTTTGAACACATCTTTTTTTCTTGACTTAGCCACTGCAGGAAAATGTGCGTTCTAAATGTCCCACACATCCATCAAACGTTGTAATGCCCTTTCTAAACTGAAAGTCTGGCAGGTAGTCTTTTCAGCATGTATTATAGAACAAGGTCCTAAGAAATAAGTTAAATTTATATGTAATGTTATTCTCAATATTTTAACACATAGCTGTCACAAATAACATCATTTAGTCACAATTCATTCAATACATGAAACACATTATTTTTTTCATATAGCATGTAATTTTGCCACTAGGCCTTAAAGGACAGAGTTCAGAATGTCAGCAGAGCATTACGCATCTATTATTAACTGCAGGTTTTACACCTTGATTCTCTTTAACACCCTGACATGAAAGATTTATCTCACTGCTCATTTCATATACATGTATGGATATATGCTTTTGTGTATGTGAGTGTATGTATTACATACACATGCCACCCACAGATATACATGTATGTGTGAAAATATGTTGTTGTCGTTAGGGGACTTTGAGTTGGTTGCAAGTCACAGTGGCCCTATGCACAACAGAAGGAAACACTGCCTGGTCCTGCACTATCCTCACAGTTGTTGCTATGTCTGAGCCCATTGTTGTAGCCACTATGTCAATTCATCTTGTCAAGGGTCTTCCTCTTTTTCACTGACCTTCTACCTTACAAAGCATGATGTTCTTCTCCAGGGTCTGGTACCTCCTGTTAATGTGTCCAAAGTGCGTGACACGAGCATACTGGCTGTACTTCTTCCAAGACAGACTTGTTCGTTCTTTTGGCAATCCATAGTATATTCAATATTCCTCACCAACACCAAAATTCAAAGGCATCATTTCTTCTTGGTCTTCTTTCTTTGTTATCCACCTTCTGCATTCATATGAAGCGATTGAAAACAATACA
The DNA here is from genome assembly GCF_030014295.1 of Loxodonta africana. Taxonomy (NCBI): domain Eukaryota; kingdom Metazoa; phylum Chordata; class Mammalia; order Proboscidea; family Elephantidae; genus Loxodonta; species Loxodonta africana. The sequence continues at coordinate 22,662,085 of NC_087343.1, forward strand.
GTTTGGGCCAGGTGTACATTAGTCCTCAAAGTAATATCTTTGCTTTTCGACACTTTAGAGAGGTCTTTTGCAGCAGATTTGCCCAATGCAATATGTTGTTTGATTGACAACTTCAATCTTTTCTCTGTTTTTCATGATGTTGCTTATTGGTCCAGTTGTGAGGATTTTTGTTTTCTTTATGTTGAGGTGTAATCCATACTTGAGGCAGTAGTCTTTGAGCTTTGTCAATAAGTGCTTCAAATCCTCTTGGCTTTCAGCAAGGAAGGTTGTATTTTCTGCATATCACAGGTTGTTAATGATGCGGCAATCTTCTTCACCCAGTCCAGCTTCTTGAATTATTTGCTCAGCATACAGATTGAATAAGTATGGTGAAAGGATACAACCCTGACACACACCTTCTCTGATTTTGAACTAGGCAGTATCCCCTTGTTCTGTTCTAAGAACTGACTCTTGGTCTATGCACAGGTTCTGCACGAGCACAACTAAGTGTTCAGGAATTCCCATTATTCCCAACGTTATTCATAATTTGTTATGATCCACACAGCTGAATGCCTTTGCATAGTTAATAAAACACAGGTAAACACACATACATTTGTATACATACATACGTATGTGTGTGTGTGTGTGCGTATATATATATACATAATCTGTTTGTTGTTCTTAGTTGCCATTGAGTCAATTTTATCTCAAGATAACCCACATGTGCAGAGTATAGGATTTTCAAGGCTGTGGCCTTTTGAACGCAGATCTCCAGACTTGTCTTACAAGGCACCTGTTTATGTGTTCAAACTGTCAACTTTTCAGCTAGTAATCATGCACTTAACTATTTGTGCCACTCAGGGAATTCCTAATGTCTGAGCGTATATAATGTCAGCATTTAACATTTTTTCTGTTAAAATTTTTTTGTTGTTACACTATTTTGTTCTGTGTTGCAGAGAAGGTTCTGATACGTGCCTGTTCTTCACTTGTAGATGACTTGCTTTTTCTTTCACCTTATTGCATACTTACTTTCTTTTCTGTTAACATTGAATTTCCACATTTGACCAGTTATGTTGGGAAAGAAGAGCATTTCTAACCAAACACTCCTAAAAACAGCATATTTTACTTCTTTCATTATCATGTAGCCAAGGTTCGCTTTTCCTATCATGGATATCTAGCCTTTTGTTCAAGTATTTTTTTCTCTACATACCTTCATATTTTGTCTTTTTTAACAAAATTAAATTAAGTGTATTTCTATCAAATTTCATTTCTGTCTCTGAAACATGGTTTCCCACTGTATGTATTCTGTTCCTTAAAATTCCTAATTTATTTATGATTTCCGAAACAATTGTTCTATGGTTACTGAACATGTTTTCTGAGGGCTCCCATTTACCAATTGAATCATAAATCTTTATTCTTATGTTTCATCTTTTGTTTCACTGAATCCTGCTCTTACTAACTTGTTCCGTATCTTGGTGCTGCTGTGAGAAATTTCCTCCTGCTCTTCGGTAATATTTCCTCCAAAGCTGGATTATTTTTGGCTGCCTTTTGCACATTATATTCAGCCCTTTCTTTTAATTTCAATTTTCCCATTTTCCAGTTGTGTTACAGTTTTGATACTGTGTTGATGACTCCTGGATGTATTGGAGATCTGCTTACTTAATTAATAAGGTAATGTTTGACTCACATTACGTACGTTAGAGCTTCCTGTGATGACAATATGAAAAGAAGAAGAACTTCCCTGTGACTTTGATCCATCTTCTTTACAAACCCCAGGCTCTGCCCTCATTTCTGTGATTTATTTCCAAACTGGTTGGGCTTTGTGAAACTTTCCTATGGGGATGTGATCAGACTTTGAATCTGTCTTAAAATTCCTTCTGCATGTTTGGAAACACAAATATCATTTTTAAAAATCTACCATCATATTTTGTTGGTTTTATTAACAAAAAAAGCACTTAGTAAAATTACCTTTTTTTTTTTATTATAGGATTACACGTACAAAACATGCATTGCATTTCGTATTATTATGAAAGCTATTGTACATTTAAGACAGCAATATTAATTCAATAATAGTAATTGTAATAGGAAGAAGGAGGAAATGGGAAGGTAAAGATGAGGAGGAGAAGAAGTTGAAGAAGAAGGAGGACCAGGAGGTGAGGGATAGGAAGAGGCAGAGGGAGAGGGAGAGGGAGACGAAGAAGATAGACAAGGAGAGGAGGAGAAGGAGGAGGATTAAGGAGGAAGGAGAAAAAAAAACAGGGAGTGTCCTAAGTCCTTTATCTACACTATCATTAATTTCTAAAAAGAACATTACATGCCTTTATGGTTCTCATTTTGCAGAGTAAAACAAAAGAAAAGTTATAAAGGTAAATGAGAAAAGAAAATGGTGGAGCTGTATTTTCATACCAAGCAATAGGATATCTGAGGCTATATTGGTTGCTTACTACCATGCTATATACAACATCTTTTAAAGATCCTTATTCCCTTTTTTCTCTGTGTGTGTGTGTGTTTTGTTTTGTTTTCACTAAGGAGAACACTCATGGCGTATAGTTCTTCATAGCACTGAGGATAAAATTTCCAGACTCATACATACTTACATACCTTGTTTCTATCAATTCTCAGCAAAATATTTTTTTTTTTTTACTATTTCAATGTCAGAAGTGGAAAAGCTAAACACAATTATTTTATTTCCCCTTACACCTCTTTACTAATATTCAGGAATATTAGTGAGAATTCTGAAGACTTTTCAGAAGATTTTGTTCATTTTTCATAAAAGGTGATAAAGTTAGATAACTCAACACCTCTCTCCTGCTCACATTTTGAATACTGACTCATGCCATTTTTCTTGCTTGGTTTTCTTCATGAGCTTTTTTTATCCTTTCCATCATTTTTAGTATATTTTTCTTCGTGTCGTTCATCTCATTAAATACTCTGAGTGTTATACTTCATGCAACCTAATCCCAGAATTGACTGTTTTCTAATTTTAAAATGAGTTTTCAGAGCAAATTTCAAAATGACACAGTTAAATTATTTCAGAACACTTATGTTGATTTAAAATGTAACAAAATAATTTAAAATTTTGAATCAATACCAACTTTAATAAAAAATACATAAACTAGACCATAATTGAAATTCTGCCCTCATTTTCCAAATGTAGTTATCTACTCTAAAGGTGTGTTATTCTCTTGAGTGTGCTTCAAATGTTTTCATCCTTGTGAAAACTTGTCAGAAATATAATTTATTCACATGTTCTGATCCCCATCGATAGGCTATAACTTACTGTTACATATTGCCACCAAGTTAAATTAGATGTGTGTTCTGTCAGCCATCAACCTGTCAATTCATATTACATGAAAAAAAATTATGTTTACAGGAACACTACATTTTTTATTTAAACGAATTTATTTTAAAATGCCATTTAAAATACTTCCAAATATAAATTATTACTATACATAAACTAAATTTTTTAGCTTTTAGTTTTCCTTTTTTTTTGTTTTTGCTATAAGCAAAAGAAAAATAACAAGTAATGAAGAATGTTACCAATATATAAAATATTCTGTGTGTACGTGTGATGTATAGAAACCCTGGTGGCATAGTGGTTAAGTGGTAAGGTTGCTAACCAAAAGGTTGGCAGTTCAAATCCACCAGGCAATCCGTGGCAGTTCTACGGGACAGTTCTGTTCTGTCCTGTAGGGTCTCTATGAGTCGGAATCGACTTGACAGCAACAGGTTTTTGGTTTGGTGTGGTGTATATATTACTTTTGTTGCTATATAATATACAGATGGCAAAACTTCATCTACCAGAGAGAATTTTATAATTCTGTAAGTAAAAAGATAACATTCTGCTTTGATCCACTAGTGTCTATTATTTGTGATTTAATTTCATTAGTGAATAGATACAGATAAGTTTGTTCATTTTCAGTATTCATTAGCTTCCAGATATTAACATTTTACCCCAAACTTCAAGTACAAATCAGAAATGCCTCAAGTCGAGAAACGCTTAGTGATGTTCACTGTATTCAAAACCCCCTCCTCATATGGTTCATAGCACCAGTACTACATACTTCTCAGCATATTATCTTGGGAAGGAGTAACAATTAATCAGTGCCATTTTGGAACTATATGGTTTTAACGGTTAGCTTATTTTATCCATGAGTAAAATAAAGTTATGCTAGACTGTGAATTAACGTATTTTATTTCCTGGAAAAAAAATCAATCAAAACTCCAAACAACATACCAGCAAAAGAAGCAATTTATACAAGGACATTTTAACTATAAAGGCCCATCTAAGCAAAAATGTTTATAGCTGCATGCATAGGCACTGTAATCGGTATAAAATTTTAATAGGTGAGCAGAAACTAACCTCTCTGGTCAGTAATGCTTCTATCTGAATAAATATTTGAAACGCCAGGTATAAAACTGTCCATGGATTGAATTATGTCCCCCCCAAAATATATCAGCTTGGTTAGGCCATGTGTGGTTGTCCTCCATTTTTTACTTTTCCTATGTGTTATAAATCATAATCTTTGCCTGGTTAAAAGTATTAGGCTGGGATTACAACAACACCCTTACCCAGATCACCTTCCTGAGCCAACATAAAGGGAGTTTCCCTGGCATTAGCCTGCACCACCTTTTATCTCTCAAGAGATAAAAGGAAAGAGAAGCTAGCAGAGAGTTGGGGACCTCATACCACCAAGAAAGCAGTACCAGGAGCAGAGCGTGTCCTTTAGACCTGGAGTCCCTGCGCCTGAGGAACTCCTCGACCAGGGGAAGATTGATGACAAGGAATCTTCCTCCAGAGCCCAGAGAGAGAAAGCTGTTCCCTGAAGATGAAACCCTGAATTTGGACTTGTAGCCTACTAGACCGTGAGAGAATAAATTTCTCTTTGTTGAAGCCATCCACTTGTGGTATTTCTGTTAGAGCAGCATTAGATAACCAAGACAAAAACATTCCCCATTGCTGAGCATTAAGAAAATTTTGTTTTGTTTTGTTTTGTTTTATTCTGTGTGGATTTGCCTGTATCAAAGATACTGAGGAACAGAGAACACAACAGAGTAGACGTCAGTAGAGTCTATGGATTTTATTTTTTTTTCCCTCAGAGCCATGCAGATAAGGTCTGAGGAAAATTAGGTGCTGTAAAGTGAAGAGTTAAAGGAAGACAAATCTGAGAGTCCTTTGAAGAAGTATGGGACTAAGGCCTAATATTCCAAGCTCTGGTCCAGAAATAACCACTTCCCATTATTTTCCCATTAGTGTCTCAAGAAAGATGTCTAGACAGAGGTCAAAGTCAAATAAAGGTGTACATTACTGATAAGTTTTGGAAAGTTTTGGGCATTTCTGAGGCCTAAAGACATGATATGCAATAGAGTCCAGATCCCTGTGGGCCTGGCCCATTCTCTTAATCTCATATTGGAGCCTTAAGCAACTAGACATTATTTCAAGAAAAGGGAAGCCCAGAAAACTGTGCCTTGTTACATACACATACACACATACACACAGAGGCAAACATCTCCCTAAGGCCTAGATGAGAGGTGAGCTGAGTTGGCAGCTCAAGGCCATTATAGGACTCTCAAGATACCTCCCTAATGCAAGGCATCTCAAGCCTGCTTATAACTGCACCAGCTGGACTGTTGAAAGGATGCACACCCTCAATCCCAAAAATCCAAAAGAAGAAAAATGCCAAAAGAGCATGGCATATTAGCTCAAAAATATTCAGTTTCTTCCCTTGTCACATCAGAAGTCCCATCTTTTTCCACTTGGATCCATTAAATTTTCATTACTCCATCAAATTCAAAATGTGAGTGCAGGTGGAGAGCAAAGGAGATAAACTTTGGGCTCTTATCTAGAAAGGACATCCTACTGGGATAATCTCCACTGATTTTTTTCTTGACTATGGACTGATCACACGGACATACTTTTTCTCCTAAAAAGAGTCCTACTCTAGTTTCTGTAATAGCTGAATCATCATATAGATTCTCCATGTTTTTCAGCTGGAAAAAAAAAAATGGCAATTTTTTTTTTTTACAGATAATAAAGTGAAGATCCTCTCATTTACTAAGTTGCCTTTTTTCTGCAGGTCTGTTTCCCATCAGGTATCAATTTACTGACTTTCCTTGTACAGAATGCTCAATAATGCCTATGCATTTTCTTGCCTGTATTCTGCAAAGATTTTAATTTTCTACATCATCTACTGGCCATAGTCATCCCCGCTGATTGTTAAAAAGAAATCATTAAAATAGTTCTTGAATTCCCATACCTAACTATAAAATTTGTCTGTAACACAAATAATGAATAGAAGACATTATTTATGCATAAAGAATTCAGGCCTGTTTCCCACATGCTGTATCCTGTTTAACTGATATGCTTAGCTTGATATCATGTTCAATTCACTTTATCACTTAAGCCCTTTTACCTCTTTTACTTTACCTATTTCTTCATGAAAACCATCTACCACTGATTCAATCATTACACAAATATTTATCATGCATCAGACACACTACAAAGGATTGTGTTAGACTCCCTATACATGGGGAGCAAGATTATTGTATCTTGATCTCATACAGTTTATACTTCAGTGGGTGTTTCAGTAAAGATCCTAGGAGGAAACACATAACTTACGCCAAAGTTTTAACTAAAATGCTTTAATAGAGTATTTAATGAAGAGGGTTGGCCTGGCTTAGGGAGGTACAACAAGATGAGAGAGACGTCCTAAGTGAATTCTCTGGGGAAGCACGAGAGACTAGTAATAGAAAGGAGTCATTGCTACCCTTTGCATGCATGGGAAAAGGGAGGGAACAGGGTTTTTCGAGGCTGTAAAAGGCCTCCCAAAGGGCGGAATCATAGAGGATCAAGAGAAGGCAGGGAAATAATCAGGGTCATTAATAATCCCAGCCTCTCTCACTTTTCACCTGTAAGTTCCTGCTAGTAATTCCTATTATCCAACCCCAAACAGACGCCATAATATGAGGGAGAGCTAGGGTGAGTCAGTAGAAACAAGTCAACCTCTAATAGCTCCAAACAGAGCAGTGGTCAGAGAACGAAGTAGGGAAAGCAGACAGAGGACAATTCAACCTTTTTCTAATCAACCAGAAAAAGCAAGCTTGTTGCCGTTGAGTCAATTCGGACTCATAGCGACACTATCCAGCATCTTTCTTAATCTTAAGTGAAAAAAACCTGTCTCCATCAAAGGAAAAACAAACAAAAAAAGTATCACAACTACCATACTATTGTAAAATATTTTAGTTCAGTTTTATTCCCATGTAAAAACGTAATTGTGATGTTCACCACCACCAAAACTGTACATATGTTGTTGTTGTTAGTTGTCACCAAGTCAATTCTGACTCATATTGACTACATGTGACAAGAGTAGAATTGCCTCACAGGGTTTTCAAGGTTGTAACCTTTTGGGAGAAGATTGCCAGGCGGATAGTCTTCTAAGGTGCTTCTGGATGGGTTTAAACAGCCAACCTTTTGGCTAATAGTCAAGTACCTAATTGTTTGCGCTACTCAAGTGCTCCAAAGTGAACATGTAAGTTAGCACAAAAAGAGACAGAAAAGAGAGCATTAATTGATAAAATAAAGCCGTTACAGTTTGTGCCTCTGTAACTAGCCACAAGCCTAAGTGGGTAATTATAGCTTCCTTCATTAACCACCTAATTCATGTTTTCCTTTATTTTCTGCCAGTACTTTATCTACTGAAGTTTTACCTTCCTACGTTAAGCATTCTAAGGTTTATTAATCCTGTCTTTACTTTTTGTTTTCATTTTCCCCCCAAAAAGTTGTCATTAAGAAGATTGCAATTCATGTTGACCCCACGTGTATCAGAATTGAATTGTGCTCCACAGGACTTTTCAATGGCTGGTTAAACCAGGGCTTTATTTCGAAATGCCGCTGGGTGGACTTAATCTGCCAGCCTTTCAGTTAGCAACCAAGCATGTTAACCATTTTTGGTATGGTGGTACCAAGGAACATCCTAGCATATGTACCAGATTACAGATCCCATCTTCTTTGCCCTCATTGTGTAGTAACCAAATTTCCACTTGATAAGCAGGATCAATCATCCCGACCAATATTGTAACCCCTTTACCTGCCTGATGATTTGGTGGAACATGAAACCCAAAATGGCTAGAGCGTGGATTAAAGTTTAATCTTAATGGAATCCTAGCTGTGTTCCAAATATAAATTGTGCAACTTTGCATCTAGGATCACGAAATTCGGTAAGCTGGAAATTATGAAGCTTGGGAACAAAAATTCTCTAATTTATTTAGTGTAATAATAATCAACACCATTTTTTCCCCTTCATCCTTGTTCCTTAGACGTATTTTGGCTATGGGAAAAAATGGTAACATATATTGACTTCTGCCTTAAGAAATCAGCTTCAACCTGCAAGGAAAAAAAAAATTAAGGTGCTCTATCCAAGTTAGTGTCATCCCTAAACCTTTATCTTATTAGAGCCAATTACATCTTGGCTTTCGAACACATGCTATGACAAGTCAACTCCATGGACGTAAGTCCATTGCTACATTTCTTTCATTGGATTTCTTATTCAGAGGTGATGTTTTGTGGGGTGCTATGTCTGTGACCAAGGTATTTTATAAGTTCACAAATATTAGTGTCACAGAAACTTTGAGGGCATGGAACAAAGTTTCATATCGAAGCACATATGCACTCCTGTAAGGATGGACTGCTGACACAGTCACAATGAAAAGAGTTCAATATAATCAATACGCTGTCTGCTGGCTCATTGGACTCCCTAAATAACAGTGTCTTGTTAAGCTGGAGAACATATGATCTGGTTTTCCAGAATGGATCTAGTTTATTCTTGTTGTCCAGTTAAAATTATTAATAGCAACTCCTTTTATTTTCAAGGTGTGTTGGACTAGGTAGTAAATCATGTGTTTACCTCATATATTATAATACAGGTGTCTTTTGTTATTGGCTAGTTGTCAGTCAGCCAGTGCCACAGACAGATAAGCCCTGTGAGAATAAGTCCATATTGTTGAGCACATGAATAGACTCCTTCCCTGCCTCCCTGATTAATTTGTACATGAGTCCATTGAGTAAGAACTAGGATAGATTTAAAATGAGATTCACTAGTAGCCACAGAACAAATATCATGTCTGTTCAACAATCTCAGTGGACATGACCTAGGACATGTATGTCTTCACGCTTATGTCTTTCCACTAGGCCTCAAACTTTCTTGTGAAGAATATATTTCTTTAACATTCTCTGACTAGCTGGCCAAACTACTAGACATTGCAATTGAACTGCTAAGATCTGTAACTCAAAGAATTTTTCTTTCCATGTAAAGCAGGTAACTAGATGCACAATCCACAATTCTGCCTACTTGTAGGATTATCCCTCAGAGGTGTTTTCAGAGACATTACAGTGTAGGGTTTTAATGAGAGAGTGCTCACTTACGGTTTTTCCCAGTATATGATGTAGATCAAAGTATAAATCTGGCTCAAAAATTTTCTGCTTTCTTAATTGGTCATAGAAACTCACCATTAGTTCATATATGGAGGTTGAGGGAAAGAAAATAAAGAAATAAGAGCAGATAATATGGAAATTTTAATACCTACTGTTCTGGATTGAATTGTGTCCTCCAAAAATGTTTTGTAAATCCTAACCTCTATACTTGTGGATGTAATCCTATTTGAGAAGAGGGTTTCCATTGTTTTGTTAGAGATGTCATATCAGCAAAGGGTGAGTTTTAAACCAATCACTTCTGAGATACAAAAGAGCACATTACACACAGAAGAAGCCTGGCACAGTAGGAAGACCAACACTATCTGAAGACAATGCAGGCAGACCAATCTATAAAACCAGGAACTCCATGGATTGTTGGCTAAAGAACCTGACTAAAGGATTTTCCCCCAGAGAGAAACTTCACTGTCAATTTGGACTTCTAGCCTCCTGAAATGAGAGAAAATAAATTTCTGTTCATTAAAGGCACCCACTGTTGTTGTTGTTAGGAGCTGTCGAGTCAGTTCTGACTCACAGCAACACTACACACAATAGAACAAAACACTGCCCGGTCCTGTGCCATCCTCACAATCGTTGCTATGCTTGAGCCCATTGTTTCAGCCACTGTGCCAATCCACCTCGTTGAGGGTCTTCCTCTTTTCCGCTGACCCTGTACTTTGCCTAGCATGATGTCCTTCTCCAGGAACTGATCCCACCTCACAACATGTCCAAAGTATGTAAGATGCAGTCTCGCCATCCTTGCTTCTAAGGAGCATTCTGGTTATACTTCTAAGACAGATTTGTTCGTTCTTTTGGTAGTCCATGGTATATTTAATATTCTTTGTCAACACCACAATTCAAAGGCATCAATTATTCTGCGGTCTTCCTTATTCATTGTCCAGCTTTCACAAGCATATGATTGAAACTATCATGGCTTGGGTCAGGCTCATCTTAGTATTCAAGGTGACGTCTTTGATCTTTAATAGTTTAGCTTTGGTTTGGTTTTTGCAAATTCTCTAAGCTTGTGTCTATCTGTAAATGTTTTAATTTCACCTTCATATTTGAGAGAGAGTTTGCTGGATATACGAACCTTGGCTGGCAGTTTTTCTCCTTCAGTGCTCTGTATATGCCATCCCATTGCCTTCTTGACTGCATGCTTTCTGCTGAGTAGTCTGAACTTATTCTTATTGATTCTCCTTTGTAGGAGACCTTTCCCTTATCCCTGGCTGTTTTTAAAATTTTCTTTTTATCTTTGGTTTTGGCAAGTTTGATGATAATATGCCTTGGTGATTTTCTTTTTGGATCAATCTTATATGGGGTTCGATGAGCATCTTGGATGGATATCCTTTCGTCTTTCATGATGCCAGGGAAGTTTTCTGCCGGCAGATCTTCAACTATTCTCTCTGTTATTTTCTGTTATCCCTCCCTGTTCTGGAACTCCAATCACACGCAAGTTATTCTTCTTGATAGAGTCCCATATGATTCTTAGGGTTTCTTCATTTTTTTTTAATTTTTTAATCTGATTTTTCTTCAAGTACATTGGTGTCAATTGCCTTATCCTCCATCTCCCCCACTCTGCATTCCAATTGCTCGATTCTGCTCCTCTGACTTCCTATTAAGTTGTCTAATTCTGTAATTTTACTGTTAATCTTTTGGATTCCTGAATGCTGTCTCTCTATGGATTCTTGCAGCTTACTAATGTTTCCACTATGTTCTTGAATAATCTTTTTGATTTCTTCAACTGCTTTATCAGTGTGTTCCTTGGCTTTTTCTGTAGATTGCCTTATTTCATTTATGAGGTCATCCCTGATGTCTTGAAGCATTCTGTAAATTAGTTTTTTATGTTCTGCATCTGGCAATTCCAGGATTGTATCTTCATTTGGGAAATATTTTGATTCTTTAATTTGGGGAGTTGTAGAAGCAATCATCGTCTGCTTCTTTATGTGGTTTGATATCAACTGCTGTCTCCGAGCCATCTATAAGATATTGTAATGATTTATATTTGCTCACTGAGTCTTATCTTGTTTTGTTTTCTTTCAATATAACCAGATGGGCTACTAGATTGCACTGTCTTGATTGTTGTAGTCTTTGAATCATTTATGTCCTATTACCAGCTGGTTTGGGCTATTACCAGATATATAATCCTAAGAGTTTATTCACTATTCTAGAATACAACCCGCTTAGGTGTTCTGATTTTGGGTCACCAAGTGTGTGGTGTAGACTATCACCTATTAACTTAGAGGAGTAGTGGTGATAGTTGTGTGCACCAGATTCTAGTAGTGGCAGGGGGTCACACTCCAGGGGGGCAGAATGCTGACAGCCCTCCCCTGTGTGCCAGTGAGGTAGGTGTGTCTCTATTCCTAAAGCACTTTGGTGGGTGGGCTCTGCAGCTGTACCTTAGGCTCCCAATGCTTGTACCTCTAAAGATTGGTAGGCATCAGTATCCTCAGACACCTTTGGCAGGTGGCTAGGTGGTTTGGGTGGAGCTTCAGCCCTCAGTTCCCCATTGCGGATCAGTGAGGGCCCTGTTTAATGGGTAGAGATATCAGACCTGGAAAACTTGTTTTTCCAGTGATCCCCTAAAACAATTCAAGACAGAGCTCTATCAGAATTCCCTTTGCATTATAATAGCCACCTTGTTCCCTGTAGGGATGACAGCCAAAGACTGTGGATCTCATATGCTTGGCTGGAGCTGGTTCTGTATTTTTATTCCAGTTCAGGAAAATCAGGGAAGGACTTTTCGTCCCTGGGTTGTTAGTAGCTGCTTCTCTCAGGCCAGGAGAATGGGTTAGGGAAAAAAAAAAAAAACTGCAGAGCACTTCACTCCCTGGTCCAGGAAGTTCCAATGTTAATGAAGCTGCCTGGGGCAGGGAGGGGAGGGATCAGATAAATAGGAGAGAGTAGAAAAAAAAAAAAAAAAGCACCCAGCAATATAGACAAAGTTACTTATCTTGCTTGGTGATGACTGTTTTATCTGAGGTTCCTGAGGGGCATGTAGCCTGTGTGCACTGGCTGGGTCCAGATTGCCCCCGAGGGTCAGGCCTGCATCCCGTACTTTTGCTGTCTCAGAAGCCCTGGTCAGCTTCTCTGCTCCCAGTCCAAAGCCCAGTGCCAAAGTTCCCCAGCTGGGATGCCGCACTGCAGGCTCCAAAACCAGTTGCTGCCTCCCGGTGACTTCTTCTGTCAGCCGCATCCTTGAGCTGCCTGCATGCCCTGGCTGGGCTTCCCCCAAGGTCACTTCAGGGGGCTGGGGCTGTGTCCTGTGCTTGCGCCATCTCAGGAAGCTGTGCTCAGCTCCCCTGTGCCCAGTCCAAAGCCCGGTGCCAAGGTTTTCTGACTGGGACGCTGGCTCCAGGCTCTGAAAACAGTCGCTGCTTCCTCGTGGTTGCTCATTCTCTCATTAGCCGCGTCAGTGTGCAGTCTGCTTGCGCTGGCTGAGTCTCTACCAAGGTTACCCCAGGGGGTTAGGGGTTAGGGCTGTGTCCCATGCCTGCCCCGCCTCAGCAAGCCGCAATCAGCCCCGCCACTCAGCACCAGGGAACCGCGAGGGCTTAAGGCTGTGGAGCGGGACTCTGGTTCCAAAAGTGGTCGCTGCTTCAGAGCACGGCTTTTCGCTCCCCTGTCACTCAGGTCAACTCTTTAGATCTGTGTTTGATGGTCAGGGTTCATAGATTGTCATGTATGTGATCGATTCACTTGTTTTTCCAAGTGTTTGTTGCAAGAGGGATCCGCAGTAGCTTCTACCTAGTCAGCTATCTTGGCCCTGCCTCCTCTTTAGCACTTTAAAGAGGTCCTTTGCAGCAGATTTACCCAATGCCCACCCGCTGTGGTATTCCTTTTATAGGCGCACTAAGAAACTAAGACATCTACTCACGTACTTTTATGTACTTTCATGATTTACTTGTGCCCAGTAAAAATAATGACTATTTCTGGGTCAATTATATGGTATATAAAGTAACAGCGAGGTAATGATGGGCATTTTAAGTTTCAGAGTGATTTTCTGTTTCATGCTCACTCTTTAGACTCCAAAACATTCAGTTGCAGCCAGCATCTCCCTTTCAAATATATCAAGAGATAGTACGACCTTCCTACCAAACTGCAGAATTTGTGAGTCTGGGCTGTAGGTCTCATTTTGGGACTTCCCGTATCTCCAAAATGCATTCCTATCTTCCACAGGAACTTCCAATATATTTGGGTTTTCTGGTAGTAATTGTTAATGTATCAGTCAGTTTACACAGCAGTTTGAACTTCTACAGAGCAAAATCTTTCTCTGAGCCCTCTCAAAACTAGAAGAGTTAAAAAATTACTGTTGGAGATTGGATTGTGTCCCCCAGAAAGATAAATGAAGTTCTAATACCTAGATTAGAACTTGGGGATGTGACTTTCCTTGGGAAAATAGGGATTTCCTCTGCAGATGTTATCAGTTAAATTTACAATCATACTGAAATAGGGTGGGTCCTAATCCTAACTCTTCATCTTAGAGAACAGACATGGATGAGAATGTCTATTGTCCTTCAAGAGAAGAAAAAGATGATCTCGGAAGTAGTTCAGAGACCAGCAGGACAGTCAGCATATGTTTGGGGTCTGTGCCACCTGTTCTTTAGATTCAGAGGTTGGAGTCACCCCCTAGTTTCAAAGGGTATGATCATCACCTTGGTTTCAGGGGGTGGGCACACCAAACTGTGGGCTAGGAGAACCTGATCATTGCCAAAAAATGAGGGCATAGATAGGACTACCCAGGGCTGAGGTGCCAGGCACATATCTCGGTGGGCCTGGAAAGTGGGCCAACAGCCAGGCCTGTGGGGGCAGTTTCAATGCCCAGGAACAAAGGGCCACCACACAGAATCTGAATGGTGAGTCTGTTGCCTAGAATCAGGTGGGCAGGACCACCACCCAGAGTTAGGATACTGTTTTTTTTCTTTTTTTTAAATTAACTTTTATTAAGCTTCAAGTGAACGTTTACAAATCCAATCAGTCTGTCACATATAAGTTTACATACATCTTACTCCGTACTCCCACCTGCTCTTCCCCTATTGAGTCAACCCTTTCAGTCTCTCCTTTCGTGACAATTTTGCCTGCTTCCCTCTCTCTGTATCCTCCCATCCCCCCTCCAGACAAGAGCTGCCAACACATTCTCAAGTGTCCACCTGATATAATTAGCTCACTCTTCATCAGCATCTCTCTCCCACCCGCTGACCAGTCCCTTTCATGTCTGATGAGTTGTCTTCGGGGATGGTTACTGTCCTGTGCCAACAGAAGGTCTGGGGAGCATGGCCGCCGAGATTCCTCTAGTCTCAGTCAGACCATTAAGTATGGTCTTTTTATGAGAATTTGGGGTCTGCATCCCACTGATCTCCTGCTCCCTCAGGGGTTCTCTGCTGTGCTCCCTGTCAGGGCAGTCATCGATTGTGGCTGGGCACCAACTAGTTCTTCTGGTCTCAGGATGATGTAGGTCTCTGGTTCATGTGGCCCTTTCTGTCTCTTGGGCTCCTAGTTGTCGTGTGACCTTGGTGTTCTTCATTTTCCTTTGCTCCAGGTGGGTTGAGACCAATTGCTGCATCTTAGATGGCCGCTTGTTAGCATTTAAGACCCCAGACGCCACATTTCAAAGTGGGATGCAGAATGCTTTCATAATAGAATTATTTTGCCAATTGACTTAGAAGTCCCCTCAAACCATGTTCCCCAGACCCCCGCCCCTGCTCTGCTGACCTTTGAAGCATTCATTTTATCTCGGAAACTTCTTTGCTTTTGGTCCAGTGCAACTGAGCTGATCTTCCATGTATTGAGTGTTGTCTTTCCCTTCACCCAAAGCAGTTCTTATCTACTGATTAATCAATAAAAACCCCTCTCCCTCCCTCCCTCCCTCCCCCCTTTGTAACCACAAAACTATGTGTTCTTCTCAGTTTTTACTATTTCTCAAGATCTTGTAATAGTGGTCTTATACAATATTTGTCCTTTTGCCTCTGACTAATTTCACTCAGCATAATGCCTTCCAGGTTCCTCCATGTTATGAAATGTTTCACAGATTCATCACTGTTCTTTATCGATGCATAGTATTCCATTGTGTGAATATACCACAATTTATTTACCCATTCATCCGTTGATGGACACCTTGGTTGTTTCCAGCTTTTTGTTATTGTAAACAGAGCTGCAATAAACATGGGTGTGCATATATCTGTTTGTGTGAAGACTCTTGTATCTCTAGGGTATATTCCAAGGAGTGGGATTTCTGGGTTGTATGGTAGTTCTATTTCTAACTGTTTAAGATAACACCAAATAGATTTCCAAAGTGGTTGTACCATTTTACATTCCCACCAGCAGTGTATAAGAGTTCCAATCTCTCCGCAGCCCCTCCAACATTTATTATTTTGTGTTTTTTCATTAATGCCAGCCTTGTTGGTGTGAGATGGAATCTCATCATAGTTTTAATTTGCATTTCTCTAATGGCTAATGATCGAGAGCATTTTCTCATGTATCTGTTGGCTGCCTGAATACCTTCTTTAGTGAAATGTGTGTTCATATCCTTTGCCCACTTCTTGATTGGGTTGTTTGTCTTTTTGTGGTTGAGTTTTGACAGAATCATGTAGATTTTAGAGATCAGGCGCTGGTCGGAGATGTCATAGCTGAAAATTCTTTCCCAGTCTGTAGGTGTTCTTTTTACTCTTTTGGTGAAGTCTTTAGATGAGCATAGGGGTTTCATTTTTAGGAGCTCCCAGTTATCGGGTTTCTCCTCGTCATTTTTGGTAATGTTTTGTATTCTGTTTATGCCTTGTATTAGGGCTCCTGGGGTTGTCCCTATTTTTTCTTCCATGATCTTTATCGTTTTAGTCTTTATGTTTAGGTCTTTGATCCACTTGGAGTTAGTTTTTGTGCATGGTGTGAGGTATGGGTCCTGTTTCATTCTTTTGCAAATGGATATCCAGTTATGCCAGCACCATTTGTTAAAAAGACTATCATTTCCCCAATTGACTGACACTGGTCCTTTGTCAAATATCAGCTGCTCATACGTGGATGGATTTATATCTGGGTTCTCAATTCTGTTCCATTGGTCTATGTGCCTGTTGTTGTACCAGTACCAGGCTGTTTTGACTACTGTGGCTGTATAATAGGTTCTGAAATCAGGTAGAGTGAGGCCTCCCACTTTCTTCTTCTTTTTCAGTAATGCTTTGCTTATCCGGGGCTCCTTTCCCTTCCATATGAAATTGGTGATTTGTTTCTCTATCCCCTTAAAATATGACATTGGAATTTGGATCGGACGTTCGTTGTATGTATAGATGGCTTTTGGTGGAATAGATATTTTTACTATGTTAAGTCTTCCTATCCATGAGCAAGGTATGTTTTTCCACTTAAGTATGTCCTTTTGAATTTCTTGTAGTAGAGCTTTGTAGTTTTCTTTGTACAGGTATTTTACATCCTTGGTAAGATTTATTCCTAAGTATTTTATCTTCTTGGGGGCTACTGTGAATGGTATTGATTTGGTTATTTCCTCTTCGGTGTTCTTTTTGTTGATGTAGAGGAATCCAAGTGATTTTTGCATGTTTATTTTATAACCTGAGACTCTGCCAAACTCTTCTATTAGTTTCAATAGTTTTCTGGAGGATTCCTTAAGGTTTTCTGTGTATAAGATCATGTCATCTGCAAATAGTGATAACTTTACTTCCTCCTTGCCAATCCGGATACCATTTATTTCTTTGTCTAGCCTAATTGCCCTGGCTAGGACTTCAAGTACGATGTTGAATAAGAGCAGTGATAAAGGGCATCCTTGTCTGGTTCCAGTTCTCAAGGGAAATGCTTTCAGGTTCTCTCCATTTAGAGTGATATTGGCTGTTGGCTTTGCATAGATGCCCTTTATTATGTTGAGGAATTTTCCTTCAATTCCTATTTTGGTAAGAGTTTTTATCATAAATGGGTGTTGGACTTTGTCAAATGCCTTTTCTGCATCAATTGATAAGATCATGTGGTTTTTATCTTTTGTTTTATTTATGTGATGGATTACATTAATGGTTTTTCTGAGATTAAACCAGCCTTACCTGGTATAAATCTCACTTGATCATGGTGAATTATTTTTTTGATGTGTTGTTGGATTCTACTGGCTAGAATTTTGTTGAGGATTTTTGCATCTATGTTCATCAGGGATATAGGTCTATAATTTTCTTTTTTTGTAATGTCTTTACCTGGTTTTGGTATCAGGGAGATGGTGGCTTCATAGAATGAGTTGGGTAGTATTCCTTCATTTTCTATGCTTTGAAATACCTTCAGTAATAGTGGTGTTAACTCTTTTCTGAAAGTTTGGTAGAACTCTGCAGTGAAGCCATCCGGGCCAGGGTTTTTTTTTGTTGGAAGTTTTTTGATTACCGTTTCAATCTCTTTTTTTGTTATGGGTCTATTTAGTTGTTCTACTTCTGAAAGTGTTTTTCCAAGAATTCATCCATTTCCTCTAGGTTTTCAAATTTGTTAGAGTACAATTTTTCGTAGTAATCTGAAATGATTCTTTTAATTTCATTTGGTTCTGTTGTGATGTGGTCCTTCTCGTTTCTTATTCGGGTTATTTGTTTCCTTTCCTGTATTTCTTTAGTCAGTCTAGCCAATGGTTTATCAATTTTGTTAATTTTTTCGAAGAACCAGCTTTTGGCTTTGTTAATTCTTTCAATTGTTTTTCTGTTCTCTAATTCATTTAGTTCAGCTCTAATTTTTATTATTTGTTTTCTTCTGGTGCCTGATGGGTTCTTTTGTTGCTCACTTTCTATTTATTCAAGTTGTAGGGACAGTTCTCTGCTTTTGGCTCTTTCTTCTTTTTGTATGTGTGCATTCATTGATATAAATTGGCCTCTGAGCACTGCTTTTGCTGTGTCCCAGAGGTTTTGATAGGAAGTATTTTCATTCTCGTTGCATTCTATGAATTTCCTTATTCCCTCCTTGATGTCTTCTATAACCCAGTCTTTTTTCAGGAGGGTATTGTTCATTTTCCAAGTATTTGATTTCTTTTCCCTAGTTTTTCTGTTATTGATTTCTAGTTTTATTGCCTTGGGGTCTGAGAAGATGCTTTGTAATATTTTGATGTTTTGGACTCTGCAGAGGTTTGTTTTTTGACCTAATATGTGGTGTATTCTAGAGAATGTTCCATGTGCGCTAGAAAAAAAAGTATATTTTGCAGCAGTTGGGTGGAGAGTTCTGTATAAGTCAATGAGGTCAAGTTGGTTGATTGTTGTAAGTAGGTCTTCCGTGTCTCTATTGAGCTTCTTACTGGATGTCCTGTCCTTCTCCGAAAGTGGTGTGTTGAAGTCTCCTACTGTAATTGTGGAGGTGTCTATCTCACTTTTCAATTCTGTTAAAATTTGATTTATGTATCTTGCAGCCCTGTCATTGGGTGCATAAATATTTAATATGGTTATATCTTCCTGGTCAATTGTCCCTTTTATCATTATATAGTGTCCTTCTTTATCCTTTGTGGTGGATTTAAGTCTAAAGTCTATTTTGTCAGAAATTAATATTGCTACTCCTCTTCTTTTTTGCTTATTGTTTGCTTGATATACTTTTTTCCATCCTTTGAGTTTTAGTTTGTTTGTGTCTCTAAGTCTAAGGTGTGTCTCTTGTAGGCAGCATATAGATGGATCGTGTTTCTTTATCCAGTCCGTGACTCTCTGTCTCTTTATTGGTGCATTTAGTCCATTTACATTCAGCGTAATTATAGATAAATAAGTTTTTAGTGTTGTCGTTTTGATGCCTTTTCATGTGTGTTGTTGGGAATTTCATTTTTCCACATACTTTTTTGTGCTGAGAAGTTTTTCTTAGTAAATTGTGAGATCCTCATTTTCATAGTGTTTGACTTTATGTTAGTTGAGTCGTTATATTTTTCTTGGCTTTTATCTTTTTTTTTTTTTATCTTGAGTTATGGAGTTGTTATACCTTTTTGTGGTTACCTTATTATTTACCCCTATTTTTCTAAGTAAAAACCTAACTGGTATTGTTCTATATCGCCTTGTATCACTTTACATATGGCAGTTCAATGCCTCCTGTATTTAGTCCCTCTTTTTGATTATTGTGATCTTTTACCTATTGACTTCCATGATTCCCTGTTATGTGTATTATTATTATTATTTTAATTAATCTTAATTTGTTTGTTTTTGTGATTTCCCTATTTGAGTTGATATCAGGACATTCTGTTTGTGACCTTGTATTGTGCTGGTATCTGATATTATTGGTTTTCTGACCAAACAATATCCTTTAGTATTTCTTGTAGCTTTGGTTTGGTTTTTGCAAATTCTCTAAACTTGTGTTTATCTGTAAATATCTTAATTTCGCCTTCATATTTCAGAGAGAGGTTTGCTGGATATATGATCCTTGGCTGGCAGTTTTTCTCCTTCAGTGCTCTGTATATGTCGTCCCATTCCCTTCTTGCCTGCATGGTTTCTGCTGAGTAGTCTGAACTTATTCTTATTGATTCTCCCTTGAAGGAAACCTTTCTTTTCTCCCTGGCTGCTTTTAAAATTTTCTCTTTATCTTTGGTTTTGGCGAGTTTGATGATAATATGTCTTGGTGTTTTTCTTTTTGGATCAATCTTAAATGGGGTTCGATGAGCATCTTGGATAGATATCCTTTCGTCTTTCATGATGTCAGGGAAGTTTTCTGTCAGGAGTTCTTCAACTATTTTCTCTGTGTTTTCTGTCCCCCCTCCCTGTTCTGGGACTCCAATCACCTGCAAGTTATCCTTCTTGATAGAGTCCCACATGATTCTTAGGGTTTCTTCATTTTTTAAAATTCTTTTATCTGATTTTTTTTCAGCTATGTTGGTGTTGATTCCCTAGTCCTCCAGATGTCCCAGTCTGCATTCTAATTGCTCGAGTCTGCTCCTCTGACTTCCTATTGCGTTGTCTAATTCTGTAATTTTATTGTTAATCTTTTGGATTTCTACATGCTGTCTCTCTATGGATTCTTGCAACTTATTAATTTTTCCACTATGTTCTTGAATAATCTTTTTGAGTTCTTCAACATTTTTATTGGTGTGTTCCTTGGCTTTTTCTGCAGTTTGCCTTATTTCGTTTGTGATGTCTTGAAGCATTCTGTAAATTAGTTTTTTATATTCTGTATCTGATAATTCCAGGATTGTATCTTCATTTGTGAAAGATTTTTATTCTTTTGTTTGGGGGGTTGGAGAAGCTGTCATGGTCTGCTTCTTTATGTGGTTTGATATGGACTGCTGTCTCCGAGCCATCACTGGGAAACTAGTTTTTCCAGAAAATTCACTGACTGGTACGCTGGCTCCAGGCTCTGAAAACAATCGCTGCCTCCCCGTATTTGTTCGTTCTCCGTCTCTAAATCTGTATTTGTTGTTCAGGGTTAGTAGATTGTTATGTATGTGATAGATTCACTTGTTTTTCCGAGTCTTTGTTGCAAGAGGGATCCGCAGTAGCGTCCACCTAGTCCGCCATCTTGGCCCTGCCTCCTAGGATACTGTTTTGATACTGGAGAACAGAGGCCTATTTTCAAGAGTTTGTTTTCCAGGATCAATAGTTTTTTTTTGTTTGTTTTTTACAGATAATAAGATATCAATGACATCAACTGAATTATTTGCTTTCAAAGGGATACCTGTCCTCTTTAGGCCACCTTAGCTATTTAGATATAATGGAATTTTCCAGAGTGGGTTTTTTACTGCTTTGTACCCAGTTTCTTCTCTCAGATTTCTTACTCCTGAAGAGATGGAGCCAACTGGGCACTATAGACAGAAGTATCACACCATCCTTCCACAGCCAAGACCTGAAAAACTAAGACAGAGACAAACATCAATCCTGGAACCCTAAGCATCAAATGAAGAGATAAAGAACTCAACCAAGCACCAAATGGAATAAAAAACTGGCAGAGAACAAGGAGCAAGGAGAGTTATGAGCTGAGATCCCTTATCAGCTAATGCAGCATGGATCCAACATCTTGGACTCCTGTCAGAGATCGGTGGACAGGGAGTCCAGGAAAGTAGATTCAAGGAGCTCCCACCAGGAGACAGAGCATCCAGTAACCAGCAAGACATGCTTTCCCAACCCCCACCAAACCCCCACCAAACCTCCCCCTGCTCGCCACTTCCCAACTGGTTGATCTTAGACTTCCTGGCAGGCTGATTCACTGATTCACTGCTTCTCTGTGGACCAATTCCCAGTTCCCAGTGGGAGGATTCACTGCATCCCAGTGGGCCAATTCCAAGCTTCCAGGTAGGCAAATTCTAGGCTTCCAGGCAGGCCAATTCACTGCTTCTCAGTGGGTCAATTTGCTTCTTCCTGGTAGGCTGATCCACTACTTCCCAGCAGGCTGCAACTGCAGCACAGGAGGGACCGGTTCTTTGCTGCACAGATTCACCCCACACATACTGGCCAGCTTCTTCACTGCCATTTTGTTGTTGCTTTTTTTGGCCTTTTGGTTTCTTCCCTGCCCCTCACAGCCTTCCCCGCCTTTGTCTCAAACACCTGACTCCATATGCCATCTTTGCTTCTTCTTGACAGGCAGTAAAGTGCTGCTCAGCTGGGGAACAGCTTGCCCAGTCCGAGCCACCACACTTCTGGGAACCTCGGGGGCTTGTTTGTTTTCTCCTTTTTTTTCCTTTCTATTTCTCTTCATTTCTCAGTATCACTTCTCTTTTTACTTACCTTCACTTCCTGTCTCCTGAATACCTGGAGTTGTGTATCATCTCCACCCCTTCTAGCCAGACTATACTGTAAGGCTTGGGAGCCAATTTCCCTGTCTGTGCAGCGGCACCCATGGGATCCTTGGGGGCATTTTTTAATTCTTTAAATTTTTACTTTATTTTATTTTTTCCTTTTATTTTTTCTTCATTTCTCAGTTTCTTGTCTCTCCACTCCAATGTCAGCCTCCATCAGTACTTTTTTTTTGCTTCTGTTTCTCTCTCCTCTCTCTTTTCGATACCCAACCTAGAACCACACATCATAACTCCCCCCCACTCCTGCCTATTCACACTCTGTGAAGAACATTGCACTCACGAGCAGCAAAGGCATAGCCTACTGGAACCTGCCATGCGACGACCCTCGCCTCACCTTGTCAACCCCATTACGTACCTCAAACAACCCATCCCAGGCCCCCCTTCAGCTGGACCTGCCTTGCTACACAATAGCTGAGTCACTAGCCCTGACCAGGGGACAAGGATGTGAAAAGTATTCTGTCCACAAATGAGCAAACAATGAAGAATGCATGGCCTGTCTGCTCACACATAACCAAATAAAACAAAAAAGCACGATGGGACAAACAACTATACAATCAATAAGTGAAGAAAATAACTACTGAATGTCCCAAAGGCAGGATACAATATCAAAATATATTAAAAAAAAAAAAAAAAGGACTGGATGGTTCCAGCATGCATCAAAAAAGGAAAAAAAGGGACAAAATCAAAACATTTGCTATAGAACTCAAACAAACAGAAAGAGAACAGCAAAAGGAGCCTACTGCCACCAGAAGAAAGGAAATAATAAAGACCAGAGCAGAAATAAATGAAATAGAGAATAGTAAAACAATAGAAAGAATCAACAAAACCAAAAGTTGGCTCTTTGAAAGTATCAACAAAAGCGACAAAACACTAGCCAAACTGACAAATGAAAAACAGGTGAGGATGCGAATAACTCAAATAAGAAATGAAATGGGGGACATTACAATGGACCCAACTGAAATAAAAAGAATGATAAGAGATTATTATGAAAACATATACTCTAACAAATTTAAAAACCTAGAGGAAATGGATAAATTTCTAGAAACACACTACCCACCCAAACTATCACAAACTGATGTTGAAAACCTGAACAGACCGAAAACAAGAAAAGGGGTTGAAAATATAATAAAAAGAAACTCCCAACAACAACAACAAAAACCCCTGGCCCCGATGGCTTTTCTGGAGAATTCTATCAAATAGTTAGAGAAGAGTTCATATCAGTACAACTCAAACTATTTCAGAACACAGAAAAGGAAGGGATACTTCCAAATTCATTCTATGAAGGCAGCATAACCCTGACAGCAAAACCTGTCAAACACACCACAAAAAAAAAGAAAATTACAGACCAATATCTCTCATGAAGATAAATGCAAAAATTCTCAATAAATTCTAGCCAGTAGAATTCAGCATCATACCAAAAAAATAATAATACACCACAGTTAATTAGGATTCATACCACCTATGAAAGGATGGTTCAGCATCAAAAAATCGATCAACGTAATAAACCACATAAATAAAATAATCACATGAGCATCTCAATCTACACAGGAAAGGCATTCAACAAAGTCCAACACCCACTCCCAATGAAAACTCTCAATAAAATAGGTATAGAACGGAAATTCCTCAACATAATAAAGGACATCTATACAAAACAAACAGCCAACATTTTTCTTAATGGAGAGAGGATGGAAACATTTCCCTTGAGAATAGGAACAAGACAAGGATGTCCTTTATCACCACTTCTACTTAACATTGTGCTGGAAGTCCTAGACAGAGCAACATGACAAGAAAAAGAAACAAAGGGCATCCAAATTGGTAATGAAGAAGGTAAACTGTCCCTATTTGCAGATGATATGATACTATATATAGGAAACCCAAAAGACTACACTAGACAACTACTGGAACTAATAGAAAGATTCAGCAGAGTATCAGGATATAAGATAAATACACAAAAATGAGTTGGCTTCCTATACACCAATAAAGAGAATGATGAGAATGAAATTAGGAAAACAATACCATTTATAACAGCCCCTAAAAAATAAATTACTTAGGAATAAATCTAACCAGGGATGTAAAAGAACTATACAAACTACAGAACACTACTGCAAGAAACCAAAAGAGATCTACATAAATGGAAAAACATACCATGCTCATGGATAGATAGACTCAACATTGTGAAAATGATAATTCTACCCAAAGCAATCTACAGATAAAATGCGATCCTGATCCAAACACAAACAACGTTCTTTAAAGAGATTTTGAAAAACAATCATTAACTTACATGGTAAGGGAAGAGGCCCAGGATAAGTAAAGCATTATTGAAGAAGAATAATAAAGTAGGAGGACTCACACTACCTGACCTCTGAGCCTGTACACAGCTGCGGTAGTCAAAACAGTCTGGTACTGGTACAACGACAGATACATTGACCAATGGAACAAAATTGAGAATCCAGATGTAAATCCATCCACCTATGGGCACCTGATCTTCAACAAGGGCCCAAAGTCCATCAAATGAGGAAAAGATAGTCTTTTTAACAAATGGTGTTGGCAAAACTGGACGTCAATCTGCAAAAAATGAAACAGGACCCATACTTCACACCATACACAAAAACTAATTCAAAATGGATCAAAGACCTAAATATAAAACTTAAAACTATAAAGATCATAGAAGAAAAGATAGGATCAATGCTAATACACACTGAGACCCTAATGCACAACATTAACAGGATATAAACCATAACAACATACAAACTTCAGAAGATAAGCTAGATAACTGAGATCTTCTAAAAATTAAACACACTCATCAAAAAACTTCACGAAAAAAGTAACAAGAGAACCTACAGACTGGGAAGGAAATTTTGAATATTACAAATTCAACAAAGTTCTAATCTCTAAAATCTACAGAAAAATCTAACACCTCTACAACAAAAAGACAAATAATCCAGTTAAAAAATGGGCAAAGGAAACGAACAGACACTTCACCAAGGAAGACCTTCAAGAAGATAAGAAACACATGAGGAAATGCGATCACTAGCCATTAGAGAAATGAAAATCAAAACCACAATGAGATACCATCTCACCTGGCATTACTGACACAAATCAAATACCAAAAAATAACAAATGCTGGAGAGGCTGTGGGGAGGCTGGAACTCTTATGCACTGCTGGTGGGAATGAAAAATTGTACAACCATTTTGAAAAACCATATGGTGCTTCCTTAAAAAGCTAGAAATAGAAATACCATATGGCCATCAATCCCACTCCTAGAAATATATCCTAGAGAAATAAAAGCCGTCACACAAATAGCATATGCACACCCATGTTCATTGCAGCATTGTTCACAATAGCAAAAGAAATGGAAACAACCTAGATGCCCATCAACAGATGAATAGCTAAACAAACTATGGCACATACACACTGGAATTCTATGCAATGATAAAGAACAATTATGAATCTGTGAAGCATCTCACAACATGGGTGCATCTGAAGTATACAATACTGAGTGAAATAAGTCAATAACAAAAGGACAAATATTGTATGAGACCACTACTATAAAAACTCATGAAAAGGTTTACACACAAAATGAAACCATCTTTGGTAGTTATGAGAGAAGGGAAGAATGGGGGTGGAAAAATACTAAATGGACAATAGGTAAGTGGTAACATTGGTGAAGGGTTACACAGTACACAACACTAGGGAAGCCAGTACAACTTGTTCAGGGGGAGGGAAGAAATAGGACGTTCTTTGAAGAATATCTATCAAGCCCTTTATTGACTTTCTTCCCTTCTCTCTGTTATTTTCCCGCTTTGATACTACTGATTCTTATGATTATTTCTGAAATTAATTCTAAATATTTGCAATTGAACCTTTGACTCATGTTCTACTTTTGAGGAACACAAACCAAGGCACTTGCAGAAATGCCATTGAGCTGTGGTCTTGCCTTTGGCAAAGCTACATTACTTCCTTAAGAACTGCAATGAACACAAAAATAAATGGTTCATATGTAAGGGCTAACACTATTTCCGTATTCCCTATTCTTCCTAATTCTAATTTTTTCATTTCTTTTTTTTTTTCACGGTAGGAAATGTGAAATGTACATCTACTATGCCATGATTTGGATTTTTTTTTTCCGTTTTCCAGTCCCCCAAAAAGTTTATATTTTTTCTTAACTCAATGAATTTATGTGCAATAACGTATAAAAAGCACAAGCTCAGAATCACAAAAGCTTATTTGAAAAACTGATGTTGCCACTTGGTCGTTTCTTTTACATCAGCTCTCAACTACAAAACGCAGTTTAAAACGTTTTCTCTACACAACAGTTTAAGAATATGAAATAACATGTGAACTGATTGCTTCAAAGACTGAATATAATAAATTGCGGCTACACTTACAATAAATGTATTACTGCCTTTTTAAGAGATTCCCAAAGTTCGGAAAGACTTTCTGTGTATTAAAAATAAATAAATAAATAATTCAGAAGTCCTATAAACAAAGATTTACATATCTTGCCATATAGTAGAAAATATTCTGCACAGCAAGAATCAAACTCACCACCAACATTCCAAAGGAACGATGACAAATTAGAGCTAGAATTGTGTGCATCACACATCACAGAATAAAAAAAAAAAAAAGGATTAATTTCCTTAAAATCTAAGTAGTGTAAAAACAATTAAAAAAAAAAAGCTAACAATAGAAAAATGTTCCAAGGATATAAACAAGCAATATTCAGAAAAATAAATGCACTATCTCTTCAAACATATGAAAACGTTCTCAATCATGGTCATAATGGAATTATGATAATGAATATTTTTACTTCTTGACAAAGATAATAAAAACTAGCACTCTCTCCTAGTGAAAGAAGAAAAAAAGCTAAGATCTATGCAAATGTATAATTCCCATACAGCCCCCATGAAAGTGTAAAACATCCCTCAAGGCCAATTTGACAGTTGGTGTCAGTTTAAATTGCACCTACCCTTAAATACAACATTTGAAGCTATAGGAATTATGCCACAGATATATTCAGGTGTGTGAAGGATTACTCAGGTATAAAAAAAAAAAAAACTTTTTTTTTTTTAGAGCATTCATATTAGCATTGTTAACAATAACAATATTGGTTGAAAGCTAAAGGTGAGTTGATGAGCAGTTTTCTTTAAAATGATCTTAGATCTATACCATGAAACACAGCAGTCATTTAAAAAATAATAAAACAGTGTATTATGCATCCATAAGGAATAATTTTCAACTCTTACTGTAAATGGAAAATAACAAGCAAGGGAAAGATAATATATCTGGTATACTACTCTATAGGCAAAAATTAAAAAGAACAAGTATGGTTTTATAGCCTATAATACACTTGATAGGTATACAAGAAACTTAATTAGTGTTGCTTCCTGTCAAGGAAACTTGGTAGTTGGTACTGGGCATAGAAGGGAGAGGCTCAGTTCATTACATGTCATTCTGGATTGTTTGAAGTGTGTACCATATGTATGCCATTAAACCCATTGCCCATGAGTCGATTCCAACTCATAGTGATCCTATAGGACAGAGTAGAGCTGCCCCATAGAATTTCCAAGGAGCAGTTGGTGGATTTGAATTGCTGACCTTTCTGGTTAGCAGCTGAGCTCTTAACCACCACATCACTATTTGAAATAATATTACTACTGATAGCAATAATAATAAATGAAGTCCAAAATGGCCTAAATTAAAAAGCAGGATCAAACCAAGAAGACACACTACTGGAAGTTCATAAATGGAATCATTATATAAAATAGCATCCTAAATTCCTGATCAGCACAGGTACTGGTGATCAGACTTAATGTAGGCCCCTGATCCAAGCTAAGCCAAGTGGACTCGGACTTACACAGTGATCTTGCAAAATGTTTCAGAAGCTAAGTTTCCGAATATTTATTCCAGAAGACTATAGTATTTATTCCAGAAGACTAAAGAAAAAAAAAAAAAAGGAGATATAAAGTAGATTCACAGAGAGGAAAAAGAGAACAGTGAGTAACAGCATCTCTGCTGTCAGCGTTTCAGTCCTAGCATGCAGCTTTTTACAGGGCCAAGATCCTACCCAACTCTTAGGTGTTAAGACATCTGCTAGTCTGAGGGCAGCTAATGTCCTCCTGCGTAAAAGTTCCACACTATTTTTTTGCTTGCAACCAAATGCATTCTAACTAATACAAATTATTTATACAAATGATTTTACTACCACAGATATAAAATGTTCACTATGTATCACAATATCAAAGACAAAGAAGAAAAAAATCAACACTAATGATGTTAAGGAATAGAATTTGTACCAATATTTCTTTTCAGAATATTAGGATAATTATCACCCTTGCATTTGATTATATGTTTTTAGTTACATTCCCTATAAAACTTGGAGAGGCTTGGTGGAGCAATGGTTAAGCTCTCGGCTGGTAAATGAAAGGTTGGTGATTGGAATTTACCCAGTAGGTTTGTGGGAGAAAGACCTGCCAAGCTGCTTTCATAAAGATTACAGGCTGGAAAACCGTATGGGGCAGTTCAACTCTGTCACATAAGTTCTCTCTGAGTCAAAATTGACTCGATGGCACCCCATAACAAGATTACGCTTGCTAGGTGATAAGCTACTTGAGTACGAGATCCATTTTCAGCTTATGCGACATATACCACTATTAGCGCATGGCATGGAAAAAAATAAACACATTCCTACTGTATATGTTGAAAAAGGTGAATGAATATATGTTGCATTCATAAATTTGGAACATTTTACAGTGACAAAAAGTAAATAACAAGCAATATATAAATAAGCAAGTGTGTTTTGGCTGTGAATTTTTGTCAGTATTAATAGAATTGGTTAACTATTCTATTTCATGTTACCAAAATCAATACATTCACATATTTTTGGCAAAATATACCTATTCTTTTAATGCACGTATTTTGAAATGTGAATTCGTTATTTAGTAATTAGGAATCATTTAGAAATTACACCTATATATTATTGAAAATAAAACAGAATTAGCTAACAAATACTAGTTGGTAATTGCAAGATGACTAACAGTAAGTTCTTTCAGAAAAAACTGTGTTTCACCTGCTGCCTCATGGCGTTGTACTTCCAGCTCAGTGCATTCTGGCCTCTTATGTCTTCCTAGGTGTATTTTCAATATGTTCTTTGCCTTTAAATGGGACATGGGAACAAATACCTCATTTGTCTGTCCCTGGTGCAAGAGTTAATGGCAATTCCTTTTCAAAAAAGCTTTTTCAAAATTCCCCAATGCTGAAGTTTTCTATAAAAACATGACAAAGAGGTGAGATGCTCTAGAGAGGAATAAAGATCAAAGTCACCTCCAAAGACATGAGGTGCAGGCTATAAAAAGAGCTGACTAAGTATTTCTTGAGATTCTGCTGTATTTTTATCTCTATGATGATCTTGGCACAGTCATAAATCTATCATTACTGTCCCTTGACCTGTCCTAAAAATGAAATATTGCTTTTAATAATATAAAATGTTAATGTCATTTTTGAATGCCTAAATGAAGCAAAAAAGGAGTCATATGGGACTTTGAAATTTGGGGGCAAAGTTTTTACTGTTGTTCTTTTTTTATCGGCTTCATTTCTTGTGTTGTAAGTTATTTGGGCATATATAGAACCCTTTAATAAACTGTACTAATGTGTCACATGAAGAAACAAGATAGCAGATGCATAAAAAGAAAACTAATACATTCACTGATTCTACTTATCTAAAACAAATGATAACATTTATTTGATAATTGACTTTGACAGTTCTAAATATATTAAGCTATCAGATGTTAAATTTATAATCCCTAGATTTAGAAAAGTCTGAATGTCAAAGAAAAAATTACTGGATACATTAAACAATCCTTTAGCTAGTAGGCTTCTTCCAGGAATTTTCATATATAATGGCTATTTCTTTTAGAAAAGCTATTATGCTATCATAACATTTTTTCATATTGACTTTTTATGTATTAAAAATTATGTTGAAAAGAAATAATCATGCAAATTCTACAGCTTTTTATAAAATAATATTTACAGAATGGTGTTATTCTATTGAAAAAAATTAATAAATTACCTGTCTTAGAAATTTTAGAGAATATTTTTGTTTCAATAGATTTAATTATACATTCTAACTATTAATGTATTAAAGGCAGTCTGTTTCTTTACGGAAGTCATTAATTTTTATTTTTGTTTGGGTTTTAGCGTGTTTGTGTGTGTGCATGTATAGTGTTTTGTTCTCTATTAATGCAAATGGGTTGCCATGAATCAGAATCAATTCTATGACAACTAACAACGACAGCAACATACACCTTTCAAAATCTCTACCATTTTAGGAATAAATGAATAAAAGACTAACCTAATGTAATGGGTACCCAGTGCCCAGTGGCGTCGAGTCAATTCCGACTCATAGCGACCCTATAGGACAGAGTTGAACTGCCCCATAGAGTTTCCAAGGAGTGCCTGGCGGATTCGAACTGCCGACCCTTTTTTGGGAATGTAATGGGTAACACATGAAAAATAATCACTATCAGTTTTCAAAGCAATTTGGAAAAATATCAACAGAAATAACGTAATCAGGATGCTACCATTATTTATAGACAGCTGTGCATATATAAAAATACGCTGACAATCATATGGTTGTAAATTGGCCCAATTCAAAAGTTCTTCTCTCCCCCTCCTCATCTTTACATAATCCACACTCTCAGCAAAATACCATCTACTAACATATGATAATACATTTTGAGTGAAAAATAAAGTACCAATCTTCCAAATGATTTAGTAACTAAAATTGGAATAGAAAAATCATTAACATGAGATTTTAATACAAAAATATTTAAAATTTTAAAATTTATAAAATCATTTCATGACATAAAATGTCATTGTCACATTTAAAAGCTTAAATGAAGCATTTCAAGTACCGAGATAAATTTTGAAAACATGGCAGACTTCAGGATACAATCCATTTGGTCACTTACAGAAAACTATAAGGAAAGGGCCCAACATTGTGTTTTCACAAGACCTCTAGGAGATTTTGATCCATGAAAAAGTTAGAAAACTACTCCTTTTTGACATTATCTCAGGTTAAGTTCTGTAGAAAGAAGATATCAAAGTGTGGATCATGAAATTTCAAGATCAATCTTGGAGGCGGGGCCAAGATGGCAGATTAGTCAGATGTTTCCGGTGATCCCGCTTACAAAAAAGACCTGAAAAATCAAGTGAGGCAACTATATACATGACAAGTTAGGAGCTCTGAACATCAAAGGTAAAGTTAGGAAATAGGACTCAGCAGCAAAGGGAGGGAGAGATGATTCAGAAGCAGCATGAGATTGCTGAACTTGACTCAGTGGGATCCAGAGCCCCTCAGGAACAATCTACTGGTGTGACCACAGTGGGGGCTGGTGGCTTTCAGGACACGAGTTTCTCAGGGAGAAGGAGTGAGTCCCATAGTCTACTCATGCTTCCGGAGTCAGAGAATAGCACTCTAGGCAAAAGCTAAGTGTTTGCATCTAATTTACTGCTCCCCCAACAACAAAGCCACCTTCAGTGGCAGTCGGTTTCCCTGGGCCTGAGGTAGGTCCTGCTTCAAGCTCTGACCCATTCTCCCAGCCTTGGAGCAGAAATAAATTAACAATTGGGGGAAAAGATAATCTACCAGCTCCCCTAAGATAGAAACTCAGGGCAGAAGCAGCTCCTGTCCAGGCACAAATGGTCAAAGGACTTTGAATGCCTTTCACCCCTCCATGGATTGTGGGCCCATTTCAGGAGCTTAGGCCCTTGTTGGCAGACTGCAACAGCGTACATGCCTCAGACCTGACTTCAACTGTTTCAAATGTGCAATGCAGAGGCGGGTTTTTGACGTTTGACAATGATCTGAATATCAAACAGGGTCCTCACCTACACACATTAGGGGACTGAGGACTGGTGGCTTCACCCATACCACTTAGCCACCCGCGACAAGCCTCCAAAGATAAGTGGTGCCTTCCGGTCCCTACACCAAAAGCAGTGGGTGCCCATGGTCCAGCTGCAGAACCCTTCCACCTGTGCAATCCAGGGAACAGGGATGTGCTTTCCTCACTGACAGTCGAGGGACAGTTGTCAGCCCCCTGCCTAGCTCAGACTGTGACCTCCTGCTGCAACCAGATACCTGTGCCTCACACCAATCACCCCTGTCCCTCTAAGACTGTAGGATAGAGCCTGCAACACACATTTGGTGACTGACTACCTGGACACCTGAGCGGAATCCATACAAGAAAAGTGAATGGCCTCCTAGGCTCATATAGCTGGTAACAGCTCTAGCATTCTGGTGACAGAATGTTAGAGCTTCAAAGATGCAAATAATCAAGCTAGCTCTCTCAAGCTGCCTATCTGGGTATATCAAAACAAAAACGAAGCAAGAGCAAGGATATAGTAAACAAACATAAAATAAATTAATATAAAACTTAGAGATGGCTCAGAGACAACAGTGAATATCAAATCACATAAACGAGCAGACAATGAAAGTTTCAACAAGCTCTCCAAACAAAGATTCAAAGAATCTCCCAGATGAAGATGTATTCCTGGAATTACCTGAGGAAGAATACAAAAGATTAATTTACAGACTCTTCAAAAGAACAGGAAGGAGATCAGGCAAAACACAGAACAAGCCAAAGAACACACAGATAAAGCTGTGCAGGAAATTAAGAAGGTTATTCAAGATCATAATGAAACATTTAATAGGCTGCATGAATCCATAGAGAGACAGCAATCAGAAATTCAGAAGATAAACAATAAAATTTCAGAATTAGA
Source organism: Loxodonta africana (assembly GCF_030014295.1). Lineage (NCBI taxonomy): Eukaryota > Metazoa > Chordata > Mammalia > Proboscidea > Elephantidae > Loxodonta > Loxodonta africana. The sequence continues at coordinate 22,695,013 of NC_087343.1, forward strand.
CAACTCAATAGAAAGTCACAGGAGCAGAACTGGAAGTAGAATTAGTGAGATTGAAAATAAAACACTTGGCACCAATTTATTAGAAGAAAAATCAGATAAAAGAATTAAAAAAAATGAAGAAACCCCAAGAATCATGTGGAATTCTACTAAGAGAAATAAGCTATGAGTGATTGGAGTACAAGAACAGGGAGGATTAACAGAAAATACAGAAAGAATTGTTAGCAGAAAACTTCCCTGATATTGTGAAAGATGAGAAGATATCTATTTAAGATGCTTATCGAACCACACATAAAGTAGATCCCAAAAGAAAGTCACATGAAGACATATTATAATCACACTTGCCAAAACCAAAGATAGAGTTTTTAAGAGCAGCTACAGATAAATAAAAAGTTACCTACAAAAGAAAGTCAATAAGAATAAGCTCAGGCTACTCGACAGAAAGCATGCAGGCAAGAGGGCAATGGGATGACAGACATAAAGCACTGAAGGAAAAAAAATGCTAGCCAAGAATCATATATCCAGCAAAACTGTCTCTCAGATATGAAGGCAAAATTAAGAAATTTCCAGATAAACAGAAGTTTATGGAACTTGCAAAACCAAACCAAAAGTACAAGAAATACTAAACACAGCTCTCTGGTTAGAAAATCAATAACATCAGATATCAATTCAAGACTAGAACACAAGACAGTGCAACCTGATATCAATCCAGATAGGGAAATCACAAAAATAAATCAAGATAAAAAACACTCAAAACAGGGAACCAGTGATGTCATAATGTAAAAGATGACAACATTAAATCAATAAAGAGGGATTAAAAAGTGTAGTCACAGATCTTTCATATGGAGAGGAAGTCACAGCGATATAAAGAAAGAAAAGTTTGTTTTAAACTTAGAAAAATAGGGGTAAATACTAAGGTCACTACAAAGGAGACTAACAATCCTACGCATCAAAATAAAATACGAGAAAAAATAGAGACTCAGCAGAAACAAAATCAACAATAACAAATAAGAGGAAAAGACAATATATAAACTACTCAGCACAAACAATTAAGCGGGGAAAAGAAATTATCAACAGCACACAAAAAAAAGACATCCAAATGACAGCACTAAACTCATAAAGAACCTACCCATAATTACGCTGAATGTAAATGGACTAAATTCACCAATAAAGAGACAGAGAGTGGCAGAATGGATAAAAAAAAAAAAAAATGGTCCTTCTATATGTTGCCTACAAGAGACATGCCCTGGACTTAAAGACACTAACAAACTAAAATTCAAAGGATGAAAAAAATATATCAAGCAAATGGCAATCAAAAAAAGATCAGGAGTGGTAATATTAATTTCAGACAAAATAGACTTTAAACTAAATTCTACCACAAAAGGTAAGGAAGAACACTATGTAATGACTAAAGGGGCAATATACCAGGAGGATATAACCATATTAAGTATTTATGCACCCAACGACAGGGCTTCAAGATATATAAAACAAACTCTAAAAGCATTGAAGAGTGAGATAGCTCCCTGTCATGGATTGAATTATGTCCCCCTCAAAAATGTGTGTATTAACTTTGTAAGGTCATGATTCCCAGTATTCTGTGGCTATCCTCCATTTTGTGATTGTAATTTTATGTTGACAGGATAAGGGTGGAATTGTAACACCACCCGTACTCAGTCCCAATGTGAAGGGAGTTTATCTCTCAAGAGATAAAAGGAAAGGGAAGCAAGCAGAGAGTTGGGAACCTCATACCACCAAGAAAGAACCACAGGGAGCAGAGCATGTCCTTTAGACGTGTGGTTCCTGCACAGAGAAGCTCCTAGTCAGGGGAAGATTGACAAGAAAGCCCTTCCTCTGGAGCCGAGAGAGAGAGAAGGATTTCCCCCAGAGCCAACACCCTAAATTTGGACTTGTAGCCAACTAGACCATGAGAAAATAAATTTCTCTTTGTTAAGGTCAACTATTTGTGGTATTTCTGTTACAGTGGCACTAGATAACTAAGACATTCCACAACAATAGTAGAAGACTTCAACACACCACTTTTGGTGAAAGACAGAACAATCAGGAAGAAGCTCAATAAAAGTAGAAATCAGTAACAGAAAAAGCAGGGAAAACAAATCAAACACTTAAAAACTGAACAACACCTTGCTGAAAAATGACTGGGTTATGGAAGAAATTAAGGATTAAATAAAGAAATTCATAGAATCCAATGAGAATGGAAACATTTCCTATCAGAGCCTTTGGGACAAAGCTAAAGGAGTGCTCAGAAGTCAATTTATAGCAATAAATGCACACATCCAAAAAGAAGAAAGGGCCAAAATCAAATAATTATCCCTACAACTTGAACAAACAGAAAGAGAGCAACAAAGGAGCCCTCAGTCACCAGAATAGAACAAATAATAAAAATTAGACCTGAATTAAATGAAATAGAAATCAGAAAAACAACTGAAAGAGTTAACAAGACCAAAATCTGGCTCTTTGAAAAAATTAAAAAATCAATAAACCATTGGCCAAATTGTCAAAAGAAAAACAGGAGAGGAAGCATATAACCAGAATAAAGAAATGAGATAGGCAATATCACAAAAAATCCAACTAAAATTAAAAGAATCATATGAGATTACTATGAAAAATTGTGCTCTAACAAATTTGAAAACCAAGGAGAAATGGATGAACTTCTGGAAAGACATTAGCTACCTAAACTAGTACAAACAGAGGTAGAACAACTAAATAAACCCATAACAAAAGAGATTGAAAAGGTAATTTAAAAACTCCCAACAACAAAAAGCCCTGGCCCTGATGGCTTCACTGGAGAATTCTACCAAACTTTCAGAGAACAGTTAATGCCACTATTATTAATTACTACTATATTATTCTTAATATAACAATAATTAATAATATATTTAATATTATATATATTATTTCAGAGCATAGAAAAGGATGAAATATTTCTGACCTCACTTTATGAAGCCAGCATATCCTTGACACCAAAACAAGGTAAAGACACCAAAAAAAAAGAAAATTACAGACCTATATCTCTCATTAACTTAGATGCAAAAATCCTCAACAAAATTCTAGCCAATAGAATTCAACAATGTATCAAAAAAAAAAATTGCCATGACCAAGTGGGATTCATATCGGGTATGCAAGAATGGTTCATCATTAGAAAAACAATCAATGTAATTCTTCATATAAATAAAACAAAAGACAAGAACCACACGATCTTAACAATACATGCTGAAAAGACATTTGACAAAGTCCAACATCAATTTAGGATAAAAATTCTGAGTAAAATAGGAATAGAAGAAAAATTCCTCAACATAATAAAAGGCATTTATACAAAGTTGACAGCCAACATCATCATCAAGGGAGAGAGTTTGAAAACACTCCCCTTGAGAACAGGAACCAGACAAGGATACCCTTTACTATCAGTCTTATTCAACATTGCGCTGGTGGTCCTAGCCAGAGCAATTAGGCTAGATAAAGAAATAAAGGGCATCCAAATTGGTAAAGTAGTAAATGTATCTCTATTTGCAGATGACATGATCTTACATACAGAAAACCCTAAAGAATCTTCAAGAGAACTATTGAAACTAATAGAAGAGTTCAGCAGAGGATCAGGATACAAGATAAACATACAAAAATTAGTTGGAATCCTCTGCACCAACAAAAAGAACGTTGAAGAGGAAATCACCAAATGAATGCCATTTACAGTAGCTCCCATGAAGATAAAATACTTAGGAATAAATCTAACCAGAGACATAAAAGACTTTTACAAAGAAAACTACAAGACATTACTGCAAGAAACCAAAAGAGACCTCGTAAGTGGAAAAACATACTTTGCTCATAGATAGGAAGACTCAACATTGTAAAAATGTCCATTCTACCGAAAGTGATCTACAGATACAATGAAATTCTGATTCAAATTCCAATGACACTTCTTAATGTGATGGAGAAACAAATCACCAACTTCATATGGAAGGGAAAGAGGCCCCAGATAAGTAAAGCATTACTGAAAAAGAACAAAGTGCGAGGCCTCACACTACCTGATTTTAGAACCTATTATACAGCCACAGTAGTCAAAACAGCCTGGTACTGGTACAACAACAGGCACATAGACCAGTGGAACAGAACTGAGAATTCAGATACAAATCCATCCACATATGAGCAGCTGATATTTGACAAAGGTACAAAATCAGTTAAATGGGGAAAAGAGAGTCTCTTTAACACATGGTGCTGGCATAACTGGATATACATTTGTAAAAAAAAATAAAACGAGACCCATATCTTACACCATGCACAAAAACTAACTCAAAATAGATCAAAGACCTAAATATAAAATCTAAAACAATAAAGATCATGGAAGAAAAAATAGGGACAATGCTAGGAATTGTAACACACGGCATAAACAGTGTACAGAACATTACTAACGATGCACAAACAACAGAATAGAAACTAGATAACTGGGAGCTCCTAAACATCAAACACCAATGCTCATCCAAAGACTTCACTAAAAGAATAAAAAGACTACCTACAGACTGGGAAAAGTTTTTAGGTTTGACATTTCTGGTCAGCATCTGATCTCTAAAATCTACATGAAACTACAAAAACTGAACAACAAAAGATAAATAACCCAATTAAAAAATGGGCAAAGGATATGAATACATACTTCACCAAAGAAGGCATTCAGGTAGGTAACAGATGCATGAGGAAACGCTCATGATCATTAGCCATTAAAAAAAAAAATGAAAACTACAATGAGATACCATCTCACTCCAACAAGGCTGGCATTAATGCAAAAAATACAAAATAGTGAATGTTGGAGAGCCTGTGGTGAGACTGGAACACTTATATACTGTTGGTGGGAATGAAAAATGGTATGACCATTTTGGAAATCAATTTGGTGACTCCTTTAAAAAGCTAGAAATAGAACTACCACAGGATCCAGCAATCCCGCTTTCCAGAATATACCCTAGAAAAATATGAGCCTTCACACAAGCAGATTATGCACATCTATGTTTATTGCAGCACTGTTTACAACAACAAAAAGATGGATGCAACCAAGGTGATCATCAAGGGATGAGTAGATAAATTATGGTATATTCACAAAGTGGAATACTATGCAATGATTAAGAACAACAATGAATCCGTTAAACATTTCCTAACATGGAGGAATCTGGAAGGCATTATGCTGAGTGAAATTAGTCAGCTGCAAAAGGACAAATATTGTATGAGACCATTATTATAAGAACTCTTCTTTGATGGTTACAGGGTGGGGAGGGAGGGAGAGGAGTATTCACTATCTAGACGGTAGACAGGAACTATTTTAGGTGAAGGGAAAGACAACACACTATACAGGTGAGGTCAGCACAAACAGACTAACCCAAAAGCAAAGAAGTTTCCTGAATATAACTAAATAATTCGAAGCCCAGAGTAACAGGGGTGGGGCTCTAGGGACCATGGTTTCAGGGGACATCTAGGTCAATTGGTATAACAAAATGTGTTAAGAAAACATTCTGCATCCCACTTTCGTTAAGTAACGTCTGGAGTCTTAAATGCTAGCAAGCAGCCATCTAAGATGTATCAATTGGTCTCAGCCCTCCTGGAGCAAAGGAGAATGAGGAACTTCAAAGACACAAGGTAATTATGAGCCCAAGAGACAGAAAGTCCCCATAACCAGAGACTCCATCAGCCTGAAACCAGAACTAGATGGTGCCCATCTACAACTGATGACTTCCCTTACAGGGAACACAACAGAATCCCTGATGGAGCAGGAGAACAGTGGGATGCAGACCTCAAATTCTCGTAAAAAGAACAGACTTAATGGTCAGACTGAGACTGGAGGGACCCCAGCAGTCATGGTCACTGGACCTTTTGTTAGCCCAAGACTGGAACCATTCTCGAAGCCAACTCTTCAGACAGGGATTGGACTGGAATACAAAACAGAAAATGATTCTGGTGAGAAGCAAGTTTCTTGGTTCAAGTAGACACATGAGACTATGTGGGCAGCTCCAGTCTGGAGGTGAAATGAGAAGGCAGAGGGGGACAGGAGCTGGCTGATTGGGCAAAGGGTATACAAGGTGGAGAGGAGTGTGCTGTCTCATTAGGGTAAGAAAAACTGGGAGTACATAGCAAGGTGTATATATGTTTTTGTATTAGAGACTGACCTGATTTGTAAACTCTCACTTAAAGCACAATTAAAAAAAATCAACCTCCACTCAGAGCTTCTAAGAAATGCAGACTCTCAGGTTTCCTTCCAGACCTACTTAATCAGAGTCTCTAGGACTGGCACTTGGGAACCTGTGCTTAACAAACTCTCTAGGTGGTTATTATTCTCTGAGCGCACACCCTTGCAAATGGATCCAGGTACAAGGGATTTTTTTAAGTAGGTTCTGCCAGGAGAAACCAGTTGGAAAGATGAGTAAACAGGATAGGTAAGGGAAAGACACAAAGCAAGAGTGAAATTTTGGGTGAAGTCTCAGCTTGATCCTGGGTGTCTGAGTTTCCTAGTTCTGCTGTACCAGGAACACCACAGTGGGTGGCTTTAAAGAAGAGAAACTCATTTTCTCACACTTCAGGAGGCTGGAAGTAAGAATTTAGGTCGCCAACTTTACTGGAATGCTCTCTGTCTTCTCTTGGGTAAGATTCTGGTCTCTTTCAGCTTCTGTAGTCCGAAGTTCCTTGGTTCCTTGTCCATCTTCACATGGCATCTGTTTTCCCTGTTTGTACTTGTGTTTATGTCTAACCTGCTCTTTTTATAACTCAGAAATGATTAGGTTTAGAACACACCCTACACTTGCATGATGTCATTAACATAACAAAGAAAACACCATTTCCAAATGAAATTTCATCCATAGGTATAAGGACCTTGACTCCAATGCTTCTTCAGGGGCAGATGGGGCACAATTCAACCCATAACACTGGGAAAGCCTCTAGAGTGTGAATTAGACATTTCTAGTAGTCCCTCTCGGCTTTCTTAAAACCCTTCACCTCTAGTCAACACTCTCTGCTCTCAGTGCATTCTGATGAAGCAGCTACAGTAGTAGTACAGGAGAAGCCTTCTTAGTAAGGATGTACTGGAAGTTACTAGAAATAAAACACAGAACTTGAGGGATGAATTTACAGAACTGGTGAAAGGAGTTTAAAGTGACCACGGTGGAGAAAAAAATGCCTTGGGCTTGGAAATATAGGATTTTGAAAAATCCTCACATCACCTTATTGTTTGCTTTCTAGTAATGAATAACTTATGCAGTTGTCTGAGCCTGAGTCTCAGGTTGCACCTGTAAAATAGGGATAAGAATGAACAGTAGTTTTAAAAAAACTTAGATAATACATAGAAAAGAACTAAGCAGATAGAGTCGTACATCGTAGGTGTGCATGAAATACCTGAGCTGAAACAGTAAAAATAATTTTCCTTTTCCTGGAGTTTAAATGATTTTTTATCTATTAACTCAATATAACCAAGAGAAGCACTGTGATGTAGACTGAAAAAAAAAATATATATATATAATTTTAAATATCAAGGAGCCTGATTTATCCCATTTTTTAATTGAAAACAACACTTAGTAGTATATAATGTGAACCTGCACAGATTTATTTGTATCGATAATATATTTCAATTATTGATCTTTGGTCAATTAGTAATCATTCAACTGTGGTTAAAAATGTAGTCATAGTGGATGTATCTATCTCACTCAAAATCTGTGTTTTTGAGGAAATCATTACTAAAAATAACATCAAAACACTATACAACTTTTTTTTTCTTGCTTTTCATAGGATATTTTTTGTTGATATTCATGAGAGAATATTGTGAGATATAACAGATAAACCAATGTTTCATGAAAAGAAATACATTTTAGATTCATCGAAGATAATTCTACTCCTCTGAGCATACAATAAAAGTTGCCTATCTTGAAATTACTATTTTTCAACTACAATTCTCTAGCTCTTATACCAATATAAGGTGTAGTTTTATCTTATCCATAGATTATAAAACGCATTGTGTTCTTAGATTTACTGAAAATCATAACATTGTATGATACATTAAATATGTCAGTTTTGAAGTTGTTTGATAGTTTCAAAATAGAAGTTATCTTAAAACACAGAAAAACAAGATAAAACAGGAATCCCAAAGCTAAACTTTATCACATCCTTGCACTCTCCTTCTGCAAGATGAAAATTGAGTATAGCCTATTTCATAAAAGCTAACACATCACTTGTTGTTGTTATTAGGTGCCATTGAGTCAATTCCGCCTCATAATAGCCCTATGTACAACGGAACTAAACATTGTCAGTTCTGCACCATCCTCACAATCATTCCTATTTTTGAGCCCATTGGTGACAGCCACTGTGTATCTTTTTGAGGGTTGTCTTAGGCTGGGTTCTCTAGAGAAGCCATACCAGTGAAGTGTCTGTCTGTCTGTCTGTCTGTCTGTCTATCTATAGAGAGATTATATCAAGGAAATGGCTCATGTCATTGTAGAAAAGTAGGTGGTAGCAAAGTCACAAGGCTACAGGTTTCTCCTGACTCATGTAGCTGAAGGGGCGTGGGAACCCAAAATCAACAGGTCAGGCAACAGGCCTCTGGCTCACAGATTGCGGAGGCTGACCAATCCCAAGATTGGCAGTTGAGATATTAGCTCAAGTTCCAGAAATTGGAAATCAGATGAACAGGAGTCAGCTTCAGGGTCCAGAGTGAGCAAAAGCTTGAGAGTCTTGCCAGAAAATGCACCTGTGTTGAATGCAGGCCACATCCCCAAGGAAACTCCCTTTCCACTGACAGGATACTCACACCAGATCCCATCATGGAGGTGATCACATTATATCCGATCTTACCACGAAAGAAATTACATCATTATACAACTGTGAAACTACATAACTGCCAACAACTTGGCCCGACCAAGTTAACATACAACCCAAAAACCCAAAGGATCCTCTTTTTCACTCACCCTCTATTTTACCAAATGTGATGTCCTTCTCCAGGGACTGATATATCCTGAAAATATGTACAAAGTACATGAAGAAAAACTCTCACCATCTTCACTTCTAAGGAGCATTCTGGGTATACTTCTTCAAGACAGATCGGTTTATTCTTCTGGAAGACCATGGTATTTCTAATGTTCTTTGCCAACACTATAATTCAAAAGAATCAATTCTTCTTTAGTCTTCCTTATTCATTGTCTGGCTTTCATGTGCATATAGGGCAATTGAATGACTTGGGTCAAGAACACTTTAGTCCTCAAAATGACATCCTGCGTATGACCTCAAGCATATCCCACCTGAATTTAGGGACCACCTCAAGAATAGATTTGATGCGTTGAACACTAGTGACTGAAGACCAGATGAGTTGAACACTAGTGACTGAAGACCAGATGAGTTGTGGGATAACGTCAAGGATATCATACATGAAGAAAGCAAGAGGTGATTAAAAACACTGGTGTGATGGTTAAGGTTGTGTGTCAACTTGGCTGGGCCATAATTCTCAGTGTTCTGGCAGTTGTATAATGTTGTGATCACTTCCCTGTTGAAATTTGAGCTGTAATCACCCCCATGATGGAATCTACTGAGTGTACCAGCTGGGCCAGGGCCTGTGGCGGCTCACCATCCCCTCAGCCTTCATGTCTCTACCTTCTGCCCCTGCTTCCTTCCTGCTCTCTTTGCAAATGTTGTTGGCTTGTGGATCCAACAGCTGTCTCTTGTCCACCCTCTGGTTCTTGGGACTTGAGCTAGCAGCTTAACCGTCCATTAGGGGATTTGTCGATTTAAAATCAGAAAAGGTGTATGTCAAGTTTGTATCCTTTCACCATATTCATTTTGCATTCATGGGCAAGTAATCCAAGAAACCGGACTTTATGAAGAAGAAAGAGGCATCAAGATTGGAGGAAAACTAACAACCTGTGATATGCTTTAGACACTACTTTACTTGCTTAAAGTGAAGAGAACTTGAAGTACTTGCTGATGAAGATCAAAGACCACAGCCTTCTTTATGGATTGCACCTCAACATAAAGAAAACAAAAATCCTTACAACCGAACCATTGGACTAATAAACAATATTACAAAAACAGAGAAAATACTGAAGTTGTCAAGGATTTCATTTTACTTGGATCTATAATCAATACCCAGGGAAGCAGCAGTCAGAAATCAAAGGACATACTGAGTTAGGCAAACCTGTTGCAAAAGAACCTCTTTAAAGTATTAAAAAGCAAAGATGTCACTTTGAGGACTAAGTTATGACTGACCTATACCATGGTATTTTCAATCACCTCATGTATATGTGAAAACTGGACAATACAGAAAATCTAAGAAAAATAGGTGCATTTGAATTATTGAGTTGATAGAGAACATTGAACATACATTCCATGGGCTTCCAGAAGAACAAACAAGTCTGTCTTGGGAAAAGAACAGCTAGAATTCTCTTTAGAAGTGTGGATGGTGTGAGTTGTTTCACTTAGTTTGGACATGTTATCATGAGAGACCAGTTCCTGGAGAAGGATACCATTCTCGGTAAAGTCAAGCAAAAAAATAGGAATACCCTCAATGAAATGGGTTGACTCAGTGGCTGCAACAATGGGTTCAAACAGCAACAATTGTGAGGATGGTGCAGAACAGGCAGTGTTTTGTTTTGTTGCCCATAGAGTTGCTGTGATCAGAACTTTCTCGAGGGCACCTAACAACAAGTCATATTATATCCGATATCTATCTATAAGGTTGAATAAGAATCAAAAGCATTAATAATTTTATCAATTCAGTCTGAAATATTTTATACAACGGATTAATTTTAAGTGCATTTGAGCAGTAACACACCTCTATCTAAAAATAGAAGGTAACTGTGTTTTGCAAATTATTCACATATGTATATAGGCATCTATGGTGTGATTATCCATTTTGTGCTCCTAATGGCCCATTACAAACATGAATTTAGGATTTGTGTACATGTTTACGTGGTTGCTTTTGAAAATTGACCTCCCTTGATACTCTAATAAGCATCATAAGTCAGAGTAATACTTTGAAGACTGAGGGTGAAGCGGTGCATGATGACATTTTTTCATACATTATTTAGCTTTATCATAATGAATAAAGTCAGCATGCCTAAAGCAAATATACAAGTCCTAAAACTATCCATTTAGAAATAGAGAAATGGGCACATATATAGATCCTGTTAGTCTTTAGTACATGCATATATTCCATTACTCTTCAAGATCCATGGTGACTTGTGTTAAGTTCCAGTCTTCAAAGTGAGGCAACTAAAGGTTTAAAACCAAAGAAGTCTAGTACCAGGTGAATAATGGCTAATAAAAAATACAAAGTGCTATTTTCTTTTGTGACATGGATTATTTCTATTCACATTAAATTCTGTTTCATGTGTAGTATCCAATTTATGAATTTTATGAGTTAATTTGATTTTAAAAAATTTTACAGTTCTTGTGAATTAAAAAAGCCATGAAAATCAAAATTCTCTTTACCTAATCACTGTGCCCTCTAAGTGAAATTACACTGAGATTTTTATTATTATGCATGTATTTATTTAAATTAATTCAATTAAAAAAATAACTACTGGTGTTCATCTTTTATTAAGAGTTCTCACTTTTCTTAACAAACTCTATTTCTCAGAAGTCACATTTTATCAAAATTTCCCTTCTCATTCAAGATACATAGCAAGGGGGAAAGATTGGCTTATTTATAAATCAATTCTTCCTCTCAGTTCCTTTAGCAATTTATAACTTAGTTATGACACATCACTGTTTATTATGGTTGGAAACTTAGCTTTCTCTGCACTGCTTCTAACATAGTACTCACCTTAAAGGTGAATAATAATGTCCCTGACTTTTAGAGGTTCAATACCAAGACGATGATAGACACGCACAATGTGAATATACTCTACCATGGTGGGGGCTAGCTAGATACCTGTCTTTCCATTTGCTCCTCCTGGGTACTCAGAAAGATTGCATTTAGGTTGGCAGCATCAAATTTTTTTTCGGGCCAATGTAATATGGACACAAACGATATGTATGTCATTTTCTCTGCTAGATTCTCCCAAGAGATCCTTGTCTTGCTGTCCCTTTGTAAAGTGGTCAGCTGAATACAGATGATCCAGAGAAAGACTCTTAATATTTCATTTGATGGGGGCGGGGGGTGATCAGTGGAATCACAAATTGGAAAGAGCTCTGCTTCCTGAATTCCCATATCAATGGTTACTTGTTGTTGTGGACTGAATTATGTCCTCAAAAAATATGTGTATCAATTTGGCTAGGCCATGATTCCCAGTATTGTGTCACTGTCCACCGTTTTGTCAACTGATGTGATTTTCTTCTGTGTTGTAAATCCTATCACTATGATGTTAATGAGATGGGGTTAGCAGCAGTTATGTTGAGGGTATCTACAAGATTAGATTGTGTCTTAGACAAATCTGTTTTGAGATATAAAAGAGCAAAGGAAGCAGAAACACATGGGGACCTCATACCACTAAGAAAGCAGCACTGGGAGCAGAGCGCATCCTTTGGACCCGAGGTCCCTGCACAGAGAAGCTCCTACATCATGGGAAGATCCATGAGAAGGACCTTCCTCCAGACCTGACAGAGACAGAAAGCCTTCTGCTGGAGATGACGCCCTGAATTTGTAGCCTACTAGACTGTGAGAGAATAAATTTCTGTCTGTTAAATCATCCATTTGTGGTATTTCTGTTCTAGCAGCACTAGATACTCATTAAGCAACAAATTAGGCTTGCAAATCTTAATTTGCTTATCTGCTGAGATTTTGGAGGTTTTATTTTGTTTCTTTGCTGGTTTTGTTGGCTTTTATTACTGAAGCAGAACATGTCTTATCCTAATACAAATATATGTGATAAATCCTGTAAAATAGGTTTTTTACAAAGATTTTTGGATCTTAAATGAGGAAATAATTGACTATATATCCCCTTATCTTTTCTTCACATCCTACTTTCATCTCTGTAGGTGCTATCATCACCATTTCAACCGCTGTCTTGAAAATATCTTAAAATGAAGAAATCACACTTCCAGGTAAGTGTTATAACCATAAATTGATGGCTAATTTGGTATGTATATTACTATATTCTCACATATCTGTAGGTTGTACATGGTACCATTTTCTAAATGTTTGTTGTTGTGTGCCCTTGAGTCAATTCCTACACATAGTGACCCTATATGACAAAACTACTCCAAAGTAATCTTTACTAGAGAGGACTGCCAGATTTTCTGAAAAATTAATTTCAAATCTCCATTTCCCTCGAATACCTAAGTCCATCACCTCTCCTTTACTCTCAGAATATTAGCTTGCAATGTAGTCTTCTGAGAATTACAAAACTGTTAGATGTGAATTCCGCTGCCCTTTTTCCACAGCGTTCATGTCAGCCTACAGCTGTGCATATTTTTTCTTCATTGCCTCCTGTTAAAAGGAAAGGAGCGTGTCCATGTCTTTCTCACCATGGTAATTTTTTGCTCTGAATCTCATTTCTTTCAAACTTTTTGTGGACTCTTCACCTCACAGGAAATTATTTTCTTTTTTCCCAATTGTCTCTTTCTGCCGGTTCTCTACCACTGGCATTTAGATATACTCCAGTTTATTTCACTTACTTCTACATTTAGTTCAAAATCATTCACCATGAAATTAGTTCTTAAGCCATCCCAATCTCACACATGTTCCTATGACTCCTGGAAACTTGCTCTCACAAGAATTATCAATGATCACCATAGGAATTCATATACTTAATTTGTAATCACTTGAGCTCCCTAAGTAGCATTCCTTAATAGTTACTTATAATGGTGTCTAGAGATACTGTAAGGTGCTCTGGTGGTACAGTGGTTAAGCACTCAGCTGCTAACTGAAAGGCTGGTGGTTCAAACCCACTAGCTGCTCCATGGGAGAAAGATGTGGCAGTCTGCTCGTATAAAGATACAGGCTTGGAAACCCAATGGGGCAGTTCTCTTCTGTCCTATAACCCGTTCATGACTGTTGGGATATAACGTTGCCCACCCACTTTTTCTGCCTCTCAGGTTTATCGGGAAGCTGCTTTGCCACTGATAGTGCATGATGCCACAAGGCAGGAGCCTTCATGACTGAAACTGAAAAACAGGCATGTGTCACAAATTATTGTTTCTATAGTGTGTTGTATGAAGTGTGTGCAATTTTGGTAGAAGAAAGAAATTTTGAAAGATTTTGAGGCATAATATGTTCCTCTGGACCATAGGAGGTCTCTGGGGTAGAATTATCAGTTGCCATCAGGTCGATTTCAAAATATGTCCCCCAAAAGTTGGAGAGTAGGATTGTTAGAGGGAGCAAAAAAAAATGAATCCATATTACCTACCAAAAATTCAACAACACTCTGATTCATCATGCTGCCATTAATGAAAACATGGTATCAACAAAAAATTCAAAGCAGAAAATAAATGAGTTTTGAAAGGACAGAGTTTTATGAGTCAGAATCAACTCTACCACAATGGGTTTTTGATTTTAGAGATACCTGTGGAGTCCCTGGGTAGCACAAACTGTTAAGGACTTAACTACTAGATTAAAGGGTGGTGGTTCAAACCCATTCAGAGGTAGCTTGGAAGACAAGTCTGGCAATCTTCTAAAAGATCACAGCTTTGAAAATTTGATGGAGTAGTTTTACTCTGCACACACAGAGTTACCATGAGTTGGAGCGACTCAATGGTACCTAACAACAACCACAACAATAACAACAGGGATACTACACTGATGTAAACAGCACAGTCCCTCAAGCAAGGTGGCTCAGCAAATAATCCAGTAACGTTCTTAACTTTGCTCCTTCTTCCAGCACAAATCTAATGAATAAAACCCATTGCCATCGAGTCGACTATGACTCGTAGTGACCCTGCAGGACAGAGTAGAACCTCCCCAAAGAGTTTTGAAGGAGCATCTGGTAGATTTGCACTGCCGACCTTTTGGTTAGCAGAGGTAGCACTTAACTACTACACCACCACGGTTTCCATAATAAAGTCTTATTTAATTTGTCTTGATTTCTCAAATCATGCACTTTTCCCACAAAAAAATATGTATTACAATTACCACAGTTCACCCTGTCTCACTTGGACTATTACAATAGGATCTATGATAGTCTCTTCTTGAATTTATTTCCCATCTTCCTTCTCTGTGCTATCATACAAATTGTTGAACGATCCTGGAAGAAAATAAGTTGAGTGCATTGATTTCATTTTAACAGTATAATCTCAAATATTCTCTTTACAGTGCTTGGAAATATTATTAATTTTCACTAGGAAGCTCAACAAATTCTTTAGACAGCAATTTCATAACACCTCATATTTCTTCAAACTTCTAATACCCACTAACTTCTACATACATGAACACACAATGCTGAAAGAAAGGAGGGAAGGAGGGGAGGAGGGGAGGAGGGAGGGAAGGAGGGGAGGAGGGGAGGAGAAGGGGAGGGAGGGAGGAAGGAAGGAAGGAAGGGAAGAAATGTCTTATATATCCATCTCAAAAGCTATCTGTAATTGCACTTGTCTTTTCTTTACCTTCTCCTACAACTGAAGCAGTATTCCTTCTGTCAAAAAGAGATACCACCAGCTTTGTGTCCTAGATTGCATTAAAGGTCACCTTTCTTTTTTTTTAATAAAACTTAGTTCAGTGTATAATCTTTTTAGTTCCCTGAATCTTAAACCATACCCCATCAGCATACACATATACTCAAATCCCTAAAATTTCACATGACTATATCCACCTAATACCACTCTCACATTTCTCAAAAGCCGTCTTGGAAAATACTGTTTACATATTCCATCTACTGTGCTTCAAAACAATTCACTGTATCTCATCAGTCTGTTTCCCACACATGCACTCAACCATATTCGTCACTCTCATTAGCATACCGCATCATTGATTATATTCTTCTTTCTGAAATACTCTCCTCTTTATTTGCCATGATTCTGCATTATTAACTCTTCTTGTTCTCCCTCATAGTGATTTCCTCCAGTCCATGGCCTTAAATACTATCCATATGGTTAGACTGTATTCAACATCAGGTCAAATTCTTCTTCTAAGTTCCAGGCTTGTGAGTTGGATTACATCCTTTTCATAAAGCCCACTGTCCAAAGACCTATAGAAACACATCTGAAATCAAACAGTGCCAGGTTTATTAACTTGCTGCACAAAGGAAAAATACACACCATAGGAAAACAAAGTGCCTCAAAAAGGGGGCTGTATTAGTTTCCTTGGGTTGCTATAAAAAAAAATACTGCAAAGCTGGTGATTTTAAACAACAGAAATTTATTGTGTCACAGTTCTGGAGTCTGGGAGTCTGACCTCAGGGAATTGGTCATGTTTATTCCTTCTGAGCCCTTGAGAAAGAATTTTCTCTGTGTTCCTCTTAGTTTCTGGTTGTTTTTTTTTTTTTTTGTTCTTTAGTTTTGGGTATCTTCAGCCATTCCTTAGCTTACAACTTCAGCATTATGTGGAATCCTTTCTCTGTTTCTTTCTGCTTTTTTCTTGTATAAGCACAGCACTCACATTGGATTAGGACCCAACCTACTCCAGAATGACTTCATGTTAACTTAACTGACGCCCTCTTAAAAGATCTTATTTCCAAACAAATAGTAGGAATTAGAAGTTTAATTTACTTTTTAGAGGACACAATTCTTTTCATAACAAGTACTTACAGAAATGGAATTGGTGGATTTTGTCCTTTGTTGTTGTTGTTAGCTGCCATTTGGTCAACTATGACTCACAACCACTTCATGTATGACAGAATGAAACACTGCCTGGTCCTGTGCCACCTTCATGATTATTGACATGGTTGAGTCATGGTTGTGGCTGTTGTGTCAATTCATCCCATTTAAGGTTTCCTTCCTTTTCCCTGACCCTGTACTTCACCACACATGGTGTCCTTTTATAGCTATCGGTCTTTCCTGATTACACGTCCAAAGTAAGTAAGGTGAAGTCTCAACCATACTTGCTTTTAAGAAGCATTCTGGTTGTATGTTGTATTTATTCTAGGACTGAATTGTTAGTTCTTCTGGCAGAACATGGTATATTCAATATTCTTTGCTAACACCACAGTTTTAGTTAATCTATTTTTCTTTGGTCTTTTCTTTTTACTTGTCCAGCTTTCACATGCACGTAAGGCAATGAAAAAGACTGTGGCTTGGGTCAGGCATACCTTAGTCATCAAAGTGACATCTTTGCTTTTTAACACTTTAAGAAAATCTTTTGCATCATATTTGTCCAGTGCAAAATGTCTTTTAATTTCTTGACTGCTGCTTTCATGGACATTAATTATTGATCCAAATAAAATGAAATTGTTGGTAACTTCAATTTTTCCTTCATTTATCATGATGTTGTTTGTCAGTGCATATGTGAGCATTTTGTTTTCTTCATGTTCTGGTGTAATCCACACTGCAGGCAGAAATCTTTGACCTTCTTGGGTAAGTGCTTCAAGTTGTCTTCATTTTCAGCAACCAAGAGAGTGTCATCTGTATATCAGAGTTTGTTAAGGAGTTTTCCTCCATTCCAGATGCCACATGCTTCTTCAGACAGTCCAGTTTCTCAGATTATTTGTTCAGCATGCATACTGAATAAGTAAGGTTAAAGGATACAACCGTGTGGCATACCTTTTCAAATTCTGAACTACACAGTATTCCCTTGTTCTGTTTGAATTAGTGCTTCTTGACCCATATAGATATTCCTCATGAGCATAAGTGTTCTGAAATTCCCATTCTTTGTAATGTTATCTATAATTTGTTTTGATTCAGTCAACTGCCTTTGAATGGTCTATACAGAAAGTATTTGAAACCTAAGCTATAGCCAGAAATTTATCTTCGAAATTTTTTAATTTATCTTTTGAAAGCATGGGTTTATACAGTACTTATTCTTCTGTTTATCTCTGATCTCATCTTGGAAACAAAGGCGTTAAAGAATGGGTGTTAAAAGTATTTGAGTTTGCGTAGTTCATGACACATATTACGGCCTGTCTGGAACAGTTCACTGGTCTTTTGAGTCAGAAGGCATTTTACAAATTGTGATTTCTGTTTTAATTCTAGTTTTCCCTCTTGTAACCCAGTTTCCAGTACAGTCAATTTTCAATTTATAACTTTAAATCTTCATTTGGGTGTAATGAAAATTTCACACTTAAAATACTTTTCAGGATCAAACACACAAATAACGGCAAATGCAGAATTCCTCTCCACAAACCTGATATTCTCACTCTTTCTCTTTTCACTAAATGGCACTACAATCCTCCAAAACATTACCGGCATAACATTTTTCAGTCTTTTGATTATTTTCCTTATTGTCACAAACATTTTATCAGCAAGACTGTCATGCCTCACTCTGAAATATATCTCAAATGTACCCACCACTCAAATTGCTAAGGCCCTTTCCCTATTTCAGTCCCCTATTTTCTCATCTCCATGCACCACGTTAGAACCAAGGATGAGGAGACTGCATCTTACATACTTTGGACATGTTTTCAGGAGGGATCAGTCCCTGGAGAAGGACATCATGCTTGGAGAGTACACGGTCAGCAGAAATAGAGGAAGACCCTCAACAAGGTGGATTGACACAGTGGCTGCAACTATAGACTCAAGCATAACAACAATTGTAAGGATGGCGCAGGACCGGGCAGTGTTTCGTTCTGTTGTGCGTAGGGTCGCTATGAGTCGGAACTGACTCGAGAGCACCTAACAACAACATGCACCACAGAGACTTATAAAACAGAAGAATAAAAAATGTCTCGCTCTCATGCTTAAAATATCCAATGCCTTTCTTTTACTGAGAATGAACCGGCACTCATCAGCTCCACCACGAGGATCTGATTACCTGGTGCTCCCCTAACTCAGCAGTCTCTCCTCAGGCACTCTCCTTACTCACTGCTGTGCTTTAGCTACATGGGCCTTCTTTCAATTCTTTGAAAATGCCAAATTCTTCAATAATGACTGTATCTGTCTGTGCCATTCCCTGCTTGATATGCTATGGAAGCTGTTGTCCTACCGCCACACAAACTCTTTCCCGGCTGACTTCTTTGCCTTTTCAGATTTAGACTTCAAGGTCACTTTCTCAGAGAGACCTTCCTTGAGCAGCACTTTTCATTAGTCAAACTCTACTGGTTAGTCTTTAACACGGTATCTTAAGAAGTTATTTCATAGCAAATATTCCAGTTGCAGTTACTGTTTCATTTTATTTACGTGTGTGTCGGGGGAGGGAGAGTTTATACTTTCTTCCTAATTTTAATATATATCAAAACAAAGATTATGACATTTTTCCTAATCACTGTAAAACACAATATTTAGTATTGCATTTGGTATGACATAAGCTCTCAATAAAAATTAATTCAATGAATAATAATAGATTAAACAATACTAGTTCATGAAGCTTTATAATAATCTAATGGTGACTAAACCAAAAAAAAAAAAAAAAACTCAAATCCATTGCTGTCGAGTTGATTCTGATTCATAGTGACCCTATGGGACACAGTGAACTACCCCATAGAATTTCTAAGAAGCACCTGGTGAATTCGAACTGCCAACCTTTTGGTTAGCAGCCGTAGTACATACCTACGTAATGCCTTTATTCAAATAACTAGTCTTTCTAATGAAAACAATTAATTTATTCTACTTCTACCTCAGTTTCCTTCTTATATTTGTTTAAAAAGTGCTATTTCTACTAAAATTCTTTAACAGTATTTATAGACTTTTTAATCTCAATTTTTCTAGTTCTCTTTATTGTCTAATATTCCATATGTAACTTTCTTTAGTCCAATCTATATAGGTTTGTTTGCTATCTCACAAAATTTTGGAGGGAATTTTAGAAACTGCATTACAGTTGCTTAAAGAATCTGTTTATTATCATCTTGAAACAATTATCCTGACCATTTTTATCATTTTCTGTTCTAGAAAGGTTTTTAAATTTTTCTTCATGTTAAAAACAATTATAAAATAGTTTAGGTTATGAATATATCATGCATGTTATTGGTAGGTGCCCTTGAGTTGGTTCCCACTCATAGCCACCCTACGTACAACAAAAGGAAACACTGGCCGGTCCTGCCCCATCCTCCCAATCTTTGCTATGTTTGAGCCCATAGTTGCAGCCACTGTGTCAACCCATTTTGTTGAGGGTCTTCCTCTTTTTCACTGACCCTCTACTTTACCAAGCATGATGTACATCTTCACAGATTGGTCCCTCCTGATAACATGTCCAAAGTATAGTATGTGAGATGAAGTCTTCCAATCCCTGTTTCTAAAGAGCATTACGGCTGTACTTCTTCCAAGACAGGCTTGTTCATTCTTCTGACCGTCCATAGTATATTCAATATTCTTTTCCAACAGCATAATTCAAAGCTATCAATTCTTCTTCAGTTTTCCTTATTCACTATCAAGCTTTACCATGCATAGAAGGCAACTGAAAATATAATGGCTTGGGTCAGGGACCTCTTAATCTTCAAAGTGACATCCTTGCTTTTTAAAACTTTAAAGAGGTCTTTTGCAGCAGATTTGTCCAATGCAATACATCATTTGATTTCTCGACTACTGCTTCCGTGGGGTTGACTGTGGATCCAACAAAAACAAAATCTTTGACATCAATATTTTCTCTGTTTATCATGATGTTGTTATTTGTCCAGTTGCGAGACTTTTTCTCTTTTTGTTGAAGTGTAATTCATACCAAAGGGTTAGTGTTTGACCTGTATCACTAGCTCCAGCTTCTTCGATTTCAGCAAGCAAGGCTGGCTCATTTGCATACCGAAGGTTGTCAATAAGTCTTCCTCCAATCCTGCTATGTTCATATTTATATAGTCCAGTTATATTATACATAATGGATATGAAATCAACATAAGTCCTTAAACAGCTAAGGACATAAAATATCATATTACAGTTGTATTCCTATTTGTACCCATCTATGAACTTTTTTTTTATGATTATACCCACACCACTTTAGATAATAAAGAGCCTTAATTTTTTTTTTGTATTTAAAACACATTTTTTTTTTTACTGCAGGTGTTTATAATTCTACACACACACACGAACACTTATACTCAATTTTTTCTCGATTTAAAACTTCAACAGTTGAAAATGAGAAACAGTTATAATTATTGGTATTTTTGGTTTTTCTTTATCTCCTTTTACCCTTGATTGCATATTGGCTCCTTTTTCCCTGATCTTATCTATTTCTTGTAGTACCAAAGCAGCCAATAGCAACCTAGACACACTAATAATATTCAGTTATCTTTATGAGTTGCCTAAAGCCAGAATTCATTAGGTATATTGTTTGCCTTATATTGTAACTAGTGATATTTTTCCAAATGTTTCACTACTCCATGAGTTCCCATCTTTCTAACCTCCACTGCCTACCCCTGGAACAAATGTTATATATTTATGTTTGTTGTAACATATGTGGACATATAATAGCCAAGTTCCATCTGGCACTTTCAAGTCTTTTGGTCTTTAATAAAATTATTCCATTTCTTATTCCTATTTAAAGTCTTCTACTCTGTTAAACATACTTGTTGTGAATTCATTTGTATCCTGCCCAAAAAGATATGCAGAAGTCTTAACCACTTCCCCTGTGAACATAGGGTTCTTCTTCGCAGATATTATAAGTTAACATCATACTATTAGGGTGGTTCCTCATCCCTGCATGTGGTGTTTTATGCAGAAACACAGGGAGTAAGAGATGGCCTGTGATGACAAATGCAGATGCATGCATAAGCAACAAAGGAACACCAGGCAGCCACTAGAAGAGAGAGAGAGACAGACAGACAGAGAGCATAGTCCTGGAGATGCTCTGAATTCTAAGTTGTAGCATTCCAACTGTGAAAAAGTAAATTTCAATTCCTTATGGTCACCCACTGAGTGCAATGGATCACTTTTGTGTGGCCTTTCTAGCTACGGTTTTATAACTCCCACCCAAGTGATTAGGTGGGACTGTGTGATAGGGTAATTGTGGCCCGCTGAATGGATTGGTCAATTTTGCCATCCTGCTGGGCTTGAAATGAGCAACCCCAGAGGCAGGAAAGAGAAGATGCCACCACCAGCAAGCAAGAACAGCCAAGAGCCAGCATGTCCTTTGGACCCAGGATCCCTGCACTGAGACGCTCCTGGAAGCTGGAGACTGAGAGAGAGAGGGAGAGCTGTAATGCTGGAGACGGTGAGAAGTGGTAGCAGCAGAGGCCCAGCAGCAGAAGAATCCTTGGTGGGCTTCCCAGCCCACAGAGGAAGGTTTATGCCTTGGGGCAGAGGCCGAGGACCAGGGGTAGGTGTGACTGGGAGCATGGCTGGAAAGATGCCATCCTGATGGAAGAACTGTATCTTGAGTGTTCATGAAGCTGAATTGTAACCTGTTACTTCCCTAATAAACCCCATAATCATGAGTATGGTCTGTGAGTTCTGCGTAGCCATTGGAATGAATTATTCAACTGAGCAGAGAAGTAGAGAGTGCCGTGGGAGGGAGAGTTTATGTTAGAATTGGTAAAGATGGCAGAGAGAGGGCATGTTTGACCTCTGCCTCATAGGAATCAGCTTTGGACTGTTGGTCTTGATTCCCCTTCCCTCTTGTGAAGTTAGAGGAGATCAGACACTGCCCCCACTCTGTTTGTACATCCACATATGGTATTTTTTTTAGGAGAGCCTTTTTTTTTTTTTGGACAGCCTTTTTTTTTTTTTTTTTAGGATGCTAAGACAATATTTATCATTTTTATTCTACAGTTTATAATTCTGCTTTGTGGAGTCCTAGAACTTAATTGTGCTGTTGATTTTTTCTACTGTCTCTCATATATGATGATTTCTTTCCCTTGTCTTGTAATCTTATATTGTGAACTCATATTCTGTCGAGCTTTAGCTACAAAATCTGTAAAATTTGAATCAGCAATTTCTCCCTCAGAGAGGTTTTTTTTTTTTTTTTTTTTTTTTAATGACAGTGCATTACTACGTAAACCAAAACCAAAACCAAACCCACTGCCGTCGAGTTGATTCTGACTCATAGAGACCCTATAGGACACAGTAGAACGGCTCCATAGAGTTTTCCAAGGAGCACCTGGTGGATTCGAACTGCCAACCTTGTTGGTTAGCAGCCATAGCTCTTTAAAACTACGCCACCAGGGTTTTCCTACATAAAAATCATACCCAGGGTAAATTTCCATTAATATGTTTTTCTGAGTATTAGGATAACAGGTATTGAAAATTCAAAAACTAGATGTTTTAGACAGTAGTTCTGGGATTAAAATTTCCCAGGATACCTTTTTGCCACACAGAGCCCAGGCCAACTAATACTTATTTCCTATTTGTCTCACTTGTTTTTGGCACCAGTTCTTAACGGAATTGTCCTGTTAGCTCTATGGCTGTATGTGGTGATCTTTTTCTTTACAACTACTAGCTTTTTTAAAGTTCAAAGCCTTCTCTCATTCTCCTGGGGTAACCTTTAAAAAAGTTATCATCTAGTCTATTAAAATAAGGACATTTCTCTAGAGGAGCTCACATTTCTATTTCAGCCTGCAAATCTGAAGCTCGTCTTCCTCTTTATTTTTATTTATGTATTTATTTATGGATCTTGGGGGTTGCTCTTATTTTAAAAATGAGAATAATTTGCATAACGTTTATTATTTTTAAAATGAATTTTTAGCTATGTTACAAACAAGGCTTTTGTGTTTTTTCCAGGGCCCTAGACTTCCAGGACTAGAATTTTCCATATTCATTTTTTAGAGTAGAATATTGAAATAAATAGAGTCAAAATGTCCTCAAAAATTAATTAGAATAACTTTTCTTTCAGTGCCAGAGTTCACCCTATATTTCTACCAGATAATTATCTGTCATCTGCTGAAATACCATCAGGGATTTTTTAGTTCTTGGTAGAATACGAATATTCAAATTATTATACTTCTCCCCATTATGTTGTACCTTTGGGCCTTCTATTGTCTCTCTTTTATATATTTTAAATTCCTTCAAATTTAGAGTCACTTTTCATGCCCACAATCCTATTCTTCCCAAACAAATAATATATAAATACTTGTCGAGTGTCTTGAGCATGTAAGAAAAAGGGGAAACCAATCACAAAAAATTAGGATGTTTGGCATTGAACCATAACTGCCTTGGGGAACAAGGGCAATTACAAAACTTTTGAGTCAAAAAATAGTGTAGAAGGATTAATAACATTCTAGAATCAAGTTTTCAACATTTTAAAACACACTTTAAAATAAATCCCACAAAATACAGCCTCTAAAGAAAAGCTAAAAAGAAAAGATGAGTCTTGTACATTTTGCTAAGATAAGCAAATCAAGGATAAGATAGAACAGTGAGACTGAAGAGCTTCTGAAATTAGAAGATCTTCCAGGAAAATCCCTGCAGATAGAAATGGAAAACAGTCAACAGGAAACTCATGACTGATCCTCACTGACACTTTGTTGTTTTTGTTAGATGCCCGCAAGTCGGTTCTGACTCATAGCGACACTATGTACAGTAGAACAAAACACTACCCAGTCTTGCACCATCCTCACAATCATGGCTATGTTTGAGTCCACTGCTGCAGCCACTGTATCAATCCATCTCATTCAGTCTTTCTCTTCTTCTGACCCTGTACTTTACCAAGCATGATGTACTTCTCCAGAGACTGATCCCTCCTGATCACATGTCCAAAGTCAATGAGCCTAAGTCTCGCCATCTTCTCTTGTAAGGAGCATTCTAGCTGCACTTCTTCCAAGAAAGATTTGTTCTTTCTTCTGGTAGTCCACACTGCATATTCAATATTCTTCTCCAGCACCATAAGGCAATGGTATCAATTCTTCCCTGGTCTTCCTTATTTCTTGTCCAGCTATCCCATGCACGTGAGGTGACTGAAAATACCACGGCTTCGGTCAGGCACACCTTAGTCCTCAAAGTGACATCTTTGCTTTTTAACACTAAAGAAAAAAAAGGAAAAAGCTGATTTCTAGAATAACCTTAAGGAAATAAAAGAAACATAAAATATTATATCCTTGTTCCTCAGGAAAGGCACACTCAGTAATGACAGAGGAAAATCCCAGTAATAAGGGATGGATTGACACAGTGGCTGCAACAGTGGGCTCAAACATAGCAAGGGTTGTGAGGATGGTGCAGGACTGGGCAGCATTTCACACTATTGTACAAAGGGTCAGTCACTATAAGTCGGAACTGACTTGAAGGCAACTAACAACAACTACAGCAACAATGAATGTAAACTATATTTACAAATCATAAACATTTAGGAATTCACAAAACTAAATTAATTCTACATCGAACACAAAGTGGTAAGAAGATGAAGCAACAAAAACAAAATATTTTTAAAAATGTAGGAATCCCTATGATTTCTATTTCTTTTTAATAAATAACATTTGGACTCAGTGTTGTTAATGGATATTTTTATAGCACCTACTGATTCTCATTCAAGGTTCTGAACTTGGTTCTTCTAGGAATGATTAACTTCAGAGTAAATTTCAAAGACTGTTGACACATTATTTTAAAACACCTATGAGGATGCAAGCTGAATTTGTTAGATGCTTTGTGATATGCTGAATACGGTATGGTGAGCATGCTTTTGTTTTTATAGTCTGGAGTACTTAGTTTTACTGATTTACGAATTATTCATATAGAATGCATTCTTCAAGCACTTAATGAATATCTAAGGTTTCTCCACACTCCCAGGTATGACAAATATAAAATATCTCCTTTAATGGCAAGAGTATCTCAAAGTACATTGGGAAAAAATTGCTCATATATACAATTTAATGGATTGATATTCAGCCATATTCCCAGGGCATTTTCTTATTTTTCAATTCAGTTTGTAATAAAAAAAAAAAAGTACATATATTTATCCCTTGAAATTATCTGTTCTTTAATGACATTCATATCTGAAATTCTCTTCCAGTTCTTTTCTGGTTTAAATTCTTCTAAAGGGGTATAACTTCTTTAAAACTAGATAAAATCATCATGCCTTAAAAAAAATGTGTTATTAAGAAAATTTTTACAGAACTATTTGTATAGATAATTGAAAACTGATTTCATTATTGCTATGGTCTTTATATCTTAGCCACTAAATCTCTTGGCTCTTGTTCTCCAGTATTTATTTTCCTTCCAGAATATATCAACCCATGTTTGTACTATTGAATGAACCCTTGTGACTTAATGTATTCTGCCAAATATTTTGAATTATCGATTGGAGTAAATGAATTAACAGACTGTTTTGATAGTCTACATTCACATATTTGTCAGTCTATGTTTCAATGAAAGTTCATCCCAGTACAATCTTAATATAAAAGATTCTACATGGCATAAATAGAATACAAAACATTACTAACAATTCACAAACACCGGAAAAGAATCTAGATAACTGGGAGCTCCTAAAAATCAAACACTTATGCTCATCAGAAGTTTCACCAAAGGAGTAAAAAGACAACCTACAAACTGGGAAAACAATTTTGAGCTATGACAAAACTGATTAGGGTCTAATCTCTTAAATCTAAAAGATACTGCAAAGCCTTAACAACAGAAAGACAAATAAACACAATTTAAAAAACGGGCAAAGGATATGATCAGGCACTTCCCCAAAAAAGACACTCAGGAGGCTAACAGATAAATGAAGAAATGCTCATATACATTAGTCATCGGAGAAATGCAAATCAAAACTACAATGAGATATTATGTCACCTCAACAAGGCTAGCATTAATCCAAAATACACAAAATAATAAATGTTGGAGAAGTTGTGGAGAGACTGGGACACTTATACACCATTGGTGGGAAAGTAAAATGGTACAACCACCCTGGAAATCGATTTGGTGCTTCTTTAAAAAGCTAGAAACATAAGTACCATATGATCCAGCAATTCCACTCCTTGGAATATATCCTAGAGAAATAAGAACCATCATGTGAATAGATATATACACAGCTATGTTCATTGCAACACTGTTTACAATGGTAAAAAGATGGAAACAACCTAGGTGCCCATCAACAGACGAATGAATAAACAAATTATGGTATATTCACATAATGGAATACTATGCAACCATAAGGAACAACAATAAATCTACGCAACATCTCATAACATGGATGAATCTGAAAGGCATTATGCTGAATGAAAGTAGTCAGTTGCAAAAAGGACAAATATTATATGAGACAACAATTATAAGAACTCAAGAAAAGGTTTAAACACAGGGGAAAACATTCTTTGATGGTTATGAGGGTGGAGGGGAGACGGGTATTCACTAACTAGATAGTAGAAAAGAATTATCTTAGGTGAAGGGAAGTAGAACACACAATAAAGGGGAAGTCAGCACAACTGGACTAAACCAAAAGCTGACGTTTCCTGAATACGACCAAACACTTCGAGGGACAGAGTAGCAGGAGCAGGGGTCTGGGGGCCATGGTTTCAGGGGACATCTAGGTCAACTGGCATAACAAAATTTATTAAGAAAATATTCTGCATCCCATTTTGGTGAGTGGCACCTGGGTCTTAAAAGCTAGCAAGAAGCTATCTAAGATGCATCAGTTGGCCCCAACCCAGGTCGGGCAAAGGAAAATGAAGAACACCAAAGACACAAGAAAAATATTAGCCAAAGAGACAGGAGAAGAGACTCCATTAGCCTGAGACCAGAAGAACTAGATAATGCCCGTCTACCACCAATGACTGCCCTGACAGAGAACGTAACAGACAGTCCCTGACAGAGCCAGAGAAACATGGGTTGCAGAACTTAAATTCTAGTAAAAAGATCAGACTAAATGGCCTGACTGAGACTGGAGGGACCCTGGAAGACATGGCCCCTGGACTCTCTGTTAACAAAGAACTGAAACCATTCCCGAAGCCAACTCTTCAAAGATTAGACTGGACTATAAGACATAAAATGATAGTTGTGAAGAGTACTCCTTAGCTCGAGTAGATACATGAGCTCCTGTCCGGAGGCGAGATGAGAAGGCAAAAAGGGACAGGAACTGGTTGAATCGACTCAGGAAATTCAGGACGGAAATGAGGAGTGTGCTGTCACATTATAGGGAAAGAAACTAGGGTCATGTAAAAATATGTGTATAAATTTTTGTACGTGGAATTAACTTGAACTGTCAACTTTCACTTAAAGCACAATTATATATATATATACACACCATGTTCACATATTTGGTAAATGTTTCATATTTTAGGTCCCTCTTGGAAATTCATATTTCATTTTATCACTTAAGTCACTGAGAACATTTGTGATAAAGATATCTTTTTTAAACTTGTTTAACCCAGGGTTTTCCTTTTTTTTTTTTTTCCATCAATGGAAAACATTAAAGTTAGGCCATACCCATGGAACAAAGCAAGACTGGAGGGGCGCACCAGCCCTGGGGTAGGGACTGGAGGGCAGGAGGGAAGAGGAAAGCTGGTAATAGGGAACCTAGGGTTGAGAAGGGGGAGTACTGACATGTCATGGGGTTGTTAACCAATGTCATACAACAATGCACGTATTGACTGTTTGATGAGAAACTAGTTTGTTCTGTAAACCTTCATCTAAAGTTCAGTTTTTTTAAAAAAAAGGCCATAACTAATTTTCCAAACACAACTTGGGTAACGCCTCCACACTGCAAATAATAAAAAAGTATATACATTCAAGAAAACAATCGCTAAATTAAAATATACATAAATGTATAAATTAATACTTTATTATGTATATATTAAACTCTATATTAAATTAATACACATAGACATAAATTAATATATTCTAACCACATAAAGGAGTGGTTAAGAGCTAAGACTGCTAACCAAAAGGTCAGCAGTTAAATCCACCAGCCTCTTCCTGGAAACCCTATGGAGCAGTTCTACTCTGTACTATGGGGTCACTATGAGTAAGAAAGGACTTGATGGCAATGGATTTGGATTTGTTTTTTTAACCACATAAATGCATTTACCATATTTTTACGTAAATAACGCATGCCTTCTACATTTGTTTGCCAACTGCTATCTCCCCCTGGCAGGTATTTTCCAAAAAGCGCTATGCCATTTTTTTTTTTTTTTTTACAGCAACAGGTAAAATGAATTGGCACAGAGGTGCTTACAAAAACACCTCCTGGGGAGGCGAGGAGCAATTGGCTAACAAAAGTAGAAGGTGTGCATTATTTGCATAAAAATACGGTATACTTGATAAATTCAAGAGATAAAACCAACATACGATCCACACCTTCATTCACTTAACAAATAATTTCTACTTTGTAGGTGTAGGAGAAACATTTTACCAAGTCATTTTTAGTTCTGGCTTTCATGGGGTTTATAATCTATCTGGAAGCAAGTTATAGAAATGACAAAGCATAAAATCTAATGAAAGCATTTGGAAGTTGGACCTAATTTGTTCTATGTAGTGAGAAATTGAATCTTTATACAAGAAAGTCTGCTAATTTGAGAACTATAGAGTGGATAGAAATTAACTAGGATGTTAACTGTCTGAGAAAGGTGCATATGTGAAAGTTTTATGGTACAAAAAAGAGTGAATGCATTTGAAGAACTGAAAGACCATTATCATGGCTGGAGTATACGGATTAAAGAAGAGTTTTATGCAGGACAAAGATGGACAGACAGCTAGCAGTGAGACACTTCAGAGTTCAGATGATCAATTTAGGAAGTTAGGACTTTAAGGGAAACTTGAAGCCAATAAAATTATAAGCTAAGAATTGGAGCTGCTATTGTATTTAAACATTTTTATTTCTCTAGTTTAAAAACTGTGCAAAGATCAGTGTGGGGAATCTGACTGTGTTACTTATGTAGTAGACTGTACTGGAGAGAATAATAAGGCACTGGATTCATGGTGTCAATATTTGGTTTTTGCATTTCAAAAAAGAAAAAAACAAAACTAAATAAATTTAGAAATACGCCTCTACATAAGCATGACTTCATATTTACTACATTGGGTACCTGATCAATATTAGCCAAAGAGACAGGAGAAGAGACTCCATTAGCCTGAGACCAGGAAAAGTAGATAAAAATGAGGTTTTAGAAGATAATTTTAATCTCTCATGTTCAGTACAAGTAAATGGCAAATAAATTCTTCTAATTGTTCAGTCAATAAATAACTGAACTTGGAACTGTCCTTGACTCTCTATACTTTCTTGCACAAGTATGTTAGAGCCAAGTTTTCATGATATCATGGAAATCAACCATTGAAAGTAAAAAACACACAAACAAACATACACTCAAAGAACCATCAACAATGTACTTGTTGGTAAAGGAAGATTGAGGGATATTCATTGTTTATGATCACATAGAGATCTCCAATGATTTAGTCAACAAAATAAAACTAAACCCTGTGGCATGTGAGGAAGGAAGTCAAATTAAATGAGAGTCTAAATGAGAGATGTATTAGGACACGTATACCACAAGTACAGACTAGTCAGGAGAATACTGACAGGGAAAATGATAGAATTTGTGTGCTGGTTGGTTGGAAATGAGGAATAAAGACAGAAAGATTTATTTTTAAATATATTTTAAAGATAGAGTGACTTTAGTATTCTTGATATTAATAAGGAGATAATAGGTCATGTACAAAGAGAGATGCTGAAGACACAGTGAAGAGAGCAATTCTTTAGCACCATTCTTGAAAGAGATGCATGAGATCAGACTTAGAATGCAGGTGGCGGTTCTGGGAAGGAAGGGACATGAGTGTGAATGTAAATAGATTTATATAGATCTTGAGGCAGAAATCTTGGGGACATTTGAGTTTGACCTGTTTTTCTCTGTAAGTAGGGAGTTGAGTTCATCTGCTTAGTTAAGGGACATGGTGAGGATGGAGCAGAGTGGTGTACTGAGGTATCACCAGAAAAGTCTAAGATATTCCTATGCCTAGTAGGGAAGTAAGCCGGCTGGAGAAACTCAGTAAGCCCACAGAGCAGAAACAGGGGTTTAATTAAGATTGTTCACCATGAATAATGGTCTTATTTTGTCCCATTGATTTTTGACTGCTGTACTTAGCAACTGTATCAACTTGAAGGGGGAGATTCTGACAGTCTAGGTAACTGTGACAGAATTTCATTTTTGCTGTAACATGCACAATGCTGATCAGAGTTGTTCTGTGAAAAAATAATTCTATACATACATAGATATTTCTGTGAATTGAGTTATTTACAGATTATCCCCTCTGGTAAAATGCTTATTTCTGTTCCCTGAATGAGCAGACATTGTCAGAGTGAGTGGATGTAAATTTAAAAGTTTTTGTGTTTTTAAATTTAACTTCGCTGGTCAATTTTCTTCACTCTCATATAAAAACTCAATCATCCTCTTCCAAATTAGCAAAAGTCTGTCTGATCAATGACAGAAAGCAGTTGACGAAGTAGCTATAATGCAAATATCTGTGAATATATACGTATATTTAATTTATAATTACATTTCTATATTCATAACCACTTATAAGGTAGTCAGTACTGAAAAAAATATATTTATTCTTAAAAAATAGTTGATAGCTTGTTATAAAGTTAACTTAAACTCTTTTGGTATGAATAGATTGTGGGACAGGGAACTTTCAGAAGTTCCTTGATGATAACAGTAACGAAGTAAGACCCAATAATCATACAGTCAGTTCTTTACAGAAGCTAGTTACCAAAGTAATGACACCAGATAAAAAAGAGGATGCCTAGTTAAATATGGGTTTCAAATTTAATTTTTTTTTTTTTTTTTTTTAGCATAAGTATACTCCATACAATATTCGGGCCATACTTACACAAAACCGGATCACTGTTTATTGACATTCAGGTTGAACTGAGTGCTTTATGTTTTATTTTGCTAAATCTCTCAATAGTGGACCAAAGCCATATATAACATAAATATTTATATTTGGATCCCTGTGAATATACTTATGGAGTCCTGGTGGTGCCAACGGTTCAGTGCTCAGCTGCTAACAGAAAGGCTGACAGTTTGACCCCACCAAGAAGCTCCATGAGAGAAAGACCTAGATATTGGCTTTTGTAAAATTACAGCCAAGAAAACCCCATGGTATAGTTCTACTCTGTCACATGGGGTTGCTGTGGGTTGAAATTGGCTCAGTGACAACCAACACACCCACACATTTATATATGTATATATCCACACACTCCAAGGAGCCCTGGTTGCACAATGGTTAAGCCCTCAGTTGCGAACCGAAAGGTCGACAGCTTGAATCCACCAGCTGTTTGGCAGTAGAAAAGACCTTTAAATTTCAGCGTAGGAAACCCTGTGTGGCAGTTCTACTCTGTCATATATGGTCACTATGAGTTGAAACAACTTGATGGCACACAACAACTATGCATATATGTATGTATATGTTTATATATATACATGGAAACTCTGGTGGTGTAGTGGTTAAGAGCTACAGCTGCTGACAAAAAAGTCAGCACTTCAAATCCACCAGGCGCTCCTTGGAAACCCTATGGGGCAGTTCTACTCTGTCCTGTGGGGTCACTGTGATTCAGAATCGACTCGACAGCAATGGGTTTGGTTTTATATAGATACACCCTGGGTAGTACAAGCAGTTGTGATCAGCTGCTAACCTACCCAGTGGCTCTGTGAAAGAAAGGCCTGGTGAAGTGTTTCTGAACAGATTAAAGCCAAGAAAACTCTATGGAGAAGTTCTACTTTGTAACACGTGGGGTCGAATTGACTTGATGGCAACATGTACTTATTTCTTTTTTTTTTTTGTCTCCCTTGTTTTTGCCCCCTGTTCTTAACAGAATTATTTTCTTAGCTCTACATCATCATATATATATAATATAATAAATTGTATCCAGATTATAGATGACAACTCTTCTGTTGACTCTACATGAATAGAAAGACTGTGGATACACAATCCTTAGTAAATAACCTTCAGATTTAGAAAACCAGAGAATATGTACACGTATACACACACACACATACATGTACATATTTATATATATTTACCATTCTTCTATGTGACACATCAGTTTACTCATTGTTAATTCTATGCAGCAAACACTGTCAGTATTGCACCCACATCCCCTCAGCATACACTTCCTATGGCAAAAGCCTTTATTTGAACACTTATGACTCTGGACCAAAGGGCTTTTACAGATTTCCATAGGTAGCCACTTGGTCAGTGCACTGGGTAAACTAGAAGCCAAAGATATGGATATGTGTGTGTGTGTGCACGCACTTACATGTGTGCATATGTACTCGTATGTGTGTGCCTGTGTGTCTGTGTAAGGAAAAGACAGAGAGAGCACTAATGGCCCTAGAAATAGCCCTTAATCAATACTGGACTGAAAGTTGGTAGATCAATAACCTAGAGCTGTTGCTCCAGCTGCTCAGTGTCCAC
Source organism: Loxodonta africana (assembly GCF_030014295.1). Taxonomy (NCBI): domain Eukaryota; kingdom Metazoa; phylum Chordata; class Mammalia; order Proboscidea; family Elephantidae; genus Loxodonta; species Loxodonta africana. Next base: position 22,728,250 of record NC_087343.1, read on the forward strand.
TGCATCCTGTATTGTGTCTTCCTTCCTTTCCTTTCCAATTTGTCTACTCCTTCTCCCCTACCAAAATGATGTTCTCTGGGATCTTAAAAACAACAATGACAAAAAACTATTTGCATTCAAATCCTCACTTTAGGGTTTGTTTCTGAGAGAATCCAAGACAAATTTTCTTATTCTTTTTCACTCTTATTATGGTTAATTTTGAGCAGTCTTTCAGAACACTGGCCACCCATCATGCCTAAGAACAAAAACCTGGAAAACACGTTAAGGATTAAAATTCCTACACTGCATGCTAGATTTCTTAAATCAGAACCACAGTGGGTGGAAACTCACTGGTGAAAGATCACACTCCCATTGTTAACCCAACACCAGAATAAAAAAAAAAAAAATTTTACTCTAAGGTCTGTTGTCATTAGAGTTGAAAGGTCCTGATTTACATTTCTATAAGTTAACTTGTGTAAGAAACAATCTCATATACTGGGGGGGGGGGGGGGCCAGTTGCTGTTTAGTCAGCTCCAACTCACGGCTACCCTATGTGTGTCAGAGTGGAGCTATGATCCACAGAGTTTTCAACGGCTGATTTTTTGGAAGTAGAATGTCAGGCCTTTCTTCTGACATGCCTCTGAGTAGACTCCAATTGCCAACTTTTCAGTTAGCAACCAAGAGCAGAATACTGGTTGGAAAATACTAGTCACAAATTAAGAAGACCAGGATCCTAGTTTTGACTGGCAGGTTCACTGTGCAACCTTGTAAAATTATGTGAAATGCATCTGTGTTTCCTCATCTATAAAACTTACACCATTCTAATGCTATAAAATTCCCTTAAGTTACTATGTTAATTGAATGATTTATTCTCAGTACTTATCCTTTTCATTATAAAGAGGACTGGGTGGATTTAAATGTCAAGGAAAAGAAATGATTACTCATTCCCTCTTCATAATTCGCCTGAATGGAATCTTTCTGTTCAGAACGTGTTTCCTGTTCATCAGAATCAAATCGTGAGAAACTACAATCTCCGTGAATGTGCTGTTTTGTATCTCAACCAGGTCATGTTTTTCTCTCTTTGTTTTTCTCTCTCTCTTCCTTCTTCCTTCCTTCTTTTCTTTTGTGCTTTCATTCTATAAACAGCCTGATCATTTTTAAAATTTATGTGTACTATAAGTTTAAATATAATTATATTTTCTAATACCATCAAAAATGGGTTGCTATGAAGATAAAATGATCAGTGATGACAAGACCTATTGACAATTTACGCTATTCTATTTCGATTATTGTGTTTGAAGCTGTTCATTTCATGTGAGTTTCATTCTTATTCAAATTGACTTTAAACAATATGGATATCAAGAATTTTTAAGTTTGTGTTCATCTGCTTTTTATTCTTTCCCTTAGAAAGCAAGAACAAAGAAAAGAGGTTATATTACCATACGCCTTTTACATTTAAAAATTCCATGAGACATTTCAGAAAGTGTCATATGCTTTTTCAGCATGCAAAATATTTTAGAAAATGATTAAATGCTTAGTATCAAATTCTTCTCCAGATGTGCATTGTTCAAATTATCATTATCATGGGAGCTGTAAAGATGATATGTTTCATTATAGGAGAAGGATGAACCTCAGAGTACTAGTAGAAGAGCTAATTTTTTTCTATAATTTATTATAGAAATTGAAATTAATTTAAATATGACAAGGAGGTGGACCTCTGGGATGTTTTAAGACCAGTGTAAGAAAACCAGCATAATTTTCTTTATTTTTTTGAAAATGTAAAAACACTAGAAATGTCTAAAGAAAGAGGAGATTCCATATCTATCTTTTGCTAAACTTAAACAAAAAATGGCAGGAATTTAATAATTAATATTAAGGGAGTCCCCCCATATATGCAACATATTTTGGCAAGAATGTACAAGAAAGCTATATCACTGCCAAATGCAAAAAAGAAAAAATTGTGACCTAGAAAGCATCAAACAAAATGGTAGGAAATGGTTAGGATATTCTTAGTTATTCTTGGCTTACTTCCTTATTTTTCAATTTATTTTTCACATTGCTTTGAAGTGCCATGTAACTGTATGCTAATTGTAATTATCATTATTCAGTCTGAAATTGATAAAAAATGCAATGAAGATGCATTGATAATTACTAGTAATTCTAATTCAAGAGTTGGAAAGAAAGAAAAATCAGTAGTTGGAAAATACGCCCTTGGTGATAAAAATGATGCCAGAGATCGCATGATAGAATTTTGCAAGGCCAATGATTCTTCACTGCAGATAACTTTTTACAATAGCATGAACAGCAACTCTACACATGGAGCTTCCCAGACAGAATATACAGGAATCAAATTGACTACATCTGTGTAAAGGGACAATGGAGAAGTTCAATATTATCAGTCAGAACAAGGTCAGGGGCCACCTGCAGAACAGACCATCCGTTGCTCATAAGAAAGTTCAAGTTGATGCTGAAGAAAATTGAAACAAGTCCACGAGAGCCAAAGCATGAGTTTGAGTATGCCCCACCTGAATTTAGAGATCATCTCAAGAACAGATTTGATGCATTGAACACTAATGACTGAAGACCAGATTAGTTGTAAGATGACATCAGGGACATCATACATAAAGCAAATAAAAAGTTCATTAAAAAACAGAAAAAAAAAAAGACCAAAACAGTTGTCAGAAGAGACTCTGAAACTTGCTCTTGAATATAGAGTAGCCAAAAAAAAAAAAAAAAAAAGAAAAAAATGATGCAGTGAAAGAGCGGAACAGAAAATTTCAAAGGGTGGTTCAAGAAGACAAAGTAAAGTAATATAATGATATGTGCAAAGACCTGGAGTTAGAAAACCAAAAGGGAAAAACATACCTGGTATTTCTGAAGCTGAAAATAAAAATGAAGAAAAAATTTAAACCTCGAGTTGCAATTTTGAAGGATTCTATGGGCAAAAAATTGAATAAAGCAGGAAGCATCAAAAGAAGATGAAAGAAAAATGCAGTCACTATACCAAAAAGAATTGGTTGATGGTCAACCATTTCAACAGGTAGCAGAACAGGATCAAGAACCAACGGTAATGAAGGAAGAAGTCCAAGCTATACTACACTGAAGGCATTGGTGAAAAACTAGGCTCCAGGAATTGACAAAATACCAACTGAGATGTTTCAACAAATGAATGTGTTTCTGGATATACAACACTTGTCTATGCCAAGAAATTTGGAAGATAGCTACCTGGACAACCACCTGGAAGAAATCCATATATGCACATATTCCAAAGAAATATGATCCAATGGAATGCAGGAATTATTTTTTTTATCATTAATATGGAAACCCTGGTGGCTTAGTGGTTAAGAGATATGGCTGATAACAAGAAGGTCAGCAGTTCAAATCCCCACACGCTCCTTGGAAGCCCTATGGGGCAGTTCTATTTTGTCCTATATGGTCGCTGTGAGTTGAAATGAACTTGATAGCAACAAACTCTTGTTATTTTGTTTTTTGTTGTTGTATCACTAATAACACATGGAAGTAAAATTATGCTGAAGATAATTAAAAAATGTTTGCAGCATAATATGGACAGAGAACTGCCAGAAATTCAAGGTGGATTCAGAAGAGGACATGGAATGAGGAATATAATTGCTGATGACAGATGGATCATAGCTGAAAGCAGAGAATACCAGGAAGATGTGTACTGTGTTTTATTGACTATGCAAAGACATTCAACTGTGTGGATTATAACAAATTATGGGTAACATTTCAAAGAATGGGAATTTCAGATTACTTCATTGTGCTCATGTGGAACATGTACATAGACCAAGAGGCAGTTGTTGGAAGAGAACAGGGGATATTGCATGGTTTAAAATCTGCAAAGAAGTATGTCAGGGTTGTATCTTTTCACCATGATTATTCAACCTCTATTCTGAACAAATAATCCTAGAAGTTGAACTATATGAAGAAAATTTTTCATCAGGATTGGAAGAAGATCCAGTAACAACCTGCGATATGCAGATGGCACAACTTTTCTTGCTGAAAGAGAAGATGATTTGAAGTGCTTACTGATAAAGATCAAAGACCACAGCCTTCAGTATGGAGTACACCTCAACATTAAGAAAACAAAAATCCTCACAACTGGACCAGTAAGCAGCATATGGATAAACGGAGAAAAGATTGAAATTGTCAAGGATTTCATTTTACTTGGATCCCCAATCAACGCCCATGGAAGCAGCAGTCCAGAAATCAAGCAACATATTGAATTGGGCAAATCTGCTGCAAAAGACTTCTTTAAAGTGTTAAAAGTAAAGATGTCACCTTGAAGACTAAGCTGCGCCTGACCCAAGTCATGGTGTTTTCAACAGTTTCATAGCACGTGAAATTTGGACAATGAATAAGAAAAGCCAAAGAAAAATTAACGCCTTTGAATTGTAATTCTGGAGAAGGATACTGAATATACCACGGACTGCTAAAAGAAGGAACAAATCTGTCTCCGAAGAAATACAACCAGAATCTCCTTAGAAGCAATGATGGTGAGACTACGTCTCACATACTTTGGACATATTTTCAGGAGGGATCAGTCTCTGGAGAAGAATTTCATGCCTGGCAAAATACAGGGTCAGTGAAAAGAGGAAGACTCTCAATGAGGTAAATTTACACCTGGAAAAAAAAAAAAAAAACAAACACAGTGACTGCAAAAATGGGCTCAAGCATAACAACAACTGTGAGGCTGGTGCAGGACCAGAAAGTGTTTTGTTCTTTAGTGCACAGGGTTGAAGTTGCTTACTCAATATTATAAAGAATATCAAATTACAGAATTAATAAAAGGACTGGGACTATGCATTGTTATTGTTGTTGTTGTTAGGTGCCATCCAGTCAATTCCAACTTATAGTGGCCTCATCTACAACAGAATGAAACACTGCCTGGTCTTATGCCATCCTCATTCTTGGGCCCATTGTTGCAGCCACTGTGTCAACTCATCTTGTTGAAGGTCTTCCCCTTTTTCACTGACCCTCTACTTCACAAAGCATGATGTCCTTCTCCAGGGACTGGTCCCTCTTTATATCATGCCCAAAGTATGTGACAAAGTCTCACCATCCTTGCTTCTAAGGAATAATATTCTGGATGTACTTCTTCCAAGACAGATTTGTTCTTTCTTTGGGCAGTCCATGGGATATTCAATTTTCTTTGTCAACATCATAATTCAAAAGGCATCAATTCTTCAGTTTTCCATATTCATTGTCCAGTTTTCACATGCCTATGAGGCGACTAAAAACACCATGGCTTGAGTCAGGCACACCTTAGTCCTCAAGGTGACATCTTTGCTTTTTAACACTCTTTTGCAGTAGATTTCCCCAATGCACTGTGTTGTTTGATTTCTTGACTGCTGTTTCCATGGGCATTGATTGTGGATCCAAGTAAAATGAAATCCTCGACAACTTCAATCTTTTCTCAGTTTATGAAGATTTAATCACATCACTTGCTTTTGCCATCTGCCAAATCGTAATTCCATGTCACTCCAGCCAAGTAGAATATTGAAAATTGCATTTCTTAAGAATTGTGAACTATTCTATTACATAGATGGGATAGCTACAGTCTAGGGAAATTAAGTTGCTTAAAAAAAAAAACAAAACTTTGCTGTCAAGGCCATTCCGACTCATAGCGAACCTACAGGACAGAGATGAACTGCCCCATAGGGTTTCCAAGGAGCACCTGGTGTGTTGATACTGCTGACCCTTTGGTTATCAGCCGTAGTACTTAACCACTACGCCACCAGGGTTTCCCAGTTGCTTACTCAATGTTATAAAGAGTATCAAATCACAGAACTAAGGAAAGAACTGGTTCTATTCATTGCCTTCCTGTTATTATCCTGATAGTGTACTTCATTCAGTGAAATACAAGGACTTTAAATTTTTTACAGTAATTTGGAGATAAGTTGTATTCAAGGCTAAATATTATTGTGGGTTCATGTCTGTACTTAGTAATTAAGTTGCACATTATTTCCAAGAAGGCTGAATTACAGAACAAAGTAGTCCCTGAATCAGAATACAGAAAACTTGATTTCAATTTTCAGATCCTTTCATATCAGTTAAACGAACTTTCTAATTTAATAATGCCCTATAGGGTCACTATGAGTTGGAATTGACTCCATGGCAACGGTTTGGTTTTTGGTTTTAGTACCTTCCCCACAAAGTAGCTGTTTATATCAAAACAAGCAGTATACTTAGAAATTTAGAATGTTATTATCACAGTTTTATACTAATTGAGTTTATTTTTATTTTTAAATTTTCTTTGTAGTTCTTTGTAGATTTTATTTGGTCTAATTTGATGCTGAAAGTAAAAAAAAAAAAAAAAAAAAACCTAATGATTACTTCCATTGCTTAAAGTAATTGTGGGATTTTCTATTAATGCTAGAAGAAATTCAGCCAATTGGTCAACAAAGAATAAATAGGAATCTCACAGTTTCATAAGAAAAGATTTTACAACTCGTTTTATTTTGTATTGTACATATAATTATTTAGAGCAGTGCCTATATCTTTGGAAGAGCTCAAAAGATGTTAATAATTGTTATTACTAACTGGAAGAAGAGAATAACAATGACTGGAATCAGTTTGATGGAGTATGCAGAACTTTGGGCATATCAACCCTGAAATCAAGGAGCCCAAGTAGAATAACTTTACATTCCCAAGCAAGTCTGGGTGAAGAAGGATGTAGTGCAATTAAAGAAGCAAAGACAAGCATTTTTTAAAGCACAGTTCCCGTAAGTGTACGATGGTGCCAGATTGTGGAATATTTTAAAGTCCACACTAAGGATATTGAGCTTTATTCCAAAAATGAATGTAAGCAGAGTGTATTCGTTTCCTGTTGTTAGTTGCTGTCAGGTTGACTATGGGTCATGGCGACCTTATGTATAACAGAATGAAAAGTTGACTGGTCCTACGCCATCTTCATGATCATCGATATGTTTCAGTTCATTGTTTCTGCTATTGCGGAGTGCCGTCCAACCTAGGCGGCTCATCTTCCATCATGGTACAGTATCCTGCTATAATCCATATGGTTTTCACTGGCTAATTTTTGGAAGCAGATTACCAACCCTTTCTTCCCAGGTTGTAGTAGTCTGGAAGTTCCACTGAAACCTGTCCATCATGGGCGATCCTGTTGCTATTTGAAATACTGGTGGCATAGTTTCCAGCATCATCACAGCACACATAACACCACAGTAAAACAAACTGACAGATGGGTGGTGAATTAGTTTCCTAGGGCTACCATAACAAAGTACCACAAACTGGCTGGCTTAACAAAACAGAACTCTGTCCTCTCACAGTACTAGATGCTAGAAGAACAGAGAGTATTGGCAATGTTAATTCCTTCCGAGGGCTCTGAGGGAGAGTCTGTTCTATGCCTCCCTCCTATCACCTGATGATGACCAAAAAGTATTTGCATTTCTTGGCTTGTAGATGCATCACATTGACTCTGCTACCATTTTCATGTGGTTCTCTTCCCTCCGCATTTGTCTAACTCTGTCTCTTCTCCTCTTCTTATAAGGACACCAGTCATATTGGGTTAGAATCAACCAGCATGACCTCATTTAACTTAAATAATTACATATACAAAGATCCTGTTTTCACTTAAGTCACATTCATAGGTACCAGGGATTATGATTTCAACATATATTTTTTGGGTGGGCATACTATGACCCATAACAGAGGATGAGAAACATCATGGAACAAATTCTTTTGATGTGATGGGTATAAGTGCCTTGACTAAGTCAGAGGAAGGGGGAACGGAATAGAAGGAATTGATTCATCTAACATAAAAAAAAAAAAATAGACATGAATAAATGAATAAAAGTAAAAAAAGGCTGGCCAGTAATAAAAAAGGGACGTTGTTTTATTCTGTCTTCTATAATTTCATTAACTATTAGGAGATTGGTGTGCAGCAAAGACAAGACTTAAAATAGTTAAGAAATCTGGAAACATTATCTCAGGCAGGTTGATAACAGGAGATAACGTTAAAATGAATTTCTGAGGGTACACAAGCTTCTGCTTGTGTGTTTAAAACTGATTTAAACATGGGTGTTTCCTGTAGATGAATCATTTATCATACGCTCTTCTCTGGTCTTAAAATGGTGACAGCAAACAGCTTCACTTCAGCACTCCAACAGGTGTTTGTTTGCAACCTGCTAGTTTAGGATTTAGCGTAATGAAGATCTGGGGAAGGTCTGGGAGAATTAAGAGAGCTTTAAAGTTAAATCACTTTAATGAAACTTGCCTTCTAGCTGCCCCAGGGGATATATGACAAAGAGACCCTATACTCCGAGCTTCTTGATTTACAGACATTTTTGAATTAGCAACACACTATTGATGGCATTACCCATGGAAAGAGTGGTCAAGAAATCAAAAGACACATTGCATTTGACAAATCTGTTGCAAAAGATCTCTTTAAGGTGTTAAAAAGCAAAGACGTCACCTTGAAGACTAAGGCACACCTGACACAAGCCATGGTGTTTTTAATTGCCTCATATGCATGTAAAAGCTGCACAATGAATAAGGAAGACTGAAGAAGAATTAACAGCTTTGAACTGTGGTGTTGGCAAAGAATATTGAAGATACCATGGACAGCTAAAAGAACGAATAAATCTGTCTTGGAAGAAGTACAACCAGAATGCTGCTTAGAAAAATGAATATGGAGACTATGTCTCACGTACATGTTATCATCCTTGGTAAAACAGAGGGTCAGGGAAAAAGAGGAAGACCCTCAATGAGATGGATTGACACAGTGGCTGCAACAATGGGCTCAAGTATAGCAACAATTGTGAGGATGGTACAGAATCGGGCAGTGTTTTGTTGTGCATAGGGTCCTCATGAGTCGGAACCAACTCGAGGGCACCTAACAACCACGGCAACATAGATGATATTAGCCACACTGACCTGGCAGAGAAGCAATGGACTATACTGATTACATTCTGTATAAAAAATGATGATGACAATGATGATGATGATAAATATTGCTTTTTTGCTTGACTTAGATACAAACAGCTTTTCTTACTACATACACTAAATATAGCAATTAAAGCATTTGATTCTAGTTGCTAGTCATCTGTAATCTAATTTAATATTCCAGTTTAAGAAGTCTTCTGAGAAAAATGTTTTAATTAGTATGCAGATGCATGTGTGTGTTTGTAAAGAAAAGAAAGATAAAGTAGTAGCTCATTTTCTATATTATACATTCTGTGTGAATGGAAAGGCTGGGGACAAACCATGATTATTGGATAACCTACAGATTTAGAAAACCAGAGAACATTTTTTCTCACTTACATAATAATCAAGAGTAGTTTTAATCAGCTGTAGTCTTTTAATCCGATTTTACAGATTTTATTTAAATTTATTATGAATCTTTAGTAGAAATAGAGACATAAATAAAAAAAACTAAATTTATAAAATTGTTTTATTTAATTGCTGTCTTCAGTGATAAAACATTCTAAGCATGTTTAACTTATTCTTTTTAAGACAATCAGAAGCAGTTCAGGTGAATTGTTAAGAGGAAATATGTCATGGATTGAATTATGTCCCTCTAAAAACATGTGTATCAGTTGGGCTGGGCCGTGATTCCTAGTATTGGGTTATTTTCCTATATGTTATAAATCCTACCTCTATGATGTTAATGACAGAGAATGAGTGGCAGTTTTGTTAGTGAGGCAGGACTCAACCTATGGAATTAGATTGTGTTTTGAGGCAATCTCTTGAGATATAAAAGATAGAAGCAAGCAGAGAGACAAGGGACGTCTTACCACCAAGAAAGGAGCACCAGGAGCAGAGCGCGTCCTTTAGACAAGGGGTCCCTGCACCTGAGAAGCTCCTCGACCAGGGGAAGATTGAGGACAAGGACCTTCCTCCAGAGCCGACAGAGAGAAAAATCCTTCCCCTGGAGCCAATGCCCTAAATTTGGACTTGTAACCTCCTTGACTGTGAGAAAATAAATTTGTCTTTGTTAAAGCCATCCACCTGTGGTATTTCTGTTATAGCGGCACCAGATGACTAAAACAAAATGCTTTGGCTTCAGACTTAGGTTTAGAAACTGTGATCTCTGAGCTAACCACGCCATATTTGTAAAACACCAGATAAAGCATTCTGCAATCCTTTGAAGATTAAATGATATAATATACATTCAGGATAAAGTGGTGACAGCCTAATTTTGATTTAAATAAATAGATAATTATTGTATAAAATATCTGAAAATTAACTCCTCTGTGTTGGAAATAATAGGGGGTTTATACTTACAACTCTGTGTTTCATATCATGGTTACGTATGTGTTGGTGTTGTTGGTAGGTGCCATTGAGTAGACTATGACTCATAGTGACCTTAAGTATAACAGAATAAAATGTTGCCCAGGCCTGCTCCATCCTCACAATCATTACTGTGTTTGAGCCCATTGTTGAAGCCACTGTGTCAATCCCTCTCCTTGAGCTGTCTTCCTCTTTTTTCCTGACCCTGTCTTTCTCCAGTGATTGATTCCAGTCCAAGTGACATTTCCGAAGTAAGTGAGTTGAAGTCTCACAATTCCCACTTCTAAAAAGCATTCTAGCTGTGCTTCCTCCAAGACAGATTTGTTTGTTTTTCTGGCAATGCATTGTATATTCAATATTCTTTGCCAATACCACAATTCAAATCCATCAATCCTTCTTTGGTTTTCCTTTTTCATTGTCCACCTTTTGCATGCATATCAGGGGACTATAAATACCATGCATGTGTTAAAGATGCTGAAAGACTGCAATACTTCCTCAGAGCCTAGCAAGCCCTCAATTTTTCCTCCTTACCTTTTTAATTCCAAGTTGACCAAATGACCAACTAAGAACTGCTAAAACTTCAGCTCAGTTTTTGCAGACCCTGCACAACTAAGGAAACTCAAGTTTTCTATATGTTCTGAAATCTGAACACTTAAAACTAAACTTTAACTGACCTTCATCAATTAAATTTAGGCTTTCTGGTTCCCAGAGAACTTTCATCATGAACAATTCTCATGCTGCAATATTTTTAATAAAGGCTTGATCTAATGGCTTCCACACGTTAATAGGCCCTCTTCTGACACATTTCCTAGGAAAACGTTTTTCTAGTTATCCAGCTATAATTTTCAAAGTAAATGAATTATATTTAAGGTGTGTTTAAAGGTCAGTTCCCTGGGGGGGCAGATTTTAGGAACTCAATTAATATCAGATGATCTATATACTTTCTCTCTCTATATAAACAAACCACATCCTTCCTCCGAAAACCATAAGGAAAACTGAGTCTATCAGTTACTTAGCTTTTACCACAGTGAAGCTTGTTATCTTTCTGTTGTTATTGTTATGTGCCCTTGAGTCAATTCTGACTCCTAGTGACCCTATATGATGGTATAGAACTACCCCACAGGGTTTCCTAGGCAGTAATCTTAACAGATGCAGACTGCCAGGTCTTTTCTTCTGTGGAGTTACTGGTGGGTTCAAGTGGCCGAGTGCTTAACCACTGTGCCACCAGGGCCCTGAAAGGTCTCCTCATCTTCTCTCTACAATCATGTTTTTCAAACTTTGTCATGCATCTGAATCACGTGGAAGGCTTCTTAGAGACCCCCATAGCTCCTGATTCAGTATTTCTGAGGTGGGGCTTGAGAACTTGGGTTTATGGCTGTTCCCAAGTGATACTCATGCCGCAGTTCCGGCAAACACATGTGAGAGCCACTGCTCTCCAGTAGTTTCTACTGGAGAAAAGTATTGAACCAAGCTACAGAGATTATAGAACGTTTTCCTTTGTGCTCTTTTTCAGGAAAGTATCCAGTAACTTCTTGGCCAGACAACTCAAAGGATCCGTTATGTTCTTATTCTGTATTGGAGAGGTAGTTGAAAATTGAACACGTTTACATGTGACATATAATGCCAAGGGAAGTTGAAAGGGAAAATGTTTTGAACAGATGCTTATTTGAATTTATCTACCTAATTCTATAAAGAGCCCTGGTGGTGCAGTGGTTCAAACCCACTAGCAACTCCACAGGATAGATACGTGGCAGTCGGCCTCTGTAATGATTACAACCTTGGAAACCTTATGGGTCTTTTCTACTTCGTCTTATAGTGTCACTGTGAGTCAAAATTAACTTGACAGGAATGAGTTAATGGACTTTATTATATAAGGTAGTACAGTCAGTTTTTAAATTCTGTGGTAAAGCTTGTTTTCACTGATGTGATTCTATATAAAAGTAACTTAATTAAAAATACATATATATTTTTAGCTACAGCTATCACTAGAAATATTTCATCAAAATTAATTAAATGCAGGCACTTTACAAGGTCAAGCCATGGTCTTTTCAGAGGGCATACTAATGCTGATTTTCTAACATAAAATGAGTTATGTTGAATCAATGAGATTTTAAATACAACCAGATTTAAAATAAGCAAGCAGCATGTTGGATATGGAGTTTTTGTCTTGATATTTTAATCCTTTCTGGGTCACCTAAAGTAACCTGTGTTACAATTTATTTATTTTGCATATGCACTCTTTAACTTCCAACTTGTTTTCTTTTAAAAGGCATTTACACTATTTTACGTGAAGCGTGCATTTATAACAGTGCATTAACTAAACGAGGCTAAGTTTCTCTCACCTTGTGAATGTGTAGCTACCTACTCTTTGTGCAAAGAAAAGTTATGTATTCTGCATGAGCCTGAGGAGCTGTTGCCCTTTCTTCACACATTTTGCTTTGTACTTAATGCTGAATAAATAGCCTCTATTCTCATGAACATTTTATAAGACAAACACCCATGAGTATATTATTTAGTTTAGCTATGGATTTTGGCCTCTTATACACTATGAATATTCTATTTCCTAATGGATTTCAGGAAACCCTGGTGGCATAGTGGTTAAGAGCTACAGCTTCTAACCAAAAGGTTGGCAGCTCGAATCCACAAGGTGCTTCTTGGAAACCATATGGGGCAGTTCTACTCTGTCCTATTGGGTTGACTCAACAGCACCTTTTTTTTTTTTTTTTTTAATGGTTTTCCCAACAACCTTTCTGTCAGGGTTATACATGAAAGCTCCCAAATTATTCAATAATGAAAGTCAACACTGTAATTTTTCTCAAAATATTAGAAAACTTTTTAACACCTTATTTTACAGCTAAAGAAACCAAGATGCAGAGAGATTAAGCAAGCAATGCTTTTGCTCAAGACCACAGAGCTAATCTAACTAATCTAACCATTTGACTTTGAGTTGATTCGGGCTCATGGCGACTCCAAGTGAGTCAGAGTAGAACTGTGTTACATACATTTTTAGTTGCTGATTTACCAGAAATAGACTGCCAGGTCTTTCTTCTGAGGTGTCATTTGGTGGGCTCGAATCTCTACCCTTATGGTCAGCAGTCGAGCATGGTTAAACCATTAGCACTATCCAGGAACTCCTTATACAGCTGTAGTTGTACTAGAACCTAGGACTCCTGCTTCATAGTTTTTCTCCTCCACACCACTGCCTACTAAGATGGAACCAGGTATTTTTCACCCAAGAAAAGGTATTTAGTACTGTTAGTTAATAGCAAAGCACATTTGAGCACTTTTTTTTTTTAATTTACTTATTTACTGTGCTTTAAGTGAAAGTTTGCAAATAAGTCAGTGTCTCATACAAAAAGTTACACACCTTGCTATGTACTCCTAGCTGCTCTCCCCCTAATGGGACAGGACATTCCTCCTCTTCACCTTGTATTCCCCATGTCCATTCAACCAGCTCTTGTCCCCCTCTTCCTTCTCATCTCGCCTCCAGACAGGAGTTGCCCACATAGTCTCATGTGTCTACTTGAGCCTAGAAGCTCACTCCTCACCAGTATCATTATCTATCTTATAGTCCAGTCCAATCCCTGTCTGGAGAGTTGGCCTTGGGAATGGTTCCAAACTTAGGCTAACAAAAGGTCCGGGGACCATGGCCTCCAAAGTCCCTATAGTCTCAGTCAGACCATTAAACCTGGTCTTTTATGAGAATTCGAGATCTGCATCCCACTGCTCTCCTGCTCCTTCAGGGATTCTCTGTTGTTTTCCCTGTCAGGCCAGTCATCGGTTGTAGCCAGGCACCATCTAGTTCTTCTGGTCTCAGGCTGATGTAGTCTCTGGTTTATGTGGTCCTTTCTGTCCACTATCCCTTCCTGGGGAAGTTACCATGGCCATGTAACTTTCAGCAAAATTCAACGTGAGAGACATGGTCCGCCTATGTGGTTGTTAGGTGTTGTCAAGTTGATTTCCAACTCACAGTGACCACATGTGACAGAGCAAAACTTCCCACAGGATTCTCTAGGCTGTAGGGGAGCACATCACCAGGTCTTTTTCCTGTGGAACTGTTGGGTGCCTTTGAGTTAACAGATCATTGCTTAACCGTTGTACTGGCCATACTATAACAGAGGTTTTAAGAGAAGAGTATAGTATAGTAGCATGCACCCGTGTTCTTTTTTTCCTTTGTTTCCATACTGACTGAGTTGCAGATAGAAGCTATTTTATCAGCTTGGTACTGAGGCAATTGCACAATCATTTGTTATATCATCATGGCTAGCCTATGATGAAATAAACACTGGTTAATGTATTAACTATTTCATTTCACTGTCATTATTTTATCTCCACTGTAGTGTTTAATCTCTCTCTGTTTCTACTATATATATATATATATGAGTTAAATGAAGTCCATGGTGAAGTCTATGAACTCCTTCTCATAATGTTTTGTAAAGTATAAAATAAAATATATATAATAAATTAATATTAATATAGATTTGAACTGCTGACCTTTTGGTTAGTAGCTATAGCTCTTAACCACTACACCATCAGGGTTTCCATATGTATTATAGGGAGTACATTTACGGTAATTTTTGGGTGACATAAATGGTTAAGTGCTGGGCAACTAACTGAAAGGATGGCAACTGAAACTCACCCAGAGGTGCCCCAGCAAACAGGCCTGGTTATCTAATTTCAAAAGGTCACAAACTTGAAAACCAACGGAGCACAGTTCTGCTCTGATACTATACACACATGGGGCCATCATGAGTCAGAATCAACTAGATGTCGACTAACTATATAAAAAAAAAACAAAACTATATATATATATATATATATATATATACACTTAAAATTCTAATTTTTAAATGTTGACGGAGCTCCTAGAGTCTTGAAATTGCAGAAGCTTAAGGGACAGTTTTGAAGTTATTTATTTTTCTTCTCTATACTTAAAAAACATTTTTTTGATTGTTGTTGCTGTTGTTAGTTTGGATGTCATATTTTACACATTCTAACATACACTAGAGCCCTGGTGGTGCTGTGGTTAAGAGGTCAGCTGTTAATCAAAAAGGTTGGCATTTCGAATCCACCAGCTGTTCCTTGGAAACCCTGTGGGGCAGTTCTACTCGGTCCTATAGGGTCGCTATGAGTCTGAACCAACTGGATGGCAACGGATTTATTCTAAACACTAAAAATGTACCCAGTTTTAAGGTATCACCAATTATAAGTTGCACCACTTTTTCTTATATCATGAATAAAAAAAGTGCCACCAATTAATTTATGACACAGTATTGCTCACCAATTGTCTTCCCAGCCCATCCTTGGTGATATGCATTCATATGAAAGACCTGGCAGTTGCCTATGCCCTCCCCTGCACTGCACAGCACATAAGAAGCAAACAGTTTATAACACAACTTCATTTGCATGTTAGTGTTTTCCTTTCTTAGATTCCATGAAGTTCTTAGTTTGTGCTTTGCAAGGAGTTTAGGAATTGCGGTCATTCCACCAATCCAGACAAAATTGAGCCTGACCCAAGCCATGGCATTTTCTAGCATCTCATATGCATTCAGCAACTGGACAAGGAGGACTTCCAGCCAACATGGCGCCATAGAAGCACCACGCCGACCCTCCACAGCAAAGATCCAAAAAACTAAGTAAAACAGAGACAAACATGATTCCTGGAACCTGAAGTGTCAAATGAAGAGATAAAGAACTCAGCCAAGCACCAAATGGAATCAGAAACTGACAGAGGACAGAGAGCGAGGAGAGTGACCTGCAGAGGATCCGCCATCTTGGACTCCCGTCAGGCATCAGCAGACAGGGAGCACAAGAAAGCAGCTTTGCAGAACTCGCAGCAGGAGACAGAGCACCCGGTAACCAGAGATACAGGCTTTCCCACCTACCGTTCTATCCCTGCTGCTCTACCTCCGAGCTTGCTCTCTGGCTGCAGTGGCTCGGCCAGCCGGGAATTGAAGCGTCTGTGCCGTTTGGATTCGCCCCACCCATGTCGGAGAGCGGCGGACAGGGAGTACTGGATACCAGAAAGCAGCTGCATGAAGTTCCCGCCAGGAGACAAAGCAGCCGGTAATGAGGGACAAATGCTTTCCTAACCTCCCCTTCTTCCTCTCCCCTTCAGCTTCCTCTGCTTCCCACCAGCTGCAGCCTCTTGGCCGGGAGGCAACTGCTTTGGCCTCAGGCTGCTTGGAATCGCACTGCCCACACTGGCCGGGCCTCTGAGCTGGTGTTGGTTCTTCCTGTCTCTTTTGGTTTCTTCCGTGCCTCCTACCACCTCCTCCTCTTTTCTCTGGAACACCGGGCTCCGTGTGCCATCTTTGCTTCTTCTTGAAAGGCTGTGAAGCCACCACAGACTGGGAACCACTCCTCTGGCCCATGACACCACTTTGGTGGGATTCGGGGGGGGGGGGGGTTGGGTGTGTGCCTTGTTTTGCTTTGTTCTGTTTTGTTTGTTTTCTTTTTCTTTTCACACCTTGGTAGCACCTTCCAGCCAGGCTGCACTGCACAGTTTAGGAGCCACTCCCCCAATCTGCGCAGCTGGGTAGGTGGGATCCCTGGGGCATTTCCTTTTTTTTTTTTTTCTCTCTCTCTTTTTCCCTGTCTTCCTCATTTTTCAGTTCCTGTCTCTCTACACTTACCTTCTTTTCCTGTCTCCTGAACAACTTGTGCTGTGTGGCATCCATACCCGCTCTAGCCAGGCTGTACAGTGCAGCCTGGGAGCTACTTCCCCAGTCTTAGCAGCCCCACTGGTGGGACTCTGGGACTCCTGGAGGCTTTTTTTTTTTTTTTTTTCCGGTTTTTATCTAGTTATTTTCTTTCTTTCTTTTTTTCCTTTTTCTTTTTGTTTTTTTCTATTTCTTGGTTTCTTTTCCCTTCACTCCAATGGCAAGTTCCCTTAGCACTTTTTTTTTTTCCCTTTCTTTTTTGATTGTTTTTAGCTCCTGTTTCTCTGTCCTCTTTCCCCTACCCCTATTAGCTCCACACATCACAACCTCCCTGCTCTTTCCTGCCCACCTGCACTGTGTGCTGAGCATCAAACCCCCAAGCAGCACAGGCACGGCCTACTGGAACCTGCCTAGCACTGATTCCTGGCCCGCTCTGTCAGCCCTAGTAGGTGCCACAAACAACCCATCCCAGCCCCTCCCCTTAAGCTGGACCTGCCCTGCTGCAGCATAGCTGATTTACTGGCCCAGCTCATTGGACAAGGAGGTGAAAAGTATTGTTACTACAGATAAGCAAACAACAAAGAATTCACAGCCCACCTGCTCAGACATAACCAAAGGAAAAAAAAAAAAGGCAGGATGAAACAAACAAATCTACGATCAAGAAATGAAGAAAATAACTACTGAATGTCCCAAAGACAGCAGACAATACCAAAACATATAAAAAAAAAAAAAAACAGGACAGGATGGTTCCAGTAGGCATCCAAAATAAAACACCAGATGACTTGCCAGTAGAAGAAAAGGCACTAGAACTACCTGACAGGGAATTCAAATCTCTAATATTCAGAGCAATCCAAGAGTTGAAGCAAAAGCAGAGAAAAATGAGGAAAAGATAGACAAATTTTTGGAAAAGGCAGACAAATCCATGGAAAATAGACAAAAAAAAAAAATGGAACAATTCAGGAAAGTAATACAGGAACAGAAAGCCAAAATAAACTCAAACTAGAAATCATACAAAAACAACAATTAAAAATCCAAAAGATAACAAGATTTCAGAAATGGACAGTGTCACAGAAGGGCTGAGGAGCAGGTTTGAAATGATGGAAGACAGAATCAGTGAAATTGAAGACAAACACTTGGATGCAACTCTGTTTGGGGAAAAATCAGAAAAAAAAAGAACAAAGAAAAATGAAGAAACCCTGAGAATGATGTGGGATACAATCAAAAGCAAAAATTTGCTAGTGATAGGAGTTCCAGAACAGTAAGAGAAAACAGAAAACACAGAGAAGCTCATTGAAGAATTGCTGACAGAAAACTTCCCTAATATCATGAATGATGAAAAGCTGACCATCCAAGAAGCTCAGCAAACCACATATGGGATAGACCCCAAAAGAAAAACACCATAATCACACTCACTGAAACCAAAGACAAAGAAAAAATCCTGTGAGCAGCTCGAGAAAAAAAAACAAAAAGTCACATACAGAGGAGAAACAATAAGACTAAGCTCTGATCATTCAGCAGAAACCATGCAGGCAGGAAGACAATGGGATGACGTATATAAAACCTTGAAAGAAAAAAATTGCCTACTGAGAATAACATCCTGCAAAACTTTCGTTTAAATGTGATGGTGAAATTAGGACGTTTCTATATAAACGGAAATTAAGGGAATATATAAAAACCAAACCAAACTTACAAGAAGTTATTAAAGGGAGTCCTTCAGTCTGAGAACAAACATCAGACCACAGCCTGAATCTAGGAGGCAAGATTGTACCAGCCAGATACCAACCTAGGAAATGAATCCTCAAGGACTATCTAAAACCAAAACAATTGTTACAGGGAACCAGAAAGGTTAATCTGTAAATGACAACAAAGTCAGAACAATAAAAGAGGAGATAAATGGTATAGGTATAGAACTTTCTAAAACAGAGGAAGGCAACGAGATACGTAGTAATAATAGACTGGTTCAAACCTAGGAAGATAGAAGTAAATTTCAAGGTAACTACAAAGAAGGTTAACAAACCAACTTATCAAAATAAAGAAGAAAAACCTAAAGACTCAACAAAACAAAATCTACAAAAACAAATGAAAAAGAAATCCACAAACAAAAGGAACTCAGCACAGGAGAGTAAGAGAAACAAAGAATATGTTAGCACCACACCCACACACACAAAAAAAAGCACTACAAAATGACAGCAATAAACTCACACCTATCAATAAATTTCACTGAATGTAAATGGCCTAAATGCACCCGTAAATAGATACAGAGTGACAGAATGGATGAAAAAACAGGATCCATCAATATGCTGTCTACAAGAGACACACCTTAGAAACAAAGATGTAAATTTATTA
This sequence comes from Loxodonta africana, assembly GCF_030014295.1. Lineage (NCBI taxonomy): Eukaryota > Metazoa > Chordata > Mammalia > Proboscidea > Elephantidae > Loxodonta > Loxodonta africana. The sequence continues at coordinate 22,747,506 of NC_087343.1, forward strand.
AAAATCAAAGGATGCAAAAAAATATTTCGAGCAAATAACTACCAAAAATGAGCAAGAGTGGCAATATTAATCTCAGATAAGATAGACTTTAAAACAAAATCCACCATGAATATACCATGGATTAAGGAAAGGATGAACAAATCTGTCTTGGAAGAAGTACAATCAGAATGCTCCTTAGAAGCAAGGATGGTGAGACCATGTCTAAAATATTTTGGACGTGTTGTCAGGAGGGATCAGTCCCTGGAGAAGGACATAATGCTTGGTAAAGTGGAGGGTCTGCAAAAAAGAGGAAGACCCTCGATGAGATGAATTGACACAGTGGCTGCAACAATGGGCTTAAGCATAAAAACGATTGTGAGAATGGCACAGGACCGGACAGTGTTTTGTTCTGTTGTATATAGGGTTGCTATGAGTCAGAGGAAAACCTAGTGTCATAGTGGTTAAGTGCTACAGCTGCTATTCAAAAGGTTGGCAGTTCAAATCTACCAGGCACTCCTTAGAAACTCTATGGGGCAGTTCTACTCTGTCCTTTAGGGTCTCTATGCATTGGAATTGACTAGACCGCAGTGGGTTTTATGAATTGGAACTGACTCAATGGCACCTAACAACAACAACAACATTATGTATTTCTTGAGGCTACCAGCTTTGAATTGTCCAGCTATGTTGAGGGTTTACAAAACCTGTCAGGGGAGATGTGGTGTCTACTAAATCCATAACTGGCACCACTTCTAGAAGCCCCATGGCATCTTTGTTAAAGATTGATGCTATAAAGAATCTGCTTTGGTTCTTCCAAAAAAGAAAAAAAGGGACAACGAATAAGAAGAGTAAATAAGAATTGATGCTTTTGAATTATGTTGTTGGTGAAGAACATTGAACATGCCATGGATTGCCAGAAGAATGAACAAATCTGTCTAGGAAGAAGTACAGCCAGAATGCTCCTTAGAAGGGAGGATGGAGAGACTTTGTCTTATGTACTTTGGACATGTCCTCAGGAGGGACCAGTCCCCAGGAGAAGAACGTTATGCTTGGTAAAATAAAGGGTCAGTGAAAAATAGGAAGACCCTCAACAAGGTGGATTGACACAGTGGCTGCAACAATGGGCTCAAGCACAGCAGGACCAGGCAGCTTTCGTTTTTCTGTACATAGGGTCCTGTGAGTTGGAACTGACTTGAAGACACCTAACAACAACAGCAAGAGATATTTGCTCCATTAATGCCAAAATTATGCCACTATCTTTGTTTCCAATCCGTGTCCCTCCTCTCTGAGTTCCTGTTAAACATAAAAGTCACGTTTAGTTTTATTTTCAAATTATAATGCAATATTTTAAGGCATTTCCACAGGTATCGTGTCAACAATGCAAGTAACAGTAAAGATAACATCTACAGTTGTTATATACAGACCAAATCTGTATATACTTAGGGAATGACATCTCTGTCATGACTGACTTATGGCTGACAGCACTGACAAATTGAAATAAATTCTAAGGTACATACACACTTCAGAGATGTTAAAATGCAAATAAGACTTAAAAAAAATATTTTAAGCCTTGTTCAATTATGGTGCTTTGGTAAATACAGTACCTATAAGAATTTTTTTTTTCCTGCATTTCCTTTGAACATTTCAGGACACAGTATATGATAAAGCACTGACGGTACAGAGGGAAGAAGTCCAAGCTGCACTGAAGGCATTGGTGAAAAACAAGCCTCTAGGAATTGATGGAACACCAGTTGAGATATTTCAACAAATGACTCAACAGTGGAAGCGCTCACTCATCTATACCATGAAATTTAGAAGACAGCTACTTGGCCAGCTCACTTGAGGAGATCAATATTTGTACCCATTCCAAAGAAAGGTTATCCTACAGAATGTGGAAATTATTCAACAATATCATTAATACGCACAAGTAAAATTTTGTTGAAGATCATTCAAAAGGGATTGCAGCAGTACATTGACAGAGAACTGCCCAAAATTCAAGCCCTTTTCAGGACCCACTTGATGGCATCTTACAACATAAGGATTTTTTCTGTGTGTGCATTTCTCTTGAAAATATCTTTCAAAGAGTTTAGTACAAGAATTCCATCTAGTTACATAATGTAATTTGTCTTAGTTGCCTATCATTTAATTTATCAAAAACCAAACCTAACCAGTTGCCATCCAGTTGATTTTGACTCATGGAGACCTCATGTACTTCAGAGTAGAATTGTGCTCCTTAGGGTTTTCATGGCTATGAACTTTTGGAAGCAAATCACCAAATCTCTCTTCCAAGGTGCCTTTGGGAGGATTCAAACTGCCAACCTTTCAGTTAGTAGTCAAGGGGTTAACCATTTGTTCTGCCCAGGAACTCCATCAGTTTATATAACTTACAAGAATTCAAGTTCTGTGAAAACTAAACTTCTGGAAGCTAATCAAAGCCTAGTTTTAAAAGAAAAACAGTCTTCTGAGATTATCGCAAACCAATACCGAGATTATTAATATTTTTTTTAAGTTCTCTGTAGTTAGAAAATTAGTTCAGACAAAAGTACCCACAAAGGAAAATATTATATCTATTTTTAGTCCATACCAAGCCTTATTAAACTTCTATTTTACTTTGTCATTACCACATTTTGGAATAGGAAAAAAGAAACAATTATGTAGAAAAGGGCTACAATGAACCTGGTAATTCAGATAACATTGGAAAGATGGCATGTCAAAAGCAACCACAATTATATAGTTTGTACTGAAATATTTAATTACTTAAAGAGGAAAGTCTGAACCAATAATGCTGAAATGTAACAGGAATGATAGCTTTATAGTTATTTTTTTAAAAGCCAAACAAGAGAATAGATACATTTTGGAGGCTAAAATAGGGTATGTGTGTTCTGTAGTCCAATTAAAGCAGTAATTCTCTAACATTGCTTGTGAGGAATTTGTCAACAGTTTGCATTCCCAAAATACCCTAGAAACAGGAGGTTTGGAACACAATAAGGGAAATATGGATCCCCAAGGGAAAGGATTTCTACCAAAAAAAGAAATGGGACTTTCAAGGCAGAAACAGAGACTGGAGAACCGACTCAACAGCACCTAATAAAAACAACAGCAGCTGTCCACTACACCTTAATGAATACCGAAAATGTGTTTAGTCACTACTGGTTTAGTTAATTCTCTACTGATGAACAAATACTTTTTCTTTTCTTTTTTTTCCTATTGTACGCAATCATCTTAGGATTTTTTGCTTTTTTTTTTATGATAGATTTCTAAATGTTGAATTTACAAGTTAAACATTTTTAAGGCTTTTAGTATATATTATCAAAAACCCTTTCAGAAATTATGGAAAAAATGAGCACCGTGCCCCCCCCCCACCAAGTTTTATTATCTGTATTTGTCAGAGTGCAGTCTAACATGATGTAGTAAAGAGGTTTCAAAATGCCATGGCTTATAAAAAGATAGACGTTTATTTATTTGTTTTGTTCCTTTCATATTAAAGGTGAGCAAATAGTCCAAGGTCGATTGAGTAGTCTTATGCTTGATAGAGTAGAGGGTCAGCGAAAAACAGGAAGACCCTCCATGAGATGGATTGACACAATGGCTGCAAGAATGGGCTCAGGCATAGCGACGATTGTGAGGATGGCGGAGGACCAGGCAGTGTTTCGTTCTATTGTACGTAGCATCGTATGAGCTGGAACTGACTCTACAGCACCACCAACAACACCATTCCCAATATGTAGCCTTCTTCTTGAGCTCAAGGCACTTAATCCATTTCCTCACATTTCTCAGCCAACAGAGGGAAGAAAAGAGGAAGTGCAAAAGCTAAACAACTAGCTTATAAAATCAAGGACCAACAACTAAAAATATGATTTTTACTTGCATTCTATAGGTCAGATATTAGGTATATTGTCCCATCCAGCAGTAAGACAAGCAGAAATATGGACTCTAACTTGTACCTATATGCTGAAATGAAACTTAAGGGGCACCATGTAAATGCCTCCAAATTCAAATACTTGTTTTTGTTTTTTTTTAATATCAACGTTAAGTAGCTCTTCATGTATAAAGAGTATTTATCTGCCATATCTCTTTTGGTTAATTACTTTATAATTTGTTTTATGGTTTTGTTTAATTATTATTAACATATTGGATTTTTTTGTTAATACTGCAGTTGACTTGAACAGTAAATTAATTATGTTGTCTTTCTGAGGAAATGTCTTTGGAATTCATACTTAGAAAGTTCACATCTTCTTTGATATTCTAAAAAAAAAAAAATCAGCTCTTCCCTCTTAGAAAATTTCTGTCTTTTGAGATTTTTACCTTTAAATATTTGACACATGTGGACTTAGGACTAAGCAAAGAGTAAGGGGCATAATTTTATTTTTCTTTATAAATAGTCCATGTGGCCTAATAAATTTCTGATAGTAACACATTCACAATAAAGTGGTCAGATAGAGAGATACGTGATGGATAGATAGGCAGATAGATTAGACAGACAGATAGATAGATAGGTAGGTAGGTAGGTAGATAGATGATAGAGAGATAGAGAGATGATAGATATATAGATAGATGATAGGTAGATAGATGATAGGGATTTTCTGATGCATTATTATTGTGGAGTGTGAAAATAGCCATTTAAAAAATGGTATTTTTACCTGGTGATTTTTCCAAATAGATTTTGAAATCATAGTTTAACTTCAACTTAGCAAAAGTGCAATTAGAACTTTGCTTGGTGTTCTCTTAAATAATTTTAAAGTTGGAGGAGGATGATATCTTAATAATGAACATTTTCGTTTAGGGAAATACTGTGTCTCTTCAGTTATTCAAGCCACATTTTACATCTTAGAGTAGAATTGTTATTGCAAAAAGATAAACTAAAATTGTAAGAGTCAGGAATTTTAATATTGAAATAAAGAGAATTCCGGAAAGTGATAGATCAATATACAGATTAGTATCAGCTAATATGATTCTAGTTTACATGTCTACTGATGTAATAGATCCAGTCTTTTTCCTATTAAATTTCTATGTTGACGTTGTTCCAGTGAACAACCTATTGAACAAAAGCCATTAATGGCACTAATGGCACCAAGCCAATAATGACTTCTTTATTGCAAATACCTTGCTTGCTGAAAGTGAAGAGGACTTGAAGCACTTACTGATAAAAATCAAAGATCATAGCCTTCAATATTGATTATTCCTCAACATGAAGAAAACAAAAATCCTCATGAGTGGACCAATAAGTTACATCATGATAAACGGAGAAAAGATTGAATTCAAGGATTTCATTTTACTTGAATGCGCTATCAACACGCATGGAAGCAGCAGTCAAGAAATTAAAAAAAAAATGCTTTGCATTGGGCAAATCTGCTGCAAAAGACTTCTTTCAAGTGTTAGAAAGCAAAGATATCACTTTAAGGACTAACCTGCACCTGACTCAAGCCATGGTGTTTTCAGTCAGCTCATATGCATGCGAAAGCTGGATGATGAAAAAGGAAGACTGAAGAAGAATTGATGCCTTTGAATTGCAGTTTTGGCAGAAAATATTGAATATACCATGGACTGCCAAAATAATGAACAAATCTGTCTTGAAAGAAGTACAACCAGAATCTCCTCAGAAGCAAGGATGGCAAGAATCCTTCTCATATACTTTGGACATATTATCAGGGGAGATCCATCCCTAGAGAAGGACGTCATGTATGGCAAAGAACAGGGTTAGCAAAAAAGAGGAAGACCTTCATCGAGATGGATTTACAGAGTGACTACAACAATGGGCTCAGGCACAACAATGATTGGGAGGATGGCACAGGACTGGGCAGTATTTCATTTTGTTGTGCATAGGGTCACTGTGGGTTGGAGCTGATTCGTTGGCACCTAGCAACGACAATAACAATGGCATATGTGGGGAAGATAACAGCTTAGGCTTATCCATAGAAGTCTCTTTATAGCTGCAATATTTCTGCTAGTATAATTTATCTTTTCTAATAGTCAGTTTACAAAGGTAGAACTTTACATACAGCTCCAGCCTCCTTCTGCACTGACAAGCTAAGGTTTCCATAGAGATGGTACAGAGAAGTACTTTCAGAAGTAGACCCATAGTGCACATCCCTGGAGGAGGGAGAGAAATCATGTCTAGATGCTTGGTGTTCCTGCCTTAGACCTCTGTCCTTGTCTGCCAGCTCACCAGCATCTGATATACTCAACTGCTGCTCAGGGAAAAGGGGGTGGTTGACATGGGTATATTCTAAGTCATGTGTATTGGTATTGAAGTATTGCCTGACTTTTAAAATGATTCAAGGACTTGAAGGAAAGAAAAGACAAAAGAATCGTAGCCTGTAGGTGCATCTTCCATGGAATCAAGGGTAGATACCAAAGAGAATGTGCTTTTTAAAACTAAAATATGAAGTTTTTGCTGAGAAAAAAAAAACAAGTGTGAATAAGAAAAGGCTCATGGGATTAAAGCATTTAAAATAATTCAGAAAAAATGTTATCTGACAAGTAATGATAAAATAGAACAAATGTTGGTAAAAAAACATATTTTTAGTAACCTAAGTACAAACTTTGAGAACTATCTCAGGTCTCAGAGCAAAGCAAAAATACCAGAAATGAAGTTATCGTTAATAAACAAAAGAGACAGGATGAAGAGTAAGGAATTTTAGTATTGAAATTAATGGAATTCCGGAAAGGAACAGAACAATACTTGAAGAAGAAATAATCAAAGAAAAAAAGAAATACATTTCACAGAAATGATGTTTTCAAACTGAATTATGTTTACTGAAGGCTGAGTATAAATGGGTGAAAATTTTTTAAAAGCTTGGCTTCTAGTTTTTTGTCAAGATAGCAACTAGCACAAGGTGCTTATTTCAAACACGGGGAGTGAAGCACTGATCTAAGGAACTAACAAGAAACTATCAGAAAGGACTGAAGAAAATGAATAATTTAAACAATCCAGGTTTGTGCGTGTGTGTCTGTGTGTGTGTGTGAACAAATCATGCCTTGTTGGGATACTTGATCCAGAGGCTGAGATCTGAGAGAGGATCAGCAGAAGGGGTGATTTTAGGTTTTGCTTTCATTCTACCACTTTTTACTACACGCTATTTATATAACTAGTGGAACTGAATGTTTGGCCTGAATTGCAATACGTACAATAAATAGAAACTTCACAGAACCAATGACAAGTCCCAAAGGGAGAGAAAAAGAAAATTCACAGACAAAAGAGAGATTACAAAATTCATAGAATATATGCAAGATATATATACTATAAGTAATGAAGCAAAATAGTCATGAAAATATCTGGAAACAAGGGCTCAAAGAGACAATATAAATATAAAAGATTAGCTAATAAGACATTAAAATGACAGAAAAAGATGGCAGTTGTCAGTTGAAATATCTGAAGCAAATTGCATTAGAAGACAAAAAAAACAGCTGAAAACTGTCAGACACACATAAGGAAAACTTTGTGAAAAAATAAGTAAATAAAATAAAAGTAGGGCAAATAACTTCAAGCAAAATAGAAGACTGGTAAATATAGATTTAGACAAAATATATATAAACATAATTTGTATTCCTGTAAGCAGAACAGAAGAAGTGGAACAAAAGCATAGACCAAAATACAGTAGATAAGAATTTGCTAACCTAAGGGAAGACATCAATCAACAAAAAGACCACAAGAAAACCGGGGAAATTTGCTATTAAAATGGCTAGTCATAACTAAGTCTGAGTGTCCATTAAAATATATGAGAAAACTGGTGGTGTTATGTGGCTAAACAGGAAACATAGGAAATTGGTCATATTCATTTAAAAAATATGAATGAAAATAAACCAAATGGCCAAATGGGAATAAATAGTTAAAACACACAGCCTATCCAAAAAAAAACCAAACCCACTGCAGTCAAGTCGATTCCGACTCATAGCGACCCTATACAGTCTATATCTACTGCAAAATAGACTTTGTTGTTGTTAGGCAACGTTGAGTCTGTTTCCACTCATAGCAACCCTTTGTACAACAGAATGAAATGTCGTCCAGCCCTGCGCCATTCTTAAAATCATTGTTATGCTTGAGCCCATTTTTTGCAGCCTCTGTGTCAATCCATCTCATTGATAGCCTATCTCTTTTTCGATGAACCTTTGCTTTATCAAGCGTGATGTTCTTCTCCAGGGACTAGTCCCTTCTGATAACAAGTCCAAAGTATGTGGGATGAAGTCTAGACATCCTTGCTTCTAAGGAGCAGTCTGGCTGTACTTATTCCAAGACAGATTTGCTTGTTCTTCTGGCAGTCCATAGTATATTCAATATTCTTTGCCAACACCATAATTCAAAGTTTTCAATTCTTCTTTGGTCTTCCTTATTCATTGTCCAGCTCTCTCATGCATATGAGGCAAATAACAATACCATAGTTTGAGTCAGGGCACCTTAGTCCCCAAAGTGGCATTTTTGCTTTAAAGAGGTCTTTTATAGCAGATATGTCAAGTGCAATATGTTGTTTGATTTCTTCACTGTTGTTTCCATGGCCATGGACTGTGAATCCAAGTAAAATGAAATCCTTGATAACTTAAATATTTTCTCTGTTTATTATGATGTTGATTATTGGTTCAGTTGTGAAGATTTTTGTTTTCTTTATCTTGAGGTGTAATCCATACTGAGGACCGTAGTCTTGGATTTTCATCAGTAAACACTTCAAGTCCTCTTCACATTCAGCAAGCAAGGTTGTGTCATTTGCATATGGCAGGTTGTCAGTGAGTCTTCCTCCAATACTAATGCCCTGTTCTTCTAATAGTGCAGCTTCTCAGATTATTTGTTCAGCACACAGACTGAATAAGTATGGTGAAAAATACATCCCTGACACACACCTTACCTGACTTTAAACCACGGTGTATCCTCTTATTCTGTGTTAATGACTGACTATTGATCTATGTGAGGTTCCTCATGACCTCAATTAAGTGTTCTGGAATTCCCATTTTTCACAGTGTTATTCATATTTTGTTACGATCCACACAGTCGAATAGATGCAGTTATTGTTAGGTGCTGCCTAGTCAATGCCAACTCATAGTGGCCCTAGGTACAGCAGAATGAAACACTGCCCAGTCCTGTGCCATCCTCAAAATTGTTATGCTTGGTATTTCCTGTTTATTACAATGTTGTTTATCCACCTAGTTATGAGGATTTTTTGTTTTCTTTATGTTAAGCTATAATCCTTTGGAATGCTGTAGATTTTGATCGTCATAAGTAAGTGCTTCAAGTCCCCTTCACTTTCAGCAAGCAGGGTTGTGTCCTATGAATATTGCAGGTGTTAATGAGTCTTCCTTCAATCCTGATGACTTAATCTTCTTTATATAGTCCAGGTTTTCCCATTATTTGTTCACCATACAGATTGAATAATTATGGTGAAACGATACAACACTAACATGCACCTTTCCTGATTTCAAACCATGCAGTATCCTCTTGTTCTGTATGAACAACTGTCTCTGTCTATATACAGGTTCCTTGTAGTCAGAATTAAGTGTTCTGGAATTCCCATTCTTTGTAATGTTATCTTTAATTTGTTATGATCCACACAGTCGAATACCTTTGCATAGTCAATAAAACACAGGTATCTTTCTGGTATTCTCTGCTTTCAGCCATGTTGCATCTGACATCAGCAATGATAGGCCTTCTTCTATGTCCTCTTCTGAATCTGGCTTGAATTTCTAGCTGTCCCCTATGGATGTATTGCCCCAACTGCCTTTGAATGATCTTCAGGAAATTTTTACTAGTGTATTATGTTAATGATATTGTTCAATAATTTCTGCATTCTGTTGCATCATCTTCCTATGAAATGGGTACAAATATGGATCTCTTCTAGTCAGGTGTGCAGATAGCTGTCTTCCAAATTTCCTGGCATAGACATGAGAGTGCTTCCATCACTGCATGCATTTGTTAGAACATCGCAATTAATATTCTGTCAGTTCTTGGCGCCTTGTTTTTTGAAAATGCCTTCAATGCAGCTTGGATTCCTTCTCTCAGTACCATTAGTTCTTGATAATATGCTACCTCCTGAAATAGTTGAAGTCAACCAATTATTTTTTGTACAGTGACTTTGTAGTCTTCCCATCCTTTGATGCTTCCTGCATGGTTTAAAATTTTCACCACAGAATACTTCAATATTGTCAATTGAAGCTAGAATATTTTCTTCAGTTCTTTCAGCTTGAGAAATGCCGAGTATGTTGTCCCTTTTGGTTTTCTATCTCTAGGTCTTTGCACATTTCATTATAATACTTTACTATTTCCTAGGAGCCACCTTTGAAATCTTTTGTTCAGCAGTTTTACTTCATTTCTTCCATTTGCAATAGCCACTCTTAGGTTCAAGAGCAAGTTTCAGAGTTTCTTCTGACATCCATTTTATTCTTTTCCTGCTTTCTATTTTTTTAATGACATTTAATTTTCTAACATATGATGTGCTTCCCCAACATGCCTGCCAGTTTGTCGTACTGTGAGGGCTTGCATGTCACTGTGATGCTGGAAGCTATGCTACCGGTATTCAGATACCAGCAGGGTCACCCATGGAGGACAAATTTCAGCTGAGCTTCTAGACTAAGACAAACTAGGAAGAAGGACCTGCCAGTCCCTTACTTCTGAAAAGCATTAGCCAGTGAAAACCTTATGAATAGCAGCGGAACATTGTCTGATATAGGGCTGGAAGATGAGCCCCCCAGATTGGAAGGCACTCAAAAGATGACTGGGGAAGAACTGCATCCTCAAAGTAGAGTCGACCTTAATGACGTGGATGGAGTAAACCTTTAGGGACCTTCATTCACTGATGTGGCATGACTGAAAATGAGAAGAAGCAGCTGCAAACATCCATTAATAATTGCAACCTGGAATGTACTAAGTATGAATCTAGGAAAATTGGAAATCGTCAAAAATGAAATGGAGCCCATAAACATCGATATCCTAGGGATTAGTGAGCTGAAATGGACTGGTATTGGCCATTTTGAATCAGACAATCATGTAGTCCACTATGCTGGGAATGACAACTCAAAGAGGATGGTGTTGCATTCATCCTCTAAAAGAACGTTTCAAGATCTATCCTGAAGTACAATGCTGTCAGTAATAGGATAATATCCATACGCCTACAAGGAAGACCAGTTAATACGACTATTATTCAAATTTACACACCAACCACTAGCGCAAAGATGAAGAAATAGAAGATTTTTATCAGCTGCTGCAGTCTGAAATTGATCGAACATGCAATCAAGGTGCATTGATAATTACTGGTGATTGGAATGCGAACGTTGGAAACAAAGAAGAAGTATCAGTGGTTGGAAAATATGGCCTTTGTGATAGAAACAGTGCCAGAGATTGAATGATAGAATTTTGCAAGACCAACGACTTCTTCATTGCAAATACCTTCTTTCACCAACATAAACGGTGACAATATACATGGACCTCCCCAGATGGAACACACAGAAATCAAATTGACTACATCTGTGGAAGGAGATGATGGAAAAGCTCAATATCATCAGTCAGAACAAGGCCAGGGGTCGACTGTGGAACACACCATCGATTGCTCATATGCTAGTTCAAGCTGAAACTGAAGAAAATCAGAGCAAGTCCACGAGAGCCAAAATATGACCTTGAGTATATCCCACCTGAATTTAGAGACCATCTGAAGAATAGGTTTGACGCATTGAACACTAGTGATCGAAGACCAGACGAGTTATGGAATGACATCAAGGACATCATCCATGAAGAAAACAAGAGGTCATTGAACAGAGAGGAAAGAAAGAAAAGACCAAGATGGATGTCAGAGGAGACTCTGAAACTTGCTCTCGAATGTCGAGCAGCTAAGCAAAAGGAAGAATTGATGAAGTAAAAGAATTGAAGAGAAGAATTTCAAAGGATATATTGAGAAGACAAGGTAAAGTATTATAATGACATGTGCAAAGAGCTGGAGATTGAAAACCAAAAGGGGAGAACACGCTCGGGGTTTCTCAAGCTGAAAGGACTGAAGAAAAAATTCAAGCCTCGAGTTGCAATAGCGAAGAATTCCATGGGGAAAATATTAAATGATGTAGGAAGAATCAAAAGAAGATGGAAGGAATACACAGAGTCATTATACTAAAAAGAACCATTTCAAGAGGTGGCATATGATCAGGAACCAATGGTACTGAAGGAATAAGTCCAAGCTGCTCTCAAGGCATTAGTGAAAAACAAAGCTTCAGGAATTGATGGAATATCAATTGAGATGTTTCAATAAACAGATGCAGCACTGGGGATGCTCACTTGTCTATGCCAAGAAATATGGAAGACAGCTTCCTGGCCAACTGACTGGAAGAGATCCAAATGTATGCCTATTCCCAAGAAAGGTGATCCAACTGAATGTGGAAACTATAGAACAATATCATTAATATCACACCCAAGCAAAATTTTGCTGAAGATCATTCAAAAACAGCTGCAGCAGTATATCAACAGGGAACTGCCAGAAATTCAGGCCAGTTTCGGAAGAGGATGTGGAACCAGGGATATCATTGCTGATATCAGATGGATCCTGGCTGAAAGCAGAGAATGCCAGGATGTTTACCTGTGTTTTATTGACTATGCAAAGGCATTCGACTGTGTGGATCCTAACAAACTATGGATAACATTGCGAAGAATGGGAATTCCAGAACACTTAATTGTACTCATGAGCGACTGTACATAGATCAAGAGGTGGTTGTTTGGACAGAACGAGGGGATACTGCTTGGTTTAAAGTCAGGAAAGGTGTGCATCAGGGTTGTATTTTTTCACCGTACCTATTCAATCTGTATACTGAGAAAATAATACAAGATGCTGGACTATATGAAGAAGAAAGGGGCATCAGGATTGGAGGAAGACTCATTAGCAATCTGGTGAAGAGGACTTCCTTGCTAATGAAGATCAAAGACCACAGCCTTCAGTATGGATTGCACCTCAACATAAAGAAAACAAAAAGCCTCACAACTGGACCAATGAGCAACAGCATGATAAATGGAGAAAAGATTGAAGTTGTCAAGGATTTCATTTTACTTGGATCTACAATCAACAGCCATGGAAGCAGCAGTCAGGAAATCAAAAGATGCATTGCATTGGCTAAATCTGCTGCAGAGGACCTCTTCAAAGTGTTGAAAGGCAAGGATGTCACCTTGAAGACTAAGGTGCACCTGACCGAAGGCATGGTATTTTCAATCGCATCATATACATGTGAGAGCTGGAAAATGAATAAGGAAGGCCGAAGAAGAATTGACGCCTTTGAATTGTGGTGTTGGCAAAGAATATTGGATATACCATGGACTGTCAAAAGAATGAACAAATCTGTTTTGGAAGAAGTGCAGCCAGAACGCTCCTTAGAGGCAAGGATGGCGAAACTGTGTCTTACATACTTTGGACATGTTGTCAGGAGGGATCAGTCCCTGGAGAAGGACATCATGCTTGGCAGAGTACAGGGTCAGCAGAAAAGAGGAAGACCCTCAACGAGGTGGATTGATACAGTAGCTGCAACAATGAGCTCAAGCATAACAACGATTGTAAGGATGGTGCAGGACTGGGCAGTGTTTTATTCTGTTGTGCACAGGGTTGCTATGAGTCAGAACTGACTCGATGGCACCTAACAGCAAGAACAACATGATGTGCTTGATGTTATTCCGCAACTTGCCTGGTCTTCGGTCATTAGTGTTCAATCCATCAAATCTATTTTTGAGGTAGTTTCTAAATTCAGGTGGAATATTCTTAAGCTTGTACTTTCGTTCTTGTGAATTTGTTCTAATTTTCTTCAGTTTCAACTCAAACTTGCATTTGAGCAATTGATGTTCTGTTCCACAGTCATGCCCTGGCCTTGATCTGACTGATGATACTGAGCTTTTCCATCTTCTCTTTCCACATAAGTAGTTGATTTGATTCCTGTGTATTTCATGTGGGGAGGTCCACATGTATAGTTGCCATTTATGTTGTCGAAAAAAGGTATTTGCAATGAAGAAGCGGTTGGTCTTACAAAATTCTGTCGTGTGATCTCCAGCATCATTTGTATCACCAAGGCCATATTTTCCAACTACCTATCCTTCTTCTTTATTTCCAACATTTGCATCCCAATTGCCAGTTATTATTAATGGGTCTTGATTGCATGTTTGATCAATTTCAGACTGCAGAAGCTGGCAAAAATCTTCAATTTCTTCATCTTTGTCCTCAGTGATTATTGGGTAAATCTATGTAATTGTCGTATTAACTGGACTTCCTTGTAGGAATATGGATATTATCCTATCACTGAGAGCATTGTACTTCAGGATACATCTTGAGATGTTCTTTTTGAAGGTGAATGTAATGACATTCCTCTTCAATTTATAATTACCAGCATAGTTGACCATATGTTGTATAATTCAAAATGGCCAATACCAGTCCATTTCAGCACACTAATGCCTAGGATATTGATCTTTATGCATTCCATTTCAGTTTTGATGACTTCCAATATTCCTAGGTTCATATTTTGTACATTTCATGTTCCTATTGTTAATGGATGTTTGTCAGGTTGTTGTACTGTGATGATTTGTGTATTGCTGTGGTACTGGAAGCTTTGCCATCAGTATTTCAAATACCAGCAGAGTCACCCCTGGTGGACTGGTTTCAGAGTAAGACAGACTAGAAAGAAGGACCTAGCAGTCTACTTCTGAAAAAGTTGGCCAGTGAAAACCTTATGAATAGCAGTGGAACATTGTCTGATTTAGTGTTAGAAGACGAGACCCTCAGGTTGGAAGGCACTGCAAATATGACTGAGAAAGAGCCGCCTCCTCAAAGTAGACTTGACCTTTATGACATGAATGGAGTCAAGCTGTTGGGACCTTCATTTATTGCTGCGTTGTAACTCAAAATGAGAAGAAACAGCTGCAAACATCCATTAATAATAGGAACATACGTCACTAGTGAATACCAAATTACAACAATGAGGTACCACTACACACTTAACAGAATGGCTAAAATCCAAAAACTGACCATACTACATGCTGGCAAGGATGTAGGCCAACAGTAGCTCTCATTCATTGCAGCGAAGGAGGAATGCAAAATGGTATGGACACTTTGGAAAATAATCTGGCAGTTTCTTAGGAAACTAAACATAGTCTTTCCGTAGGACCCAGCAACCTTGCTCCTAGGTATTCCCCAAATGAGATAAAGATGTGTATCCATGCCAAAATCTGTACACAAATGTTTCTAGCAGCTTTATTAATGCTTGCCAAAAATTGTAAGGGGCCGCAATACCCTTCATTAGGGGAATGGATAAATAAACTGTGGCACATTCATAAAATGGAGTATTATTCAGTGATAAAAATTAATGAGTTATCAAACCATGAAAAGATGTGGAGTAACCTTAAATGCCAAGTGCTAAATAAAAGAAGCCATTCCAGCTTTATGACATTCTGGAAAAGGCAAAACTATAGAGACAGAGAAAAGATTAGTGTTTGCCAAGGGTTCAGGGAAAGAAGCGTGGGAAGGAGAGGTGGAGCACAGGGCATTTTTAGGCTAGTGAAAGTATTCCGTATGATACTGTAATGGTGATCACATAATGTTATATATTCTTCAAAACCTACAGAACTTAAAACACAAATTGTGATCCCAAAAGTAGACTATGGACTTCTGTTAATAATTATGTATCAAGATTGATTAATCATTTGTAACAGATGTAACACATGAATTTGAGATGTTACTAAGAGTAGAAACTGTGTGAAGGGGAGCACAGTATATGGACATTCTGGGTACATTTTTTTTTTTTCTGCAAGCCTAAAGCTACTCTAAAAAATAAAATCTATTTTTGAAAAAGAGTGTTTAGAGGGGTATAAATTTTAAAATATTCAAAATCCAAAAGTAGAATGGAGTTATAATAATAGATTGCCATGTGTCAGAGCCACATGGATGGTAACAAACAACAACACATAACAGAAAAGAAAAGAATTATAAGTGAATACTTTTCTTCATTGCCTTGGGATGGTTCCACACTCCAAAGGAAGGAAGTTTTTTTTTTTTCTGTATTTGCTGAAGAATGGAGCATGAGCTACTGCCTTCATTCTAGCTCTGGAAGAGATCCAAAACTGAAACAGATGAATTGCCATAGAATGGATGTAAAACAACGCGGAAAGAAGAGAAGGTCGGGTAATAGCTAACTGGCCGACAGCTGGGATTCACGGATTTTTAAAACTTAGAAATCTGTGAAAATGTTAATGTATCTGTACACTTTAAATCTTGTAAATCCTGAATGTGTATTATATAACTACAATCAATATTTGATGACAAAACTTTTTAAAATCTAATAATCATAATAAATTGATATTCATAAATACAATTATTTTCAAAGCCCATTGATATATTACAAAAAAACAAAACCAAACCTGGTGCCTTCGAGTCAATTCTGACTCATAGTGACACTATAGAACAGAGTAGAACTGCCTCATAGGGTTTCCAAGGAGTGGCTGGTGGATCTTGAACTGCTGACATTTTGGTTAGCAGCCGAGGTCTTAACCACTGTGCAACCAGGGCTCCAACGGTATATTAGAACAGAGTAAATAAAGTTATGTTAAAAGTAGCTGTACTTGAATTGATCAGAAAATTGGATAACATAAAAGCATATTCACAGGTTTCCCTAGTTGTCTTGATTCTAAAAAACAAAAAAACAAACCTTTGGCTGTTGAGTCGATTCTGACTCATAGCGTCCTGATTAGGGGTCAAAAATGTTTACACTGAAGAGCTGGATAGTAAATATTTTAGGCTTTGTGAGCCAACTGCTCAACTTTGCACAAAAGCATTAATAGAAAAAAACGCAAAAGGATGAGAATGACTGTGCTGTAGTAAACTTTATTTACAAAACAGGCAGCAGTGTGCTGGATTAGGCTTCTGGGCATAGCTTGCTGAACCCTAGTCTGTATCATGTACAAAGTCTGTAGGGGGAGAGGAGCTGATGGAAAAAATAATTTACAAAATATATAAAATGACCACAATTGTTCAAGTACCTTGTTAGTCTCTATGTTGCTGTTAGGTGTCCTCATGTTGGTTCTGACTCAAAACGACAGAACAAAATACTGCCCTGTCCTGAGCCATTCTCACAATCCTTGTTATGCTTGAGTCCATTGTTGCAGCCACTGTGTTAATCCATCTCCTTGAAGATCTTCCTCGTTTTTGTTGACCCTCTACTTTACCAAGCATGATGTCCTTCTCTAGGAACTGCTCTCTCCTGATAACATGTCCAAAGTATGTGAGACATAGTGCCACCATCCTTGCTTCTAAGGAGCATTTTGGCTGTACTTCTTCTGACACAGATTTGTTAGTCTCTATATCCCTTGTTATTGTTGCTATTGTTGTTGTTAGTTGCCCTCAAGTGGGCTATGACTCATGGTGAGCTCATGTCTTGTGCCATCTTCATAATTGTTGTTATGCTTGAGTCTGGTGTTGCAGCCACTGTGTATTTTGTGTGCCTTCCAACCTAGGGGACTCATTTTCCAACACCATATATGACAATATTCTTTTTTTTCAATCTGTATTCTTACTTAATTTTCAGCAACATATGACATTTATTTTCCATTTTGTTCCATTTCACAGATGAGCATACTTAGGCTCTTTGATTATGGAAATTTACTCAAGGCAATGGAACTGTAAAACTTGTCAGTATTTGAAAGCAGATTGTCAATAGCATGTTGTAGAAAATAAGAATGTTAAATATTAAAAATCATTGAGCATGATTATAATTTATTTATTTATTTTTTATGCAGGAGACTTTGAGAAGTAAAGAGAGAGATACTGAACTTCAGCTGAAAATGTCACTAAAGTGTAAATTAGTATTTAAACAAAACTATGCATGCTAAAATATTCACTTGCTAAAATTATCTGAGAACAGGAAGTTCATTTTCCCAAGTATTTGTTAGCTGTAGAAAAAGATAATCTTCTCATGTTTGATAAGCTCCTTTAGGACTCTAGCACTTAAGAAAGATTAAATATTGTGAGACTACCACTGGCATAACTTGAAGTTTACACAGCTTTCCTCTCTCAAGTAATATATTCATGAACAAGTATGAAATAATTAAATTTAATAATGATTATGAAAAAGAGAAAATGAGAATTCAGCAAATAATGATGTCTTTCTTTTTACTTGTTCCTTAATTTGGTTTTACTCGATGTACATGAAACTAGGTTGGTCATTCTCCACCTAGACTTTCCTTACAGTTGGAATATGTTAGCAAACATTTATAAACCTTTAAAATATTAACTATAATTGCTTACCTAGCTTTAGGCTAGAATAATTAATGCCTGCATTTTATTTCCACTTAATATGCTACTGGATACATTTATTATACACCATTTGATGGCATTCATTTAGTCTATGTGTTTTTAAATTGTGCTATATGTACCTTAGTTAAATAAGAGTTCAAGAAGCCAGTTGTTTCATTATCTCAAAGGGAAGCCTGTACAATCTGATCTGCGAGAAGTATATGTTAGTCAGACTAGAAAATCTTTAAGAGTTGGAAACTGCTCTTAAAGATTTTCTAGTCTAATGACTCAATTGATTATTGAGTTATTTTAAAAATAGTTTAAAAATAGACATTAGGACTATACTAGTATACATCTGAACCACTTACTGATAAAGATCAAAAACTACAGCCTTCAGTATTGATAACACTTCAACATAAAGAAAACAAAAATCCTCACAACTGGACCAATAAGCAACATCATGATAAGCTGAGAAAAGATTGAAGTTCTCAAGTATTTCATTTTCTTGGATCCACAATCTGTGGCCGTGGAGGCAGCAGTCAGGAAATCAAACAACGTTTTCATTGGGCAAATCTGCTGCAAAAGACCACTTCAAAGTGTCACTTTGAAAGATGTCACTTTGGGGACTAAGGAGTGCCTGACCTAAGCCATCATATTTTCAACCTCATTATCTGCGTGTGAAAGCTGGACAATAAATAAGAAAGACTGAAGAAGAAATGAGGCCTCTAAATTATGATGTTGGCAAAGAATATTGAGGGATTCTACGGGGAAAATATTAAACGAAACAGGAAGCATCAAAAGAAGATGGAAGCAATACACAGTGTCACTATACCAAAAAGAATTTGTCAACATTCATCCATTTCAGGAGGTAGCATATGAGTAGGAATTAATGGTACTGAAGGAAAAAGTCCAAGCCGCACTGAAGGTATTAGCTAAAAACAAGCCTCCAGGAAGTGACGAAATACCAATTGAGAAGTGTCAACAAACAGATGTAGTGCTGGAAGTGCTCACTCGTTTGTGCCAAGAAATTTGGAAGATAGCTACCTGGCCAACCAACTGGAAGAGATCCATATTTATGCCTATTCCTAAGAAAGTCAATCCAACTGAATGGGGAAATTATCAAAAAATATCATTAATATCACACATAAGTAAAATTTTGCTGAAGATCATTCAAATGCGGCTGCAGCAGTACATTGACAGGGAACTGCCAGAAATTCAAGCTGAATTTAGAAGAGGATGTGGAATGAGGGATATCATAGCTAATGTCAGGTGAATCCTGGCCCGAAGCAAAGAATACCAGAAGTATGTTTAACTGCGTTTTATCGACTATGCAAGGGCATATGACTGTGTGGATCATAATAAATTATGGGTAATATTTTGAAGAAAGAGAATTCTAGAACACTTAATTGTGTTCATGAGGATTCTGTAAATAGATCAAGAGGAATGTGTTCAAACAGAACAAGAGGATACCATGTGGTTTGAATTCAGGAAACATGTTCATCAGGGTTCTATTCTTTTACCATATCTATTAAATCTGTATGCTGAGCAAATAATCTGAGAAGCTGGACTATTTGGAGACAAACTGGGCATCAGGATTGGAGGAAGACTCATTAACAATCTGTGATATGCAGATGACACAACCTTGCTTGCTTAAAGTGAAGAGGACTTGAAGCACTTACAGATGAAGATCAAAGGCCACAGCCTTCAGTATGGATTACGCTCAACATAAAGAAAACAAAAATCCTCACAACTGGACTAATAAGCCACATCATGATAAGCAGAAAAAAGATAGAAGTTATCAAGGATTTCATTTTACTTGGATCCACAGTCAACACCCATGGAAGCAGCAATCGAGAAATCAACTATTCATTGCATTGGGAAAATCTGCTGCAAAAGACCTCTTTAAAGTGTTGAAAGTCAAAGATGGCACCTTGAAGACTGTGTGCCAGACCAAAGCTATGGTGTTTTCAACTGCCGCTTATGCGTGAGAAAGCTAGATGATGAATAAGGAAGACCAAAGAAGAATTGTTGCCTTTGAATTGTGGTGCTGGAGAAGAATATTGAATATATCATGGACTTCCAAAAGAACGAACAAATCTGTCTTAGAAGAAGTACAACCAGATTGCTCCTTGGAAGCAAAGATGGCGAGACTACACCTCACATACCTTGGACATGTTATCAGGAGGGATTAGTCCCTGGAATAGGAATCATGCTCGTAAAGTAGAGTTCAGTGAAAAGAGGAAGACCCTCAATAAGATGGATTGACGCAGTGGCTGCAGCACTGGGCTCAAGCATAGCAACGACTGTGTGGAGGGTGCAGGACTGGGCAGTGTTTCGTTCTGTTGTATATAGGATCACTATAAGTCAGAACCAACTGGAAGGCACTTAACAACAACAACATATTTGTTTAATGTTTCACTAATAAATGAAAAGCAAGGAGATGATATAAGTTGTGTTTTAAGTTTGCTAATTTATATCAGCTGATCAGGGAAGGCATCACTGCTTAAAGGAAAGAGAAGATGGGTTTCTCTGTACATGTTGAACGAATGCATTAGATAGGCTATGAACAGTTTCTCCTTGAGAACAACACATGTCTGTCAGTTTATTATACTGTGGTGGCTTGTGTGTTGCTTTGATGCTGGAAGCTATGCCACTGCTATTTCAAATACCAGTAGGGTTACCAATGAAAATGTTTCAGGGGAGCTCCCAGGCAAGATAGACTAAGAAGAAAGGCCTGGCTATCTATTTCTCAAAAAAGTAGCCAATGAAAACGTATGGCTCACAACAGAACAGTCTCTAACTTGTTTGCTTTGGACATGTCGTAATGAGGGATGAATCACTGGAGAAGGACATCATGTTTGGTGAAACAGAGGTCCAGTGAGCATGAGGGAGATTCTTGATGAGATGGATGATCACAATGGCTGCAGTGTTGGATTTGGGATTTGAAGATACTGGCAATTGCTAAGATGATACAGTGTAATGGTTAAGGTTGTGTGTCAACTTTCTCTAGAATAAGATTTCCCCTCATGTCTTTACAGGGATGAGTTTTTATTGATTGACAAAGATGATCCCTTCTCACCTGTTGTTGTTATTGTTAAGTGCCCTAAAGGTGGTTCCCACTCATAGCAACCCTATGTACAATAAAAGGAAACAGTGCCCAGTCCTGTGCTGTCTTAGTCTTCTAGTGGTACTATAACAGAAATACCACAAGTGGATAGCTTTAACAAATGGAAGGTTGTTCTTCTATAGTCTTGTAGGTTAGAAGTCCAAATTCAGGGTGTCAGCTCTAGGGGAAGGCTTTCTCTGTTGGCTCTAGAGAAAGGTCCTTGTCATCAGTCTTCCCCTGGACTAGTAGCTTCTCGCAGGAACCCAGATCCAAAGGAAGTGTGCTTTGCTCCTGGCACTGCTTTCTTGGTTGTATGAGGTCCCCTGATCTCTCTGCTAGCTTCTCTCTTTTATATCTCAAAAGAGACTGGCTCAAGACAAAATCTGATCTTGCAGAATGAGTCCTGCCTCAGTAACATAACTGCTGCCTATCTCACATCATTGACATCATAGAAGTAGGATTTACAACACATAGAAAAATCACATCAGATGTCAAAATGGTGGACAGTCACACAGTACTGGGAGTCATGGCCTAGCCAAACTGATACACATATTTTTGAGGGACACAATTCAATCTATAACATGCACCATCTTCACAATCGTTGCTATGCTTGAGCCCATTATTACAGCCACTGTGTCAATCCACCTCACTGAGAGTTTTCCTCTTTTTTGCTGACCCTCCACTTTATCAAGCTTGATGTCCTTCCCCATAGTATGTGAGATGTAGTCTCGTCATCTCTGCTTCTAAGGGGCATTCTGGTTATACTTTTTCTAGGACAGATTTGTTTGTTCTTTTGAAAGTCCGTGGTATATTCAATTTTTTTCACCAACACCACAATTCAAAGGTGTCAATTCTTCTTCAGTCTTCCTTACTCATTGCCTAGCTTTCACACCCATACGAGGAGACTGAAAATACCATGGCTTGGGTCTGGCACACCTTGGTTCTTAAGGTGACATCTTTGCTTTTCAACATTTTAAAGAGGCCTTTTGCAGCAGATTTTCCCAATGTAATGCATAGTTTGATTTCTTGACTGCTGCTTCCATAGGTGCTGATTGTAGATCCAAGTTAAATGAAATTCTTGAGAACTTCAATCTTTTCTCCACTTATCATGGGTTTGCTTTCTGTCTAGTTGTGAGGATTTTTGTTTTCTTTATGTTTAGGTACAATCCATACCAAAGGCTTAAGCCTTTGATCTTCATCCCTAAGTGCTTTAAGTCCTCTTCATTTTCAGCAAGGAAGGTTGTGTTGTCTGCATAAAGCAGGTTGTTAGTTGAGTCTTCCTCCAATCCTGATGCCCTGTTCTTCATATAGTCCAGCTTTTCAGATTATCTGCTCCACATACAGATTGAATAGGTATGGTGAAAGGATACACCCAGAAGAAGAAAACAGAAGTCTTTTTTTTTTTCAATTAAAACATATAAGTGGGTAAAAAAACATTTGCCATTTTGACAATCTTCACGTGTGCAATTCAGTGATATTAATTATGTTCGTCACATTCAATCATGAAAAGTAAAATGATTTTTTTTTTTTAGCTTTGTGCATTAGTACATGTTGTTGTTGTTGTTAGGTGCCATCAATTCGGCTCTGACTCAGTAGCGACCCATGTACAACAAAAAGAAAAACTGGGTTCTGCACCATCCTCACAATCCTTGCTATGTTTCAGCTCATTGTTTCAGCCACTGCATCAGTCCATCAAAACAGCACATAATAGGGAAGGAGAATACTGAACTCAAATATGGTCAATTATTCATCTGTTGTCCTATTTATAAATAATCTATTTAATAAATTTTAAGTTTGTATTTACTTGAATCAGTCACTTAAATTACTATATTAGAGAGATCTATATTTAGAGCTTTAAGTTGGGAACTGTAAGGAACAAGAAAGAGAACTAATATGTCCAAGACACTAAACTAGGCATTACAGATGTAATTTTAAGCAAACTCAGTCATACTCTTTTCGGAGATTACAGCAAAGTAGGGGAGATCAAAGTTAATGACAAACCTTTACTATTACATTAAGAGAAGTGTAATAAAGATGTGCATTTGTGTAAGAAAGCATATAATCAAGTCAGTAAAGTTTTTAATGAGTAAGTGATAATTGACCTAAGATTTCTGGGACGTGGGAGGAAAACAAGAAGAGTGCAGGGTAAAAACATTTCAAGTAAAGGAAAGTGCCTGGGCAGAGCTACAGTTTGGGGAAGGTTTGGTGTACTTTCAAGAGGGTAAAAGAAGTCCTCGATGAGAAGGTACAGGGAGTGAGTGCAAAACAATTCTAGAGAAGACAGGGAAGACAAATCACTTCTTGCAGGCTATTCTGTGCGCTGATGTTATTGTAATCACTGTAGAACACTGTTGACTTTATGCACAACTGGATATGTGACATTTTTATACTTCTTTGTGGCTGCATGAAAACCTCTTTTCCTGTAAATTAGAAATTGTGAAAATGAATCCCCGATCTTGTACCTCAAATAGGTCCTCATTTATTTTTTAAAATTCCCCCATGATTTCCCTCAAATGTAATGCAGCATGGTTATTTTGTGTTCATGAAAAATAAAAGTTCTGGGTATTATCTTATATTTATTTTTAAATAAAATAGGAATAGTAATTCAGAAAAAAAAATAGCCTTACGGTACTAAATAAACTTGGAATAAAGATATAAATTGAAAATTAAAGGGACTATTTAAGTTGTTTTATAAGGAGATGGGAAAAGAACTAGTTGAAATTCTAGGAATAATTCTTTTCTTCCTTATAATGAGATCCAAAGTTTGGATTCACTCTGAATAAAATAAACGGGAATTGAAAACCAAAACTTAATGATGGCTGCATACATTTGAATATCTCCTCACATCCTCCAAAAAAGAAAATAAAGATCAACAAGGACAGCAAATAAAACCATGCATAATCCTAGTGTTCACGATAAGCAGGCATTTGAGAATGCTGAAAACTTTAACTTGTGTAGGAGAATAGCTTCCCGATCAAGCAGGCGCAACTATGGAGACTCTATATGCAGAAAGTAAAAAAAAAAAAGAAAACAACTGTAAAGAGAATAGGGAAAGTGAGTGGAGTATGGAGACCCTAGGGATAATGAAGGCCCATAAAAAATAACATTGGATCTAAGCCTCATGCCATACACAAAAATAAACCCTAACTAAATCTGTACTCTGAGTATGTAAAAAGTGAGACAATACAAATTAGAATAAAATATAAGTACATCTGTTCATAACCTGAGTGTACGAAAAGTTTTGCATCTGTGAATCAAAACCCAGGTATAATAAAGATGAAGATTAATAATTTTGACTACATATATTAAAAATAAAATGGGAGCAACAAAGAAATGATCACTATAAGCTAATTTCAAGACAGATGACAGATGAGAATATTTGCAAACAGAGAAAGGGTAATAAGTAAAGAACTCTTAGAAATCAAGACCAAAAGTCTCTGAGTGGCAGAAATAGTTAAGTGCTCAACTACTAGCCAACATGTTGACTGTTTGAACCCACCCATGGGTGGCTCAGAAGATAGGGCTGTCAATTTGCTCCCCAAAAGTTATAGCCTTGAAAACCTTATGGAACAGTTCTACTGTGATATCCGAGGCCTCCATGACGTGGAATCAACATGAGAGCAACTAACAACAATAACAATGCTGACTAATGCCACACAAACGTTATTTTAAAACACAAAATTCTAAAAACCAAAAATATCCAATATCTTATCCGAAAATGAGCAATAGTCATAAATTAAGAAAAATTTACCGTTAGCCCTTAAATATAAAGAAAGGTATATAACTTTACATGTAAATTACAAATTTACAAATATATATTACAGTATACTGGTACAGCATCCCTCACTAATTGGTAAAATCTCAACAGCGTTCTGTAGCAGTGTTATAGGGAAAGGTCACTTTTTGACCATTGCTTCCGGAATCACAAACTCCTACAACCCTTGTGGATGAGAATGTAGCAATTATCTAACAAAACTACATATTTCAGTCTGTGCCCTTTGACCCAGCAGTCACAATTCTAAAAATTCACCTTGAAAATCCTTCTCCAACTGTACAGAAATAAATTAACCTAACTGTATATAATCTAACATGAAAATTATAATATTTTGTACACACACAGATATGTATATATCTGTATGTATATATATATACACTTATACATACATCTGTACATATATGCATATACTATATATATCATGTATTTGAATACAGTATGCTGAGTTAGTGTTATGCATTTAAAAATTAAAAAATTAAAAACAGAACATTCTTGAATATTATTTCTTAGGTTTTTGTACACAGCTAAATTAGTTAGTATATGTATAATGTGGAAGGAAGTCAAGTTTTCAATGTGGGAAGGGAAATAAAACATTAAATGGGGAAATGTGAGAGAAAGGAACCATGCGTTCGATTGGAATTAATGTTATCTTCATCTCTATATTTTTATCTATCTATCTATCTACCTATCTATCTCTATCTACCTATCTATCTATCCATCATCTGTCTAATCTATCTATCATCTATCTATCCATTTTTTCTATCTGTGTCCCCTTAACTGTAAGCAATGTCACAACAAATGTGCTCGGCTCTTATTTTCTAATTACTGTTCTCTAAGAAATGAAGAATGCAGGACTCCTTGAAGAAAAACATAATTCCAGGGTGAGGTGGGGACTCTCTTTTCTTAAAAAAAAAAAAAAAAAAAATTTTTATCTTTACAACAACATCAGTGTCTTGATTTATTTAGATCTTTATTGTTTTTCAATAATATTTGCATTTTTCATTGTATAAGTCTTATACATTTTTGTCATATTTATTCCTAAGTATTTCACTTATTTTGATACTTTTGTAAAATGCATCTTTTTCTTAATTTTATTTTTAGATTTTCCAATTCTAGTATTGAAAATCAAACTTTGTCTTTTCTCTTCTTTCTTTTTTATTTATTTTGTATATTGACTTTGTATCTTCCCACCTTGTAAAATTCACCTTAGTGTTTATTTTCTTTAGAATTTTCTAAATAGACTAAAGGAAGTTTTATTATTACCTTCAAATCATGGTAGGTTTTCTTCTTATTGCCTTGTTGCACTGGATAAGTAGTTCATTACAATGTTGAAGTGATGGGAGTGAGTATCCTAGCTACCTTTAAGTCTTAGTGAGAAAGCATTCGGTAATCACCATAAAATTTGGCATTAGCCACTGAATTTTGTAGCTGCCTTTTATGAGGTAGAAAAGGTCTCCTTATATTAATGTTTGCTAAGAAATTTCCTAATGAATGGATTTTGAATATTTTACGATAACAATTTTTTTTCTTTTATGTGTTTAATGCTGTGTTTTAACATGGATAAATAAATTGCTTGGTTTTCCATTATTAAATCAACTTTGCATCACTAGAATAATCTCCACGTGGTTAGAATGCTTTGTCATTTCTATATAGTGCTGCATTTTGTATTCTAAAATTTATTAAGGAAATTTTTCCTAGAGTTTGGCTGCTAACCAAAAGGTTGGCAGTTCAAAGCCACCAGCCGCTTCTTGAAAACACTATAGGGTAGTTCTACTCTATCCTATAGGGTCACTATGAGTCAAATTCGACTCATTGGAAACTGTTTTTCTTTTTTTTTAATCTATTTTTATCATGGATAATGGTCTGTAGTTTTCATTCCTTATAGAGGCTAATCTTACTGTTAGTATAATCCTGACATCATAGTGTTTCCTAATCTTCTATTTTCTGGTCAACTTGTAGATTTTTACCGACTTCTGCAATCTGAAATTGATCAAACATCCAATCAAAATGCACTGATAATTATTGGTGACTATAATTTGAAAGTTAGAAATGAAGAAGAAGAACTGGTAGTTGGAAAATATGACCTAGGTGATAGAAATGACACTGGAGACCACTTGATGGAATTTTGCAAAACTAATGACTTTTTCACTGCAATTACTTTTCCCCAACAACATGAACGGTGACTACATGTGGACCTGACAGTATGGAAAACACAGGAATCAAATAACTGCATCTGAGGAAAGAAATGATACAGAAGTTTAATATTATTACTCAGAACAAGGTCAGGACTGAAGGCAAAATAGACCATCAATTGCTCATATGAAAGTTTAAGTTGATACTGAAGAAAATTAAAACAAGTCCACAAGAGCCAAAGTATGACCTTTAGTATATCCCACATGAATTTAGAAGCCATCTCAAGAATAGATTTGACACATTGAACACTAATGGCCAGACATCAGATGAGTTGTGAAATGAAATCAATGACATCATATACATGAAGAATTCAAAAGATCATTGAAATGCAGGAAAGAAAGAAAAGACCAAAATGGGTGTCAGATTTTCTGAAACTTTCTCTTGAACCTAGAGTAGCTAAAGCTAACGGAAGAGTTGATGAGGTAAAAACAGAACAGAAGATTTCAAAGGGCAGCTAGAGAAGACAAAAGAGAAATATTGTAACAAAATGTGCAAAGATCTGGAGTGAGAAAACCAAAAGGAAGAACATGCTCAGCATTTCTCAAGCTGAAAGAACTGAAGAAAAAATTCAAGGCTCAATTTACAATTTTGAAGGACCTTGTTTGTGGGCAAAATATTGAATGACCCAAGGGAAAAAAAAATTATTTTTTTGTGGGCAAAATATTGAATTACCCAAGAAGCATCAAAAGAAGATGTAAGGAGTACAAAGAGTCATTTCAAGAGGTAGCATATGATGAAGAACCGATGGTACTGAAGGAAGAAGTCCAAGCTACCCTGAAGAGAAAAACAAGGCTTCATGATAGTAAAGCAACTTACTGAAGAAGATCAAAGACTACAGCCTTCAATATAGATTATACCTTGTCTTAGGCTGGGTTCTCTAGAGAAGCAAAACCAGTAAAGTGTATAAATGTATATACATATATATATATTTAGACACAGTTTTATATCAAGGAAATGGCTTATGTAGTTGTAGAGGCTGAAATGTCCCAAGTCCGTGGGTTACAATAGAAGCTTCTTCTACTGCACGTAACCACCAGGGCCAGCAAACCCAAGATTGGCAGGTCGGAGAGCAGGGCTCTTTTTCACAGGCTGTGAAGATTGATGAATCTCAAAGATCAGCAGGTAAGCTGCTGGCTCAGGTCTCAAGAACCAGAGATGAGGTGAACAGGAACCAGCTGCATCATCCAGAAAGAACAAAATCCCCCAAGCCTTGCCAGAATTTCCACTTATATTCAATGCAGGCTGCACACCCAAGGAAATTCGCTTTCAACTGATTGGCTACTCACAGCAAATTCCATCATGGAGGTGATCGCACCATCACAGGACTATCAAACCACTGAGAATCATGGCCCAGCCAAGCTGACACACAACCTTAATCATCCCACACCTCAACATAAAGAAAATAAACCTCACAACTGGACCAATAAGCAACATCATGGTAAACGGAGAAAAGATCGAAGTTTTAAAGGTTTTCATTGTACTTGGATCCACAATTAATACCCATGGAAGCAGCAGTTAAGAAATCAAACAACACATTGCATTGGGAAAATCTACTGCAAAAGACCTTTTTAAGTGTTAAAAAGCAAAAATATCACCTTGAAGACTAAGGTGCACCTGATCCAAGCCATGGTGTTTTCAATTGCGTCATATTCATTTGAAAGCTGGGCAATGAATAAGGAAGACCTAAGAAGAATTGATGCATTTGAATTCTGTTGGCGAAGAATATTGAATATGCCAGGAACTGCCAGAAGAACCAACAAGTCTGTCTTGAAAGAATTACAGCCGGTGTTCCTTGGAAGTGAGGATGGTGAGACTTTTTCTCAATTACTGTGGACATGTTATCAAAAGGGACCAGTCACTGGGGAAGGACATCATGTCTGGTAAGGTAGAGGGCCAGTGAAAAAGAATAAGGCCCTCACGGAGATGAACTGACAGAATGGTTGCAACAATAGTCTCAAGCATAGCAAAGACTATGAGGATGGCACAGGTGTTGTACATAGGATCACTATAAGTCATCAGTTCAACGGTACCTAAGAATATAATTACAAAGGTTTGATAGGATTCACTGGTGAAGTTATGTGGGCCTTCACTTTGTGTTGTTGTTGATTTTTAATTAAGAGTCCAATTTAATGTAGAGAGAGTAAATCATGTTATAATGAGCTATGCTAGTTCATGTCTTGCTAGGCAGTTGTCCAATTTGTCTAAATTCTTCAATTTATTGACATAAGATTGTTCATAATATATCCTTATTTTTATTTTGTAATGCATGAGACACAGATAATATTCTCTATCTCCGTCCTAATATTAATAACTTTTATCTTCCTGTTTTTTTTTTTTTTTTTCAATGACCAGTCTAGCTAGAATTATACCAATTGTATTGAACTTTTCAAAGATCAGGTTTTGGTTTATTTGATTTTCTCCATTGTTTTTGTTTTAAATTTATTGTGCCTGCTATTATCTTTATTAATTTTTTTTAAAATGCTATTTCCTTTTGTAGTTTTTTTTTAAGATAAAAATTTAAAGTATTTATTTCAGACCAGTCTTCTTTTCTAACATAAGCATTTAATGTTATTTTTCTCTTCAAGCACTGCTTTACTTGCATCTCAGAAATTTTGATGAATTTTTTTTAATTCAGTTTAAAATATGTCTAATTTTCCTTGTAACTTTTTTTGACCCATAAGTTACTTAGAAATGTGTTGTTTAAATTCATAATATTCAGCGATTCCCAATGCACTTTTTATAATTTTAGTCTTTTTGAATTTATTGAGACTTGATTGTTCAGAACATGAGCTACCTTGTGAAACGTTTTAGGTACATGTATAACAATATACATGTCCTGCTATTCTTAGTCAAAGTATTTAATAAAAGCCAATAAAGTTGACATAGTTGATCGTGCTCAAGTTTTCTGTATACTTGCTGACTTTCTGTCTGTTTTTACTATCAATTACTGAGAATGACAGTTGTGCATTTATTTTCCCATTCAGTTCTATCTCTTGTCTTCAGCTACTCTGATGTTTGAAATGAAATTTTTTAAAGGATGACTCATCCCACCTTTGCATATGAGTGAGTGAGTATGTAGCTTTGTTCCTGTGTTACTTAAAAGAAGTAAACAACTTCTCTACCAATGAAGTTTTACTGCTTTTAAACTTGTTTTTCTTATATGTAGTTAATATTATAAATATAATTACCCCACTACAGATAATCACACAGCTACCTCTCTGAATGTAAGTAAATATTTACATACCCAAAAGTTGTTATCAGGATTTGGAAATCATTTTAAAAGTTCTAAAATGTATTGATGAAGTGCTGTGTAGTCAGGGATTTCATTTTATTTGGATCCACTATCAACGCCCATGGAAGCAGCAGTAAAGAAATCCAATGACGTATTGCATTGAACATATCTGCTGCAAAATCACTTTTTAAAGTGTTAAACAGGAAAGATGTCACTTTGAGGACTAAGGTGTGCCTGACCCAAACCATGACATTTTCCTTTGCCTCATATGCATGTGAAAGCTGTACAGTGAATAAGGAATACTGAAGGAGAATTTATGCCTTTGAATAACGGTGTTGGAGAAGAATATTGAATATACCACAGGTTGTCAGAAGAACAAACAAATCTATTGTGGAAGAAGTACTGCCAGAATGCTTCTTAGAAGCAAGGACAGTGAGACTTCATCTTACGTACTTTGGACATGTTATCAGGAGGGGCCAGTCCCTGGAGAAGGACATCACGCTCAGTGAAGCAGAGGGTCAGTGAAAAAGAGGAAGACTCTCAATGAGATGAATTGCCACAGTGGCTGCAACAATGGGCTCAAACATAGCAATGATTGTGAGGATGATGAAGGACCTGGCAATGTTTCGTTCCGTTGTACACGGGGTCAATATGAGTTAGAACCAACTGAATGGCACCTAACGACAACAATTTATATAACCCTTGATACAGCGAATTATGTAACATTGGGTTTAACTAATCAAAAATAAGTCTGATAAAACTGCAAAAGAATAGAAATCAAGGCATGTCAAGGGAACCAGGCTCCCTAGTTAGCATATGGGAGTAGAACACCAGACCATGATGAACACTGACTTCCTCCATCTCTCCAAAGTATGCCAAGCTTCTTAAGGACTGCGGAATACTGACCACAGTGTGATTCCTACCCCTCCCGAAGGTCAGAGCACACACATTTATGAGGAGAGACCATTAAATGTTCTAGATAGATGTGAGACTATTCAATTCCTGGTTAGATATCCTAAATAGCTAACTTTCACAACTTTTTCTTCTTACTTTCTCACATTTTCCACTTAGCTAGTTGCAAATAATAAATAAGTGAAAGTTGTTGTCATAATAGAATATAGACTTTTGTATTAAAATGTTTATCCCTTTTCTAAAAAGAAATAGTAAATGATTCCATGTGGTCAAATCTAAGCAGAAATTCTCATCAAACATTTCTGTTAACTATGGAATAATAGGGGCTGAATTTAATATACTACCACGAACAACTTGAAACACACACACACACACACACCATTTTTGGGTTTTAAGTAACATAGAGTGAAGAATAGTGATTCCTGGGAGGAGAGAAACACAAGAGAAGATTCTAGAAGTACCCAGGTCACTCACTGCCTGGAGAGTTTCCAGGAGGCAATGCAGAGATGGAAATTCAATCAGAACCAGACAGTGTTACTGAGTTGCGAAGATAACATTTTGTGGGTCAGAATATTGGAGAAGTGGAAGTTGGGGAGGGAAAGAGAGATAACTCTGGAGCAGTCCCCTTATGTCTTTGACAATGGATTCAGGTTCTGTGGCTGGGGAAAATAAGGAGCCAAAGTTAAGTTGTACATCCGTGCTTACTTACTGGATGGAAGATATGATTAATCAGAAATGGGAGTCCAGAAAGGAAATTTGAGTCAACTGGTTATCGTTTAAGTATCAGAGAATCCTACAGAATATCTAGGTTGAAAAGACTATGGAACACATTAAAGATATATGGATTATAAAAGGTAATCATGAGACTGGGGAAATGGATAAGAACTTCAAGAGACATTATGTTGCATGAGAAGGACTAAGAAAGTCAAGGAACTCTTCCAAAATGGACACTTCAAAATTATCTGACAAGCAAAACACCACCTTTGAAATATGCTAAACAGTTCAAATTGCTTCTGACATGCAGAGTGGCAGGTTTAAAGAAGAGGAAATACTATATATGTTTGTTGAATGGATTATTAAGCAAATAAATAGATGCAAATTTGACCGAAGAGGGTTTTTGTTTCTTTGTTTTTGTTTTTGATAAAACAATATGTGCTCATTTTAAATAAATACATAAAGTTTGGATAAGTAAATTTAAGAGAATTTTCTTTAAACTGATTTGACTATTTGGTATTTTTCTTCAGATAACTGATATACTTTCGTGAATGTCCTTTATAAAGTCATGTTGTTAAATTTCATTTTACAGGACTTATTTTGCATATGCTTAAGAATTACTAGTTGTGTGACTTTATAGAAGCCACTCTTCTGCTTACAGACACAGCTAGAGCAAAATTACCACCTATTAAGATCTCATTTTTAACATGTGTCAAATAAGGGTAAATAGCGAGCCTGGAGTGAGCCAGTAGGATGCTAACTTTTCTTAGGGAACTCTTCTACAGCAGAATAGATGAGACATTTTTTAGGAATCACTGATAGGACAATGCTTTTTCATGATAGGGCAATATCACTTTCCTTTTGAAATTTTAAAACAAAACAAAAAAATACTAGAAAAATAACTTTGGGTAAAGAATAAAGTCTTAAGAACAAAGGAAAAAGAAGTTGTAAGTATGCATATTATTTACTATGGGCTGGTTATAGCTAAAATTTTTACTTATGTTCATGAGAATAATTTGCTTTTTATGTATTTATAAAGATAAATACTGGTTGATAACCAAAGGAAGGAAGAAAAAAAGCTATATTTATTTATTGTGTATGTGTGTGTGTTTATCCACCCCAGGAAACCCTGGTGGTGTAGTGGTTAAGAGCTACAGCTGCTAACCAAAATGTCAACGGCAATGGGTTTTTATTTTGCGTGTGTTTCGATTTCTTAAAAAAAAAACAAAACTATATATTTGGATAATGTAATGAAAATTCTTTTATCAGTATTATGGTTAAGTTTCATGTTATCAGTTTAAATCCAAAAACACCAGATACCTCAAAATATTTTTGTACCCTGAGATTGCTTCAAAATAATACGTACTTCAGCATATTAAAAACAAAGTTCTTCATTCTGGTTGTCTCTCATAACCTTCTCCTTCATTGAAAATCGACCACAAATATTTATTACTAGTAGTGGTGGGCTAGGAAATGCAGAAGAACTAATCCTCTGAGATCATAGAATAGTGGGAATGAATTACATGATCAAGATTTCTTGGGACAAGGAAGTTCAGGGACGTGAGCCTAGAATTTGAGTGACTTATCTCAAGTGACATCTGTCAAGAGGAAGAGGTGTCTCAGGGGCCAAGAATATAACAGAGCTTTTAAACGCATCATTAATCTAGGTACACAAACATTGGAGTTCAAATATTGCCAAGGAAGTGGATCCCTGGTAGATACCACACATTTTCAAGCTGAAACTCCAAATGATAGCCTATAGGACAAAGGTTAACTGGAAACAGCACAATCCTTGAAGGAACTAAAACTCAGCTTCAAATATTGTAATCCTTACAACTGCAATTAAGTGATTGAGTTTTCCTAAAACATCCAGTAAGGGGCTCTGGTGGCACAACGGTTAATTGCTCTGATGCCAACCTAAAGGTCAATAATTTGAGCCTACCAGCAGCTCCGCAGGAGAAAAGACCTGTCAGTCTAATCCAGGAAAGATTACAGCCTAAGGAACAGTATGGGGCAGTTCTACTCTGTCCTATGAGTCACTATAAATTGGAATCAACTGGAAGGCACACAACAACAACAAAGCTTTCAATATGCTGCCTGAAGCAATCATAAAATTTCTCTGGAGAAAAATGTAATGCAATCTTAGGCCAATTTTTCCCCCTATAAAATGTCCATTAGCTAATTGAAAATAGACATATGATAATACAAAATACCAGGACAGGTAAACAAAATAAGGGTAATGACTAGAATCAATCTCAAATCAGATTCAAATAATAAAACGAATGAGAGATGTTAAAAAAATGTCTTGTGTGCTCAAAAATAGATATCTTCAGATAAAAGGATAAGCAAAATATAACTAAAATTTAAAAACACAATGATCTAATTAAAAATACAATATTGTAATTAGCTGTCATTTAGTCAGCTCTAACTCATGGTGATTAAATGTGTAAAAGAACAGAACATTGCCCAGTCCTGTGCCACTCTCATTATCACTGGTATGCTCAAGCCCATTGTTGTAGCCACTGTGCATTTTGAGTACCTTCCCACCTATGGGGCTCATCTTCTAGCACCGTATCAGACATTATTTGTTGTGATCCATAGGGTTTTCATTGGCGTTGAAGTAGATCCCAAGCATTTCTTCCTAGTTTGTCTTAGTTTGGAAGATTTGCTGAAAACTGTCTACCATAGGTGACACTACTGGTATTTGAAATATGGTGGCATAACCTCCAGCAGAATAGCAATACCTAAGCTACTACACCATGACAATCTGACAGATGAGTGATGAAACAACATAAAGGATATGTTCAATATCTGAGCAAATTCTGTTAAAGAGTGATTTCATGAACTAAAAATTAAAAAAAAATATATTAAAAAAATTAAAAAAAAATATTAGATCAGGTTAAATATCCATTAGGAAGTATAAGAAAACTATGTTTTAAATTGTTGAATATGCCATAAGGTACAGCAGATAAAATGTAAAATGTTTTTGGATTATCATAACATTTGGAGAACAAAAAAGGGAAAAAGTAAAATTACAAGAGATAATTGATAGCAATTTTCCCAAAGCAAGTTAAATGCATTGTACCATAGATTCAAGGATAATTACAAGTATGGAGCATACTACATTAACAAGCAAGTTCCACCCAGACTCATCATAGTAAAGCTTCAGTAAACCAAAGAGAAAAATCTTAAAACATGTCAGATGAAAAGGTTGCTGATAGATTGTTGTTAAAAGGTTGTTGTTAAAAGCATTTTGGAAATCTGTTATCTACTAATGTTAAACTTATACATAGCCTGTGACCCAGCAATTTTCTTTGAATGTATACACAACAAAAATGTCAAACATGTGTCTAAAGAAATGATCATAATTGTTTGGCTGGCGCTATACTAGATATAACCTTAAAAAATGTTGATCGACACCATTAAACATAAATAAATTGTGGTTTATTCACACAACAAAATACTATACTCAAATGAAAAATAAATCTCATCATGTTTAGACAAAGAAGCTAATCAAGCAAAAAACATACTATTCTCCAATTTATTCAAAGTTCAAAAACTTTAAACTTAAAAAAATACTTTTATGTGAACAAAATATCTCTGCTGTCAGAAGTGATAATCGTTATCACTGGCTTAGACAGTGGAGAGAGTGATTGGGAGTGAAATGAAAGGGTTCTGCAATGTTAGGAACGTGTAGTACACAGTTTTATTTTATTTTCATATTCTTGTTATGTGCATTTAGGGTGCAACTTTTTAGTACACTATTCTCTATAGGTGGAATACTTCTATTAAAAAAAGAATGTTTAAACTTCCCTTCAATAATCTATTTCTGTTTCCATCTCCCTCTCCCTTTTTTCTTTTAATAGTATCATCCAAATTTTCCCATGCTGTTTATCTACTCTAAATTTCATGTTCTGTACCACGAACAGTATGAAATATATCACAATTAAAATAGTTTATGCCTAACTTGTAATGACTTCAAGCCACTGAAAAAAAAAAGCTTTTGCTTTAACTACATGTCACTAATCTTTCAATCTTTCCTTTTCTACAGGTATAAAAATGTCAAGAACTGTGAGGAGAAAGAGATTTTACCCTACTGGCAAGCTAACTGGTTCGCTAGACACAATTTCATACAGTCTGGCAGAAGACCTAGGATGTTTGGATCAGAGGTAATTAACTTCCTTGCTGTCTACATAGCAAGCAGCAGAAGACCCATGTTTGGATAGGGCTCCCTTTGTTCCCCAAGTCCCATGGGGGCTGTGCAGAAACAACCCAGGGAAATACTGCACACAGGGTAAGTATATATCCCATTTGGGAAGTCCCAAGCTTAGAGAACTCCCAGTATTGTAAGAGAACTGCTAACTAACCTGCCCAACTTTTATCCTGGTCAGAGAAAAAAGTTATCCTCTTCCCTTGAAGGTGGGCCCTGCCTCTGTTTTCCATGGCTGTCTGCTATACAAACATCCTCAGAAAGATACTCCAGGACAAATGTTGTTACAAGATTAGCAGAAACCCCATAAAGAATTGTCCAATTTTCTACCAACACTAACTATTCAGTATTACCCTTCATCTGTTTTTTTTTTTTTCTCTTTAGACTTATTCTTTATTTTGGAATCAATGAAATATTAAAGTTATTTGTAATTAATAATTCTAAACCGTATTTTAAAAAGTGTACCGTATATTTACCGAAATAGTGTGCACCTTCTACTTTGTTTGCCAACTGCTCCCTCTCCCAGGAGGTATTTTTTTAAGCATGCTATGCTAATTTTTTTACTTGTTGCAGTAAAAAAAAATTCATAACTCGCTTATGAAAATACCTTGCAGGGGGAGGGAGCAGTTGGAAAACAAAGGTAGAAGGCAAGCATTATTGGGGTGAAAATATGGTATTTTAATTGTTTATAAAAATGTATAAAAATGAATTTTAAAAGAAGTTAAAGGCCTGTAAGAGAATATATATATGTGTATATATATATATACACTTCATACCATCTAGATCTGCTCTTAAAAAACAAACAACAAAAACTAATTTAAACTCTTTCAAAAACTTTCTAGTATTCCTATATATGCTTATATTCTTTCTTAAATATTGATCATTTCTTTGATTATCATCTTGAGACTCCTAAGAAATAACCCTTTGTTTCTGTAAGCATGATTAAAAATTTAGCTCTTAATTTCCTTCTACAAATGTACCTCTTCTTCTCTGTATGAGTTACGTCATAGAGTAGAACTGCCCCACAGGGTTTCCAAAGAGCTATCGATGGATCTGAACTGCCAACCTTTTGGTTGGCAGCCATATCACTTAAGCACTGCACCATCAAGGCTCCAAGAAATCACCCTTTGACTCTCTATAAGCACGATTAAAAATTTAGCTCTTTAGTTCTTTCTACAAACATACCTTTTCTTATTTCATCTTCTCTGTACAAGTCACGTCATAGATTTAGTTAGTTCAGTATGTACCATTACCAAAATGACACAACTACTTTATCACACACCAGCCATTCTTCTAATCATGTTATATCTCTGAGTTCATTTAATAATAAGAGTATTCTTATTGTGCAGATAAGAAAACAAGGCAGAGAGCAGGTAAGGATAAGACAAAGTTCACGCAGCCTGCAAATTGCAGAGCTGAAATTTAACCCCGAGCAATCTAGTTCCATAGCTTGAGCTCATATGCACTATGATATGCTGTCTCTGACTATGTAAACGTTTCTCTTATACTTCTTTATTTTGTTACTACGTGCCTCGCCTTTTCCATTTTCTTAGTTTTCTATAGGCCTATATGTATATTAATTTTCATCTTGTGCTCCAACACAAAAAAATCCCGTTGCCGTGGAGTAAATTCCAACTCACAGCGACCCTATAGGACAGAGTAGAACTGCTCCATAGGGTCCAAGGCTATAATTTTTATGGAAACAGACAGCCACATCTTTCTTCCAGGGAGCTTCTGGTGAGTTCAAATCGCCGACCTTTTGGTTAACAGCCGAGAGCTTTAACCACCGGGCCACCAGGGCTCCTTTGTATTCCCACAGAGCTCATAAAAAATCTTCCTACCATTTTTTTTTTTTTTTTCTCAGCACTTTTTTCTTATAAATAAACTCCTTGATTGTATCTCAACTCTTGGCTTCCTGGATGGAGTGCAAATCTATCTTCATAATACTCCCCATTGTTTCTCTACTGGCTGGAATTCTTTTCCTCTTAATGTGTCCACCTCTTTCATTGTATCTTCCTCATTTTGTGAGAGTGCACCCTCCATGATTTCCTTAATGAAAAATGCCTCTAAGCTGATGAGCCATTGATTTGGTTTATAAACTTGACTTTCTTAAATGTATTTCTAAGATCTCTTACGTAGTGTTTCATGTTTTCCAAATCCCTGTTTCCTGCTCTTCGTTTTTGTCTTGTTTTCATTTCCCCAAAATAGACATAAATAATATATAGAGCTTATTCTTCTCTGCCAAATGTATGACTACTAAACAAACAAACATAAAATGCCTAGAAAGAGAGACAATAGATTCAAGATATACGGATGCTTTTCTGTTGAAGAATTATGAATTTAGGTGTCAGAAGAAAATAGAAAATATGCTATTGTATCCTTTCATTTGGATTTTCATCCATTGACTGATTCACCATTTGTCTTGTGTCAAAAGAATCATGGAATCACAAAGAAATGAAAAATTACTCGTGCTCTTCTAGTACTTTGTAAGAGACATTAAACTGCCAGAGAAATGGTGCTATGTGAAGGTCAGAACAAACATCTTTCAATTTGATAATCTATTAATACTTAGAGTGCTGGAAGAAACCATTAAATAAAGATATAAAAGTTCTTGAGAATGCCATTTGGCTTAGATGAAAGTGCGTTGACGTATACTTTCAAATGATACATGGACTCTTCTTCAGCAGGTATTTATGAATGAGTCGTGAAAAGTCATCATTTGCACACAAAGTTTTGTGCAATTGTTCCTTTCAAGTATTTAGCTTTTCCAATAAAATTAATTGGGGTATCAAGACTCTACTTCCTTCGGTGTAATATTTGATGACTTGTGGTTTGTTTACCCACTTCTTAGTTGATAAAATCCACCAAGGCAATGGATAAAATACATGCAAAAGCTTTTCTTTGATTTATTTTTATTTTAGTTTTAGGCTACTAGGTCAGTTTCAACCTATGGGTATATCATTTGAGAAACTGGATTTTTCTTTTTAGCTTTAGAAAATTCTGCATGGATAGTATAGATATTACATTTGATTTTGTTATCAGCAACTATTTTATTAAAAAAAAACATAAAATGTGTAATGTATGCAATTACATTAAATATATTTTAATTGATGATTCATATGTCCTTCACTCTAGGTACTGGTCCTTCCCTGTTTCTGTCTCTGTCTTTCTGTTTTCTCTCTCATTTTAACACCTTAAACCCTTTTCTCCCTCAGGGATTTTGAATCCCTTTTCCTGCTCCCTGGAATATTTTTCTTGAGTCTTCAAATATCTGCCTCCTTTTTGTCTGTCAGGTCTCACTTGAAATGTTGACCTACTTAGAAAATCTGTCCTTCACAGTGGTATCCAATCTTCCCCCACTACCGCCTCTCATACTCTCTATTACAGTTCTTGTTCACTTCCTTTTATGAACTTATGATAATCATGGTTATTTTATTTGGGCATGGGACATATTGTCTCATGAGAATAAGAACCATTTCTGTCTCACGTACTATAAGACACCAAATCCTAATATGTAATTATAGAAATAACAGCCAACATTAAGCTAATTTCCAAAACGTGAAGATAACTTATTTCCCCGCTTTGCCACTTATCATTCTGACATCAGCCACCAAGTGTCACTTGCTTTCTCTGACTCTAACCACCCAGAGTTGGGTCTCCAAAAGTTAGGACCCTGTTGCTTCCAGCCTCTGCCAAAATAGACAAATGCCAGCCTCTCCGTTCTCACTGCCCCCAGTAAGTTTGATAATTCACCATAATGACTCACAGAACTCATGGAAACTATTACCTATACTTACAGTTACCATTTATTGTAACCAGAGGGGACACAAGTATAGAGATGCATTGAGCAAGTTCTGGGAGATTTCCCAGCATAGGAGTCTACATTGTCCCCAGGGATGTGCTGCTCCCTCTCCCTTGCAAAGATGTCCTCACTAATCCTGGAGGCCCCAAAGAGAGCATTCCAAGGTCCCTGGTTCCCTAAACATTGGGACCTCAGTGAACATACATGACTTGTGCCTTAATGCATAGTTATGATCAATCCAATCAATGAATACTCATAGATGTATTATGCCTCTCCTCCCTTCCTGAAGTTAGTTCCCCCCAAGTGGTTTTGTAGAGTTCCTGCTTGCTTGGCTGTTTTGGAAAACAAAGGCATCCTGACTATTTGGGTTATTTTTAAAAAACAGTGTTAAAGGTCCCAACCATGTTCTTTGTTCCACAGTAATATTTACCTACTGAAAGAACATATGCTAAAAAACAAATTCCAGCTAAGCAACTTTAATTCATAAATAAACAAAAAAATCCTTCATGGATGGATTCTTCATATGGTTAGCCAAGCTTTTTTTGCCTTATGTGTACTGAGGCACTTGCATATAAAATCACATATAAATATTATATGATACCACATATAATTCATTATATAGATATTAATTTTCTAGAGTAGCTTTTGAATAAACGTTCTAGAACCAAGAACATGGAACAGATACTTTTCCAGGTTTCTGTCCTTTGTTATTTTATTTTGATTCACAACAATAATGCTATCATTAATACTAATAATAATGGAGATAATGATAATGATCATAACAAAAATGATTACTATTTCAAAAGAAGTATTAACATTTTTACTTTACAGAAAATCAAAGTGTAACTTAATGTCACAAATCAAGGAGTGTCCACTTCTTCCCATTCAATCACTTGTTTCTTTGATCGTAAGAACACTTTCCCTAATATGTTTCTCCTCATTTATAATGTGATATACTTTGATAGGTGTGATTGGGAGCATTTTATCCT
Source organism: Loxodonta africana (assembly GCF_030014295.1). Lineage (NCBI taxonomy): Eukaryota > Metazoa > Chordata > Mammalia > Proboscidea > Elephantidae > Loxodonta > Loxodonta africana. The sequence continues at coordinate 22,788,633 of NC_087343.1, forward strand.
ACTTAAAAGAATTATATTTCAATTTTTATCACCATAAAATTTATCTTAGTAGTGTGTTAAAATTTTAGATCCTGGGACTCCAAAAAATACCAATTTTATTAAAAATTTAGGAGGAGGTCACAAGAATATTAATGTTTCAACAAGAACTCTAGGTACTCCTACCATAAGTGGTGTTAGAGATACATCTTTCTGTCAACTACTGGCTTAGTCAGAATTCTAGTATCGCCTCCAAGATTCCTGACCCCTACTGTAATCCCCTCCCTTTGAGTGTGGCAGAATATGTAAATATAATGGAATACTCACTCTTTTTAAAGTTATATTACATAGAAAATCATGATGGAATAGTCATTCCCATAATATCTTATTTAAGACTGTGCTATATAAGGCTCTAAGAGGAAAAAGACTTCAGACAGATGCTCTCTGGCTGGCCTTGAAGAAGCAAGCTACCATGATGCGAACTACGTATTTTTGGCAAATGGCAAGGAACTGCAGGTAGCCTCTATGGGTCAAGTGCAGTCACTGACAGACGGCAAGAAAATGGGGATCTCAGTCCTAAAGACTCAGGGAATGGAATCCGAGAATAACGTAAATGACCTTGGGAGAGGACCCCAAGTCTCAGATGAAACTTGCAGCACAGCTAACATTTGGATTGCAGTTTTGTTAAGACTCGGGCAGAGAACCCAACTAAGCCATGACCAGACTTCTGACCTAATGAGACTGTGAGATAATAAATGGGTTTTATTTTAAGTCACAGAATTTATAAAAAGTTATATAGCAATAAAAAAATGAATACAGAATTTTCATTTTAATTTTTCCACCATTTTAATTATAATAATTCAATTGCTATACAAGTCAGTACAAAGCTAAATTCTTATTGTCATATTGGAATATAGTTTCTTTGTTTCAAAAGGAATCATAATTATTTCCTTTCATTGTCATCATATTTTTTCCCAGTATATAGTGAATTGGACAGATAGACACTCATGTCTCTCTCTCTCTCTCTTTCTCTTAGTTAACAGAATTACGCAGAAATCAAGTTAAGGTCTTTTTTTTTTTCACCAAAATAAATTGTTTTCAGGAAGATATTATATTGTTCAAGCCATTTAATATTTCCCACAACTATATTGGACTGATACAATTTAGATAATAAGTGTGATATACAGACTACATAGGTTATCTCTTGTGAGATACTAGATGTGAATCAAATTCTCATATTCAATCAACCGTAGGACATTAAAAAAACATGTACTCAATTTTTGAAGAAGTTTAGATCCTACACAGTGTCAAATTTACCAAGCTTAATGATATCTTGTGAGGCTTCTTGTTGGCCACTCTTATCAGCTGATACTTCCTTCTTGAAAAATATATGTCTTTCAAATAGTTGAAGAGTTTCGAGATTTCTGAGGAAAGTATCTATATCTGATTCAGTATTGTGTCAACATTGGGTTTTTGCAGAAGGTGTTGAATTCAATGGAGAAATTGTTAGAAGTGTGGAGAGAGAAGGCTCAGGGGCTGTCATTTACAATAGATAGGTCAGAAAAGGCCTCATTGAAAATCACTTCTGAGGCTCACCCTTTAGACAAAGATTAGACAAGTCCATAAAACAAAACGAGACTGAAGGGGCACACCAGCCCAGGGGTAAGGACTAGAAGGCAGGAGGGGACAGGAAAGCTGTTAATGGAGAACCAAAGTTTGAGAAGGGAGAGTGTTGAAATGTCGTGGGGTTGTTAACCAGTATCATAAAACAATATGTGCACTAACTGTTTAATAAGAAACTAGTTTCTTCTGTAAACCTTCAACTAAAGTACAATGAAAAAAGAAGAAAAGGCCTAATGGAGAAGGTGAAATTTGAGTAAGGCCCGAAGGAAATGATGGAGTGTGCCATATGGATAATTGGTGAAGAGAATTCCAGGTAATTAAAATAACAAGGAATAACTAGGGAGAAGGACCCGGCAGCCTACTTCTGCAAAGCATTAGCCAGGGAAAACCTTATGAATAGCAGCAAAACATTGTCTGATATAGTGCTGGAAGATGAGTCCCACATGTTGGAAGGCACTCAAAAGATGACTGGGGAAGAACTGCATCCCCAAAGTAGAGTCAACCTTAATGACGTGAATGGAGTAAAGATTTCGGGACCTTCATTTGCTGATGTGGCACAATTCAAAATGAGAAGAAACAGCTGAAAACATCCATTAATAATTGGGACCTGGAATGTATGAAGTATGAATCTAGGAAAATTGAAAATCATCAAAAATGAAATGGAACACATAAACATCGATACCTTAGGCATTAGTGAGCTGAAATGGACTGGTATGGGCAATTTTGAATCAGACAATCATATAGTCTACTGTGCTGGGAATGACAACTTGAAGAGAAATGGTGTTGCATTCATTGTCAAAAAGAACATTTCAAGATCTATCCTGAAGTACAACGGTGTCAGTAATAGGATAATGTCCATACACTTACAAGGAAGACCAGTTAATACGACTATTACAAAAATTTATGCACTAAACATTAGGGCCAAAGATGAAGAAGTAGAAGATTTTTCTTAGCTGCTGGAGTCTGAAGTTGATCAAACATGCAATCAAGATGCATTGAGAATTACTGGTGTTTGGAATGCGAACGTTGGAAACAAAGAAGAACGATCAGTAGTTAGAAAGTATGGCCTTGGTGATAGAAACAATGACAGAGATTAAATGATAGAATTTTGCAAGACCAATGACTTCTTCATTGCAGATACCTTCTTTCACCAACATAAATGGCGACTGTACACAGGGACTTTGCCAGATGGAACACACGGAAATCAAATTGACTACATCTGTGGAAAGAAACGATGTGAAAGCTCAATATCATCAGTTAGAACAAGGCCAGGGGCTGACTGTGGAACACACCATCGATTGCTCTTATTGCTCAAGCTGAAACCAAAGAAAACCAGAGCAAGTCCACAAGAGCCAAAATATGACCTTGAGTATATTCCACCTGAATTTAGAGACCATCTGAGAATAGATTTGGCGCATTGAACACTAGTGACTGAAGACCAGACAAGTTGTGGAATGACATCAAAGGCATCATCCTTGGAGAAAGCAAGAGGTCATTGAAAAGAGAGGAAAGAAAAGACCAAGATGGATGTCAGAGGAAACTCTGAAACTTGATGGCAAGTGTTGAGCAGCTAAAGCAAAAGGAAGAATTGATGAAGTAAAGGAAGTGAACAGAAGATTTCAAAGGGCCTCTCAAGAAGACAAAGTAAAGTATTATAATGACATGTGCAAAGAGCTGGAGATGGAAAACCAAAAGGGAAGAACACGCTCGGCCTTTCTCAAGCTGAAAGAACTGAAGAAAAATTCAAGCCTCGAGTTGCAACAGTGAAGCATTCTAAAATGGGGAAAATATTAAACGATGCAGGAAGCATCAAAAGAAGATGGAAGGAATAAACAGAGTCATTATACCAAAAAGAATTAGCTGATATTCAACCATTTCAAAGGATAGCATATGATCAGAAACCGATGGTAATGAGGGAAGAAGTCCAAGCTGCTCTGAAGGCATTGGTGAAAAATAAGGCTTCAGGAATTGATGGAATATCAGTTGAGATGTTTCAACAAACAGATGCAGTGCAGGAGGTGCTCACTCGTCTATGCCAAGAAATATGGAAGACAGCTTCCTGGCCAGCTGCCTGGAAGAGATTCATATTTATGCCTATTCCCAAGAAACGTGATCCAACTGAATGTGGAAATTATCGAACAATATCATTAATATCACAGGCAAGCAAAATTTTGCTGAAGATCATTCAAAAATGGCTGCAGCAGTATATCAACAGGGAACTGCCAGAAATTCAGGCCAGTTTCAGAAGAGGACGTGGAACCAGGGATATCATTGCTGATATCAGGTGGATCCTGGCTGAAAGCAGAGAATACCAGAAGGATGTTTACCTGTGTTTTATTGACTATGCAAAGGCATTCGACTGTCTGGATCATAACAAATTGTGGATAACATTGCAAGGAATGGGAATGCCAAAACGCTTAATTGTGCTCATGAGTAACCTTAACATAGATCGGACAGAACACGGGCATTCTGATTGGTTTAATGGGGATACTGATTGGTTTAAAGTCAGGAAAGGTGTGCAGCAGGGTTGTATGCTTTCACCATACCTATTCAATCTGTATGCTGAGCAAATAATATGAGAAGCTGGACTATATGAAGAAGAACGGGGCATCAGGATTGGAGGAAGACTCATTAACAACCTGTGTTATGCAGATGACACAACCTTGCTTGCTGAAAGTGAAGAGGACTTGAAGCACTTACTAATGAAGATCAAAGACCATAGCCTTCAGTATGGATTGCACCTCAACATAAAGAAAACAAAAATCCTCACAACTGGACCAATGAGCAACATCATCATAAACAGAGAAAAGGTTGAAGTCAAGGATTTCATTTTACTTGGATCCGCAATCAACAGCCAAGGAAGCAGCAGTCAAGAAATCAAAGGACACATTGCAATGGGTAAATCTGCTGCAAAGGACCTCTTCAAAGTGTTGAAGAGCAAAGATGTCACCCTGAAGACTAAGGTGCCCCTGACCCAAGCCATGGTCACAACATATGCATGTGAGAGCTGGACAATAAATAAGGAAGACCAAAGAAGAACTGACACCTTTGAATTGTGTGTTGGCGAAGAATATTGAATATACCATGAACTGACAAAGAATGAACAAATCTGTCTTGGAAGAAGTACAACCAGAATGCTTCTTAGAAGCAAGGATGGTGAGACTGCATCTTACATACTTTGGACATGTTGCCAGGGGGAATCAGTCCCTGGAGAAGGACATCATGCTCGGCAAAGTACAGGGTTAGCGGAAAACAGGAAGACCCTCAATGTGGTGGATTGACACAGTGGCTGCAACAATAAGCTCAAGCATAAAAATGACTGTAAGTACAGCGCAGGACCGGGTAGTGCTTTGTTCTGTTGTGCATAGGGTCGCTATGAGTCAGAACCGACTTGACAGCACCTAATAACAACAACAAAATGACAAGTGCAGTTACCCAGAGTCTGTTGAGTCAAGTGGAGACTGGTGAAAAATAAAGTCTTAGAGGTACAATAGGAGTCAGATCCCATGCTTTATAGGCTATTGAGCACAGGCTTTTTTACCATGCAGAATTGGAAATCATTAAATGGTTTCCATCAGAGTAATGAATTGATATGACTAACTTTTTAAAGAAGCATTGTGGCCACTCTGTGTAGAACATACTGTGGAGGGTTGGGGGCCACTTTAAAAGCTATCAAAATTATCATGGAAAGATACGATGGCATTTTCAAACAGGATGTTTGTTGAGAAATCTCTTTGTTGTTGTTAGGTGATGTGCAGTCAGTTTCCACTCATAATGATCCTATGTATGACACAACAAAATATTACCTCTCCCTGCCCCGTCCTCACAATCCTTGTTAATGCTTGAGTCCATCGTTGCAGCCACTGTGTCAATCCACTTCCATTCATGAGGTTTTCACTGGTTAATTATTTTCAGAAGCAGACCACTGGGTCCTTCTTCCCAGTCTGTCTTAGTCTGGAAGCTCAGCAGAAACTTGTCCACCATGGGTGACCCCATTCGTATTTGAATATAGATGTCATAGCTTCCAGCATGGCAGCAACATGCAAGCCCCCACAGTATGACACACTGACAGACACGTGGGGGAAATCTCTTGTATTCTGGTTATCTTGAGAAACGGTCGACAGAGTTTTGCTGACAGATTCTATGTACAATGAAAGAAAAAGAAAGGATTTGAAAATGATTATGAAATACTTGAGTTAAACTACTTAAAAGATGTAGGTACTGTTTTTCTAACAATTTGGGAGAACTAGATTTTGGGGACTGGAGAGATAAAAATTTCATTTGGAAAATTAAATGGAAATACCAGGTCTGTGTTCCTGTGAGGATATCAAGAAGCAGTTCAATGGAAAGATCTCAGGTAGAAATGCACAGAAGGGAGTTTTCAGCTTGGAGAAGGCATTTAAAGCCACAAAAATGCATGGTGTCATCAACAGAAGGAGTAAGGACACATAGAGGAGTTGGCCCCAGGGAGGGCATGCAAACAGTTTTTGAAGTTCTCTTCTGATGCTTCACTTTATTCAGTAATTTAAAGGGGAAAAAATAGGGTCTAAATCGACTCCATGGCACTGGGTTGGGTTTTTTTTTTTTTTTTTTTAAGTATGGAGAGAAAGAGTTGATATATGTAAGGTGAGGTGATAGACTAGTAGTATGATTCAGGACTCACTTGAGATAAATCATCTTAAATTTAAAGTGACACTAGTTACTTTCATTGTGTGTTTTCCACCAACCATACTCAGTTATACTGAGGGGAAGACTGAAAGCTGTATTTGACTTGAATTGGAATTTTGCCAATTTGCCTTTCCTTAGAGATTCCAAGGAGTTCCTGGTGGCACAGTTTTTAAAGCATTAGGCTGCTAACCAAAAGGTTGGCATTTCAAACCCACCAGCAGCTCAATGGGAGAAAGATGTGTTGGTCTGCTTCCATAAAGACATACAGCCTTCAAAACCCTATGGGGCAGTTCTACTCTATACTGTAGGGTCACTAGGAGTCAGAATCTGCTTGATAGCGGTGGGTTTGGTTTTGTTTTTTTTTTTTTTGGGCGATTCCAACCAAAGGAGCAGGAAGTAAGTGAAATGAAAGTTTATGCAAGGAAGGTTTACTTAAAAAACTGATCATTAATATGAGGCTGGGAATATCCAGCAAAATGGGTACCTTTGCAATTGCCATCTGGTAGACGATAGGTGTTTCTGACCAATTCCACTGTAGTTAGTTGTTATTGTTAGCTGCTGTCAAGATGGTTCAGCCTCATTGTTACGCTATGCACAACAGAATGAAACATCTCCTGGTCCTGTGCCATCCTCACAATAGTAGGTATGTTTGAGCCCATCGTTGCAGCCACTGTGTCAATCCATCTCATTGAGGGTCTTCTACTTTTTTGCTGACTCTCTACGAATCATGATGTCCTTCTCCAGGGATGGGTCCCTCCTGACAACACATTCAAAATAAGTGAGACAAATTCTCTCCATCCTTGCTTCTAAGAAACATTCTGGCTATACTTCCTCTGAGACATATTTGTTCATTCTTCTGGCAGTCCATGGCTTATTTAATATTGCTCACCAGCACTACAGTTCAAATATGTGAATTCTTCTTTGGTCTTCCTTTCTCACTGTCCAACTTTTTTTTTTTTTTTAGGTGACTAAAAATATCATGGCTTAGGTCAGGTGTACCTTAGTCTTCAAGGTGACATTTTTGCTTTTCAACACTTTAAAGAGGTCTTTTGCAGCAGATTTATCCAATGAAATGCATCTTTTGGTTTCTTGACTGCTCCTTCCATGGGCAATGATTGTGGATCCAAGTAAGAAGAAATCCCTGAAAACTTCAAACTTTTCTCCGTTTATCATGATGTTGCTTATTGGTCCAGTTTTGAGGATTTTTGTTTTCCTTATGTTGAGAAGTGATCTATACTGAAGGCTGTGTTCTTTGATTTTCATTAGTAAATATTTCAAATCATCTTCTCTTTCAGCAAGCAAGGTTGTGTCATCTTCATGTCACAGATTTTAGAGTCTTCCTCCAATCCTGATGCTGTGTTCTTCTTCATATTGTCCAGTTTCTCATATTATATTATTTGCTCAGCATGCAAATTAAATAAATATGGTGTAAGGAAATAACCCTACACCTTTTCTGATTTTTAAACCACTCAGTAATCTCTTGTTCTGTTTGAACAAATTCTTCTTGGTCTAAGTACAGGATTCCCGTAAGCCCAGTTAATGTTCTGGAATTCACATTCTTCACAATGTTATCCGTAATTTGTTATGAACAAGTCGAAAGTCTTTACGTTGTCGACAAAGCACAAATAAACAGCTTTCTAGTATTCACTGTTTTCAGCTAGGACCCAGTGGACATCAGCAGTGATACCTCTTGTTCCACATCCTCTTCTGAATCTGGATTGAATTTCTAGCAGTTCCCTGTCAATATACAGTTTTAGTTGTTTTTGTATTATCGTCATAAAAATTTTGCTTGAATGTGATATTAATGATATTAATGATTTATACCATTTGATTCAGAATATAAAAGTTTTATTGAAGAAACTTATAAGTTAGGTAGCAACAAAGAAGAAAATACTCAAGTCTTTCACTTCCGTTACACTCATAAACACATAGTCCAGGGCCAGGGTGCTCTGATGAAACTGTAGCATGGGTTTGGTTTCCAGAGAAGAGATCCCTGCCTCCTTGATTCTTTCTCTTCTCCTAGTTCAAAACCAAGAGTAACTTTGTGCGAACAAATACACTAATGAAGTACCTTGCAGTACTGACTTAGAAGACAGCTGTTCTGTTACTGTGGACCTAGGAGCCTATGGAGAGTTGGATTGAGGTCAGTATGTCCTGATGGGAAGAAGAAGCAACTAGGCATGTGGGAAACTGAAATTGGATGTAGCCCTTTTTTTGCTAGAAAGACTGAAGTGCCCTGCGGACCACCTGGGTTATTGCCTAGCAACCCAGATAAATTTCTGTGGTCATTTTTGGAAAGGAGACTTGATTGTCACATCACACTCAATAGTGAAGTGAGGCCATGGCATATTAAAAATGATGTATAAAAAAGGTTTATACTGTTAAATGGCAATGAATTCAGACTAAAATCTACTGTGAGCTGATTTAGTTGCTTCAGTTCGAGATTATTCCAAAGGTGAATCAGTACAAAAAAAACATAAATAATTAAAAGTAAACTGGTCCTTCAATGCCTCTTTTAATGACTAAAAGCATTCACTATTTAAATAAAAATGAACCAAAACTTATAAGCACACTTGAAAGAAAAGGAAACTGAATGATATTGGCAAAGAAACATGAAATCACTTTACACAGAGAAAATTCACCAAGAATGAAAAAAATTAAAATGTACTGCATAGAATGCAGTGCAAAACAGGATTAATGGTATTTAAAAATCAAGGGTAAATGAGAGACTGGGCATAAATGGCATCACATTCTCAAAGGCTACTGTAATTTTACAGCGTAATCAAATGATGAACTATAAAGAAAGGGATTTGCAAGAAGCCAGCCTTCCCATTGATCTATTCCATTTTAATTTCAGAAAGAAACTTTTTGATCTTTTTAATATTCCTCTTTATGAAATATGTCGCTTCCCTCAGGATATAAAACTGATGTTCAAGAGGAGTCAGAATGAAGCACATTCTATTCAAGAAATATCAAAGGACAATTGTGTTTGTTCTTTCCCTCTCTCTCTTTCTTTACCTCTCTTCATTCCTCCCTTTCTTCCTCCCATCCTTTCTTCTTTACCTTTGAAATACTTTAGTAAGAGCTATCACTATCTTCCAGATATGAAAGCATGTTAAGTGTTTCCTTATCTCTTGCAATATTTACTTGGTGGCTAAATGGTAATGCATGCTTTATAGCCAGTGAAATTATAGAATAAAATCATTTTGATTATATTTATAATACCTTTGTGGGAATATAATTGATTTAACAAAGTCAAGTTTGGCCATTTGAATTGAAAAACTATATAAGAAAAGAAAAACCTACAGAGAAAATGCAACATTTTTGATTGATTCTGTAAAAATAACAATTTACTTGGTATTCTGTGGGTTTTTACTTTTAGGTTCTTTATATTCAAATATCTAAGTCAATTTGGGACTTTAAAAAATATATAATAATATCATCTATTTAATGGAAAACCCCATTTTTAGACTCAACTTCATGTAATTTAATCTGTATGTATGACTCAACTATCTAATAAGATTATTTTTTATGATTAAAAATAAATCAACCATCAATAACCCTATAAAAGATAAGAAATAGGCTGTATTGACATATTTAAACTTTTATCCATAGAAAAAAGTAGTATTCAGTCACTGACTTACATCCGTATGTCCAAACATCTACCTGTTTAACCTGTGCCACATACCCTTCTGTATGTTTTCCTTGCTCAGTAACTAACACCCTATGTAAACAGAAAGTTAGGTACCATTTGTAATTATTTTACTTCCTAGCATCCCAAATCTAATCAATATCTGCTGACCAATTTTCTTCGAAGTCTGCCCAAACTCAGTCCAATTCTCTCAGTCTCCATTTCTACTAACACAATCAGAATTTGTACTGACAGGTACAAATTTCTTCTTGGCCAATTATCCTGATAATTTCCAATCCATTCTCTTTTTTTTTTTTTTTTGCTTTGTTTTAGCATAGAGGAGCTTTTAAATGACTATCTAGTCTTGACCTGTCTCTTCTTAAATATATTTCGATGGCTTCCCATTGTTCATACTATATAACCTGTGTCCTTAATATGACTTAATGTGCCTTACAAAATACTGCTTGGTCTGATCCTTGCTTAATTTCCAGTTAACCTTTGTTGTTCTTTGCAGAGTTTTTGCAATTTTTTGACAGTTGTGCATAACATGAGAGCATTAGAGATTTCAACATTGATGTAGATTGCTGACCTGGAGTTACAATCAGTGTCTCCCTTGAGTGTATGAATTGATTCACTCACTCCTGAGTTCTTGCCCTTTATTCAGAAGCAAGTTAATACCTAATGACAATTCCTTACATACTGTACCTGAACTATCAGGAACAAGCTAAAAGAAAATAGGAGACCATCTGTCAAAGAAAATATATAAATGGTCAGTAAATATTTGAAATTATTCTCAGTCATCCTAACCATTAAAATGCAAATCAGCACATTAAAAAAAAAAAAAGTTTTAAAGTGAAAATTCTGACAAAGTCTTATAAAGTAGTTAAAATACACTTTAGGGACAGAATTAGAAGTGCCATTCATTGCTGAGCAGAGTCTAAATTGGTCAAAATTTTAGAACTTACTTTACTAGTATCCTTTAAAAATATTGTGTATGTACATTCACGTTTAGCAAATCATCTTAGAAATATTTGTTTTACATAGGATAGAGTATGAGTATGAAATATACTAAACAAGTATAGTGAATACAGCATAGCTTACAATAAAAAGAAAGTCATGTGCTCTTCAGTACAGGAATAATTACCCAGATCATGTCCTATCTACACAATCGATGGCTAAGTGCTCATTGAAAAAAAAAATAAGACACATGATGTTTACTGACCTAAAGTAATCAATGATAACTTTGAGGGAAAATAGAGGAAGATGCTAAGTAATATGAATAGTGTGATTACATTTTCGTTAAGGAGGTGAGTAAAACTTCCTTTGTGAAAAATTACTCATATTTTGCATAGAAGATATCATATTTAAAGAAGTGTGTGGATACATAGATTAATAAGCATAGAAACAAGTCAGAGAGAGTTGTTGTTAAACAGTAAATAGCATTTTACCATGCTAAGTGCATTGGAAGTATAGAGGGGTTGATTTATACCTTTTCTTATATTAAACGTAAATTTAAATGTAGAAGTTACTAATGGTTTTCCTGAGCTTCTAGCATTTTTGTACACATATTTTCTTAATTAAGAGATGTCAGAATGGTGACCTTTCCAGATGACAGTATCCCTTTTGAGTGCTTGACTTTGTGTGAAGAGCAATGCAGACTGTCCAGAACAGTACTCCTCCAAACAGACCATTTCCACAGGTGGCTAGTACAAGCAGAGAATGTCATTTCTTTTTTCTTTTTTAATTTTATTGTGATTTAGGTGAAAATGTACAGTGCAAATTAGTTTCTCATTCAGAAATTTATACATAAATTGCTTTGGGACATTGGTTGAAATCCCCACATTGTGTCAGCACTCTCTCCATTTCCCTTTCCATCCTGGGGTCCCCGTGTCCATTCCTCCAATATTTCTGTCCCTTCCTACCTTCTCCTCTTTGCTTTTGGGGAGGTGTTGCCCATTTGGTCTGGTAGACTTGATTGAACTAAGAAGCACGTTTCTCATGTGTGCTATGGTTTGTTTTATAGGCCTCTCTTATATTTGGTGGAAAGGTGGACTTTGGGAGTGACTTCAGTTCTGAGTTAGCAAGGTGTCCAGGGGTCATAGTCTCAGGGGGATAATATCATTTTAATTTCAGTCTCTAAGCTCACTAAATCATCATTGTAGTGGTGTCGTTAGCTACCACCAAGTATGTTTCGATTCAAAGTGACCCTATATATGATAGAAAGAAACACTACCTGGTCATCCTCCATCCTCACAATCTTTGCTGTTTGAGCCCATTGTTGCAGCCATTGTGTCAGCCCATCTTGTTGAGGGGCTTCCTCTTTTTCACTTACCCTCAACTTAGCCAGGATCCCTGGCGGCACAGTGTTAAAGAGCTTGGCTGCTAACCAAAAGGTCGACAGTTCAAATCCACCAGCCACTCCTTAGAAAGTCTATGAGGCAGTTATACTCTGTCCTTTAAGGTCACTTTGAGTCAGAATTGAACTGATGGCAAAGGCAGCAACAACAACTTCTTTACCAAACATGAAGTCCTTCTCTAGGGACTGGTTCCTTCTGATAACATGTCCAAAGAATGTAAGACAGTCTCTCCATTCTCACTACTAAGGAACATTCTGGCTGTATTTCTTCCAAGTTTGTTTTTCTGGCAGTCCATGGTATATTCAATATTCTTCTCCAACACCACAATTCAAAGGCATTAATTCTTCTTCTGTCTTCCATATTCATTGCCCAGTTTCCCATCCATATGAGGCCATTGAAAACACCTTGGCTTGAATCAGGAGCAGCTTAGCTCTCAAAGTGATGTCTTTACTTTTTAACACATTAAAGAGGACTTTTGTATCAGATTTGCCCAGTGCAATGCATCCTTTATTTTGACTGCTGCTTCCATGGGTATTGATTGTGAATCCATGTAAAATGGAATCCTTGACAACTTCAAAGTTTTTCCCTGTTTACCATGATATTGCTTACTGGTCCAGGTATGAGGATTTTTGTTTTCTTTATGTTGAAGTGTAATCCAAACTGAAGGTTATTGTCTTTGACCTTCATCAGTAAGTGCTTCAAGTTCTCCTCAATTTCGGCAAGCAAGGTTGTGTCATCTTCATATTGCAGGTTGTTAATGAGTCTTCTTCCAATCCTGATATCCCGTTCTTCTTCATATAGTCCAGCTTCTTGGATAATTTGCTCAACATACAAATTGAATAAGTATAGAAAAAGGATAAAACCCTGATGCCCAAATGTCCTGATTTTAAACTACACAGTATCCACTTGTTCTGTCCAAACGACTGTCCTTGTTCTACGTACATATTCCTCAGGAGCACAATAAAATGTTCTGGCATTCCCATTCTTCACAATGTTGTCAACAATCTCTTATGATCCACATAGTCAAATGCCATTGCATAGTCAGTAAATTACAGGTAAACATCTTTCTGGTATTCTCTGCTTTAAGCCAAGATCCTTCTGACATCAGCAATGATATGCATCATTCCACATTCTCTTGAGAATCCAGTTTGAATTTCTGTCAGTTCCCAATTGATGCATTGTTGCAATTGTTTTTTGATTTATGTTCAGCAAAATTTTACTTGTTTGTGATATTAATGATATTGTTTGATAATTCCCAAATTCTGTTGGGCAGTCTTTTTTTGAAATCGACACAAATATGGATGTCTTTCAGTTGCTTGGCCAGGCAGCTGTCTTTCAAATATCTGGGCATAGATGAGTACTTCCAGTTACATCCATTTGTAGAAACATATTGATTGGTATCCTATCAATCCTCGAGGTTTGTTTTTCACCATGCCTTCAGTGCAGCTTGGACTTCTTCCTTCAGTAACATTGGCTCTTGGTTATATGATACTTCCTAAAATGGCTGATCATCCACCAATTCTTTTTGGTACAGTGACTCTGTGAATCCCTTCTATTTTCTTTTCATGCTTCCTGTGTCATTGAATGTTTTGCCCATAGAATATTTCAACATTGCAACTCGAGGCTTGAATTTTTTCTTCAGTTCTTTCAGCTTGAGAAATGCTGAGTGTGTTCTTCCTTTTTGGTTTTCTAACTCCAGGTCTTTGCAAATGTCATTATAATACTTTGCCATCTCATACTGCCCTTCAAAATCTTCTGTTCAGCTCTTTTCCTTCATCATTTCTTCTGTTCACATTAGCTGCTTTACCTACAAGAGAAGTTTCAGAGTTTCTTCTGACATACATTTTGGTTTTGCCTGTCTTGCCTGTCTTTTAAATGACCTTTTGCTTTCTTCAGAACCCTGGTGGCACAATGGTTAAGAGCTCAGCTGCTAACCAAAAGTTCATCAGTTCAAATCCACCAGCTGCTCCTTGGGAACCCTGTGGAGCAGTTCTGCTGTGTCTTATAGGGAAGCTATGAGTTAGAATAGACTTGATGGCAATGGGCTTGGTTTTTGGTTTTTAGCTTTCTTCATTTATGATGTCCTTCATGTCATCACACAACATGCCAGGGCTTCAGTCTTTCATGTTCGATGTGTCAATGTATTATTGAGATGGTCTCTAAATTCAGATGGGATGTACCCAAGGTTGTAGTTTGGAATTGTTTTCACTGTCTTCAGCTTCAACTTGACCTTGCATATGATCAGTTGATGTTCTGTTCCTAAGTCAGCCCTTGAACTTTATCTGACTGATGATATTGAACTTCTCCATCATCTCCCATAATGTAGTCAATTTGATTTCTGTGCATTTCATCCAGTGAGGTCCATGCGTATAGTTGTAGTTTACCTTGTTGAAAAGAAGTATTTGCAATGAATAAGTTCTTGGTCTTGCAAAATTCTGTCTTGTGATCTCCGACACCATTTCTATTACCAAGGCTATATTTTCCAACTACTGATCTTTCTCTGTTTCCAACTTTCAAATTCTAATCACCAGTAATTATCAATGCATCTTAATAGCTCATTTGATAAATTTCGGACTGGGGAAGTTGGTAAACGTTTTCTTTTTTAATTTTTGGCATTGTTCATTGGTGTGTAAAATTCAATAATAGTCATAGTCAGAATACATGGTCTTCCTTGTGGGTGTGTGGATATAATCCTATTACAGTATTGTACTTCAGGATAGATATTTATGATGAATGCAACACCATTCCACTTCAATTTGTTATTACAAGCATAGTAGACCATATGATTGTCTGATTCAAAATGGACAATACCAGTTCATTTCAGCTCACTAAGGCCTAGGATACTGATCTTTATGTGTCCTATTTCATATTTTACAACTTCCAATTTTCCTTGGTTCATGCTTTTTACATTCCATTTTCTGATTATTAGTGG
The DNA here is from genome assembly GCF_030014295.1 of Loxodonta africana. Classification (NCBI taxonomy): domain Eukaryota; kingdom Metazoa; phylum Chordata; class Mammalia; order Proboscidea; family Elephantidae; genus Loxodonta; species Loxodonta africana. The sequence continues at coordinate 22,803,820 of NC_087343.1, forward strand.
ATGTTTGCAGCTGTTTCTTCTCATTTTGAGTCTTGCCACATCAACAAATGAAGGTCCTGAAAGTTTTCCCCAACCATGCCATTAATGTCGACTCTACTTTGAGGAGGAAGCTCTTGCTCAGGTATATTTTGAGTGCCTTCTAGCCTGAGGGTCTCATCTTTCAGCAGTATATCAGACAATGGTCTGCTGCTATTCGTAAGGTTTCCACCGTCCAATTTTTTTTAGAACTAGATCTCCTGGTCCTTCTCTTAACCTGTCTTAGTCTGAAACTTCCACTGTCTGCCATGTGTGACCCTGGTGATTTTGAAATATCCATGGCTTAGCTTCCAGCACCATAGCAACACACAGGACACCACTGACAGACAAGTGGTGATACTTGGCCTCATCTGAAATGTCCAGGATGGTCTTACTCCCTTGTCTGGAACATTGGCTAGACTCTTTGGAATGTGGGGTCCACCCAGACCTGACAACTGAAGCAACTGTGTGTGCCAACCAAAATATGTTATTCTCAAGGTTCTCCACAAAATTCCTGATAATGTTTCTTTGGGACAAAATCCACTGTGTGGGGTAGATTCTGACTCATAGAAACCCCATTGTACAGTGATGAGCTTTCCCACTGGGTTTCAAAGGCTGTAAATCTTTATGGAAGCAGATTGCCACGTATTTTCCCACCAAGCTGCTAGTAGATTCAAACTGCCAATCATTTGGTTAGCAGCCAAGTGTTTTAACTACTGAGCCACCAGGCCCCCTTCTTATTGAAAAATGGAGACCAATTGCATGTCTTTGAATCTTGGCTAAATTTAGTGATTTGATCGGCCAGTGGAATATGGCATAACCTGTGAGTAGCATCTCAAGGAATATTTTTTCCAAGGCTAAAAAATGTTTATAATCTGGACATTTTTTTTTTTGAAATTACAGATCTAATCAACTATGATTTTATTCTAATATTCTCCACCTGCCACCTCTTCTAGTGATATTATTAATGACAAAATATTTCTCTGTCACTTCCAAAATTCTCCCATGAGAAATCAGCATATTCAGAATTCTTGCCCATCTGTGGAGTTATAGTCCTGGGATGCTCTGACAAAATAACAGCACTAATTACTTGGACCCTTGGTATAATTCCCCTTTAGATTCTGTCACTGATGAACTAACCTTCTTCTTTCCTTTTCCATTTTCCCAAATCACAGATCGACTTCTACTAAATGAATTAAGTCTCTGTACATTTAACAGTGTGAGTAATACAGAATTAGGGGTATCACAGATGTTCAAAGGCCAAAAGTTAACATATTGCAATGTTCTATAAATCCCAAAGGTAGTTCTCAACGTATTTTTAGTTGAAGAAAATGTCATCTTAGAATGACAGTGAAAGGATGGAAGATAAAATGGGCAAACACACCATGACGTAAAGTATGCAAATAACTCCACTTTCCACTTACTCCAACGGTGGTTTGTGTGAGAGTAAGCAGGATATCAGAATCAGGAGTGAATGGTTCCCTTAGCCGTCTTAGCCTTGGAGATATTATTTGCTTGATAAATGATCATGATAGTGGTAGTGTGACTCCATTGAGTTTGTTTTTCTTCCATTCAGTATGGATGGCTTCCCAATACAAGAGAATTACTTCATCTTACGCTTAGGCGAATGCACATACACACATCAACTTATTTAAACACTAGAAAAAAGCTGAATAGATTGGGCATTTTGATTATCTTTATTTTAGAATGTTATGATGACATTTTTAGGACAATTTATATGTGATTTTTACCTTTGAGTCAAATTCAGAAATAAAACTTCAAGTAAGAAGAGATTCCCTTCTATGTATTCTCTCATTAACTTGATCTGGTCGTATTTAATGCCCATTCAAATTATAAATGGAAACTGAAATGAAGGGCAGTGTTTACTTGAATAGTGAACTACTTAGCAATTTGGTGACTTATAGAAACGGAAGGCAAATATCTTAGTTCAAAATCAAATGGGCTAAATTTTAGACAGTATGGAACTTAAATTTCACTGGACAGTTATGAAATGATGCAGGGAAATTGTTAAGGAAAATGTCAGCCCATAGTAAATGTTCAGAGAATCATAACCCTTATTATTCTTATTCTCATTGCTGTTATAATTTATGCATAATCATTTTATATATCTTTCCAATTAGTTCTCAGGCCTAGAGTTCACATGGTATATCTCATTCAGTTCAGTAACTCAAGACTTTTCTTGTCAAGTACTTTGTTCATCTACTGCTGAATAATATTTGCTTTCTTTGATTGTCCAACAAAGGTAATAGCAGTAGCAAAGAAAGCAATATGAACAAAATATTATTCAATGTTGTCATTGCAAATCAGTATGCGATATATGGTGATAATTTAATTTTAATACTATATATAAAGCACATTATTGGTTATCAACTATTTGTGTTGGGAGTAATGCATACAATGTAATCCAAGACCACGTACATACTAATTGCATTTTAAGTTGTAATTTTATATTTACATTGACAATTAGTATTAAAGAATTGTGCCTTGAGGTTTATTTCTGGAATCTCTTTAGGTAACTCTTATTGGTTATACTTTCACTTATTAACTATTTATCATTTGGATGCTGTGAAATTTTAAATTTGTTATAGCTTGGGAGCAAAGCAATGGTGTGAGGTAATTAAAGAAGAGGTTTGTAAAATTCATCCAAAGCTCTAAGAACCTTGCATTCAGCTTATTAACTGTATTTGTACTATATTTGCAATGTTTTATGAAATGCGACAAGATTATGACATCCTTGTTTGGTGTGCATAAAGCTACCAGGTTTCAAAGGCTAAGCTTAATATCTCTCAGTCTTATTACCATAAATCAGACTCATTGGTTCTTAAAGCCCTTATTACACTTGACCTTTTGTTCTTAATAGCAATATGCACTTTTATGATTAATATTGAGAATTGTAGCCCTTAATTTAATTTATTTTGGATTTTAATTAAAAATGCTAAAGACTTTTAAAAAAACACTGGTTTTATTACAAAAGTAGCATGTTCTTTTCAAATACATCAAATAAGAATATGTTAAATAAACCAGCACATTTTATGTGTCTTCCTATCTCATCCCCAATTTCTACTACAGAGAAGTTACTATTTCTTCTGAAGTTAACAAAGAATATTTATTTTCAAAGGAGCCATGTAAATAACTTAATATTTATAAAAAATAGAGTAGAGATTATATAATTGGACCATGGTACATTACTTCTTGAAATTTATAATATTAAAAAAGATTCAGGCTGAAAATGCAGTTTAAAAAATTGATTAAGGAACACTTGGGTCAAAAAAAAAAAGCAATTCCAAAATAGCAGATTATCTAGAAAAAATCAATGAACTTCTAAAAAAAACCCACTGTCATGCAGTCAATTCTAACTCATCATGACCCTATTGAACAGAGTAGAGCTGCCCCATAGAATTTCCAAGAGTATCTGGTGGACTGGAACTGCCAACCTTTTGATTAGCAGCCATAGCTCTTAACCACAATGGCACCAGTGATATAGCTAAAGCTTACACAGGGAAATAAATAAGCACGAATGATTTCGATCCAGAATAAAAATGTTTCTAAAGCAAAAGAGGTTACTAAAAGTAATAAGTTGATATTAGTAAGTTAATTTATGTCTGTTTTCATATTCGTAAGATTTGTTTTACTTAATAAATTTATAAGTGGAGAAGCCTCCCTTGGTATTTATGTGATTCAGAGAACCGGCTTTACAACATTTATTTTTTATCTACTTTGTAACTTAATATATGGTGTTTTGTTAAGTGATCAATGGTTGTTTGAAACATAGAGCACCTATTATATGCATGACATATATTTGAGCACCTAGAGTATGCATGAGATATGTATGTGAACAAAACAGAAAAAGTACGTGTATACTTTTTGTGCAGTGAAAATTCCTTTGTGGAGAGACAAAAATGTATAATACATAAAATATAGGCATAGAAATAAGTTACGTATATCGTAGATTACGTGATAACTACTATGATTTATTTGCAAAAGCAGATTGGGTGCTTCACGGAAATTTGCAGTTTTAAATAGGGTGATCAAGTGAACCCTCTGAGAATATGATACCTGAGCAAGGACTTGAAGGATGTGAAGAGGTGAAGCAAGCAGACACCCAGAGGATTAGCTGCAGGCAGTGGAACAAGCTAGAGTGGAAGCACTAAAGAGGGAATGTTACACGGTAGCTGGGATAATTGGAGGCAAGGAAGCGATGGGAGATAACAGGAAATAATGCAGAGGTTAGGGAAAGTAGGACAGAATATTTGGGGCAGAAGCCATTTTAAGAAATTTAGCTTTTATTTTGAATGGATTTCGACACAGAATGGATGTGCTCTGTTAGGTTTCAAGATAATCTTTTTTCTAATGGAGTAAGGATGGAAGCTGGAGAGCAGCCAGGGATCTATTGTAATTACCTGAGGGAGAAATAATGCTACTCTTTGTATCCTGCTTAGAGTAGCAGCAGTGTGGTTAGTGAGAAGTGGTAAGTCCTATAATAGACATGATTTCCACTTATAGCAGCATACGTTTAGGTGATAACAAAACTAAATGCTGTTTGAATCTACTGATGCTGTTGTTAAATGTCTACGAACTTTAAGCAACTTGTAAGATGATGCTACACAGTAACTAAGAACTTTTAGTGACCCCCCCCCATTACTAGGCCCTTAAAAAACATGACCAATGAACAATGGGATTTGTTTTAACCTTGTTGTTGTTGTTAGGTGCCGTCGAGTTGGTTCTGAATCTTAACGACCCTATGCACAACCGAACGAAACACTGCCCGGTCCTGCACCATCCTCACAATCATTATGCTTGAGCCCATCATTGCAGCCACTGTGTCAATCCACTTCGATGAGGGTCTTCCTCTCTTCCGCTGACCCTATACTCTGCCAAACATGACGTCCTTCTCCAGGGACTCATCCCTCGTGACAACATGTCCAAAGTATGTAAGACACGGTCCCACCATCCTTGCTTCTAAGGAGCATTCTGGTTGTACTTCTTCTAAGACAGATTTCTTCGTTCTTTTGGCAGTCCATGGTATATTCAGTATTCTTTGCCAACACCACAATTCAAAGGCGACAACTCTTCTTCGGTCTTCCTTATTCATTGTCCAGCTTTCACATACATATGATGCGATTGAAAATACCGTGGCTTGAGTCAGGCGCACCTTAGTCTTCAGGGTGACATCTTTGCTCTTCAACACTTTGAAGAGGTCCTTTGCAGCAGATTTGCCCAATGCAGTGCGTCTTTTGATTTCTTGACTGGTGCTGCCATGGGTGTTGATTGTGGATCCAAGTAAAATGAAATCCTTGACAACTTCAATCTTTTCTCCGTTTATCATGATGTTGCTCATTGGTTCAGTTGTGAGGACTTTGTTTTCTTTATGTTGAGGTGCAATCCACACTGAAGGCTATGGTCTTTGATCTTCATTAGTAAGTGCTTCAAGTCCTCTTCACTTTCAGCAAGCAAGGTTGTGTCATCTGCATAACGCAGGTTGTTAATGAATCTTCCTCCAATCCTGATGCCCCGTTCTTCTTCACATAGTCCAGCTTCTCATATTATTTGCTCAGCATACAGATTGAATAGATATGGTGAAAGAATACAACCCTGCTGCACACCTTTCCTGAATTTAAACCAATCAGTATCCCCTTGTTCTGTCCGAACAACTGCCTCTTGATCTATGTAAAGGTTCCTCATGAGCACATTTAAGTGTTCTGGAATTCGCATTCTTCGTAGTGTTATCCATAGTTTGTTCTGATCCACACAGTCAAATGCCTTTGCATAATCAATAAAACACAGATAAACATCCTTCTGGTATTCTCTGCTTTCAGCCAGGATCCATCTGATATCAGCAATAATATCCCTGGTTCCACATCCTCTTCTGAAACCGGCCTGAATTTCTGGCAGTTCCCTGTTGATATACTGCTGCAGCCATTTTTGAATGATCTTCAGCAGAATTTTGCTTGCATGTGATATTAATGATATTGTTCTATAATTTCCACATTCGGTTGGATCACCTTTCTTGGGAATAGGCATAAATATAGATCTCTCCCGATCAGTTGGCCAGGAAGCTGTCTTCCATATTTCTTGGCATAGATGAGCGAGCACCTCCAGTGCTGCATCTGTTTGTTGAAACATCTCAACTGATATTCCATCAATTCCTGGAGCCTTGGTTTTCACCAATGCCTTCAGAGCAGCTTGGACTTCCTCCTTCAGTACCATCAGTTCCTGATCATATGCCACCTCTTGAGATGGTTGAATATCGAGTAATTCTTTTTGGTATAATGACTCTGTGTATTCCTTCCATCTTCTTTTGATGCTTCCTGCATCATTTAATATTTTCCCCATAGAATCCTTCACTATTGCACCTCGAGGCTTGAATTTTTTCTTCAGTTCTTTCAGCTTGGGAAACGCCATGTGTGTTCTTCCCTTTTGGTTTTCCATCTCCAGCTCTTTGCACATGTCATTATGATACTTTGTCTTCTTGAGAGGCTCTTTGAAATCTTCTGTTCAGTTCTTTTACTTCATCAACTCTTCCTTTTGCTTTAGCTGCTCAATGCTCAAGAGCAAGTTTCAGAGTCTCCTCTGACATCCACCTTGGCCTTTTCTTTCTTTCCTATCTTTTCGGTGACCTCTTGCTTTCTTCATGGATGGTGTCCTTGATGTCATTCCACAACTCGTCTGGTCTTCGGTCACTAGTGTTCAATGTGTCAAATCTATTCTTCAGATGGTCTCTAAATTCAGGTGGGATATACTCAAGGTCATATTTTGGCTCTTGTGGACTTGCTCTGATTTTCTTCAGTTTCAGCTTGAACTTGCATGGGAGCAATTGATGGTGTGTTCCACAGTCGGCCCCTGGCCTTGTTCTAACTGATGATATTGAGCTTTTCCATTGTCTCTTTCCACAGATGTAGTCAATTTGATTTCTGTGTGTATCATGTGGCGAGGTCCATGTGTATAGTCGCTGTTTATGTTGGAGAAAGAAGGTATTTGCAATGAAGTCGTTGGTTTTGCAAAATTCTATCATTTGATCTGCAGCATTGTTTCTATCACCAAGGCCATATTTTCCAACTACTGATCCTTCTTCTTTGTTTCCAACTTTTGCATTCCAATCGCCAGTAATTATCAGCGCATCTTGATTGCATGTTTGATCAATTTCAGACTGTAGAAGCTGATAAAAGTCTTTTATTTCTTCATCTTTGGCCCTAGTGGTTGGTGCTTAAATTTGATTAATAGTCGTATTAACTGGTCTTCCTTGTAGGTGTATGGATATTATCCTATCACTGACAGTGTTGTACTTCAGGATAGATCCTGAAACGTTCTTTTTGACAATGAATGCAACACCATTCCTCTTCAAGTTGTCATCCGCAGCATAGTAGACTATATGATTGTCCAATTCAAAATGGCCCCTACCAGCCCATTTCAGCTCACTAATGCCTAGGATATCCATGTTTATGTGTTCCGTTTCATTTTAGATGATTTCCAATTTTCCTAGATTCATACTTTGTACATTCCAGGTTCTGATTATTAATGGATGTTGGCAGCTATTTCTTCTCATTTTGAGTCGTGCCACATCAGCAAATGAAGGTCCTGAAAGCTTTACTCCATCCATGTCATTAAGGTTGACTCTACTTTGAGGAGGCAGCTCTTCCCCAGTCATCTTTTGAGTGCCTTCCAACCTGGAGTGCCCATCTTCCAGCACTATCATCAGACAATATTCTGCTGCTATTCATAAGGTTTTCACTGGCTAATGCTTTTCAGAAGTAGACTGCCAGGTCCTTCTTCCTAGTCTATCTTAGTCTGGAAGCTTAGCTGAAACCTGTCCTCCATGGATGTCCCTGTTGGTATCTGAATACCGGTGGCATAGCTTCCAGCATCACAGCAACACACAAGCCCCCACAGTAGGACAAACTGACAAGGGATTGTTCCGTCCCACCCAGACTGCAATCTTTTCAACCTCGAGTTAACCTAATATAAGCCTCACCTTCCTACACATGCAATCCCTGACTTTTTACTTATTGATCTATTGAATGATTTTTTTTTTCCATGTGTTCTCTTGCATGGCAGTTAAACCAATCCAGTGTTTAATTTGAATTTCCAATCCACACAGGTAACAAATTTATTTTTAGTATTTGTCAATATTTATTTGGTTGCTTTCTTATTTATTTTAGACATCATGAACATCTTTTAAAGGTAGAGATATTAGGATAGTCTAAGAAAATCGGGTATAGAGTGGGAGAGACAGAGAGAAATAAGAGAAAATGATGAATGAAGTTGCTTGAAGCAAAGGTGTATTATACAAAAAATAAATTATTTTATATTTTGAGAAGGCAGTAATCTACTAGGATTTAGTAATAGACATTAATCAAAATCTGATATAACTGTATCAAAGCAGGGAGGCTTAAGAAAAGTCAATATAAAACTTTATTATTGTGTTGGCAAAGAATAGCAAATATACCATGGGATGCCAGAAAAATGAACAAACCTGTCTTGGAAGTAATACAGCCAGAATGCTCCTTAGAAATGAGGATGATGAACCTTCCTCTCACGTACTTGGGACAGGTGTACCAGTTCCTAAAGAAGGACATCATATTGATGAAGTAGAGGGTCTGTGAAAAAGGAGAATACTCTCAGGGAGATGGATTGACGCAATGGCTGCAGCAACAAGCTCAAACAGAGCAACAATTGTGAGAATGGCGTAGGAACGTGTATTGTTTTATTCAGCTGTACATGGGGTTGCTATGAGTTGAAACCGACTCGACAGCAGCTAACAAAAACAACAATAATAATAATAACAGAATTGTGTTCCTGTTATAAATTAATTAATCACTCACTACCCATATAGCGGTTCTCTACCTAGTATAACATAGAGGCAAAGGTGTTTGGGTTCTAACTTAATGCATGAAGAATGAATTGCGTAGACCTCACAGCCAGTATGTTGCAGACCCAGGTATAACAAAAAGTTCATCTAAAGCAGAGTAAAGTACACTTTCTACTGGGCCTCACTGTGTGTACTTACCTATCCCAAGAACTGAGGTGGAATATCTGCAAGAAACTACATAAAACTATAAAGACCCCTTTGCCTTTCTCACAAATCAAAATGCCCAAAAAACTCCACCCACGGATAAAGCAGAGGTTTCTTTTGGAAACTAGAATTATTGTTATGATTTTAATGATGGAGAATGATATTTTCAATGAGCTTTGCAGGCAATAACAAAGTTTTCCACCATAGAAGCTGGCAAACATGGCACAAAAATCAACACTGTGCATTTATTTATTAATTTATTCGTTCTTGCATCTCTTCATTAAATAAATATTGAACAAGAATTTTCCATATATAAGACACTATAAAGGTATGTAAAGATGAAGTTTTATATCTTGTTTTCTCTAAAGAACTGCAGTCCTTAGAAACTCAGCAAGGAAAAATAAATAAACAAAAATAAATGCAAAACTATGTAAAATTAAAATGTTTTGCAAACGACACTTTCCTTTAGGAAAAAAGACCCATTTCAATTGTAACAGTGGAACCATCCATACAGAATAGTTACATGTGTAACGTGTACATACATACGTGCATGTACATGCGTACATACAAGAAACTGAAACTCTTACACACTGGGTCCCACTTATGATTACCCAGATAACGACTGAGCTGACAACACCAACACATTGTTTTGACACAATAACTTTTGGCGACATGCTGTGCAGTTTCACCTAAACCGTACTTCCATCAGAATCCCAGTTATTTGCAGAGATAAATCTACTCTTTTAATCAAGCCATGCTTTCATAGGTTATCTATGAATCAGACAAGGCAGATATTGTAGAGAAGAAATATTATATAATGTGTTTACTGTACACCATCTTGTTTACAATTTCAGATTCAGTTTATTAATTTCTCATTTCATCTTATTGCAATCTATAAATAAGGCCTTAAATATTTAAACGTAACAATAGCTAGAAATGTAGTTAATATTCAACGTATGGATGCCAACTCATTCCTCTTCTTGTCAGCATTAGATTAAACACTGAAGTAATGTATTATTTATATCCTGGGGGAAAATCCTGCACTGCTGTAACTTTTAGCAATGTTTCTATTAACCAACTAGCTCTGTGGGATGTTATTGTGTACAAACTCAACACCATCACACCTCCCCGACACTTTTTTTTTTATGATAATGAGACCAAATCAAAGAAATAGCAAATATGATCTAGGAAGGAATTTACTGTTTTTTCAAGAGCACAGTGATTGATTTCATGAAGCAAGTTTAACATTAATAGAGAAAACATTCAATAAAAACTTTGTTTCAAGAAATGTTCAGTTATCTATAGTTAATTTCCGGGGAAGTTCCTTTTAACTTACTAGGACTAATAAATACACAGGATGATTTTGTAAATCTTTGTTTTAAACTTTGCAGTTATTATAAGAGTTTGGATATGATTTGTTGTTGCTGTTCTGTGCCATGGAGTCAATTTCTACTCATATTAACCCCTAGGCTGTAATCTGTACTGGAATAGATCCCCAGGTCTTTTCTCTGTGAAGTCATTGAGTAGCTTCAAACCTCTGACCGTTCGTTTATCAGCTGAGCCCTTACCCATTGTGCCAACATGGCTCCTATGATATCATGTGGGTACTACCAATTTTCATTAATATTCAGCAGCTCTACATAGTTCCAGCAGTAATTACAATCATAGCGACTAAACAACGGAGTGTCAGACTGCCCTGTGAAAGAGGCGGTAGATGTGTATAACTGCCCTCCAGGAGTGTCTGACCTGCACTGTGAACACCTGTCAGAGGCATTTGCAGTGATTGGTGACAATGTAGCCAAAGGCAAATATGCAGAGGCTTTCCAGATTTTTACCCCTCTACTTTTTTGTCAGTTTATTCCCTATGATCTGAGATCTCTCTTTTTTTTTTCTTCAATTCTCCTTTTCCTCATTTACAGGTTGCTTTTTCCCCAGGTTACTCTAAACTCGAAATTTCTAGTCTAGTACCACACTAAATTTATATTTTATCCATACCACAGCTGCTTTTTTATCAAAGTCCCATTTCTACCTATTTGCTTGCCTATCCGCTAACGGTTAAGTGCTTGGCTACTAACCAAAAGATTGGGGCTTCAAATCCATCCAAAGGTACCTCAGAAGAAAGCCTGGTATCTACTCCCCAACGATCACAGCCTTGTAAAGTACAGTTCTACTCTGACGCACATGGGGTCCCCATGAGTGGGAACCGACTTGAGGGCAACTGGTTATTAATACATTAACATAATACTACAATATGTATTGAGTTTCTACTCTCAGATGCCAAAAGCTCTGGTTGTTGTCAAATTGAAAAACAAAAAAAAAAAGCAACACCAACAAAAAGAAGGACATTATGCTTGGTAAAGAGTCAGCAAAAAAGACGAAGACCCTCAACAAGATGGATTGGCATAGTAGCTGCAACAATGGGCTCAAGCATAACAATGATTGTGCCCAGGACCAGGCAGTGTTTTGTTCTGGTGTACTTAGAGTCACTATGAGTAGGAACTGACTTGACAGTGCCTAACAACAACTACAACAATAACAAATGTCCTTTAGTGTAATTCCTTGTAAATTATTTTTTCCCCCACAACAGCTGTCCAACACAATCCAAACAAATGAGAAAAGCATTCAGTTTGAAAGGAAATTTTAAAGACACGATAATAAAGGTATAATTTTTATTACACAAAAATATTTAGTATTTTGTCCGCTATCATCTAAGTGCAGGAGAAAGATGTGGCAGTCTGCTTCTATAATATTATAGCTTTGGAAACCCCATGGAGCAGTTCTACTCCAATAGGTCACTATGAGTTGAAATCCACTTGATAGCAATGGATTTTTTTGTTGTATGATTTAAGTATAAACTTACATTTGTTTTCTAGTCATGACCAAAGGCTGATGGCATTGAATACTTGCTCTGCTTTATCACACACTATTTTTTTTTTCCTTTCTTGGAGGTTACTCTAAATATGCTTTATGGTGGTAGAACAAACACAATAAAAGTAATTGAAAATGTAATGACACTAGATACACTATAATAAAAGAGTTATAATGGAATGCAAAAAATGTGAATTTGAATTATAAAGTTGTAAAGGTGTTTTGGTTTTTATGTGCTTTTTAGGTGTTAAGATCATTGTGTGTTCTATAAATACCTTTGAACATCAAGCATTTTCTTCTGCAAGATGAAATTAAAAGCAGGTTTTTTTTCATTTATTCCCCCCCCCACCAGAGGTGTGAGTGTGTTTCTTTTATCTAAGGTGAAGGGAGCTGAGTATTTATTATATTCTTCAGTTCATGGCATCATTCATTGGTCCACACAGGGATACATTTTTGTTTAATAAATTTATTTATTCATCCTTTTTTATCGCAACCCTTTCCTCCCATTCATCTCTTCTGCCTTATACAGTAATTCTTATACATTTGATGTGTATTCTCTTGTTTATATGGTGGTATTGTCAGGTGCCGTCCAGTGGGTTCTGACAAGTAGCCACCCTCTGTACAACAGAACAAAACACTGTCTGGTCTTGTGCCATCCTCACAATCATTGTTATGCTTGAGCCCATTGTTGCAGCCACTGTATCAATCCATCTCTTTGAGTGTCTTCCTCTTTTTCGCTGAGCTTCTACTTTACCAAGGGTGGTGTCCTTCTCCATGGATTGATCCCTTCTGAAGAAGGACCTGGTGATTTATTTCTGAAAAGAATTAGCCAGTGAAAACCTTGTTTATGTATGCTTTTGGAAAAAAAAAAAAAAGCAGATATAAAACATTTTATGTGCAGGCATTTTAAAATAAAGTAAATATAAAGTAATGTGAATTTGTAGCACAGAATTCATCCTAATTTTTATTTTTTAAAGCACTTTTATTACCTATCCACAGTGCTGTGTCTATACACAATCAGTTAATTTTAAATCAATAGTAATATTTTTGTACATTAATCACTTTGTATTGATCAAATCCTGCTGGGAACAACATCATTACATCCAACTCTTCAGCAACATAAGTATAAATATTCTCACCCACGTCCCCTTACGTTCATATGTGAAAATATCTGTAGTGTACAAAACAAGGAGCAAGGTGACTATGACATAGGTTTTTGTGAATTTAACCTAAATATTAACAGGTAGCTAAGAGCTCAGCTGCTAACCAAAAGGTTGTTGTTGTTGTTAGGTGTGTCGAGTCAGTTCCGACTCATAGCGACCCTATGCACAACAGAACGAAACACTGCCCGGTCCTGCGCCATCCTCACAATTGTTGCCATGCTTGAGCTCATTGTTGCAGCCACTGTGTCAATCCACCTTGCCGAGGGTCTTCCTCTTTTCCGCTGACCTTGCACTCTGCCAAGCATGATGTCCTTCTCCAGAGACCGATCCCTCCTGACAACATGTGCAAAGTATGTAAGACACAGTCTCTCCATCCTTGCCTCCAAGGAGCATTCTGGCTGTACTTCTTCTAAGACAGATTTGCTCATTCTTTTGGCAGTCCGTGGTGTATTCAGTATTCCTCCCCAACATCACGATTTTTTTTTTTTTTTCCTGGTTAACCAAAAGGTAGGCAGTTCGAATCCACCAGCCGCTCCTTGGAAACCCTATGAGGCAGTTCTACTCTGTCATATAGGGTTGCTATGAGTCAGAATCAACTCTACGGCAACAGTTAGGTTTTTCGGGGGGGCGGGGGGAAGGGTTTTTCCGTTATTGCTGAGAAACGTTCACACTTTCACCAGCAATACACGAGGGTTCTCTTACCTTATTTTCCTACCAACATTAGAATTACCAGCTTTCAGACTTTGCCAAATAAATATAAAGTAATATTCCATCTTGGTTTCTAATTTAAAATTTTATGGAGATAATTGAAGATTCACATGAAGTGATAAGAAGTAAAACAGAGAGATTCCATGTACACTTTACACAGTTTACACAAATGATAGCATTTTGAAAAGCTACAGTGGAATATTACAACCAAAATACTGAGGTTGATACAATTCACCCACCTTATTCATGCTTTCCTAGTTTGATTTATACTTCTTTGTGTTTTTGTGCATATTAGGTTTGATATCATTTTATCACATGTGTAGGTTCTGTGCCTTGGCTAAAGTCAAGAGACTCAATATTTTCATCACCACAGGGACCTCTCATGTTGCCTTTTATAACCACACTCCCACCTCTCCCATCTTCCCTTTGCACCTCTCTTCCCTAACCCTGGCAACCATGCATCTGGCCTCCTTCTCAAAAAAAAAAAAAAAAAAAAAAAAAACTTTCAATTCAAAATTATTATGTAAGTACATTGATACATTATGTAACCTTTGGGATATTTTTATATATATAATTTTCCACTAATCTCAATTCCTAGGAGATTAATCCAAGTTGTTGCATGTATCAATAGTTTGTTCCTTTCTATAGCTTTGTTTTTTATTATTTGTTTTTATCCCATTGTATCTGTGCACCAGCGTTTAAACACTCAACTGTTGGAGGACATTTGGGCTGATTACAGTTTTTGGCTACTACAAGCATAGCTGCCATGAACAGTCTTGTGAGTTTTGCTGCTAACAAAAGTGCTCAACCCTCTGGAATACATGCCCCAAAGTGCAATTGCTGGGTGATATGATAATTGCATGTTTAGTTTTTCAATAAGTTGCCAAAGTTTCTTTTTACACTCCTGCCAGTGATGTGTGAGTATTCCATTTTCCTTCTGCCTGTAATCATGGGCAAATTATCCAATAAGCAAGGGTAAGCACAGGCTTACTTGTGCTTACTAATCTGTAGTGAACAATTTCACATTTTTTTCACCGTATCATTTAAATTATGGTCTAGGCAAAAAATATTAATTATACCGTGGACTGCCAGAAGAACAAACAAATCTGTCTTGGGAGAAGTAAGAAGTATAATCAGAATGCTTCTTAGAAGCAAGTATGGCAAAACTTCATCTTACATACTTTGGGCATATTATCAAGAAGGATCAGTCCCTGGAGAAGGACATCATGCTTGGTGAAGTATACAGTCAACAAAAAAGGAGATCATCAGTGAGATGGATTGACACAGTGGTTTCAACAATGGTCTCAAACATAGCCAAGATGGTGACCAGAACCCAGGACCAGACGATGTTTCATTCTGTTGTACGTAGAGTGGCTATGAATCAGAGATGACTTGTTGGCAGTTAAAAACAACTCCGCATCAAAGATTCTGCTTCTAGGTATGGGCAGCATCTGTCTCTCTCCCAGCCCCACAGCACCTTTCTACATAATTAAAGCCTCTATTCAAATTCACAATCCCTGACAGGGGTGTATAACTCAGTAAGCAAGATAAGCACCCATGTGAAATTGTTTACTACAGATTAGTAAGTAAACACAAGTAAACTCTTTCTTACCATGCTTCACCTGTAATCTATAGGTTGCCAGAAGCTACTATAGTTCGTTTTCTCTCTCCTTGCAAGTTCTTGCTCAAATGTTACCTTCTCAGTTAGGCCTCTTATAATTATTCAGTCTAAGATTGTCCTGTGTTTTCTTCCCACTCCTCTTAAACTATTTAATTTTCCCCAGGTATTTTCCCCTCTTACACAATCTTCCTTCCCGCCTGCCTGCCTTTCTTCCTTCCTTCCTCCCTCCCTCCCTCCCTTTCTCCCTCCCTTCCTTCTTTCTTCCCTCCTTCCCTTCCTCCCTCATTACCTCCCTCCCTCTCTCTCTGTTTCTCTCTCATTTATTTATTATTTTAATTGACAGTTTACCTGATAGAATGTAAGCTCCATGAGGGTGGGAGTTTTATTTACTGCTATATTTACAGCATTTAGAATAGTTGTGGTTGTTGTTAGGTGCTGTCGAGTCGGTTCCAACTCATAGTGAGCTTATGTAAAACAGAATATCAGTGTCTGGTATATAATTGATGCTCAATTAATTTTACTTGAAACAATGAGTCTTTGAGTTTATTTTTTCTTACATGTGTCATATAGTATCAGAAAAACAGATACTTTTCCATGGGGCGGGTCCACCCAACCAGGGGGAGGGTAGGCATGTAAAAACAGGAGTGCTCCCTTCAGGGAAAAAATAACAGGCAAAACAAATAAGTTATTAAAAAAAAAAAAAAAACACAATTCACAAAAGAAGAAAAAAATGCAAATGTTCAGTAAACATAGAAATTATGAACAGAAAAGTAAAGAAGAAATATAAATAAATTTAACTGTTTTGTTGATTTTACTTTTTAAAAATTGGCACTACTGCCCATGTCTACCATTGAAAAATTATAAAAATGATCCTCAGTCTCTCTAGAGTCTCTCTAGGAGTCTCTAGACTCCTAGTTTCCCACGTCAGAGACAATCATGGGTGGCAGTCTCTTTCAAACCATTCTGGAGTATATGCGGATGCATATTTTTGCCAAAAAATGTTATCCATAATGTTGTGAACCTTTTTTTTTTTCTTTTTGCATGTATATCTTAGAGCTTAGTCATCATCAGTATATGTAGAGCTATTTCATTCTACATAATTTTCCATCTAATACCTATGTTATGGTTTATTTAACGAATCTCTTGTAAGTAATATTTATGTTTTTTTCTAATCTTTGGTACTAAAACCATGATAGATGTGATGGTTAAGACTGTGTGTCAGCTTGGCTGTGCCACGATTCTCAGTGTTTTCGCAGTTGTATAATGTTGTGATCACTTTCCTGTTGAAATGTGATATGTGATCACCCCCATGAAGAAATCTGCTGAGTGGTACCAGCAGGACTGGGGCCTGTGGTGGCTCACTGCCCCCTCAGCCTTCATCCCTCCACCTTCCGCCTCCTACTTCCTTCCTGCTTGCGTTGCAAAGGTTGTTGGCTTGTTCTGGATCCAGCAGCTGTCTCTTGTCTGACCTCTGGTTCTTGGGACTTGAGCTAGCAGCTTACCTGTTCATCTTGGGATTCGCCGATCTTCACACCCTGAGAGCAAGAATCCTGCTCCCTGACCTGCCTATCTGGGGCTCGCCAGCCCCTGCAGCTAAGTGACTCAGGAGAAGCCTTGTGCCCATGCCTGCCAACCTTGGGGATTTCTCGACTCTTACAGCCTGTGAGCCAGAGCCCTGCTCACTGATCTGCTCATCATGTTCTCCAGCTTCTGCAGCTCCATGAATTTGGAAAGGCCTCTATCCTGATGCAAGGACTTGGGATGTTCCAACCCCTGTAATCACATGAGCTATTTCCCTCAAATAAATCTCTCTCTATGTATTTATACACTTTATTGGTTTTGCTTCTCTAGAGAGCCCAGCCTAAGGTGATAAATAACCGCAGATAATGGGTAACCATGGATGATTTATAAGCCTTAGCAAATTTAGTCTGCTCGGCGGTTGCAAGGATGGACTCTGGAGCTGAGGTGCCTGGGTTTGAATTTAACTTTTTCTATTGAACATTGAACTACATGGTTTTATTCTTACTTTACTCGACACGCATTTTCTTTTTTTTTTAATTACCTTATTTTAGACTCAATTAGAAAAACAGCAGCTCCTTAAAGAGAGATGAGTTGCATGTATGCCTTTTAAAAAAAATAACAATAGCCCTCTTAATACTATATTATGAGTTGGAAAGAAAAGAAAAAAAAAACTATTTAGATTAGCAATTTTCAAGAGGAAATAGAAAAATTCTTCCAAGTAAATCTAAATATGGGTATTCTAACTGGCCTTATGATCACTCAACACTTTCTATTTGCAAAACATGATATACGTCTATACAAATTATCCTAAATGTTGGTGATGGGAATTGACTCCAGTAGGGAGGTGGTAATAATAACTTCCATTTGAGCTCTTATTGCCTCATACACATTATGACATTCAATAAATACTGACTGAGTCATACTATATACACATATACCTATGAGCTATGTATTTGTCAGAAGGTAAAGTATTTAGGTGTCCAAAGTAGTTCAGTTATGGAAGATAAAAACAATCCTGTGACAAAATAATCAAGGGTGTCAACGTATTGTATGCTTTGAATGGTTTCATATATGATTGAAGTAGCCTGAAACACAATCTTCCCTTTTCTCCTCCAGATTATTACTCACGGTCAACAAGGATTAGAACAGTAAACGTCTGCCTCTTTCCCACTACGACTCAAATCCCTAGCAGGAAAGGCGCTAGGACTGTCTGTTCAAACACCTCCCTCATGCTTAGAGCAAACTTTTATTTCATTTCAAAGATATTCAGCCAAAATTGAAACCAGCACATCCTTCTGCATGTGCAATTGTAATATTGGTTTAATAAAACCAATTCCATTTTCTAAACAGTATTTGTTGTGTTCTATGTGTAGGTTATTGTTCGTTTCTGGGTAAAGAATGTGTTTGTGTAATAAGGAAACAGGAGAAGACAATCAATGAGAAGAAGCTGGAGAGCAACATGGAAACTAGACTAACCTTAATAGTTAAGGGGATAATTCAGGAAAAGAAAATTGCTAAGCAACAATACTATATGAATACTATGAGCGTCAAGTGAAACAATTTCTAGAGAATAAGTAAAATGAATATTAAATAAATTAAAATAATAAAACTATTTTCTCCAAGTAAGTACATTTCATCTCTTTATTACATAGGTTTCATACTGATCAAAAGAATAGGTTAAAAACACTGTGGATGTGGAATTTTTTTGTTTTTTATGGCAATGACATTATTTCTAGATATTTGTTAAATTTGTATTTTAATTCCCAAGCAATTTAGTCATAAAAATTGCTTTATTTTTCATATTCAAGAAAAATAATTTGTCCTTTTATTTTTTGGCTTTATTATTTAATTACGGACAATATATTCACAGGTTTCACTGCTGGTGTTTGAATTTACACTTTTGCCATATTTTTTAATTTGATTTTACACAAAAGTAGATTTATTTCTGAAGACATTCCTAATCAAAGATAGCTTTTCTATAGCTAATGGTTTTATTAATGATTTTATTAGTTTCTTAAGAAAATAAATGCACAAGGCAGACATCTTTTAAATACTATAGAGTATACTGAATATAAAAAGTACATTTATAGTCAAAATAGAGAATTTTTAAAACTTCTGAACTACCCTAATTTTGTTTTCAAATGGACAATCTATACGATCATTTAAAATTAATTAAAAACATGTAGTTAATGTACTTGTTAATGCCTTTAAATTAGGACACTAGAATCTTTAAAAGGCCCAACTGTGTTATTGCTTCAGGTATATGAAAGAACTGAATGTAGAAGGGTTTTCAGACAGGACTCAACCCAGTTTAATTCATTAGCACATTCTTGTACTAATTTATCCAAGCTTTTCACTGTGGTGTGTAAAAAGAAACTGTCCCTCCAAATAGTACAAAGAATTCCTGCCCATGGGGCTCTTTACTGGCCCTCATTTAAATGTAACTAAGTAAAACTTAGTGGAGTAAAAAACTGGAAAAATACATAGATAAATGTCCTAAGTGCTGATTGACTCCAAAGGGGGTGTTCGAACCTCACTGCCACATTTGGAAGTTTATTTATTTTGTGAAAGAGACTGTTGAAAAGAACTGTAAGTACAGATCTAAAACAAATCACTCTTCTGATTAACTGCTCTAAAATGAATTTTTTATTTGTACAAGAATATGTGCAAAGTGCTACTTATTAGCCTATCTCTTATCATTGAGAAGTTATGAAAGTGATAATTATGGCAGTGAGAATTCACAAATCCAATTCATCACAAATTTTTTTGTAAATATAAGTGAGAACATACAGCACATAAACAATAGTTAATGAAAAACAATTTTTTTTTGTATTTCATTTTTCCTTCTGATAATAAACATGCGTTTTCTAGATGGTATGTTTATTTTAAAATGATGAGCTCATTGGGAAGAGGAACTGTGCTTATTTAACAGCACCTCTTCCACAAAGGTCCACACAGTTCTCTGACAAAAACAGACATGTGACAAAAAAACTGTGGATTGGAGGGAAGAACATAATCATTAACTATCATAAAGGATCAAATGCAATGAGACAATCGTTTTACAAATACTAAATACTCACATTTAATTTTCCACTTAAATCATGTTTTCTTGCCTTGCCCACGTTCTAGCACCAAGAGTGAAACTCACATCCCTGAACTTTTTAGTGATAAAACAGACATAATATCTAGGCATTCTTGAGAGTGAATAGGATGGTTCTGTTTCTTTCTTTTAATTCTTGCTTCCATCACCCTTTTAGTATATAGAGAAGCAGTGTAAACTCATGGTCTGGTATTTACTGTTGTGTATGAAAGTTCCCTACTAAGCATGAATAAAAAGAGAGAAAAAAAAAAAAAAACTCCATCTACTCCAGGTGAATTATATGTATATTATTAAAAAAAAAAAATTGCCATTCAGTCCATTCCTATTCAAGGCAACCCCATGGGTATCTGAGTAGACTCTGCTCCATAGAAATAAACATGAAAAGGAGAAAAGACATAAACGACATCAGCTTTTTGTTGCTTCTATTCAGAGGAAAGATGTGTGCAGGGACAGGAGACACTTTGGAAGCATCAGTTCTGAATGAGAGAGAATGAGAATACCATTGTTAGGGATACAGTTCCGTAGATTCCTTGGGGAGGCAGCCGCATCCATCAGCTTTGGGTGAGAGTGTGTCAGCATGGTTGGCTTTTGGCCAGATAGTGAGTTTCTTCCTCACCTGGCTGGAGTTCAATGTAGAGGAGAATGAACGATTATAATAGATAACTGCAATGAGATGGGCAAATGCTGAGAGTTTTGGTGTCTTGTGAAATAATTTGAGGTCAGAAAGAAACCTCCATGGGAAAAGACTTAAATACCTGAGCTGAAGAGCTAAAGTCACAGACCAAGAAGGAACAGAAGTCCACCAAGCACAGAGGATTACAAGATCACAAGTACTGTGACGGTTCTGAATGTTGAATTGTTGTCTAGTCATCATCAGTGACCAAGAAAATCAAGAGCATGCCCCTTGCTTCTGGGGACCCTGTCTTTCCCCTGCCACCAGAAGTTCGTATAAACCTCATTTATATCTCATTTATGTACAGGATAAAGTGAAGAAACAATGTGAATGAAGAGAATGTTTAACAGACTATGTATCTGCCAATAAAGACTGGACCAAACAAACAAAACCTTTTCAAGATTACCGTTAGTGAGTTGTTCTAAATTTCGTGTTTTTCTCCTCTTGCTACCAGGGAGCATAATATGCATAATTATTTAATATTTAAATTAAAATATTTAATATGCATAAATTGTTTAACTTCACATCAACAGCTGATCAACTAATCAATTGATTATTTATTGACTAATATAAGACCCAAGCTTACAAATAGAAAAGGACAAACTGATCCAAAGAGCTTTGGAGATTAGAATTTTTAGTACTTGGAAACTTGGATTAACCAAGTATTTTCTTACCAGAGGACTACAACATACTTAACAGATTTCATGGAGAGAAATGAAAAACTCTTGATAACATACTTAAGACTAATACCCAGGGACATAAAAGCACATTTAAATATTATAATAGAAGTTCTTTATTACAGTAAAAGAAAAAGAATCATCTAGGGTGGATTGGATCAAAGGTCTCACTGAAAGAATGAAATTGTGGCAGTGAGAATTTTCAAAGTCCTGAGGCTTTAACCAAATTATCTTTGATTTACCCCAAGTTAATGGAGCTTCCTTCTTTCTTCCTTTGTAATTTAAATATGAAAAGCACTACCCTTCTGAACTACGGTTCAGAAAATTCAACTTCTGGATTTAATCTGATACATGTATGATCTAGTAATAACTCTTATTTGCATAGGCCTCCTTGACTAACAAAAGTCAAGTATTTGGGCAAATATAGCCTTTAAATTATTTTTGTTGTAGTTTAATAGTTCTAACATAAGAAAAACCATTTTTAACTTTTTTTGCGTAAAAGAAACTGATTTCTAGGATAGAAATGCTAGATAAGCTCTTTTGTTTTTTCTTAAAATCGTAAGAGATAGAGATGTGTTGGGTTTTGTATTTTTTTAAGTCTTTTCAAAAGCATTTGTGGATTTTAGTCTAATTTATGGTGTCGATCTATTTTACTAAAGTTATGTCTATGATGAAAGCTATCTATAGTGTTTGATTCTAGTGCTATCTAGATGGTACATGCTGTATAACAGGATTCTGGCTTTTTTTGGGTAGCTTTTGTAAAAGTGAAATGATATTTTTATATTAAAAAAGAATAAATGATTTTGTTTCAGGGTCTTCTTATTGATCACTACCTTAACTTCGTGATTAAGTCAGATGTAGCATTTGGGAAGACCTATAAAAAAGGAAAGGAGCTCTGACAACACAGTGATTAAGCACTCGGCTGCTAATCAAAAGACTTTTGGTTCAAAAAACCACCACTTGCTTCACAGGAGAAAGATGTGGCAGTCTGTGTTGGAAACCCTATGGGGCAGTTCTACTCTGTCTTATGGGGTTGCTATGAGTTGGAATCAGCTTGACTGCAATGGGTTTGGGGTTTTTTGGTTCATAAAGAAAGGACAATTATATGAATATGTTATTGTTCAGTTCACATATGTACTCTGAAGTTTTTGGAAGAATTGAAGAGGAACATTTTTTTGAATAGCAAATTATCATTAAAATGTTTTTGATCATTTTAATTCGATGTTTTCTGTAACTAGAATTTAATTTATATTTCTGACTTTTGTGTTAAAAGGACAAGTCTCGATACAAATGCTTATAATAATACTGGATCACCTACTAAAATAATAGTAATTTAAAAAAAGACATACTAAAAAAAATAGAAGAAAAATAAAAGAAATAGTCAAGGGTGCTGGAAAAAAAACTGGAAATTTATGAGAATTTCATTTAAAGACTTTCCTTTAAAATTTGTTGAGTTAATAAAGCATATAATCCACAGAAAATACATACTAAAACAAAGATGAAGGAGAGGACACAGCAGCTTAGAAGATTTAAATGTTAATACAAAGATTAATCAAGCTGAAAGATAAATGAAATGTGAATGAACAATATGAAGGTCACGATATAAAATATGTGAAGAGAAATATTGTACAGGAAGTAATGTAAACCCTTGAGAATTCTGGAAAGGCTCAAAACTGAACAAATGTGGAGAAACATAGAGTTTAAGATTGCTGTGATCACTAGTAAGTCAAAATATTCCATATATTTTGATAACAATTCATCATGATTGTCATGTCACCCAGGACTCCCTGGATGGCATAAATGGTTAAGTATTCCACTGCTAACCAAAAGATAGGTGGTTTGCATCTACCTAGAGACACCTTGGAAGAAATATCTGAATATCTATTTCTAAAATATCAGACTTCGACATACCCATGGAACACAGTTCTACTCTGAAACACATGCATTCACCACGAGTCGAGATCAACATTGTTTTGTTTTATTTTTTTTGTCATTATTGTCTTGGTTTGGAGTGTTATTCTGAGTTCACCTGCCATAGTTAAAGTTGGAAATCCACTTTGTGGTAATAGCTTTTTTTGTTTGTTTTTGTTATGTGCTGTCAAGTCGGTTCCCACTCATAATGACACTAAGAACAACAGAGCTAATACTGCCTGGTCCTTCCCACTCCTCATAATCATCACTGTGTTTGAGCCCACTGTTGCAGCTGCTGTGAAATCCATCTCCTTGAGGGTCTTCATCTTTATCACTGACCTATTACTTTGCTAAGCATGATGTCCTTCTCCAGGGATTGGTCCCTCCTGAAAACATTTCAGAAGTACCTGAGACTAAGTCTCACCATCCTGCCTTCCAAGAGGCACTCTTGGTTGCACTTCTTCCAAGACATATTTGTTAGTTCTTCTGGAAGTCCATTCGATTTTCTTCATCAACACCATCATTCAATGTCATCAATTCCTCTTCGGTCTTTCTTATTCATTGGCCAGCTTTCATGTGCATAAGTGATGATTGAAAATACCTTGGCTTGCGTCAGGCAAGCCTTAGTCTTCAATGTGACATTATGCTTTTTAACACTTCAAATAGGTATTTTGTACCAGATTTGTGCAATGCAATACATAGTTTGATTTCTTGATAGCTGCTTACATGGACCTTGATTGTGAATCCAAGTAAAATGAAATCCTGATGTCGCATTTCTCCTCATATAGTCCAGTTTCTCGGATTATTTGCTTAGCATACAAATTGAATAATTATGGTGAAATCATACAACATTCATGCACACATTTACTGATTTAAAACCACACAGTATCCCCTTGTACTGTTCAAAGGACAGCCTCTTTCTCTATCTACAAGGTCCCCATGAGCTATTAAGTGTTCTGGAATTGCCATTCTTCAAAATGTTATCCATAATTCTTATGATCCACACAGTGGAATGCCTTTGCATAGTCAATAAAACACAGGTAGACAACTTTCTAGTGTTTTCAGCCAAGATCTATCTGACATCAGCAATGATTTCCCTCATTCCATGCCATCTTCTGAATTCGGCTTTAATCTCTGGCAGTTCCCTGTAGATACGCTGCTGCAACCATTTTTGAATTATCTTCAACATAATTTTACTTGCACATGATATTAATGATATTCTTCGATAATTTCCACATTCAGTTAGATCATCTTTCTTTGGAATAAGCATGAATATGGATCTCTTTTGGTTGATTGGCCAGGTAGTTGTCTTTCAAATTTCTTGCTGTAGTGAAGTAAGTGCTTCCAGTGTTGCAGCCACTTGCTGAAACATCTCATTTGGTATTCCATCAATTTCTGGAGCCTTGTTTTTCACCAATACCTTTAGTGCAGCTTGGATTTCTTCCTTCAGTACCATGGGTTCTTGATTATATGCTACCTGCTGAAATGTCAAAATATCAACAAATTATTTTTTGTACAGTGACTTTATGTATTCCTTCCAGCTTCATTTGATGCTTCGTGCATCATTCAATGTTTTACCTATAGAATTCTTCAATATTGAAAATGGAAGCTTTACTTTTTTCTTCATTTCTTATAGTTTGAAAATGCCAGATGTATTCCTACCTTATTGTTATTTAACTCTAGGTGTTTGCATATTTCATTATACTATTTTACTTGGTCTTCTTTAAATCTTCTGTTCAGCTCTTTTACTTTGTCATTTCTTACTTTCACTTTAGCTACTGTATGTTCAAGAGCAAGTTTCAGAGGCTCTGCTATATCCATTTTTGTCTTTTCTTTCTTCCCTATCTTTTTAATAATTTTTGCTTTCTTCTTGTATGATGTCCTTGATGTTACTTCACAACTGGTCTCGTCTTTGGCCGTTAGTGTTCAATGAGTCAAATCTATTCTTGAGATGGTCTCTAAATTCAGGTGTGTTATACTCAAGGTTGTATATTGGCTCTGGTGGACTTGTTTTAATTTTCTTCCTCTTTAACTTAAGCTTTCATATGAGCAGTTGATGGTCTGTTCCACACTTTACTCCTGGCCTTGTTCTGACTGATAATATTGAACTTCTCCCTTGTCCCTTTCAACAGATGTAGTTGATTTGATTCCTCTGTTTTATATCTGAGTAGGACAGCTTATATAGTCACTGTTTATATTTTGAAAAAAAGGTACTTCTGATGAATAATTCACTGGTTTTGCAAAATTCTATCATGTGATCTCCAGTGTCCTTTCTATCACTAATGCTATATTTTCCAACTACCAATTCTTTGTTTTTTTTTGAAATTTCTCATTCCAATCACCAGTATAATTAATGTTTCTCGATTGCATATCAATTTCAGATTGTAGAAGTTGGTAAATGTCTTTAATTTCTTCATCTTTGGCATTAATGAGTGGTGCATAGATATGAATAATAGTTATATAAACTGGCCTTCCTTGTAAGGGTATGGATATTTTCCTATCACTGACAGTATGGCATTTCAGAATAGATATTGAAGTACTCTTTTTGATGATGAATGTGACACCATTCCTTTTCAATTTGTCTTTACCTGTTTAGTAGACCATATGATTGTCCAAACAAAATGGCCAATACCAGTCCATGTCAATTCACTAATGCCTAGGATATCTATCTTTAAGCGTTCCGTTTCATTTTTGAGAAGTTCAAATTTTTCTTGTTTCATACTTCATACACTCCATATTCCAATTATTAATGGATGTTTTCAGCTGTTTATTTCATATTGAGTCTTGCCCAATCAGCAAATGAAGGTCATGAAAGCTTTACTCCATCTACATTGTTAAGGTCAATTGGGCTTTGAGGGGTCAGCTCTTTCAAAGTCATATTTTGAGTGCCTTCCAAACTGAGGAGCTCATCTTCTGGCACTATATCAGACAATGTTCTACAGCTATTCATCAGGTTTTCACTGGGCAATTCTTTTAAAAGTAGATCATCTGATTCTTTTTCCTAATCTGTCTTAATCTGGAAGTTCCTCTTAAACATCCACCATGAGTGAACCTACTGGTATTTAAAATAGCAGGGGAACAACTTCCAGCAACACAGCAACATGCGATCTACCAGAGCACCACAAACTGACAGAAGAGTGGTGGTAGCTTTATTTATTGCTGATGTTTTAATATATGTAAAAAAGCCATCTCTTTCAATCCCTAGACTGAAGAGAGAAACCTGTATTGTTTAAATGGTTACAAACAAAGGTTACCACTTTTTCTCCCCACTATTCCATGTGAATTAAGTAATTATACTCAGCAAATTATATCAGTAGCAATTTCCACTGAAAAAGCCCAGCATGCTGTTTAGAATAAATCAACTCCTAGATTGCTTATTCCTGGAGTATGAGAAAGTTAATTACTTGGAATATTTCAGTATTAAACCTATTTGTAAACTACAGAAAAATTAAGAGCACAAATGGTTATTATTACAAACATAATGGTAATTTTCTAGAAAGTGGGCTTTCCCATGCCAAAATCTTGAGCAACTGCAAATTATAAAGTATACAATGGCTTCAGTAAATGCGATTATGTGCCATGTTTTTACAAAATGTTAAAGCATATTGTCACTTAAACTGTAGTTCAAGTTTTCATAACTATTTATAACAATCAGGGCAGCTGGTGGCTTAGAACTGTTGACATTTTTGTGCAGCAGCCAAGCTCTTAACCACTTTGCTACCAGGGCTCCTAAATATCTCTAGATAGCAAATATGTCATTCCACAGTCAATCTCTTTACTCTGGATCCAAATTCTAAACGTTTGTATTTAATATTCATTTAGACTCCTACACTACTACTTGCTATACTATTGCTACAGAGTCACCGGTATTCAGTTCACATAGGAAAGAGAGTATATTTTTCTTTATGCAGTTGTCTTAAGATTCAATTGCAAGGTAAATATTTTCAGGTATTCCCCCCCCCCGCCAGTCTTCTTCCCCTACTTCGTATTGTGCAAACAAGGTTGTGGTCATCTAGTTAATGAGCTATCAAACAGAGTTATGTGCCCATGCCTGACAGTTCAAGAAAATGAAAATGGAATATAGAATATATGTATCATTCGTTTTTTCAAATTTTTGAGAAAATCTTATTTGAAAGACACTCTAGGGGGTACTAGAATGAATCCACATTTTACATGTTATACAATGACATAGTGCTCAGTTTAACTATGATTTAAATCAATTTAAGTCCATTGTAGAGGTTGGTTTAATAAAATATTCTCCAAGTAATCTCTCTCTCCTGTCTCTTTCTCTCTTTCTCAGTTTTTCTGTCATGTTTTACAGATGTGATGAAAGAAAGTGATTACATTAGTTTCCTAGGTCAACCGTAACAAAATACCATAAAGTGGGTGGCTTATAAAAACAGAAATTGTCTCAGCTTTCTGAAGACTAACGTCCAAATCTGTGTTGACCAAGCCTTGCTCTCTCTGAACTCTCTGTGGAATATTCTTGTCTTTCTCAGCATCTAGTAGCCTCAGGAATTTTTTGGCTTGTAGACACAGCTTCACATGGCTGTCTTTCCTCTGTGCGTGTCTCTGTGTCCCTTCTCTTTTACATGGGTACCACTCAGCTTTAATTAGGACTTATCTACTCTAGGATGACCTCATGTTAACTTAATTGATACCATCTTCAAAAACCCTAATTCCAAGTAAGGTCACATTCACAGGTACCTGGAGGATCGGGTTAGGACATCAGTATATCTTGTTGGGGGACACAATTCAATCCATAACAGTGACTGATATGTTTGGATTAATACATGCATTCTCTGCTTATTTTTAACAGTCTAATATTTCTAATCATTTGTATCACATTATTGAATGTATAAAATTGATTTATGGTAGAACTGAGAAAAAACTTTTTGGATGAAACAACTGTGAAGAAGATAACATCAATTTCCATGTGCCACCTTGGTTAATAAAGCAAGCTCTATGAATTTCATTTTTCTTATTTCTACTAAAATTATAAGAGCACAAAATCCCACAGTGAGCCTTAGAATGAAAATAAATTAGCAATTGTTGCAGAGAACTTGATCCCATACCAATTAGAAGCATGAGCCTGGTTTTAAAAGTCACATGAATTTGAACAAGTAATGAGGCAAAATTACTGAGGGATCTCATTCTCTTGCTTCTGTTGCAGCTGTGAAGTGCATGTGATGTGAAGATAAACAACTCAACTATCTTTTGTCTTGGGGTAGGTTAAAAATATATATATTTTTTTAATTTTATTGTCATTATTTCTATGTTTCTTTTTTTGTCCTTCAGTTTTCTTAAAGATGTTAGTTTTCTTTTTTTTTCATTTATTACATCCATATAGACTGTATTTTTGTAGGAAATTTCCTTAGCATATGTATTTTTAAAAACTACAGATTTGAGTTAACAAAAAATTTTTTAGTCATCAAAGCATGTAGCAATATTATAAAAAAAAAAAAAAAAACAGTGCTGTCGAGTTGATTCTGACTCATAGCGACCCTATAGGACAGAGTAGAAATATCCCATAGAGTTTCGAAGGAGCATCTGGCAGATTCGAACTGCCAACCCTTTGGTTCAGAGCTGTAGCACTTAACCACTACACCACCAGGGTTTCCACTATATGTACCTTTATTTATGTGTAAAAAAAAAAAAAAAAAAGAAGAAACTTTTTTTTATTACATTGTCATTAAAAATGGCTATGTTGTTGTTGTTGGGTACCTTCAAGTCTGTTGTGACTCATCACGACCTTATGTACAATAAAATGAAATACTGCCTGGTAGTGGGCCAGCCTCACAATTCTTGCTATGTTTGAGCCCATTGTTTCAGCCACTGTGTCAATCCAACTTGACAAGGGTCTCCTTTTTCACTAACCCTTCTACCTTACAAAAAATAATATCCCTCTGCAAGGCCTAGTCGCTCCTGATAATGTGTCCAAAGTATGTGAGACAAAGTTTTGCTATTCTCACTTCCAAGGAGCACTCTGGCTATACTTCTTCCAAGGCAGACTTGTTCGTTCTTTTGGCAGTACAGGATACATACAATACTCTTCACCAGCATAATAATTCATATGCATAAATTTTTCTTCAGTCTTCCTTAGACATTGTCCTGCTTTCTCATGCATACGACACAATTGAAAACATCATGGCTTGGATGAGGTGCACTTTAGCCCTCAAAGCAATATAATTGCCTTTCAACACTTTAAAGAGGCCTTTTGCAGCAGATTTGCCCACAAGAAGCAAGAAGGCACTGCTGCCTGTGTGATGCAATCTACCCATGTCAGTCTACTAGGGCATTGGACATGTAGTAGGGTAAACAAGAACAGAAAGAATCCCTCGAAGGGTAAATACGGATTATCTAACATAACATTGATTTAAAAACTCATGTGAAAAAGACTGGCTTCCTGTGAAAGAGAATGGCTTAGTCTGGGTTTTCTAGAGGGGCAAAACCAGTGAGATACATATATACACACATATATTTATTTATTTATGATATACATAGAGAGATTTTCCTTCACGAATATGCCTCACACCAGTTGTGGGAGTTGGTAGGTCCCAAATCCATAGGTCAAGTGGCAGGTGAGAGATTTCTGCAGGTTTATGTTTAATTTAGGAATCATCACCAAGTACATGTATTTAAAACTATGGCACTACATGAGATAATTAAGAGGTCACATTATAAACATATAAGAAAAAAAGATTATTTATTTATTTATTTGATTTTATATTAGATTCTGACGTAAGTGTTCTAGTACAATGCACTATTTTGGACAAGTTAATTGTAATTCAATAATGAGTAAATAATCATGTAATTATTTTTAAAAAATCCTATATCGAGAATAAATATAATGACAGTAATTTTCTTTTATACCTACAAATTCCGAATATTTTCTCCTATTTAATTTATTAAATATAAGAGCTTTATTATTTCACCAACAGTATTGACAAGAAAAAAAAAACAAAAACAAGGGCTCATGTGTAAGACCAAAAGAAATATATTAAACCTTATTTAAATCTAATTCAACCTAAATAATGTCTATGATATACCAAAGGAAACTGTTTTGTCAATTATCACACAACTTGACTGTGCATATGGAGCTTAGCCAACTAAACAGAGAAAACAAATACAAATGGAAATTGTGGTATCCCAGATCATTAGGTCTATAATGTATCTAAAAAAAAAAAAAATTTTTTTTTTTTTTAATGTATCTAGAAATCATTTAATCAAAGCTCATCTATGGGATTGAAGAAAAGGAGGTCTAGAAGAGAATTATCTTCATCAGTAAAAATAATAAGTATTTAGGAGCCTTTTTGCTTTTAGTTATGTGAGTTTTGCAATACAACCTGCTTCTCATGGTGAGATGGTTCATGTTATGTGTCATCTTGGCTAGGCTAGGATTCTCAGTGGTTTGGCAGACACTGTGTAATCACCTTCCATTTTTTTTTTTCTTGTCTGATGTGAGCATCCAATCAGTTAAAAAGGCACTTTCATTGGAGATGTTGCCTGCCCCTATACATGAATTGATGTTTTGGCAAAGGTTGCTCTTTTTCTTAACTCTGCACCCTTTTCATTGTCTGATGTCCAGTTCTTGGAGTATAAGCCTGCAGAAGTCTCTGATCTGCCACCTGCAGATTTTGGATTCACCAACCCCTGCCACCTACGAGCCTGCAGAGGCCCCCAGTTTGCCACCTGACCAGCAGATTTGGGAATTGCCGGCACTCACAGTTGCATGAGCCATTTCCTCACAATTGTGTTAGCCATTTCTTTGAAGTAAATTTCTCTAGATATTTATATATGTTTCACTGGTTTTGCTCCTTTAGAAATAACACATTAAGACACAATGATAAGTTAAATCCTAACTCAAAAAAAAGTGAAAATCAGCAGCACTATTATATTTTACATTTTACAGAAGAGGGAACTGAGTCCAAACATATTGAGTAATTTGCCCAAAATCATCCAGCTACAAAGAGGTAGAACTGGTATACAACTTAGGCAATCACTCTATAATATCTGCTCCTAATCACGCTAAGATAACTACTTGCTGAGGAGAGGAGTGCTTTTAAATTGTTCTGTTTAAACAACCAGAAAGAGCATCAGAATAAAATACCGTGCATGTGTATTTACCACATAACATGGACTTTCACTGAAGTTGTCAATCATTTCATTTTTCTTGT
Organism: Loxodonta africana; assembly: GCF_030014295.1. Lineage (NCBI taxonomy): Eukaryota > Metazoa > Chordata > Mammalia > Proboscidea > Elephantidae > Loxodonta > Loxodonta africana. Next base: position 22,835,285 of record NC_087343.1, read on the forward strand.
ATCCACAATCAATGCTCATAGAAGCTTCAATCGAGAAATTAAATAATGTATTGCATTGAGCAATTTTGCTGCAGAAGAACTCTTTAAAGTGTTAAAAAGCAATGATGTCACTTTGAGGAATAAGTTTGGCCTGACGCAAGCCGTTGTATTTTCAATTACCTCATATGCATCTGAAAGTGGGGCAATGAGTAAGGAAGACCAAAGAATAGACATATTTGCATTGTGTTGGCAAAGAATACTGAACACACCATGGACTGCTAGAGGAACGGATGAGTCTGTCTTGGAAGAAGTACAGTCCAAATGCTTCTAGGAGCAAGGATGGTGAGGCTTTGTCTTACGTGCTTTGAACAAGTTAGCAGGAGGGGTCAATCCCTGGAGAAGATCATCATGCTTGCTAAAGTAGAGGGTCAGCAAAAAGAGGAAGATCCTCAACGAGATGGATTGGCACAATGACTCCAGTGTTCAAACAGCAGTGACTGTGAAGATGGCACAGGACTGGGCACTGTTTTATCCTGTTGTACATAAGGTCATTATGAGTCAGAAGTGACGAGATGGAAGCTAATAACAACATCAGCTTTGACAAAAATCAAAGTTATATAAAAACATGCAGTTGAATTGATGTCATTACATATTTACATGTATTTTTTTTTAAATGTAAGACAACGCAAAGTGAAAGGGGAAGTTTTTGTTTTTTTTTTAATCTTACAATATATAAGAACATTACTTATAATCTTAGGATCACCTCATTTTAAGCATAATGAATTTTAACAAGAATAATTATTTTATAGTAGTTGAGAAATAGACAATGAGCCTGTCATACCTTGGGTTGTACCTGTAAGGAAAGGGCAATGGTGTCTAGTTTTCATAAGCTAGACTAGATTCAGAGAAGAGGTGTCTGTAAGTTGGGGAAGTGATGGGAGACACTAAATTCCACCACAGCACAAAACAAGAACAGATAATAGTAACAAACAATGTAAGGGTGTGGCAATGAATCAGAACATAAAGACTCTTAACAGCTAGGTGGGACCTGAAATTGCACTAGGGTTCCAGTTCATACATGCATGGGTTTATTCCAAACAAAACCTGTTTAAACATGTCTCTGCAATCATTGGATAGCTGCAGACAAGTTCTTTCAGTAATACACTTGTTTTAGTCTCATTAGGGTGTCTTCAAAAGAAAGGATGATTGAGGTATCAAAAAAAAATGATTTTGAGGTCAGGGCTAACATCAAATTTTTAACAAACCTCAAGTGGGCATCTGTCATGGATTGAATTGTGTCCCCCCAAAATATCTGTCAACTTAGCTGGGCCATGATTCTCAGTATTGGATGATTGTCCACCATTTTATGTGATTTTCCTATGTTGTAAATCTTATCACTACAATGTAATAAAATGGATTAGCAGCAGTTATATTGATGAGGCCTACAAGATTAGGTAGTGTCTTAAGCCAGTCTCTTCTAAGATATAAAAGAAAGAAGCAGAGAGAAATGAAGACCTCATACCACCAAGAAAGTAGCACGAGGAGCAGAATGTGTCCTTTGGATCTGAGGTTCCTGTGCTGAGATACTCCCAGACCAAGAGAAGACTGATGCATCACAAGGACCTTCCTTCAGAGCCGACAGAGAGAGAAAGCCTTCCCCTGGAGCCGGCGCCCTGAATTCGGACTTCTAGCCTACCGGACTGTGAAAGAATAAACTCCTCATTGTTAAAGCCATCCACTTGTGGTACTTCTGTTATAGCAGCACGAGATGACTAAGACAGCATCTTTATAAATCACTGGAGCTTTGCAGCAAGTTTTTGGGAACGCTGTCACACATAAAACAACAGATCAACATTTTAAGGAAGGTTGGGGTGGCCTCAAAGATGAGCCAATAGAGGGGAGACCCCTCAAAAGGTTATAGTGACTGTTGTTTTTTTTTTTAATTCCAAGGGGATACTCTTGATCTATTTTATCAGAGGACTTAGAATGAACACGAGGGCTTATTCTGAAGAAGTTTTAAGAAAACTGAAAACTGTATTGGTAAGAAAAAGGTCAGGAAATTTGCACCAAAGCATTTTTTTTTTTTTTTTTCATCATGACAATGTACCTGCTTGTTCTTTGAAGGTAGCAAAGGTTACCCTCAAATTTTGTTGGGAAACCTTACCCCATCCACCCTGAAGCCTTGATCTTGCCTCTTCAGACTTCTTTTTGTTCCCAAAACTAAAAGAACATTTAAAAGGAACATGATTTGAGTCCCTCGAGATTGCCAGAACTACCATTTTGAAGTGGTTTAAATTGAAGAGCTCAGAATTCTTCCAGGAAGGGTTAAAGAGGTGGAAACACCACCTTCGGAAGTGTACATGCTGAGATGGAGTACATGCTGAGAAACAATAGCTTCTCATTTTGATATTTTTTTTTTTTTAATAAAGGTTTCTATGATTTTGTAGCAATGGTTTTTTACTTACCCTGGTAAATATTCCCCAAGCCCTTAATTGCGGTGATTTCTGTCGCATTCTGCTTTGCTGAAACCTTACCAGGGAATGAGAAAAAGTCAACCTGCTGAAGAGAAATTTCAAGCACTGTCACCTGCATGTTGATAAAAGTACATCCTTCCATTTGTCCATTTCTTTTAATATTTTCTATAATTGAGTTTTTATTTTGAAAAAATACTGTTCCTGCACATTTCTAAGACTCATTAAGTTTAACTTTTTTTTATCTACTGCAAACATCATCATCTTCTCCATTACTTATCACAATTACTTACTGATTTAATATGGAATATACATTGTATTGATGTGGGTGAATTACTCTCATAATAAATAAACTTAAAGAATTATTATAGTTGCTGCTAGTTCATAAGAGTCCCTGATGGTGCAAATGATTAACACATTTTGCTGCCAAATCAAAAGAAGTTCAAGTCCACCCAAATGCTCCTAAGAAGAAAGGCCTTTCACTGCTGAAAAATTAGTCATCGAAAATCTAATGGAGCACAGTTCTACTCTGACACACACAGAGTCTCCATGAGTTGGAATCAACTCAATAACAACTGGTTCATTGGGTTAATTTGTACATTGAACTTAGATTTTTCAAACAACAAAATCGTATCCTCTGAAAGTGTTGTTTAATAGCAACAACTATTAAGGAACAAGTCTGCACTGGATACAACACTAGTCATTGAGGGGCAGAAATCATGCAGACAGATAAGGACCTTATATATAGTCTCATGAAGCTTGCATTATAAAGAGAAAGCTGATCAGCAAATTATTAGAAATTACAAAGAGGAAAAATTGAAGGAAGTAATTAATGCTTTTACAGTAAAAAATTGACAATTTTTAAATATTAAGGTACATAACCTAATAATAAGCATATGTGTCTTTCTTCTGGTCTCCTGTATACCTTTTTTTTTTCTTTTTCTCAATTAGTATAGTCAAGTGAATTGATTTTTTTTTTTTTTTAACTAAACTTTGTTTTGTCTTGTTTTAGAAATCGTTTAAGATTCTGTCTTATTCTGGGTTCTCTCGAGGAGCAAAACCAGTGAAGCATACATGTAAATATGTATAAAGAGATTTACCATCACTCAACTGTTAGTTTGTCATTCTCTGGTAGCTTTTATGTAGCTGTGATGCTGGAAGCTAAGCCATCAGCATTTCAAATACCAGCAGGGTCACCCATGGTGGACAGGTATTAACAGAGCTCCCAGATTAAGACAGACTAGACAGAAGGACATGGATGTCTATTTCTAAAGAAAACTGGCCATTGAAAACCTTACAAATAGCAGCATAACCTTGTCTGATACAGTGCCAGAAGATGAACCACACAGATTGGGAGGCATTCAAAATGCTACTGGGGAAGAGCTGCCTCTTCAAAGCAGAATTGGCCTTAATAAGGTGGACAGAGTAAAGCTTTTGAGACCTTCATTAGATGATATTTCAAGACTCAAAGTGAGAAGAAAGAGCTTCAAACCTCTGTTAATAACTGCAGCCTGGAATGTATGAAGTTTGAAATTAGGAGAATTGGAATTCATCACAATAAAACAAAACATATAAATATTGATATGCTGTATATTAGTGAGCTGAAATGGACTGGGATTGGTCCAAATGGACATATGGTCTACTATACTGGCAATCACAAATTGAAGAGGAATGGTGTCACATTCATCATCAAAAAGAAAATTTCAAAATCTATCCTGAAGTACAATGCCGTCAATGATAGGATAATATCCACATGCATACAAGGAAGACCGGTTAATACAACTATTATTCAAATTTACTCACCAATCACTAAGGCCAAAGATGAAGAAATTGAAGATTTTTACCAATTTCTACAGTTTGAAATTTATCAAACTTTCAATCAGGATGCATTGATACTTAAAGGTGATTGGAATGTAAAAGATGGAAACAAAAAAGATGGTTCAGTAGCTGGAAAATATGGCCTTGATGATAGAAACAATGCTGGGGATCACATGATAGAATTTTGGCAAGACCAATGACTTATTCATTGCAAATACCTTTTTTCAACAATATAAATGGGAACTGTACACTTGGATCTCTCTGGATGACATACGCAGAAATCAAATCACCTACATCTATGGAAAGAAACAATGGAAAAGCTCAATATCATCAGTCAGAACAAGGCCAGGAGCCTACTGTGGAACAGACCATTAATTGCTCATATGCAACTTCAAGTTGAAGCTGAAGAAAATTAGAACAAGTCCAAGAGAGTCAAAGGGCGATCTTAAGTATACATCTCCTGAATTTAGAGACCATCTCAAGAACAGATTTGACACATTGAGGGAAGACCAGAGGAGTTGTGAAATGACATCAAGGACATCATACATGAAGAAAGCAAGAGGATATTAAAAAGACAGGAGAGAAAGAAAAGAACAAAATTGTGTCAAAAGAGACCCTGAAACTTGCTTTTGAACATTGAGTAGCTAAAGCAAACAGAAGAAATGATAAAGTAAAAGAGCTGAACAGAAGATTTCAAAGGGCAGCTCCAGAAGACAGAATAAATATTATGACAGGTCCAAAGACCCAGAGTTAGCAAAACGAAAGGGAAGAACACGCTTCACATTTCTCAAGATAAAGGAACTAAAAAAAAAAATTAAAAAAATTCAAGCCTCAAGTTGCAATATTGAAGGATTCTAAGGGGAAAATATTAAATGACACAGGAAGTATTGAAAGAGGGTCACTATACCAAAAAGAAATAGTCCATGTTCAAACATTTCAGGAGGTAGCATGTGATAAGGGAACAATGGTACCGAAGGAAGAGGTCCAAGCTGCACTGAAGGCATTGGCAAAAAGCAAGGCTTCAGGAATTGATGGAATACCAATTGAGATGTTTCAACAAAGGGATGCAGCCCTGGAAGTGCTCATTTATTTATGCCAAGAAATTTGGAAGAGAGCTACCTGGCCAACCGACTGGGAGAGATCCGTATTTATGCCTATTTCAAATAAAGGTGACTCCACTGAATTGAGAAATTATCAAACAATATAGTTAATACTGCAAGCAAGTAAAATTTTGCTGAAAATCATTGAAAAGTGGCTGCAGCAGAACATCAACAGGGAACCGCCAGAAATTTAAGTTGGATTCAGAAGAGGACATGGAACCAGGGATATCATTTCTGATGTCCGATGGATCCTGGCTGAAAGCAGAGGATATCAGAGAGATATTTACCCGTGTCTTATTGACTAAGCAAGGCATTCAACTGTGTGGATCATAATAAATTATGGATAACATTGTTAAGAATCGGGATTCCATAACATTTAATTGTGCTCGTTATGAACCTGTACATAGATCAAGAGACAGTTGTTTGAACAGAACAAGAGGATACTGCATAGTTTAAAGTCAGGAAAGGTGTGTCAGGGTTGTATCTTTCACCATACCTTTTCAATGTGTATACTGAGCAAATCATCTGAGAAGCTGGACTATATGAAGAATAGGGCATCAGGATTAGAGGAAGACTTTTTAACAACCTGCATTATGCAGATGACACAACCTTGCCTGCTGAAAGTGAAGAGACTTGAAGTACTTACTGTTGAAGTTCAAAGACTACAGCCTTCATTATGGATTACACCTTAACATAAAGAAAACAAAAATCCTTAGAACTGGACAGCAAGCAGCACCATGATATACAGAGAAAAGATCGAAGCTGTCAAGAATTTCGTTTTACTTAGAAGCACAAAACACCCATGGAAGCAGTAGTTAAGAAATCAAATGAAGCATTGCATTAGGCAAATATGCTGCAAAAGACCTGTTTAAAGTTTTAAAAAGCAAAGATGTCATCTTGAAGAAGAAGGTGCACTTGACCCAATCTATGATGTTTTCAATGGCCTCATGTGCATGCGAAGGCTAGACAATGAATAAAGAAGACCAGAGAAGAATTGATGCTTTTCAATTATGGCGTTGGTAAAGCATATTGAATATACCATAGACTGCCAAAAGAATGAACAAATCTGTCTTGGAAAAAGCACAGTCAGAATGCTCCTTAGAAGCAAGGATAGCGAGGCTATGTCTCCCATACTTTGAACATATTTTCAGGAGGGATCATCCCTGGAGAAGGACATTGTGCTTGGTAAAGTAGAGAGTCAGCAAAAAAGAGGAAGACCCTGACGGGGGTGAATTGACGCAATGGCTGCAACAATGGGCTCAAGCATAACAGTGATTATGAGGATGGCATAGGACTGGGCAGTGTTTTGTTCTGTTGCACATAGGGTTGCTGTAAGTCGGAACTGACTCAACAACACCAAACAACAAAATTATAACAACAGCAAAAAAAAAAAAAAAAAAAATCTCTGAGTGTAAGTCCATTTGAACTGAGTAAAAGCAAAGATCCCTCAGAAAACATTTATTATCTCTATTTCAGGAAACCTGTTGCTGTCAAGTGGATTCCAACTCATAGAGACCCTATAGAACAGAGTAGAACTGCCCCGTAGAGTTTTCAAGGAACAGCTGGTGGATTTAAACTGCCCACTTTTTGCTTAGCAGCTTGGCACTTAACCACAGGGACATCAGCACTATTTCATGAAGGAACGGTATCTGCTGCCATCAAGTTGATACCAACTCAGGGCAATCCCATGTGTGTCAGAGTAAAACACAGCTCCATAGAGTTTTCAATGGAAGACTCTCAATGAGATGGATTGACACAGTGGCTGCAACAATGGTCTCAAGGATAACAACAGTCATGAGAATCATGCAGGATGGGCAGTGTTTCCTTGGTTATACATAGGGTTGCTCTGAGTCTGAACAAACTTGACAGCACCTAACAATAACAACAACAACAATTTTTTGGAAGAAAATATCAAGGCTTTTGTCTGACACACTTCTGGGTGTACTAGAACCTTTTGTTTAGCGTTGAAGAACATTAACGATTTGGAACACCCAAAGATTGTATACACACACACACATGCTTATGTATATAAGGCACTGATATACACACATACACACATGTGCTTATATATATATACACACATATATATACACAAACATATATACATATATATACACAGATATTCTACTTTAACAATCAAGATGTCTTTCTCCAGGAGCTGGTCCTCCCTATAACATGGCCAAAGAACTTGAGATGAAACCTCAACATCCTCTCTTCTAAGGAGAGTACTCTGGCTATACTTCCAAGACAAGCTTGTTCTTTTTTCTGGCAATTCATGGTATATTTCAATATTCTTCACCAACACAGTGATTCAAAGATGTCATTTCTTCTCTTGTCCTACTTATTCATTATCCAGCTTGTGCATGCATATGAGGCAATTGAAAAATACCATGGATTGGGTCAGGTGCTCCTTAATCCTCAAAGAGACATCTTTGCTCCATGAGCATTGATTGTAGATGCAAGTAAAATGAAATTCTTGACGAATTCAACATTTTTCCATTTATCACGATGTTGTTTATTGGCTAAGTAGTGAGGATTTTTGTTTTCTTTATGTAGAGGTGTAGAATTACATCAGTAAGTGCTTCAAGTCTTCTTTGATTTCAACAAGCTAGATTGTATTATATGTATATTAAACATTTTCAACAAGTCTTCCTCCAATCCTGATGGCAATTTCTTCTTCATATAGTCCAGTGTATTAGATTATTTGCTCAGCATACAGATTGCATAAGTATGGTGAAAAGATACAATCTTGATGTACACCTTTCCTGATTTTAAACCAAACAGAATTCCTTTATTCTGTTCAAACAATTGCCTCTTGGTCTATGTACAGGTTCCACATGAGCGCAATTAAGTATTCTGGAATGCTCATTTTCCACAATGTTATCCATAATTTGTTGTGATCATAATTTGTGTGTACTGCTGCATCCCCTTTTATCTTCAGCAAAATTTTACTTGCATGTGGTATTAATGACATTGTTCAATAGTTACCACATTCTGTTGGATCACCTTTCTTTGGAATGGGAATGAACGTTGGTCTCTTTCAGTAGTTTGGTCAGGTAGCTGTCTTCTGTATTTCTTCGCATGGATGAGTGAGTGCTTCCAGTATTGCATCCACATGTTGAAACATCTCAGTTGGTATTCTGTCAGTTTCTGGAGTCTTGTTTTTCACCAATGTCTTCAGTGCAGCTTAGACTTCTTCCTTCAGTAGCATTGGTTCTTGATTATATGTTGCCTTCTGAAATGGTTAAATGTCCACCAGTTCTTTTTGGTTCAGTGACTCTGTGTGTTCCTTCCATCTTCCTTTGGTGTTTCCTGTGTCATTCAATATTTTGCCCGTAGAACCCTTCAATATTGCAACTCTAGGGTTCAATTTTTTCTTTAGTTCTTTCAGCTTGAGAAATGTGCAGTGTGTTCTTCTCCTTTGGTTTTCTTCTTCCTGGTCTTTGCTGGTATTTGAATACCTGTGTCATATCTTCCAGCATCATAGCAACAGGCAAGCCACCACAGTACAACAAACTGACAGACCAGTGATGAATATATATATATATACACACTAATTCTATTCATATAAGTAATGAAAGGATAAAATGATTAACAAAATAAAGCCCTTGTAAGGAAAAGGAGTTAAGAAAATAAAAATTGTTTGCCCGTTGAGTGTAGAGAAGTAAGGGGTTATTTGAAAGTTGGTTAAAAAAAAAAAAAAGCAGAGGCATGTGGGAATGTGTGTACAATTATTTATTAATTTTTTGCATTATTACAAAAGCTTCATGGGTTTGATGAACAAATATATAGGCATACTGCAAATGACAGTCTCAAGGCTTTTTGGATAAAAGACATTTTCAGCTGATAAAGCATGTTTATGACCTATAAATGACACAGCCACAGGTGATTAAGACTTACAAGTAAGATCAGCTGATGCCTGTAATTTGAAACTTGCTTGAGTATCAGATGCCTTTTATGTGTGTAGAATAGCCAGGAAGGTAATTGCTTCTACTTATAGCAAAAGCAAGTTCAGCATTTCAAGGTTTTTTTTTTTTTTTTTCCATATCTGATATACATTTTCTCTCTACTCCGCTGAGACAAATGAAAAAAAGCCGAGGTTTGACTCAGCATCTCTGCCCAGATTCATTAGTGTTGTGAACTGAAGACGAGGAATAGCCAAACCCTTCCTCCCCACTCTCTGCTTCAAAATTTAAATGATATAAAACAGACATATTTTCAAAATATATTAAATTAAATGTATAAAAAGTAGACTATATTAAGCTAAAGCCTTCCTGGTATTAATGGAGTGATTTATAAGGAGACAGTCTATTTTCTCCTAAGATTTAAGTACAATTTGAGGAAATTTGGAATCACCCAGCATTTAAAAAAATGCTATTCCTAGGGCACATCCCTAGAAACGATGCTTTAATCATTGTGGAGGCTGGTGTTGGTGTTTCTATGGGCTGCCAATGCGTTTCTTATGTATTGTCAAGGACGAGAACCACTGTTCTAACATATTCCCCACAGCGCTGATTTAATTTTGGGAGTCATTAATTTCTTTAGGCCACTGGGGCATTAGAGTCAGTGGAAGATTATCTAAAAACACATGCCTAATCTCTGATAATGAATAAGTAAAAGATTATTTGTCTTTGGATTCCGAATTTGAGACTCGTATTCAAACAGAGGCCTAGTAAGGAGCTCTGGGGCAAAAGCAATCATACACTCCTCTGACTTCCTTTCTTGATTTAGTCCTACTGTTAGCAGTTTGAAACATACCTTGATGACAAAAAGAGAGAAGAAACCATACACCATTCTATAAAAATGTTATCAGGGCAAGCCCTATTTAACGTACTTACTACCTGATGAGTGCCATTTTCCCTCTCCTTCCAGCTAAAATGGCGACTAGGGGGACAATGACAATTCTACCTCCTACACAGAAGTATAATTTCCCCCATCTAGGTTCTCCATATCCTTCAGTTAGAAGACAGCTGGCTACAAGAAAAGTGTTTAAGAAAGAACCTCAAATTCTGGGAATCATAGTCATGGAAACAGTACCCACACCATTTGCTGAGAAATTACTGGAAGAGCACAGTAGCTGAGAAGACATATTTTTACTTTCAAAATACGAAAAAGGCTTAGAAAATCAAGATGGGAATATCTTCTCATAAACATAATGCAGATGATTTCAATGAGTGTCATCTGGTTGTTTCTGTGGTAGATGTTTATTATTTGCCTCCCCAGAAATCTTTGTTAATATATAAAGAAGAAGGAAAAAAGAAAAAAAGTTGCCTTCTAGTCAATTCTGACTCGTGGAGACCCTATGTGGGTCAGAACAGAACTGTGATCCATAGAGTTTTCAATGGCTGTGAGCTTTCAGAAGGACAGACCTTTCTTCCAGGGAACTTCTAGGCAGTTTGAACTATCACTTTTTCAGTTAGGAGCATTCAACTATTTGCGCCACCCAGGGACTCCTAAATACAGGATTAGAACACATGAAAATAAACTAGAAATTCTGTTTCACAGGAAAAAAAAAAAATCTATCAGTAATAATTTTGTAACTAAATGCAATAAAATGATCAAATGCACATATACAATTTAATGACCCTTCAGATGCATGAGTTAGTGGAATCCAAGAATCTTTCAGAATGCTTTGAAAATATGGTTGGTGAATAAAACATGGACATTTGGTGACCCAAGTCTTATGGGAATTTTTCTAATTAATTCAGAGTTAAAATCTTATTCTTTAAAAAATACTCAGCTCTATAAACTAATCGCACAGTTGAGTCGTTAATTCACCCAGATTTTGTTGAATGCAACTATAATCTGCTCTGATAAGATCAACAGTAACACCACACTGAATCAGACATAAATATTTCCCTCAGGAATCTTAGAAAAAAAACAAACAGCTATCCGTTGCCAACGAGTCTATTCTGATTCATAGTGACCATATAGGGCAGGGTAGAACTGCCCCATAGGATTTTGAAGGAGTGACTGGTGGATTCAAATGGCTGACCTTTTGGTTAGCAGTTGTAGCTCTTAACCACTGCACTGCCAGAACTCCTCAGGAATCTTAAAACTCTTCAAATATTTGAAAGATGAGTGGTGAAATGCTGTACCACTAATCTAAAGATTGTATTTTTTTTTAATTCACTTTTTTTTTTTTTCCCAGAGTACTTAAGCATTTATGCCACCCAGGGATTCTTACTATATAAGTAGAACACTGGCAAGGAGCTGCTTCCCTACTTTCCAGCTCTGTTGTGTCATCCGAGCCACGGTGGCATAACTCCCCCACTTTCTCTCTAGCTCTGTTATCTCGTTAGGGCCTGCCAGTCACAGTACTACAGCACTCTGGCCACAGGAGAGGGTCTAGGATCCAAATCAGTGTGCTCAGAGTTCTTCTCTGTGGATTATAGCCAACCCAAAAACAAAATAAAACAAACCTGTTGGGGTGGAGTCAATTCCAGCTCATGGAGACTCTATTGGACAGAGTAGAACCGCTCATAGGGTTTCCAAGGCTGTAAATCTTTACAAAAGCCCACTGCCACATCCTCCTCCTGGGGCTGGTGGGCTCAAACCACTGAATGTTTGGTTAGCTGCCCAGCGCTTTAACCACTGCACAACTAGGGCTCCTTCATTGAGGCTCAAATTGACAGCCTATAAGTTTCATTCCAAAAACTCGTTGTCGTCCAGTTGGTTCCAACTCATAGCGACCCTATAGGACAGAGTAGAACTGCCCCATAGGGCTTCCAGGGAGCACCTGGTGGATTTGAACTTCCTTTTTTGCTTTGCAGCCATATCATTTAACCACTCTACCACCAGGGTTTCCAAATTTCATGCCAGGAATTGCTAATTCCTAGGTCAATGGCTTGTCTGTTTTCTAAGCTTGCTTACTAGATGCAAAATCTCTACCATTTGCCTATGCCAATTTAAGCTGCAATTCTACTACTTGAGACCCAGAGATTTCTAAACATCACAGTGCTACAAGTGCATCATGTCCTTTAATACTGTACTGCATTTGGAAGCGTGATGCAGGGTATAAGAGAAGAAACATGGCTTTGTTACTTACTAGCCGTTAGACTTTAGACAAGGTATTTCACTACTCTAAGCCTACAAGTTCTCACTCTACAATAGAAGCTATAACTGCACGTACCTTAATGTTTTACCGTGAGTGTTAGATGGTGTTCTGCTTGTAATGCAAAGGGTCTGATGCCTAAAAAATTACTATAATGTTAGTAGTTTTATTATTCACAGATCTTTTATTTCATTAATACGTTTCTGATTTCCCATGTGAGGAAAAATGTTCAGAGAGGTTAAAATGTTATAATAAAGCCCTGGTGGTGTAGTGGTTAAGAGCTCAGATGCTAACTTTTAAAAGGTCAGCAGTTCGAATCCACCAGCCACTCATGAGAAACTATGGGGCAGTTCTACTCAGTCCTATAAGGCTGCTATGAGTTGGGATAGACTGGAAGGCAAAGGGGGTTGTTTTGTTTTTGGTTTTAATGTTATAATCTGTGTAAGTGGGGAGAAATCAAAATCTTACTTGACTGGTATGTTCTTTCTAATTGCTTCGTGTCCTCACCAACACTTGCTGTTATCAGTCTCCCTACCTCGCCACCCCCTCTCCCACCATACACACACATTGTGATGATTGTGGTGTGGTATGTCATGGTAAATTTTATTTTCCTTTTCACATTTTAATTAACATTTTAGCTGTCTTTGTTTTGTGAATTACCGTTTCAAGTCTTTTGGTCTTTTTTTTTTTTTGGACTGGCAATCTTTTTTATTTGAAGACATTCTGCATATATTTTCATTACAATCTCAATATAAGTCTTTTGTGAGTAATGTATACTCCAAACATGTTCTTCTCCACATAGTGTTTCCAGGGCTGTAATCTTTACAAACTATCACACCTTTCTCCTGCAGAGCAGCTGGTAGGTTCAAATCGCCAACCTTTATGTTAGCAGCGGAGCGCTCAACCATTGTGCCACCAGGGCACTTTCATACAGAGGTTCTTAATTTTAATATATTAGTAATTCTTTGTGTCAATCTTTACCTTTTGGTGTGCTGTTTAAGAAATCTCGCCAATCCCATGGCTATGACAATATTCTATTCTCTTCTCTAGATTTTTTTTTTTCTTTCAGATTTTGACTCATTAGCTACTGGATTTATTTTTGTTTGTTGTATGTAAAGTGTTGGGTCAAGAATTTTTTCCTTAATATGGATACGTAACTATCCCAGAAGTTTTATCAATGAGGCTATCCTTTACAGGGTCACTATGAGTCAAAATTGACTTGATGGCAACGGGTTTATTTTTGTTTTTTTGTATCCTTTTTCCACCGCTTTTTATAAATCAATGTCCCACATAAGTATGGAATTATTTATGGATTATTTATTCTGATCTGTTGATCTATTGTCTATCCTGTGTCAATGCACACTCTGTTAATTACTGTATATTTACAAATAAATCTTGATATACAGCAGTGTATGTCTTTTTTTTTTTTCTTTAAAGCCTCACCTATGGTATTCTACTGTGGCTCTTGACCATGGCCTCTCCACTGGAATACAAATATTAAGTACATACTGATTAAGTTAATATAATTAAATCATCAGAACAAGAGAACTTTAGCATCATTAATTCTCTACCTGTAGCCTCCAGCACTAAGTCATTAACCTCTGCAGTACTTGCTGAACCAAAATGATAATTTTTTCTTTAGTTACAAAAATGTACTAAAATTAATTTTCTTTATTACCTGACACAACAGAAAGCTCATTTCTGAAGAGTAAAAGAGAACTGTAATTTTGTTCTTCACCTCCAACACTTAAACTACCAGAATTTGATATCTAAAATGTAAATTCTACAAGAATTAGAGTGGGAATAATATTTAATATGTGTCCAATAAATTTTTGTTTCATAAAGGAATAAATGTATACCAAAAGTTATTAACTATATATTTTAATTTATCGCAGAATGTGTAAGAACTAACCAAATGCAAATGAGAAGAAAGGTGCTGATTTATTCTACGTATGCACTGATGCTATTTGATGACTAGCTAGTCCAAAGTACATGATTCTTATAATTATGTAACACAGAGAGTGGGTATGAGTGAATGGTTGCCCTTCAGGCATATGCAAACATGATTCATATTCTTCTGCATGTTTTTCCAGTCTAATAAAACAGATAATGAGGAATAGAAGACAGAAACTTACATTTTTATTTGTATCAGCAGTTCGGGAATGATGAGAAGACTTCAGATTTAGAATTTTGAAACAGAACAAAGCACTCAAACTCATTTTCATAACCTAAAGCTGGGCCAGTATTTCTCTGTCACTTCTGGTTCAAAAATGTTTCACATAAGTTACATACCTGTGGTAGGCAGATTGTTGTTATTGTTGTTGTTAAAAACCAAAAAACCAAACCCAGTGCCTTCGACTCATAGCGACCCTATAGGACAGAGTAGAACTGCCCCATAGAATTTCCAAGGAGCGCCTGGTGAATTCAAACTGCCAGCCTCTTTGGTTAGTAGCCGTAGCACTTAACCACTACCCCACCAATGTTGTTGTTAAAAAAAAAAAAACAGTGCTGTCGAGTCAATTCCGATAGGTGCTGTCAAATCAGTTCTGACTCATAGTGATCCCTATGTACAACAGAAGGAAACACTGCCTGGTCCTGTTCCATCCTCACAATTGTTATGTTTGAGCCCATTGTTGTAGCCACTGTGTCAATCCATCTTGTTGAAGGTCTTCCTTTTATTACTAACCCTCTACTTTACTAAGCTTGATGTCCTTCTCCAGGGAGTCGTCTCTCTTGATAACATGTCTAAAGTATGTGAGACAAAGTCTTGTTATCCTGGCTTCTAAAGAGCATCCTGGCTGTACTTCTTCCAAGACATATTTCTTCATTCTTCTGGTAGTCCATGGTATATTCAGTATTCTTCACCAACACCATAATTCAAAAACATCAAAAACACCATGATTTGAGTCAGGTGCACTTTAGTCCTTAAAGTGGCATCTTGGTTTTTAGTAGGTAGAACAGCACCCAAAATATGTCCACACTCTAATCACTGAAACCTGTGAATATGTTACCTTACATGGCACAAAATATTGCAGAGGTAATTATGGTACAGACCTTTAAAGATAGTAAGACTATCCTGGATTACTGAAGTGGGCCCTGTCTAATCACCTGAGCCCTTCGAAGCAAAGAACTTTGTCCAATTGGAGGCAGGATTGACTAGGAGAAGGGAAATGACTTTGACTTACCATCGTTGTCTTTGAAGGTGAAGGAGGTCATGGACCAAATAATATGAGCATCCTCTAGAAGTTGAGATTGACCCTTACAGACAGCAAGGAAAATAACGACTTCAGCCTGCAACCACAGAGAACTGAATTCTGCCAACAGCCTGAATGTTCTTGGAATCAGATTCGTCTTCAGAACCACTGGATAAAAGCCTAGGCTAGCTAAAACCTTGATTTCTATCTTGAAAGACACTAGGCAGAGAAACTAGCCAGGCCCTCCCAGACTTCTGATTTACAGAAATATGAGATAATATATTTTGGTTGTTCTAAGCCATTAAATTTTGGGGAATTTATTACATCAGCGAGATGAAACTAATACAATATCCATCCCAACTCCAGCTTTTTCATCTCTCAGTAATTCTTCAAAAGTTCAAGAACTCGTTCTCAGTCTCCCTCTCTCTTTCTCTCCCAGTTTAATATTTCACTGTCCTTATTTCTTTTGATTTGAAACTCCCTGAAGGTGTTATGATCCCTAATTGTCACAGTTCCAAGGAATCCAGGAGGAAAAGGGATCTATTTGGGGGAAAATCTATATGAGTAGGAACAAGAAGTTATACTGCACGACTCATCATGCCCATGTTTCTGCCATCTTGAACTGCATCACCCAGGCTGTTCTCTAGTGATGGTGATATAGAGCTACTGTCCCTGTTGTGAGGCACAGCATGTGTCTTTTGGAGACCCTACTGAGCATGTTTATAGTATCCTCCAAGCTTTTCTAAGATTTCACTGAAACACATCAACTTCTTCTTCCACCTGCATATACTCCAAAGAATCTCATCTTTCTACTTAACTTGCTATGCAGTTTTGCAATTTATTATCTGACTCTACTGTCCAATCCTCTCATTCTCCTGCTCATAAACAAAAGCTCCAGGTGGATCATCTAACAGTTGCAGAGTTTCCAACTTTCTCTGAAAGCAGAATGCTCAATGATGTGCCTTTTATCCTACAAACAAAGCACCGGGCAATGTTTACCACTCTTGGGATTTCGAAAAGCAAAATTCTTCATTTACTTTCTTCAGATACCTTTTATGTCTTCCTGGCAGCAAAGACCACTCAACTCTTCTACTTTCTTTGCACCTTCATATATGATTGTGAAAGCCTGTCTCCAGAAGTTTTCCTTTTTAATTCTAGAGCTAAAAAGGCTATCATTTTTATTTGTAGTATTGCTTTGTCTCATCATTTTCTATTAGGATGTTATCATAATTTATGGATTCCATGACCCAGTTTGTTCACATTTTACATCTTTAAAATGGAGGCATGTGTTAGAATTGATGGTTTCCCATAGTTTAATTCATAGATTTTTTTGTCACTGTTTCATCATAATACATAAAATAATGGTACAATTTAAAACAAATGGAATTTAGGTTTGATGAAATACAGCATACGCATAAATGTGTATTTAACAGGTAGTTATTGCATGTGTGAATGTATATGTATACATACATATATAAATACATGTTTGCAAAAGAGAAGTTCTGAAGAAGACATTTACACAGATTGCTAATGACAGCATCTACTTTTTCAAATTTACTCCCAATCTTTCTTTGCAAATGGATTAGAACCACTACGGTCAGGATTTTATTGTTGTGGTAGTAGTTGTTTTTGCTCTAGGACATGTTCTTTCTAGCTTACATTGGACTTTTCCCCTTTCAGAGCAAGAGCTATTCATATACAGGACATAGGATAATATTCTGAGACAAATTGCTACTATTATGAGAGATATTTTTGATACAAACAGAGGTGATTGTAAAATATTAGAGCATAAGAATAATTTGGAGGGGGGCTACAGATAAGAAGGAACTGAGAAGAGAACACTAAATCTTTAATCATCTCACTGTTTAAGGAGAAGGAAGGAAATACCATTCAGAAGAGTTACTTACAGGGTAGACGGAGAAGCAAATCAGTCTGTATCAGGAAACCAAAAGAAGTGAGGATTTCTAATGAGGAGTGTCAACCATAGGCTGTATTTAATTTGATTATGTTTTGGTTGTCTTTCATAGTCTCTTTATTGAGAAATCCAGTGCCAATAATCGTTATTTTTTTTTAATTTAGGCACAAATGTGTGATAAAATCTTAGAGATTATTAATGCAAGAAAACAGAACTAATGTACAAAATAAGTAAAAAACTGCATAGTACTGGCTTCCGAATATTGTAGTTTTTGAATCTAAAATTGACAGGTTAAACAAGGAACATCAGCTTTAAGTGTCTAAAATATGTCATTTACTATAAGGAACAAAGTAACCCCAAAACACTTTGGACAAAAATCTTTAATATAGTAAAATTGTTTGAATATGTCATTTATCCATTAAGCTGCCAGACAACACTCCCACACATAATGAAATGCCTGCTTTTTGACAGTTGGAGTTGTGTGGGAAGATCCCTGCACAGTGGAGGCTAAAATAAATGCCCTGAATATATTGTACAGAGGGCACTTTTAGTTAAAAACACAATATGGGATTAATGTAAATAGGACCCACATTGAATTTTTTTGTGAAAAAAATAATAATGGCATACTTTTAAGTGATTTATTTGTAGTGAAAGAAAAATCAAAATAGGGATTAGATAACAGAAATCTTGTAGGAATTAACACAATTAAATAAATCCAGATCGTAAAATTCCAATTGAAAAAATGGATATGGCTTGATTAATTGTCTAACAGTAGGATTGCTTGATTTGGAATAAACCATATAGTTTATTTTCATATATAGAAACACATACTATATTAATAATAAAACATGAATGGCTTTTTCTATGAATCACATGGATTTCACTCCTGGCACAATTTCAGAAGAAATCCATGCCAGTAAATATGGTCCATATTTAGAAAGCTAATTATAGAAACATGTCTGACCATTTCCAACTGTAGCCTCTTTGGTTCAAAATACCAGTAATAACTAACAACATTACAATCAACTTCACCACACCACCACAAAGCTATCATTTACTAAGTTTGTAGTGACATGTGTCTACTACATGTAATTCACATACAGATTGTGATATATAAGGAAAAATTGGAAGAATTCTGGGAAGACATCAAGGACATCATACACAAAGAAAGTCAAAGATCCTTAAAGAGACAGCAAAGAAGAAGACCAAAATGAATGTCAGAAGAGACTCTGAAACTTGCTCTTTAGTGCAGAATAGCTAAAGCAAATGGAAGAAATGATGAAGTAAAAGTTCTGAGCTGAAGATTACAAAGGGAAGGAAGCTTGAGAAGACAAGATTAAGTATTATGATGGAATGTGGAAAGTAGTATGATGGAGTTAGAAAACAGGGAAAAACACAAACAACAAAATTGGCATTTCCAAACTGAAAGAACAGATGAGAAAATTTAAGCCCCAAGTTGCAATACTAAGGAATTCTGTGGATAAAAATTGGAATGACTCAGAAAGCATCAAAATAAGATGGAAGAAATATACAGAGTGACTATATGAAAGGGAATTAGTTAACAGTCAATTTTATCTGGAGATAACATATGACTAAGAACCTCTGGTACTGAAGGAAGAAGTTCAAGGTACACCGAAGGAATTGACAAAAAAACAAGCCTCCAGGAATTGATGGAATATCAATTAAGATGCGTCAACAAACAGAAGTAACACTGGAAGTACTTGCTCATCTGTGGCAAAAATTTGGAAAACACCTACCCAACCAACCAGCTGAAAAAGATCCTATTCCTACTCATTCTAAAGAAAGGTGATCAAACAAAAAGTGGAAATTATTGAACAATATCATTAACAGCACATGCTAGCAAAATTTTGCTGAAGATAATTTTAAAAATGACTGTAGCTATATATCAACCGGGGGCTGGCAGAAGGACAAGCTGGATTCAGAAAAGGATGAGGAATGAGGGACATTATTGCTCTTGGCAGGTGTATATTGGCCAAAAGCAAAGAATACCAGAAATATGTTAACCAGTTTTTTATTGACTATGCAAAGTCTATTGACTGTGTGGATCATAACAAATTATAGATAACATTGCAAAGAATGATAGTTTTAGAACACTTGTGTTCATGTAAAAACTACATGGATCAAGAGGCAGTCGTTCAAATATGACAAAGGGATACTGCCTGGTTCAAAATTGGTAAAGGTGGGTGACACATTTCTATCTTTTAACCTTATTTGATCTATATGAAGAACAAATCATCTGGGAAGCTGGACATTGTTAAGAAGGGTGTGGCATCAGGATTGGAAAAAGACTCATTAACAACCTACAATATACAGAAGAGACAACATTGCTGCCAAAAATTAAGATGACTTGAAGCACTTACTGATGAAGGTCAAAGACTTTCTCCTTCAATATGGATTACACTTGAAAGTGAAGAAAATGAAAATCCTCATATCTGAACCAATAAACAAGATCATGATAAGTGGAGAAGAAATTGAAGTTGTCAAGGGTTTCGTTCTACTTGAATCAATAGTCATTGCCCATGGAAATACTAGTCAAGAAATCAAAGGACATATTGCCTCGGGCAACTCTGCTGCAAATAACCTCTTTAAAATATTAAGAAATAAAGATGTAACTTTATGACAAAGGTATGATGCGTGATCTAAGCTGTGATCTTTTCAATCGCCTCATCTATAGGCAAAATCTGGATAATGAAAATGGAAGACAGAAGAAGAATCGGTGTGTTCGAACTGTAGCGCAGGTGGAGAATATTTCGTATACTGTGCACTGCTGTAAGAATGACCAAATCAGTTTTAGTAGAAATATAACCAGAATGTTCCTCAGAAGTAAAGATGGTGAGCTTTCAACTTTCTTGCTTTGGGTACACTCTCAGGAAAGGCCGATTGCTAGAAAAGGACTTAATGTTTGGTAAATAAAAGGGCCAACAAAAAGGAGGGGAACCCTCAATAAAATGGATTGACGCAATGGAGTCAGATGTACCAACAGTCGTGAAGATAGTGCAGAACTTGGTAGCATCTCACTTTGTGACACATAAGGTCACCGTGGGTTGGAGCTGGGTCCATGGCAACTAACAACAAACACACGGAGCTGATGATTTCTTCACAGCTTTGAGAGGGAAATCTGTTAACGAATTGAGGAATTTAAGTTCATAATGTTTAAAGGTTACTCGTAAGATGACAGAATTTTAAAAAGATGGTTATGGGTCTGGATTCATAAACATTTCAATTTATAGCCTATTTTGTCTCCTCACTTATATATATTATATTAATATATAAAATATTAATATAATGCATATAATATAATGCATCATTATATAACATATTATATAATATATAATGATGCATTGTGAAAGAAGTTGTTAAACCTGGAACCAGGAACTTTTTTTTAGAAGAAGCTCTGAAATAAATTTGGTTATATTCTTAAATGGGGTCTTTTTTTTTTTTTTTCCAGGCTTTGGTTTTCTTACATGTAAAATGAGGAAGTTGGTTTATGTTTCTATCGTTTGAATATATTCTTTTTTTTTCTAAGCTCCAAATTTGACAAATTGTTCTTTCACTCAATGTTTGAAAAATTATCATGTATTGTATTACTGTTGTAGTTGCTGAAATTTCAGGGTTGAACTAGTCAATCAAAAGCCGAGAGTTTATAAATCGTTTCATTGTAAAATTTGCAGATAAATAAATAGCTATATCTCATAATATTATATGTGTGTATATATCTAAATGCATTTATATATATACATATGCAATGAAACCTGCGAGAGCCAGAACTTAACCGTACTGCCTTGTTTTTACAGGTCTGTTAAGTTTTCCACCTTTGACACAGTGCAATCTTAATGCTTTTCTTGAGTGGGATTTTTTGAAGAAGAAAATGTCTGAGAAGTTGCAATGGTTTGTAAAGAACTGACCTGCGCCATCTCCAGGCATGTGGAGAATGAAAACACGCAGACATATATACTCAAACACACACATGCACACATTCTTATAAATACATAGCTGAGAAAACTTTTTTTAAAAAGGAAGGTTTGTTCTTAGAGAGTAACTCTTTGTTGTTGTTGCTTGCTGCTCCATACAGCCCCTGACTCATAGTGACCCTTTGAGTTACAGAGTAGAACTGCTCCATAGGGTTTTCTTGGCTATAATATTTGTGGGAGCAGGTTATGAGGCTTTTTTTCTGGGGAGCCAATGGGTGGATTTGAACAGTCAACTTGTAGGTTAGCAGCTGATTACAAACCACTTGCACCACCCAGGCTTGTAGCGAATAATTAGGTTTCAATGAAAACAAAAGCTAAAGAGAAAATTTAGAAAAGAGATAAAGGACATTGTAACAATTTTCTTTTGAAAGACTAAGTTTCAAAAGCCAGTGAAACATTTCTTTGTGGGGGGGGAGGGGAGGGAAGTGATATAAGATTGGATTGAACTAAAGTACTTCCAAGCTCCATAGGAAAGAGAGTCTTGGATGTCCAGTCAGAGCTAGGATAATTAAGCATAAATATCCTCATGGGCTGAATCCTGACTTATTGGGGAATGTAGACTCCTTAGGATGTTAGTGTGTGGGTGGCAGGAGTTGGTAGGAGGAGCCTTTGAGAGAAGCACATGAAGATTTAGCTGCATATCTACACAATGTATCTTTCAGCTTCTCTGTTTTCCTTTCATGACAGAAAATGCAAATATCTTCACTTCAATTACCTCTCAACAACCAACAATATATAGGCTTTTAAGACAAATTAACTACAAAATGTTGAAAATGGGAATTAACATTGAATCCAACATGGTATTAGATTTATAAATAGAATAAATACATCTTTCAGTGTGAATTGAACATTACATTTTGTGCTTCTCTCTTTTATGAATTTTCTGTTACTATAGAAACTTCCTCCATGGAGCCATATATCTATTTTAATCTTGTCAAACCTTTCTCGGGGTAAAATAATCAACATTTTAAAAAAAGGTATTCAATAGGAATTTTTCACAGTGTGACCAAGGGGTATCAATTAAACAGGTATTTTATCTACCATCATGTTTACATAGGGTCCTGTGTATCCGCAAGTGAAAACAATCCGAGCATTCAACATTTCCATGAGCTCAGTGAGGATCACAGTGTCCTTTCTTTTCTCAAAATCATTTAAAACGTGGAACTTTCAACCACAGCAATTCAGTTTAATCTATGGCTAATTGTGACTGTGTGACAACACAATGTAGAAAGTAAACATGCATCTGAGAGTCAGATAACTCTTAAGGTCCATTTGTTACCCAAACAATATATCACCGCAGTAAGCCTCAGTGTTTTCATGTGTGCAACTAGAGCAGAGACAATGCCTACCTCCTTGGTTACATCTGGCTTTTGTTTTTTGGAGGTGGAAAAGCATTCAACACAATGATAGCTGCAAAGTGCACAACACTGAACCTTAGAAACCTCTCAGTTCTTGAGGATCCAGCAAAGTAGTGAAGGCAGAAGATGGTAAACCCACATTCTCTTCTCTTCCACTTACCAACTGTGCGACTTTGCCCTATACTTACTCTCTTTCTACCACAATGTCCTCATCAGTAAAATGTGTGTAGCAATAGTACCCACTCCACAGGCTTGTTTGTGAGGGTTCATATATATAAAATCTTTAAAACTTGGAGTGATAGGTAATAAGACCTCAGTAAGTATTTACCTATCATTTAGCTATCATGACCCTTACTCAGTATTCAATTAAAACAAAAATCACCATGAATATATATGTACATGTGTATGTGCTTGTTGTTAGGTACTGTCAAGCCAATTCTGACTCATAGCGACCCCGTGTGACAGAGTAAAACTGTTTCATAGGTTTTTCTAGGCTATAATCTTTACGGGAGCAGAACAACAGGTCTTTCTCCCCAGAAGCCTCTGGGTGATATTCAAACAGCCAGGCTTTTGGTTAGCTGCCAAGCTCTTCACCACTGTTCCTCTAGGGCTCCATTATATATATATATACATATATATATATTTTTTTTATATATAATTATACAGTTATACACCCCATATATATAATGGAATTCCTGGGTGGCACAAACACTTAATGCACTGGGCTGGTAACCAAAAGGTTGGAGGTTCAAGTCCACCCAGAGGCACTTGGAAGAAAGACCTTGCACTTCTGAAAGACCAACCATTAAAAGCCCTGTGGAGTACAGTTCTACTCTGACATGCATGGGGTCACAATGACTTGGAGTCAATTTGATGATAACTGATATATATATATATATAATCTTTGGACAGTCACATCCATTTTTCACAAAATTAATCAAATGTTTTGATTAAGAAACTAGAACAGAGTTCCAAAAACTAGCGAGAATCCTAAAATACTTGGCCTTGAATCATGTTCTAGATGAAGAGATTAGGAGTGTGCAGCAGATCACTTATTTTTAAATTGTCAAATGACACTAAACTGAATATTCTGGTAACACACTGAATGATATGTCACCACCGTTAAGACAGAATCTAAAAATATTAGAGATAAACTGTCACAGGCCAAGTGAAACACTGAAAGCATAATTAAAAAAAATAATGCTTTATAATAGATAGTAGGTAACAACAACAACAAAAAAAAGACAAGAAGAAAAAGCAAGAGCCAAAAGGTTCTAAATAAGCACACAATGATATAGATTCTTCCACAAGAGAAATTAATGTAGGGGAGAGTGTGTTATCCACATTTTCCATGTTTTTCAGAAGAAATAGACCAAAATTGAACATGAAACAGATAGTTGTGCTGTTGCTTCACAAGCCCTCATAACGTTTGAACGTTTTACAGTTTACGCTAGTGTCTTAGGGTTCTCCAGAGGAGCAAAGCCCGTGAAACATGTATAGCTATAAGGAGGAAAATTTACTTCAAGGAAATGGCTGACATAATTGTGGGGACTGGTAAGTCCTAAATCTAAGGTCAGATGACAGGCTGACAACCTCCACTGGCTCATGTGGTTGCAGAGGCTGAGGAGACTAAAACTTGCTGATCAGAAGGCAGGCTGGAGGCCGCTGATGGTTTATGTCCCAGGAATCAGGGTCAGAAGCCGAGAAGATTGCCAAACTGAAAAAAAAAAGAAAAAAAAAAGCAAGGTTTGCCAGGACATTCTTTTATGTTGTGGATGCAGGCCACACCCCCAAGGAAGCTCCTCTTCCAACTGATTGGCTGTTCATATCAGATCACAAAATGGAGGGCGATACCTAATGTCTGTCAAACCACTGAGAATTATAGCTTACCGAAGTTGACAAATAACATTCACTGTCACAGCTAGATGAGGAAAAAGATAAGAATGGAAAGGGACAAGTGACAACAAAAAAGCTCTAACAATCATATAACTGACTTCTATTTTGTAAGGTAGATGTGTCCATACGGGAAATGTTTTCACTGCAAGGTTGGACATTTACGTAATTCCTTTACCTGAGTCTTTTAAAACCAGTAAAATATTGTAAAAGGCACCCACTGGTAAAACAGAGAGGCTATTTGAAAATGTGTTGAAATACAGATTTAAAGAGTTTTTGACACATGACTATCTTAATTACTTAGTGCTTTTTTTTTTTTCTGTAACAAAAACATCACAAGTAGGTGACTTTAAAGAACAGAAATCCCTTTTCTCACTGTTCTGGTGGCTAAAAGTCCAAATCAGTGCCTTGGCCATATCAATTCCTTCCTTATCAGTAGCCCTGGGTGTTTCTTGGTTTCTTGGCAATTCTCACATGGCATCTGTATTCCACTGCATGTGCGTATTTCTGTGTCTAAACTCTTCCAATCTCCTAATCTCAGGAGTGATTAGATTTAGAACCCATCCACTTGGGTTTGATCTAATAAACATAACAAAGAAAACCCTATTTCCATATAAGATTATATCCATATGTGTAAGAGTTAGGATTCTAACACATATTTTGGGAAGAAACAATTTAACTCATAACAATACCTACTTAATGTTTAATTTCTTACTTAAAGATGGGGATGAAAAGGTAAAGTATCCTGTGGAAAAATTGAGTGTCGCTGTTGTTCATTTTCTTTTCCCAGCTCCTAGGACAGTAATGGCACATAATATAATGTTGGCTCAATAGATGCTTCTTGAAAGAAGGAAGGAAAACATTTTAAAAATTAAAGAAAGAAAAACAAGAAAGGGAGGAAGGAAGAGAGAAAGCAGATGGAACAGAGCAAATGCTATTTTTCTGACTTTCAGTAGAGTTTGTGTACGTAGGGTCTAGGATCACAGATTTTTTGAGAAAAAACAGACCTAGGCAATGCATTTGCTCTGCAATGCTGGATAAATTACTTAAACTTGCTACCCCAATGTGCTTATTATTGAAATGTAAATACTGTAAGTATATAAATAATAATAGCTGTTACTGTATGTTTTTGTGTAGCTTCTAGTCAATTTCAACTCAAGATGGCCCTATATCACTCAGTGGAACTGCCCCATAGGGTTTCCTAGTCTATAATCTTTATGGGAGAAGAATACCAGGTCTTTTCTCCCATGGAGCCTCCAGTGAGTTCAAAGTGCCAACCTTTTGGTTAGGATCCTAGGATCTAACTGTTACATAGCAATATTTCTTGATTAAATGAGATGCTGTTATAGAATCAGCACATAGCAAATGCTAGATAAATGTCAGATTGGTTATGACCAGCATACTTTGAATGTATTTACTGTTTTCCAAGATATTTGGAGGGAGCTTATAATAAAAGCTACAAAAACAATAAAATCATAGAACAATTAAGCAAAACTCAAGTAATTAGAAATAAATTTTAAAAAAGGAATAGAGTGAGGAGAAATGTTCATTCCAGAAAACCTAGCCTGAGGGAAGCCACTGGAAATGAGCGTACATTTTTGTGCTAGGCTTCTTGACAGCTCAGGCAAGCACATAAACATGAGTTTCATGAGTCTAATTATCCTGTAAAAGGATGCTTACCAAATCATTAGGGAAAGACAGAGTTTTTCACTGACTAATAAAGTCTCAGTGAAGTTTTTATATAGGGACATGAAACAACAAAATCCATAGTGTTTTCAAAACCACCGTGTCAAGATGTGTATAGAGACAACAGACAAAGCGTTGTGTCTCAACATTAAGCAAAGACCATAATGCTAAAACTGGTTTCTCAGAAATTGTTATTATAAGGAGCTGAAGTCATGTCTTTATGTAACTTCTGGTGACAATCTGTTAACTCTAATATCGCATCTCTTCTAGGGCAAAGAGGTTTTAATATCTCTCACATAGATAACTAAAACTTATTTGTGTTTTTGCATTTAAAACAGAAAGCTCCTAAAAACAAGAGCAATGCCTGTTTAGTATATTTCATATTGCCTTATACAAAGCTATCCTCTAACCGTGTGTCAATTTGTCCTACTGTGGTGGCTTTTGTGTTGCTGTAGTGCAGGAAGCTATGCCTCCAGTATTTCAAATACCACTCATGTCACCCATAGTGGACAGGTTTCTGCATAGATTCTAGACTATGACCAATTAGGAAGACCTAGCAGTCTACTTCCAAAAATTAGCCAGTGAAAACCTTATGGATCGTATCAGACCATTGTCAAACACACTTGCTAAAGGAAGACACCATGTTTGGTGAAGAAGAGGGCCCATGAAAGTGAGGACGAACCTCAGAGTATTAGACTGACACAACAGCCACAACGGGACACAAATATTACAGCAATCAGGAGGATGATGCAGGACTGGGCAACATTTTGTACTGTTTTGGATAGGCTCACCATGAGTTAGAGTTACCTTGAGAGCACCCATCCATCCATCCATCCAACCGTCCATCCACCCATCCACCCATCCACCCATCCATCCATCCATCCATCCATTCATCCATCCATCCACCTATCTATCCAAAGCTATATACTGGTTGGTTGTTTATGTTGCTGCTTTTACTACTATTTACCAACATCTCTGTTGAATGATCTATTTTTGCTTCTCGTAATGGTTTAACGTAATGGAATGCATAAATGTGGATATCCTAGGCATCAATGAGCCAAAATGGACTGATGTTGTTTTTGTTGTTATGTGCCGTCGAGTCGGTTATGACTCATAGCAACCCTATGCACAACAGAATGAAACACTGCCCAGTCCTGCGCCATCCTTACAATCGTTGTTAGGCTTGAGCTCATTGTTACAGCCACTGTATCAATCCACCTCATTGAGTGTCTTCCTCTTTTCCACTGGCCCTGTACTCTGCCAAGCATGATGTCCTTCTCCAGGGACTGATCCCTCCTGACAACATGTCCAAAGCATGTAAGATGCAGTCTTGCCATCCTTGCCTCTAAGGAGCATTCTGGGCCACACTTCTTCCAAGACAGATTTGTTCATTCTTTTGGCAGTCCATGGTATATTCAATATTCTTCGCCAACACCATAATTCAAAGGCGTCAACTCTTCATCAGTCTTCCTTATTTGTTGTCCAGCTTTCACATGCATATGATTCGATTGAAAATACCATAGCTTGGGTCAGGCACATCTTAGTCTTAAGGGTGACATCTGTACTCTTCAACACTTTGAAGAGGTCCTTGCAGCAGATTTGCCCAATGCAATGTGTCTTTTGATTTCTTGACTACTGCTTCCATGGCTGTTGATTGTGGATCCAAGCAAAATGAAATCTAAGTAAAATGAAATGGACTAGTATTGGCTATTTTGAAAAGGCCAATCATATGGTTTTCTATGCTGGGAATGACAATTCGAAGAGGAATCGCATTGCATTCATTGTCCAAACAAAAATTTCAAGATCTATCCTGAGTACAATGCTGTCAGTGATAGGATAATATTCATACACATACAAGGAACACCAGTTAACACAACTATTATTCAAAATTACCCAAAAACCATTAATTCCAAAGATGAGAAAATCGAAGATTTTTACCAACTTTTGCAGTCTGAAGTGGATCAAAGATAAAATCAAGATGCATTGATCATGACTGGTGATTGAAATGCAACAGCCAGAAACAAAGAAGAAGGATCGGTAGTTGGACAATATGGCTGTGGTGATAAAAACTATGCCAGAGATCAGATGATAGGATTTTGCAAGACCAACGACTTCTTCATTGCATATACCTTTTCTTAACAACATAAACAGTGACTATACACCTGGACATCACCAGATGGAATACACAGGAATCAAATCGACTACATCTGTGGAAAGAGACAATGGAAAAGCTTGATATTATCAGTCAGGGACTGACTGTGAAACAGACTCTCAGTTGCTCCTATGCAAGCTCAAGTTGAAACTGAAGAAAACTAGAACAAGCCCACCAGAGCCAAAGTACAACCTTGAGTATATCCCACCTGAATTTAGAGACCATCTCAAGAATAGATTTGACGCATTGAACACTAATGACCAAAGACCAGAAAAGTTGAGGAATGACATCAAGGACATCATACATGAAGAAAGCAAGAGATCGTTAAAAAGATAGAAAAGACCAAAATGAATGTCAGAAGAGACTCTGAGGCTTGCTCTTGAATATTTTGCTTTAGCGAAAGGAAGAAATGATGAAGTAAAAGAGCTAAACAGAAGATTTCAAAGGGCAGCTTGAGAAAACAGAAAAATATTATAATGACTGTGCAAAGACCTGGAGTTAGAAAATCGAAAGGGAAGAACATGCTCAGCATTTCTCAATCTGAAAGAACAGAAAGAAAAACTCAAGCTTCCAGTTGCAATATTGAAGGATTCTACAGGGAAAATTTTCCATTCTTAGCAATGTTATCAATAATTTGTTATGATTCACACAGTTGAATGCCTTTGTATAGTCAATAAAACACAAGTAAACACCTTTCTGGTATTCTCTGCTTTTACCCAGGATTCATCTGACATCAGCTATGATATCCCTGGTTCAGTCCTCTTCTGAACCCCACTTGAATTTCTGGCAATCCCCTGTTGATATACTGCTGCAGCCGTTTTTGAATGATCTTCAGCAAAATTTTATTAACGATATTGTTCTATAATTTCCACATTTGGTTGGATAACCTTTCTTGGGAATAGGCATAAATGTGGATCTCTTCCAGTCAGTTGGCCAGGTAGCCATCTTCCAAATTTCTTGGCAGAGGCAAGTAAGCAATTCCACTGCTGCATCCATTTGTTGAAACATCTCAGTTGGTATTCCGTCAAGTCCTGGAGCCTTGTTTTTCACCAATGCCTTCACTACAGCTTAGACTCCTTCCTTCAGTGCCATCGGTTCCTTATCATATGCTACCTCTTGAAATGGTTAAACATCAACCAATTCTTTTTGGTATTATGACTCTGCGTATTCCTTCCATCTTCTTTCGATGCTTCCTGTGTCATTTAATATTTTCGCCATAGAATCCTTCAATATTACAACTCTAGGCTTGAATTTTTATTCAGTTCTTCCAGCTTGTGAAATGCCTAGCATATTATTGCCTTTTGATTTTCTAACTTCAGGTTTTTGCACATGTCACCATAATACTTTACTTTGTCTTCTCGAGCTGCCCTTTGAAATTTTCTGTTCACCTCTTTTACTTCATCATTTCTTCTTTTTGTTTTAACTACTTGATGTACAAGAGCAAGTTTCAGAGTCTCTTCTGACGTTCATTTTGGTCTTTTGTTTCTTTCCTGTGTTTTTAATGACCTCTTGCTTTCTTCATGTATAACATCCTTGATGTCATTCCACAGCTTGCCTGGTCTTCATTCAGTGTTAAACGTGTCAAATCTATTCTTGAGATGGCCTCTAAATTCAGGTGGGATATACTCAAGGTTGTACTTTGGTCCTAGTGGACTTGTTATAATTTTCTTCAGTTTCAACTGAACTTATGTAAGAGCAATTGATGGTCTGTTCTGCAATTGGCTGCTGGCCTTGTTCTGGCTGATGATACTGAGCTTTT
This sequence comes from Loxodonta africana, assembly GCF_030014295.1. Lineage (NCBI taxonomy): Eukaryota > Metazoa > Chordata > Mammalia > Proboscidea > Elephantidae > Loxodonta > Loxodonta africana. The sequence continues at coordinate 22,865,656 of NC_087343.1, forward strand.
CCATTACCTCTTTCCACAGATGTAGTTGATTTGATTCCTATGTATTCCATCTGGCAAGGTCCTTGCAATATCCTATCATACAATCTCTGACATCGTTTCCATCACCAAGGCCATATTTTCCAACTCCCAGTCCTTCTTTGTTTCTAGTTTTCTCATTCTGATCACCAGTAATTATCAATGCAAACTGATTGCATGTTCCATCAATTTCAGATGGCAGAACTTGGTAAAAATCTTTAATTCTTTCGTCTATGACCTCAGTGGTTGGTGTGTAAGTTTGAGTAATAGTCATATTAACTGGTTTTCTTTGTAGGTGTATGGATATTGTCCTATTACTGATAGCATTGTACTTCAGAATGCATTGTACTTCAGAATAGATTGTGCAATATTCTTTTTGACGATGAATGCAATGCCATTCTTCTTCCTTCTTCACTTTGTTATTCCCGGGATAGTGTACCATATGATTGTATGATTCAAAATGGCCAGTACCCGTCCATTTCAGCTCACTAATGCCTAGGATACCAATGTTTATGAGTTCCTTTTCATTTTTGACGATTTTCATTTTTCCTAGATTCAGAGTTTGAACATTTCACATTCCGATTATTAATGGATATTTGCCACTATCTCTTCTCGTTTTGAGTCCTGCCACATCAGCAAATGAAAGTCCTAAAAGGTTGACTTCATGGACATCATTAAGGTCAACCCTACTTTGAGGAGGCAGCTTTTTCCCAGTCATCTTTTGAGTGCTTTCCAACCTGAGGGGCTCATCTTTTGGCACTGTATCAGACAAGGATCCACTACTATTAATAAGGTTTTCACTAGCTAATTCTTTTCAGAAGTAGACTGCCAGGTCCTTCTTCCCAGTCTCTCTTAGTCTGGAAGCTCTACTGAAACCTTTCTGCCATGGGTGACCCTGCTGTTATTTGAATACTGGTGGCATAGCTTCCAGCATCATAGCAATATGCGAGCCCCCACCGTATGACAAACTGACAGATCCGTGCTCATGATGAACCTGTATATAGATCAAGAGACAGTTGTTCGAACAGAACAAGGGGGTACCGTTAATGGTTTAAAGTCAGGAAAGTTGCACATCAGGGTTGTATCCTTTCACCATACCTATTCAGTCTATATGCTGAGCAAATAATCCAAGAAACTGGACTATTTATGAAAAAGAACAAGGCACCAGGATTGCAGGGAGACTCATTAACAACTTTCTTTATGCAGATGATGCAACGTTGCTAGCTGAAACTGAAGAGGACTTCAAGTACTTACTGATGAAGATTAAAAACTACAACCTTCAGTATGGATTATACCTCAACATAAAAGAAAAAAAAAATCCTCAAAACTGGGCCAATAAGCAGCATCATGATAAACAGAGAAAAGACTGAAGTTGTCAAGGATTTCATTTTACTTGGATCCACAATCAACACCCATGGAAGCAGCAGTCAAAAAATCAAACTACTCATTGCATTGTGAAAATCTGCTTCAAAAGACCTATTTAAAGTGTTTAAAAAAAAAAAAAAAGAGAGAGAGAGATGTCACTTTAAGGACTAAGGTGTGCCTGACCCAAGCTATGGCGTTTTCGATTGCCTCATATGCATGTGAAAGCTGGACAAGGAATAAGGAAGACCAAAGGAGAATTATTGCCTTTGAATTATGGCATTGGTGAAGAGTACTGAATATACATACCATGGGCTGCCAAAAGAAAGAACAAATCAGTCTTTGAAGAAATACAGTCAGAATGGTCCTTAGAAGCAAGAATGGTGAGACTACGTCTCACATACGTTGGACATGTTGTCAGGAGGGATCAATCCCTGTAGAAAGACATCATGCTTGGTAAAGTAGAGGGTCTTGGAAAAAAGGAAGACCCTCAGTGAGATGGATTGGCACAGTTTCTACAACAATGGGCTTGAGCACAACAGTGATTATGATGATGGCGCAAGACTAGGCAGTATTTTTTCTGTTGTGCATGGGGTCGCTATGAGTGGGAACTGACTGGAAGGCACCTAACAAAAACAACAGTGATTTATAGAGAAATTATGTGAGGGGTAGACAATCAAATGCTTACGCTATCTTTGATTTCTTGGAACATTAATATAACTGATAGTTTTTCCCCCACAAACATTGGTGTGAGGATTTGGGGGCAGGTTGAGAGTGGCATTTGACATTAACTAAAAATCTACATCCTTGTGTTATTTTGATACATATCTTTGTTCTCAGATCACATTCAACCCATCATTGCTATAAGGCAGCTCTGTGGAGATTCCAATGCAATCCATTCTTTGCACATATATAACAAACCCAGAAAATTTTCCTAAGCAGGAAAGCTTTTAAGTTGCTGAAGTTTGTAGTTGGTGACTATGTCTTGTCATTTGATGGATGAGAGAGGGATAATATGTGAGAAACGAAGCAATCATGAGAACAAATCAGTTTCATACAATTGGCAAAGATATTTTTTTTTAAAGTTTCAGCTCCCTAGTTCACTGTTGTCAGTTAAGCCCATTCTACTGAGTATATGAAATGCTGTATCCCTAGTGTTTACATCTCTTAAAACACAAGTGTGCAGCGGACACCCTTTATTTAAGTCCCAAAGGAATTTATGATTAAATGATTTATGAAATGACAGAGTTTCTTTTTTTCTGATTTTTAACAATGTAAATGAGAATTATGCTCGATCAAAGCACAAGGGGAATGGAGACTTTCTGAGGATTTCAGAGCTCATGGAGTACCCAACCTAGAAACAAAGTCTTTGTATTTATTCACAAAGCAGTGTTGCCTTTTTCTAGTTCCTAACTCAACCATTCATTCTATGTTTAAGTTTGAATAACAATTTAATATGAGATAGGTTTTTTAAACTATTTTTTATAGTAGCAAATGAAAGCTCTGTGACATGATATGTACATCCAGGCAGTATGAATGCACAGACCTAAATCTTCTTTTTCACTATTATTTGCTTCTACTGAAATATGATGTATATTATTTATTTGCTGGTTTTTAATGATATGGGAATTACATTTGCTAGACCAGAAATACCAGTTTTCACAGAATAAACAAGATAAACATCGGAGCTGAAAACTAAACAATAAGGAAAATCAATTGCCTCAAAAAGAAAAAGCCCATCATTTTGTCATCTGATGTGATTTCCCTGTGTGTTGTAAATCCTATCACTATGATGTAACGAGATGGATTAGTGGCAGTTGTATTGATGAGATCTACAAGATTAGATAGTGTCTTAACCCAATCTCTTTTGAGATGTAAAATAGAGAAGCCAGCAGAGAGATAGGGGTACCTCATACCACCAAGAAAGCAGTGCTCAGAGCAGAGTGCATCCTTTCAACCTGAGGTTCCTGTGCTGAGATGCTCCTAGACCAAAGGAGACTGATGACAAGGACCTTCCTCCCGAGATGACAGAGGGAGAAAGCCTTCCCCTGGAGCCAGTGCCCTGAGTTCAGACTTCTAGCCTACTGGACTGTGAGAGAATAAAGTTCTCCTTGTTAAAGCCATCCACTTGTGGCATTTCTGTTATGGAGTACTAGATGACGAAGACAATAACCGAAACTTTGCTGGTTAGAACTCACACAGTGGCTCTACAGGAGAAACACCTAAAAATTTGCTTCCATAAAGATTGTAGCTTGTACAGCTCTACTAAGTCAGAATTGACTGAATGACACCCAACAACAAAGAACACTTCCCAGAAGCTACCTAAAAAACTTCCCTTTGTGTCTCAATGGCCAGAATTGTGCAACACATTCGTATAACAACCAGTTTCCCTCTAACTGACTCTGACTCACAGTGGCCCTATGTGTGTCAGAGTAGAACTTTGCTCCATAGGGTTTTCAGTGGCTAAATTTTTGGAAGTATATCACCAGGTCTTTCTTCCAAGGCGTCTCTGGGTGGATTCAAACCTTCAACCTTTCTCTTCTCAGCTAAGGACACCAACTTTTTGCACTACCCAGGGGTTCCATATAGCCTCGATCAATCACTAGCATCAGGAATGTTACTATTAATGACAAGAAGAATGGAACAAAATTATTTACTACAGTGAATCACCTGAAGAGCTATTATAAAAAGTATAAGGATGCAAGATCTGTCTTCAGAAATTCTTATTGTTTTGAAGTACAGTGGGCTGTGGAAATTAGGATTAAAAAAAAAAAATCTATTCAGGTCAACCAGAAGCCTTGACCAATAGGATCTTCCCATAAGGTGGCTGTTGTTTCCTTTCCTGACTAATGAATACTAAACAAGCCCTCAGTTATCTTGTACAGAGGAATGGAAGGCTTAATGTTAGGTAAAGAACTAAAAAATACGACTACTAAGAAGGTAGAATAACAAAAATACCTTTGAGAAAGCAAAGAGAAAGTAACAACAAATGTTCTAAATGAGTAAGAAAGCAGAGGCAAGAAATAGAAGGTTTACCACCAAAGTGGTAGGGTGTATATGTGCCTGGAAACAACCCAAGGAAGTCATACCCCACCCCCCGCCAAAAATAAATAAATAAAAGAATGTCCAAAACCAGGGAGAGTCTGGTATTTGACTGCCCTGGAGCAAAGCGGTTGTGAGTTGAGCCATCACCCATATATTTCTTAAACTTTACTCCAACAAGAAAACCCATTGCCATAATGCAAGGACTACCCCAGCCGTTCCCCATATCACTGCTCTCTTCCTAAGCAGCAGTACCTCCTCAGTTGCGTACAGAGAACATCCTACCAGTTTTTCATAACTCTCATTGGACTGCATTCTTCTTCACACAATGCCTCAGAATCCCTTTAAACCAACAGTTAGTCCTGAACTGAGTGGTGATGGGTAAATTATACTTCCACCTGCACGTGTAGCTGGAACTGAAGACTCTTGAGAATTGCTGAACTGAGATAATGGTTGGTGATAACAGTCTCGTCAAGGTTAAATATTGACTTATACGTCACCTATTTAGAATTAATACAAAGAAGCTTGAAAAAAAACTCATAATACAACATGTTAAAAATTATAAACATTAAGTGTGTAAATTGGAGAGATGGCAATTTAGGGCAGAAAAAATAAAATGGAGCCAAGAAGGAGAATCATGTACACAATGAATGAATATGTGAACAATGAGACATATTGAAAAGAATGTGTAGACAGAGGTAAGGTTGTTGTTGTTGTCAGATGCCATCCAGTCGGTTCTGACTCATAGCGACTCTGTACAGAAGGAAACACTGTCTGACCCTGCACCATCCTCACAATCACTGTTATGCTTGAGCCCATTGTTGTCGCCACTGTGTCAATCCATCTCCTTGACGGTCTTCCTCTTTTTCTCTGTCTACCAAGTATGATGTCCTTCTCCAGGGACTGATCGCTCCTGATGACACGTCCAAAGTATGTGAGACATAGTCTCACCATCCTTCCTTCTAAGGAGCATTCTGATTGTACTTCTTCCCAGACAGATTTGTTCGTTCTTTTGGTAGGTCATGGTATATTCGATATTCTTTGTGAACACCACAGTTCAAAGATGTCAATTCTTCCTTGGTCTTCCTTATTCATTGTCCGGCTTTCCCATGCATAGAAGGCTATTGAAAACACCATGGCTTGGGTCAGACACACCTTAGTCTTCAAGGTGACATCTTTGCTCTAGGAGCCCTGGTGGCACAGTGGTTAAGAGCTTGGATGCTAACCAAACTTGGCCAGTTCAAATCTACCACCCACCCCTTGGAAATCCTATGGGGCAGTTCTGCTGTGTCCTATAGGGTTCCTATGAGTCGGAATTGACTCAACGACAAAGGAACGCAGGGTTAGATTCCATCAATTATCCCTGGGCTTATATGCATTTTTTTTTTTGCACGTGTGTGTGTGTGTGCGCACGTGTGTGTGTAAAAATGTTAAGTAATTACAATCTGTGAAGTTAGTTATACACTTCAGTGTTAGTATCTGTCTATTCCTTTGAGTACTGGTCTTTTTATGTTCTATTATCTTTTGAATAATGGGAGTGCAGACATATGAAAGCCAAAGTTTAAAACTTGTTTCTAATAATAAATTTTCTTTCAACACATCAAGGAACAATGTCAAAGGTGTTTTGTTAATTTGAAAATAAAAAATCATCATGATCTACCTGAGCACAAAAATGTAATGTGTTACAGGGACACTAATGTTATACTTATTTCAGGACTGGCTTCTCTTTCACATTTTCTTTATTAAATATTTTGCCTCCGGATTTTCTGTTTATACAGTAAGATGTTCATTTCATCTAAAGCATTTAGTCTTAAATCAATGTTATTTTAATAGCTATATAAAGGGTTTTATATAAAATAAACCACTTGCATATACCTCATTGAAAATGGCATTCAGCATGACACAAGAATTTACTGCTTTAAAAGAAACCATATGTGAAATAAATTGTGCCACTATTATAACAGAGGTAAAGCTTATCATACTGGAATATAAACCTGAATTAACACAGTTTAATTTCTAAAAAAGAAATGGAAGAGTATATATAAAACATTCATTATATTTTTATTTAAAAACAACCGATTTGGAAACATATCTAAATATCCATTGAAATAAATTATTACGTATCTTTGGAATAGAATTTTGTACAGTCGTTTTCGAGATACAGTTACTATGATTATGAGTGAGCATCCTGGGGTTAGAGAACATGGACTACAATTTGGGGTTTGCTAATTACTAGATATGTGGCCTTAATAATTTGTATATTCCCTCTATGCTTGGTCTCTTTGTCTTTAAATAAGGGGAATAATAATTACCACTTCATCCCGTTATTATAGAATCATATAAAATACAGTACCACTGTCATCAGACGCTGGTTAGGGAAATGGTAGTAATGTAACTGAATGAGGGTTCTTATCCTGTCCTATTAGCCAATCGAAATAAGACAGACACCACACCATGAGTTGCAAGGTAAACAGGAAGTGAAAATTTATTGTTTGCCCAAAAAAGGAGCAACGTTGGGCCTAGCAGCGAGAGATCACGTGCTCCCAGCCCCAGGGGAGCTTGGTGATTTTTGCCCTCTAGTCCTCAGGTGGCGGGATTGGCATCGAAAGTCTGACACCCCACCCCTCCCACATCCATATTTGGAGATCCAGGTGCTATGTCAATTGCAAAGGAAGGGAACTTTCTCTTTGCAAATGGCCTCAATTGCAGCTGTGTCCTGGGGAACAGCTTCATCTCCAGCGAAGTTTAAGTCTGGAGTCAAGATCAGACCAGGGCACTTCAGGTCCTGCGCATGCCTGGAATCTCGGTTTGCGCATGGGTGGGATTTTGGCTCCAAATTCAAACCACAGCGTGGATGAGCCTAGCCGCTGTTTGCGAGCGAGGGAGGGAGGGGGTTGCGGAGTGGGGGAGCCTCAGCGGTGGCTTCACTAATACTAAGACAGTCGAATTGTCTCAGACAATTTAATGACAGAATAAAATTCTCAGGAAAAAGTATGAAATGCAAAAAGAAGAATGATGCAGCAGATCAGGACTTGCTTCTTTAAGGCATTTGGGGATGGTTGTCAATTGTTACTGTTGTTTGTTGTTTGTCGACTCATGGCAACCCCATACACATTCGAATGAAATGCTGTGCCAGCCTCAGGATCTGTTGAGGATGGGACCAGTGTGATCCATAGGGATTTCATTTGCCAAAATTCAGAAGTAGATCTCCAGGCTTTCTTCCTAGTCTATCTTTGTCTACAAGCTTTGCTGAAACCTGTTTAATATCACAGCAAAATGAAAGCCTCCACTGAGGAACAGGTGGTGGCTGCTCATGAAGTGCACTGGCTGGAACCAGGTCATGGAAGGCCAGAGTTCTACCACTGAACTACCATTGCCCCAAAGGTTAGAGTTCTACCACTGAACTACTATTGCCCCGAAGGCCAGAGTTCTACCACTGAACTACCATTGCCCCAAAGGCCAGAGTTCTACCACTGAACTACCATTGGCCTGAAGGTTAGAATTCTACCACTGAACTACCATTGCCCCGAAGGCCAGAGTTCTACCACTGAACTACCATTGCCCCGAAGGTTAGAGTTCTACCACTGAACTACCATTGCCCCGAAGGCTAGAGTTCTACCACTGAACTACCATTGCCCCGAAAGCTAGAGTTCTACCACTGAACTACCATTGCCCCGAAGGCCAGAGTTCTACCACTGAACTACCATTGCCCCGAAGGCCAGAGTTCTACCACTGAACTACCATTGCCCCGAAGGTTAGAGTTCTACCACTGAGCTACCATTGCCCCAAGGCTTGTTTTTTTTTAAGACAGACCTTTTGTCCCTTCTTTAAAACATAATGGCAAGGCCATAACTGAGAACACTGAAATGAAGCCCAGTTGATAGGTTCTTGTGTGTATGTGTGTGTGTGTGTTTTATTCCTTTTTATTTTCCTTTGCTAAGAAAATGTAAAGCACTATGTAGAGTTACACTTTTTTTTTTTGCCATCAGATGATGATTGTATATGTTTACATATCCAAGCAATTCCAAATTAAAGAACATGACTCCCTTTTACGTGTTTATTAGGGACCGTAGCCAAGGTGTTTGCTCTCTACCATGAGGTTTTTGTAAATTATGATTTTTTTATTGTTGTTGTTATCATTGTTGTTTAAAATCATACATTTTCGTGTATGTGTATGTGCTTTAGGTGAAAGTTTACGAAGCAAATTAGTTTCTTACTAAACAATTAATACACATAATTGTTTTGTGACATTGGTTACCAAACCCTCAATGTGTCAACACTCTCCCCTTCTTGATCATGGGATCCCCATTTCCATTCGTCTAGTTTTTCTGTTCCCTCCTGCCTTTTCATCTTTACCACTGGGTTGGTGTGCCCATGTAGTCTTGTATACATGTTTGGACTATGTGTGTTGTTGTTACTATTATTAGTATTTTATAGGCCTGTCTAATCTTTGGCTGAAGGGCCTTGGGAGACATCTAGCTCAACTGGCAAAACGTAGTTTACAAAGAAAATGTTCTACATTCTACTTTGGTGAGTAGTGTCTGGGATCTTAAAAGCTTGTGAGAGGCCATTTAAGATATGTCTACTGGTCCCAACCCATCTGGAGCAAGGAAGAATCCAAAATATATTTTTGAGACCATTTATTACCTCCAGCGGGCCAGAAACAGTGGGCCATAAGGCCATCCAAAATTATAATTACATGAAGTCATTTGATGTAGGTTGAATGGACAAGTCACTCTATATTCTCCAAAATAGTGAATAACAAGGAAATAGATTAACTAGATGGCACAAACAGTAAGGTGCTGGACTACTAGCCAAAAAATTGGCAGTTCAAACCCACCCAGAGGAGCTTTGAAAGACAAGCCCAGGGATCTGCTTCTGAAAGGTCACAGCCTTGAAAACCCTATGGACCTCAGTTCTCCTCTGTAAACATGCGGTCACCTAGGAGTCGAAATCAACGCCACAGCACCTAACAACAACAACAAAGAACTTCTTAGGGAGTGGCGGGGTGGTGGTTCATAGGAAACTTAGACCTTTTCATGACATCTACCCTGGCTAAAATATATATATTTATTTATGTAACTTGAATGATAGTCATGGTTTTAAATACCATCTTCTTTTAACCAACAAATAAATAAATAATAAATGAATAAATATCCGGTAAGCTTCAGGTGGTTTTCAGTGAGATTTTCTGAGGTTTCGCTGTGGGACTGTAGTCTCTATATGTAAACAAAGAGACATACATACAGCCAAGGCAGTGGCATTTCTGTGAGACATGTAGTCCTGAACACTTGGCTCAATTCAAATCTTGCCTAACTCAAGGCCAGACCTCGTAAAATCAGTTGGGCATTTCTCTAGTTCGGTTGAAGTACTGCTACAAGTTGGCAGTAGCATGAAAATATTTACAATTTGTTCATCCTGACAATTTGGTAATTAATTTTTGATGAAATTTTAATTTGTGGAGAACTTACACCATTTCAAACGTTATACCTAATGAGAAATGTGATTGATGTTTTATAGTCTATTATTACAAACTGGCATGTCACTTTCTCAAAAATGCCACAGTACTGAATATGAACTTGACCAAAACAAAAACCATAGAATATTAACCAAGATTGTATCTGAAGGTTAGAATTAAAGGTGATTTTTATTTTTTATATAGCTTTTGGGTGGCATCTTTCCAAATTAACTATGTAAATTAGAAAGTTTTATTAAATGTTTGCTCAATAGATAGATGAAACTCAATGGAATTTGAGAGTAGTCTAAGAATATTTCAGAATATTATATTTGGTGGCTCTTGCACACACACACATACATAAACAAGCCAACAGGTAATGATAGAGTAATCACTTATTCAGTGATAATTTTTGAAGCGCTCATAACAATAGAGTCAAGGCAGTTTTTTTCTGTTAAACATCATGATCCTTAATAAGACTGTTTTTGAAATGTGTTTTTACTACGTTAAGCTCCACCACTACTACCCAGTTTCTGAATAACACTTTCAGTGTGAATTTCAATGATAACTGCGTGTCTCCAGCCTGATAAGTATAGGATGCCAGTTTCCATTATTTCCTTTGCATAATGTCATCTTCCTATATATGTTGTTATTGTTGTTGTGTGTTGTGGAGTCAATTCCGACTCATAGTGACCCCATGTGACAGAGCAGAACTGGCCCATAGGATTTTCTTGGCTGTAATCTTCACAGAAGCAGATTGCCAGGTCTTCCTCCTGAAGAGCTGCTAAGTGGGTTCAAACCACCAACCTTTCAGTCAGCAGCCAAGAGCTTAACCATTGCACCACCAGGGCTCTTTCCTACATATAAGTATACAAATTTCTGTAGATACTTCTTTATCAAAATGTATAGATTGTATTTGCATACACGTATACACACACACAGATACTTGGTCCAAGAGATAAAAACTCTTAGAAGCTTAGACTTTAAAATAGATTAGATGATAGTCATTTTCAACTCTTATTCATTATGACATAATGGAGAGAAGGCAGAAGTGTGTATGAGAAATCACTTGTGATTTTGAAAGCGAGTTGAGAAAACATCAGAAAGCGTCCTTAAAAGAAATCAATCTAGCAAGTGGATTTGCTGGAAGGAAAGCTCTCCCCCTCAGCCACTGGGATATCACATGGAATTGTCAGTCTTCAAACTGACACTCCAAATGGAGAGCATCACACACTTAATCTTGACCCCTTTTCACATAGTTCTTGAAACTGCTGGTAGAGAGGATACGCTATACCGGTGCCTCTGAATGGCATGTTTCCATCTAGCCTCTTGGTTTTGGACTGTAGAAGAGTCTATGTCTGTGATTGCCATGCTGGTTGTAATTCGTTACAGAATTCCTTGAGTTTGCACAAATTTAGAAGAGCATTCCAGACAATCAGATCAAACCCTAGGCCAACACCAATTTTCTCCTTTTCATTTACTCCTATTTGCAGACCTACTCACCTATCTTTGTGTGCTTGTATGTGTGGTACTATATATATATATATATATATATATATATATATATATATATATATATATATACACCAAAACATCTGCTATTTCAACATTCTTCATATACACAGTTCAATGATAATAACCTAAGTTCATCATGTTGTCCAACCATCATCCTCATCTATTCCTAAAATTTTTCACTACTTTTAACAGAAGCTCAGTGTCCCGTAAGCATTGAGTCCTCTTTTCCCCCCACCTCTAACTTTCCCTGGAACCATTAATAAACTTTGATCTCTATATTGCTGCCTACTGTAGATATTTCATGTAAGTGGTATCATACAGTATCTGTCCTTTTGTGACTGACTTATTTCACTCAGCATGATGTTTTCAAGGTTCATTCGCATTGTAGCATGTATCAGGACTCCTTTTCTTTTAATCCTGTTGATGTGGTTAGGTACTGTTGAGTAGCTGCCAACTCAAACCATCCTCACAATCATTGATGTGCTTGAGCCCATTGTTGTAGCCACTGCGTCAACCTATCTTGTTGAGGGTCTTTCTCTCTTTTGCTGATCCTCTGCTTTATCAAGCATGATGTCCTTCTCCAGGGCCTGTCCCCTCCTGACATGTCCAAAGTTTGTGGATATATTATGGCTGAATAATATTCCATTGGAAACCCTGGGGAAGTAGTGGTTAAGTGCTACAGCTGCTAACCTAAAGGGCCGGCAGTTGGAATCTGACAGGCACTCCTTGGAAACTCTATGGGGCAGTTCTACTCTGTCCTATTCGGTCGCTATGAGTCGGAATCGCCTCGATGGCACTGGATTTGTGTTTCCTTTTTTCGTTAATATTCCATTGTGCTCTCATTTCTCTTGGGTACACACTTAGGATTGGAAATGCTGGATCTTACGGTAGTTCTATGTTTAACTTTATAAGGAACCACCAATCTGTTTTCCACAGTGTCAGGAGCATTTTAAAATCCTACCGGCAATTGATGAGCGGCTGGATGTGTTAAGGATAGGCGTTCAATTCCACATACTAAGTTTCCTCTCCTGTTGATTTCATCAATAATCAAACATATGAAAATGTGTTGTGAGAGCTCTCCCACTTTCTCTTCCCCATTTTCATCTGAAAGTTCTCTTTCCTTTGCGCTTAGGGTTCATTTCCCCATCCATTCTTTTTAGTATGGGCATTGTCCTGAGAAGGACATTTGATTGTTAGATTTCCTAGATCCCCAAATTTTCTTTGCACTCGCCCACAAATTGGAGAGTGCAAAAGGCCTTACTATATCAGCCGTTGATCTTAAATTGGTCACTCCCACTTTCCAGTGATTACCTGTTTGTTTTATTTTTTAGTGTTTTCCTGTTCACAGGTTTACAAATTGCCTGTATGCATTGGTTTTCTTTCTTCTGCCAAGATGCTCATACCATCCAGGTCTTGTAGCCATTGATGTTTATGGGGATACCTCGTCACCAGCCAGTAGGTTATTTTATTTATTTAATTATCTTTGTTACACTGTATTTTGGGGGAAAACTAGGGAAATTAAAAGATAAAAAAACTGTAGGCTGACATCACTACCACCTGACTAGTAATCTCAAGCCAATAATTTTACTGGGAAACTGGTGTCATTCTCTTCTGGAATTTAATATTTTCTTCATCTGTTAGAGCTCTCTCCAAACTGCTCCTTTACTGTTGTCTTGTAGTGAGTTTTTTTTAAGCTGAGGCTACTCTGATTTGCCCAACTTGTAAGAGATGTAATGTTTATATCTGAAAGCCAGAACACTTCGTTTGTTTGTTTTCATTATTAATTTTCTTTTTAAAATTTTTAGCCTATTAATTCTGTTCTGAAATTCAGTGTTATATCTACTGTTCTTGTTGACATCTAATAGATTCCAACTCATGATGACCCCATGTGTGAAGAGTACAGCTGTCCTCCATAGGGTTTTCAAGCCAGAGACCTTTCCGAAGCAGACTGCCAGGATTGTCTTCCAAGGTCCTCTGGGTGGGTTGGAATCACCAGTGCTAGAGTTAGTCGCTAGTAGTGCAGTGCTTACCTGTTTGTACCACCCTGGGATTCCTACTATCTCTGTAGCTTATACTAACTTTTCCCAAATATTTCATATGTTTATTTTTTCTCTCGTTTCCCGCATTGTTTTTCTTAAGCTGTTCTCCATGCCATTGACTATGGTTTCGGTGCTATTGATTTAATTCTGGATGCTTCTGTTGTCGAGAAAAACTCGAATGCTGTTTTATGTTAAAACAGGGAGGTTTATTAAGGGTTTAAAACAATTACAATTGGGGAACTACACAGCCCATTGAAAATGGAACCAGGTAGTCCCAGCGCAGCTTCGTTATACATGTATTCTTATCGTATAAAAAGAGGAACCAAACCATAGGGAGGACAATTACAGGAAAATCTATGAATATTGTAACAATCACACTCTGATTGGTCGCTGATTATCAGCAGTATAATTAGTGATTCCAGATCGTTTCACAGGATGCTTAGATACCGTTCACAAGATGGTTACACGTAGTTTGTCTGTCTTACAAAAATACCTTGTTGGCAACAGCACCCAGATGGCACTCTTTCTGAGTACATGTATTTTGATGAGTGCAGATGGTCACTTAGTTAAGACCTCTCGGGGCATGTGGTTTCACATCCTGGTTTACACCACTGAGGAAAAAATGTTTTTCTCAAAAAAAAAAAAATAGCTGTTTGTCTAGAATCCAAATTAAAATGAGATAGCATGGTCAGAATATTATGCCTCTGTCTCACTGACTGCCCTGAAAGTTGTCTTTTCCTGACACACTTCTAATATAATATAACATTATGACTTTTTATTGCTATTTATTTTCTATGCTTTCCCAGCTCGCTTGTCATATCGAATTGTATTTTTATCAAATTTGTGATCATTTTGCCATGTCTCTGTTACCAGTAAGGAGCGCTGGTGGTGCAGTGGTTAAGTGCTCACTGCTAACTGAAAGTTTGGTGGTTAGAATTCATAGCAGTTCCACAGTAGAAAGACCTGGCAGTCTGTTCCTGTAAAGATTTTAGCCTAGAAAACACTATGGGGTGGTTCTACTCCGTTCTCTAGTGTCACTATGAGTCAAAAATCAACCTGAGGGCAATAGCTATGGGTGTTACCAGTGTTAACTGACATTTGTTAATGGAATTTTTTTTTTAATTAAAATTATCTGAGGAATCAGTAAGATGTTACCACTGGCTCAGAGGAGATTTCAAAACACCCGCATAGAGAGGGATGCTAAAATGAATTTACAAATAGATGCAAAATTTGCCTGTTTCCACAGGGTAATAATCAACTGTATATCACTGAGCACAATTTGCATTTCTAGTGACTGAAATCATTTGCATTACTATCAGTATTCTACACAGAGCTGTAAAATAGCTCGAAGAAAATAAAAGGTGGTGATAATCCAGAAGAGTGTAATAAATAGGACATCCAATCATTTTTTGTTCATTTCCAAGTTTTCCAAATTCGGGGAAAAATCAAAAAGTACTTGCCTGAATAGTTTTCTGTTTCTTGAAATAATAATTCTTCTAACGGCTTTCTTATATATATGTTTTTGTATTAGTTGCTATCCTCTCTCCCTTTTCTTTTCTTAAGTGTATATGGGGTATTACTTGTAATTTGGGATACAAATATGCCTAAATAATGGCCCATGGCCTCCTCTAGCCTAATTTCAGGTGCAAATGATTTGTACTGGACTGCTAGCCAAAAGGTTGGCGATTTGAACACATTTACTGGTACCATGGCAGAAAGACCTAGCTCACAGACTTGAAAACTCTCTGTAGTACTTGGGGTCACCATGAGTCCAAATCAACTTAATAGCAATGGGTCTGTTTTTTTGGTTTTATCCTACTTTCACATTATTCGATATGTTTGGCCATTTTAATTGGGTTCTAATTTCCCTTAGAAACTAGAATAATTAAATTTAATGGGAATTTATTTTATTTATTTACTCCAACAAATTAAAAAAAAAAAATTCCCTTCCACGTCTCCATCTTTTAAACCAATGTTTAACTGGTCAAACACTCTTGTATTATAAAGTCAGCAGCCAGTACAAGAACTTACCTTCTGTTTAATGGTTTTGTAAAGCTAAATCTGCCACCAGCTCCTCAATTGTTAGCCTTTGGTGGAATAGTCTATCTTTCAAATATGTGACCAAGGCCTCTTCGTAGCATCAATTTTCTAGTTCTTTAGAAATAATGGAAACTATACAAAGATACTATTGGATTTCAGGGTTAGGAAGTGTGGAGGACAATATATAAGTACTATCCTTTCATTTCAAAATTATGGCTCTCTTTTTGTTTAAATAACGGGTCTTTGAGATTGACACTTTTGATTGTTTTTAAAGAGGAAAGTCCCCTTTTTGAGGAGAAGGATTTATTGTATGGGTGTGGGGAGTGTGCCAAATATTGATACAAGGCAGTACCTAATTCCTAAACTGAATAAGTGTCAGGTAGGCAGTCTGAGCTTTTGAAGACAGCATACAGATAGATACAGTGAGCCACCCTTCTCGGGTAGAAGTTTAAATAATTATTTTCTTTATCCCTTCTTTCTCCAGCCCATAACCTCATTTCAGTCCATGACTACAAGTGTATTCACAGGTACACAGTACACACAGTCTACATATGAAGCAGATTTATTCAACTGCATGGCACATTTAATATCTGGTATAAAAAGTTTTTTTTTTTTTTTATAAAAAGTATTTATACTCTATCCGAGAAAAACTCTCAGAGGAGTTGTTTAAAAAGCTCTGAATCATGAAGTTTCAAAACATTTTGTTTATGTGGATTAAAAAATAACATGTTTTATATATTTAATGGAGTAAAATCCCAAAGCCATTCTCCCTACCCCAAATAAATATTTTCTAAGACCCACAAATGATTTTTAAATAGAATAGTATAAATGTAACTCCTTTTACTATACAGAAGCACCTACTAAATTTTTCCAGGAAGAAAAGAAAGAATGCTGGGTGATTTGGAATCGTGTCTCAGTGAAAGAATGACAATAAAATATTGCCTTTGAAATCAAAGGGAAAACTGATTCACACACACAGACACAAGCACTCACACACGTCCCTCACAAATTGTTTTAAAAAATTATCATAAAATCTGAGTTCTTATTGTAGAAGATGATAGTCAGAGAAGATTTTACATGCCTTACAAACATGTATTTCCTCTGTATTTTTCTTTTACACATATAAAAAAACAAAAACCAAACCTATTGGTGTTGAGTAGATTCTGACTCATAGCAACTGTATAGGACAGGGTAGAACTGCCCCATGGGTGGATCTGAAATGCCAACCTTTTGGTTAGCAGCCTTAGCTCTTAACCACTACGCCACCAGAGTTCCCTCATAGAGATTTGGAATTGACATTCAAAAGTTATAAATCTGATTTTTAAAATCTTCACAAGATTCTATTGCATTTCATTGTGTTTATTCATTTAAATAAAGTAATACATTTAGCATTGCATTTTGAGACCATTAAAATAGTAACCCTATGAAAAGGATTGAAGATAGGTCATTAAAACATGCATGCTAACACTTGCACACACACACACAAACACATTTACTTGGTTTGCCTCATATTCTCCCACACGGCAGCAGTGAAAGTTGCAAAGCGTGTCTAAAATTGTGCTGATCTACACTTTATAGAAACAAGCTCTCCAGAATAGCAAATGGCACTCCAATTCCAACTCACTGCAGGGTGAGGAAAGTCCTTCACAATGGAGTGTAATGGAAAATGAGTAGGTGTGTAAGGCTCTTTAAGCGTAGGAAAAGACTTCTGGATAAGAGGATAACACTATACTTAAACACATGAGGCGCACTACATTTGCTTTTCCTTACTTAGGAAAAAGTCCTATGAATATATTTGTTTCATCCATTACACATTTAAAACCCTTTACCATCTAGGTGGTTCCGACTCATAGCGACCCTATAGGGCAGAGTAGAACGGCCTCACAGGGCTTCCAGAGCTGTAATTTTTATGGAAGAAGGCTGCAACATATTTCTCCCATGGAGAGGCTGCTGGGTTGGACCACTGACTGTTTGGTTAGCAGCCAAGTGCTTAACTACTACACCATTTACCTGCACTAATAATCCTGTTTTTCTTTCTTTCTTTTCCTTTCCCTTAACTTTCCTTTCATTTTCTTTGCTTCTCTGTCCCTCACTCCCCTTTCCATTTCTTATGTTCCATTTTATCTTTGTCCCACTAGGCACATTACAAAGTGCTGGGGATGTAGCAGCATCTACCCACATTTGACTTCTTTTCTGACCATCGATAGCCAAGATTTGTGTAAATTCCATGATTTATGACTTTAAAACTCGATAATAGAAAGTGATATTGTTTTAACAATATAATTTTTGTAATTAAAAAAAGGTGCAAGTGAAGTCATGGATTTCTATAATTTGTTTTCTTCTTATGTAAAATGAGGTTGACCCCTGACCGACCAACCTGGCAGAGTTGATACCAGCTTTACTCTGAAAAAGCCTCATTACATATAAATGCACTCTGGGGAATAGTAAGTACAATACATGGTGATGACTGCAGCTCTATGGAGCCATGGTGGTACAGTGGTTAACAGCTCACTGTTAACCAAAAGTTGAATTCACCAACCACTTGGAAACCCTATGGGGCAGTTCTACTCCGACCTATATGATTGCTATGAGTAGGGATCAACTCCACTGCAATGAGTTATAGCCCTACAGGCTTTGTATGCCTTGGGAAGCATATGCTAGAAGTGATCTGGAAATGCAAAATAGAAATGGAGATTTTCAATTTGGTTACAAAAAATATATATAATCATAAAAAATTGAGAATGCTCAAAAAACAATATAGAGAAAATAATCTAAGCCAATATTCACTCTCTAATTTTCAGAAGTAGATCACCAGGCCTTTCTTCCTGCTCTGTCTTAGTCTGGAAACTTCTCTGAAACCTGTCCAACCATAGGTGACCCTGCTGGTGATTGAAATACAGGTGGCGTGGCTTCCAGCATCATAGCAAACCACCAGGCACCACAATACTCCAAACTGACAGGCAAGTTGTCTTAGTTATGTAGTGCTGTAATAACAGAAGTATCACAAGTGGATGGTTTCAACAAATATAAATTTATTTTCTCACCTTTAGGAGGCTAAAAGTCCAAATTTAGGACTTGGCTCTAGGGGAAGTCTCTCTCTCTGCCGGCTCTGAGAGAAGTTTCTTGTCTCTTGAGCTTCTGTTCCTTGGCTTCTTGGTGATCCTCATGTG
This sequence comes from Loxodonta africana, assembly GCF_030014295.1. NCBI lineage: Eukaryota > Metazoa > Chordata > Mammalia > Proboscidea > Elephantidae > Loxodonta > Loxodonta africana. Next base: position 22,884,294 of record NC_087343.1, read on the forward strand.
GCTTGACATCTCTCTTCCCCAACTCTGTTCCTTTTGCTTGCTTGTTTAATCTCTTTCATATCTCAAAAGAGATTGGGTTAAAACACACCCTATACTAATACCTCTTATTAACTTAACAAAGAAAGTCTATTCTCAAATGCCATTATTGCCATTACAGGGGTTAGGATTTACAACACGCATTTTTTTGTGAGGCACAATTAAATCCCCAACACAAGTGAGGAACAAAAATCATAGAGGCCTATTATTAATATTTTGCTGTATTTCTAAAAGGAGGGTCACACAGGTTTTAACAGTTTTTTTCCATGACTTCTTATTACGGGCAATTACATATGATTCCAGAAGGCGAGTTTTAATCATTGCACAATATTCTATCCTTTATATGCATCATATTTATTTGAGTAATTTATTATCTTGGCTAAATATATATCTGTTTCCAACATTTTCTTCCTATTGCACAAAATGATGTGATTATCATCTTAATAAAAAGAGGTTTGTGTACTCCTCAGATTAAACCCCTTGGATAAATTATTATAAGTACAATTGCTGGAACAGATGGTTATTTGATAAATATTTCCAAATTACCTTACAGAAAAAGAAGCAACATATAAAAAACTCTGAGAAACAACAGAGTGTCTTACGAAAAAGTACATGTTATTAAAAAAAGGGAGAGCAAAAAAGCATAAACCAAATTTAGTTTTTGTTTATTCTGTACCCACAAAACATGCATTGTTTTTTTTTTTTAATTTAAGTTAACATGTTCAGTAGTACATATTGAATAAAATCTTATCCTGAGTTCACCAGAAAACAGTACCCAAGGCAGAGCTCTCAGATGCTATTAGCTCACTAATCATCCAATTCAAGGGACACTGAGGAAGAGGGACCAGAGACCTATAGGAGGAAGGCTCAACACAAGAGTGCTTTATCAAGGTGACTAAGAGCAAGAAATTGCCTGAGTAGCAGGTATGTACCAATTAGTCAAAAAACAGTACATCACAGGAACACCAATTATGAAGAAGAAGGGGAGATGACTTAATCCATTTGCTTATATTTACCACTGGTAAGGTTGTGAGAATGGTGCAGGATTGGGCAATGTTTTGTTCTGTTGTACACGGGGTCTCTACGAGTTGCAATGCACTCCATGACACCTAACAACAACAACCATTGGTAAAAGACACATCCCCGGCATTAACTTCCCCTCTCTCTGAAGTGGTTTATCAGTGGGTCCCCAGGGGATTCCCACTGTGGCATCAAAAGTGAAATCCATGAAATGAGATGAGTAATATGTTGCACTGGTGTGAAGTCGGGTTGTACCTGTGTGAAGTTTGTCTCATTCCCAAAGAGCTAATTGGGGAAGCTGGAACCAGAGAGAGTAAGGAAAAGTAGATATGAAATCTATTGGAAGTGTCTGATGCAGTTCACCCTCCTGTGCCAGTAAGATTCACTTGTTTCTTCCATTATATCACACTTCTGTGGTACAATATGGGGATTGCATCCTTATGAGAATAATAGGCCCTCACTTACATTACAAGAGTGGATGCAAAATTTCAGTTGTCCACAGTATTCTCTTCATGGTGATAACCGTATACAACAATTCAAAGACTTCAGGCAAGCTACATTTCCAATTGTTGTACTTCATTACAGGCTGTAACTAATATCCAACATCTCTCTTTTCCAACACCACATATTTTATATTACCAGTAATCTCAGTCTTGGGAAGCAATTTTCCTGCTTTGGATTATTTCTTGTTAGAAATATCCAAATCTGTATCCCCTAGGGGTAGAAATTCACTATTACCTTGCACTTGCTGAGCCCTGGTCAACAAACTCTATTACTATTGTCCCTGGGTGTAGAAACACCAAGGAATGCCCAATTGAGTCTTGTGTATACCAGACATAGTCCTTCCAACAATCCTAGTCTTTCATTTTAAAAAACAAACAAACAAACAAAAAACCTGTTGGCACAGAATCGATTCTGACTCATAGTGACCCACCCTAAAGGACCCAGTAGAACTGCCCTATAGGGTTTCCAAGAAGTGGTGGGTCGATTCAACTGCTGACCTTTTGGTTAGCAGCCATAACTCTTAGCCAGCAAACCACTAGGGCTCCCTAGTCCTTCATGTTTACCAGGGTCAATTACCCTGATATTAAATGGAATACAATAGGACCACTACCCTGGCCTCCTTGATGAGAGCACCCTGTCTCTGAACTAGAGTTTCTAATCTGGTAGATTGTCTGTAGAGGCAAGCAGCACAAATTTAGCACCTGAATCACTGTGAGTATGACGGGAGGGTTCAATTTTTCTTATAGTCATATCTTCCTCAAACTGTATTCTAGTTTCTGGGAACCATCACTGTATAGCAGCTACTCATTTGGTGTACATATCACATAATGGAGGGCAGTATCCCAATCCTGCAGTGTGATGTCACTCAGCTTCCACCTTGTTGAGCTTTTATCAGGCTCTCTTCCTACCATGTTATTAGGGTACCTGTATCTGGCTGAAAGAGTACATAGCAGAATAGTAGCTTTTGCACATATGCACCCATTGTATCTACTTTTCCACAAATGGTAGTGGCCTGAGGTAAATCTGGTATAGAATCACTTCTAATAAGGAGGCTTCACTGATCACTCTAGAGTGAAAACAAAAAAAAACTCTGATGTATTCAGATTGCCAATATTTAGATGGCTGGTTTCCTTAAGGGATTGTACTACCTTAGGCTCAGTGTAATAGGCTCAATGTAAATGTAATCACCTAACAGGATAGGGGAAACCCTGATGGTGTAGTGGTTAAGTGCTAAGGCTGCTAACCAAAAGGTTGGCGGTTCAAATCTGCCAGGCGCTCCTTGAAAACTCTATGGGGCAGTTTTACTCTGTCCTACAGGGTCACTATGAGTCAGAATCGACTTGACGGCAGTGGGTTTTCTGTAGGTAACAGGATAAGCATGCATCAATGTAGGAGCTATATATAAGAAAAAAAAAAAAAAAGCTTTGCTATGAGGCTCATTAAGGAGCCCTGGTGGTGCAGTGGTTAAAGTGATCAATTACTAACCGAAAGGTTGGCTGTTCAGAATTACCAGTGGCTCAGAGAAAAATGTGGTAGTCTGCTTCCATAAAGACTTATGCCGTGGAAACCCTCTGGAATCTCTGTGAGTTGGAACTGACTCTATAGCAGAGGGTTTTTTTTTTTTTTTTTTTTTATGAGATTCATGAAGAGTCTCCATTGTTGACACCATAGACACTCTGTTCATGGACTACATTATATCAGCACTGGGATGTAAATGGAGAAAGATGACCAGCATCCAAGGGATGACTCATCTTTCCACATGGTTTTTGAGAGCCTCCTGTATGATAGATAAATCCCTGACAGGCTTTAAATGGCAACATAAAGATATACACATTTCCTTACAGCCATCTACACATCTCTTCCTCAGGACTCCTTGTTTCCAAATTTCCAGTTTTGTTCCTTTAAGGTATAGGACCAACCACCTAAATCATTCACTTCAGCATGAAATCCTGTGTATATTCATAACTCAGAATACTCCTAAACACATTTAAACTGGACATTGATATGTCTGGTTTGAATTTTTCTCCACCTTGGAGAATTTCTTTTCATAATTATTTTGTATGCTCATACCTGAGAAGGATGATAAAATGGTAACAGTTACTATTTTTGTTTCCCAACACCAATATATTGAGCAGACCCATTAAAAAACCAGGCCCAAGTTCTTCATTCTTCTGTGGGTTGGCTGTGGCCAAATCAATATCGACTTACAAAGTCCCAGAGGAAGACATCTATTCCAATAAAGGTATTGCATCTATCTCTAGAACTTACAATTGGAACTACCACCTGGTTAAGTTTATGCTAGTTTGATGTCCCCCCCGCGTGTCTGTCAGATTGTTGTACTGTGGGTGCTTGTGTGTTACTGTGATGTTGGAAGCTACACCACCAGTATTCAAATACGAGCAAGGTCAACCGTGGTGAAAAGGTTTCAGCTAAGCTTCCAAATTAAGACAGACTAGGAAGAAGGACCCAGTTGTCTACTCCTTAAAAAGTATTAGCCAGTAAAAACCTTATGAATAGCAGTGGAACATTGTCTGATATTGTGCCAGAAGATGAGCCCCTCAGGTTGGAAGGCACTCAAAAGATGACTGCAAAGAAATTTCTCCCCAAAATAGAGACGACCTTAATCATGTGAGTGGAGTCAAGTTTTCGGGACCTTCATTTGCTGATACAGCATGACTCAAAATGAGAAGAAACAGCTGCAAACATCTATTAATAATTGAAATGTAAAATGTACCAAGTATGAATCTAGAAAAACTGGAAATTTTAAAAATGAAATGGAATGCATAAAGATCTATATCCTAGGTATTAGTGAACTGAAATGGAGTGGTACGGGCCATTTTGAATAGGATGATCATATGGTCTCCTATGACAGGAATGACAACTTGAAGACAGATGGAGTTACATGCGTCCTCAAAAACATTTCAAGATCTATTCTGAAGTACAATGCTGTCAGTGAAAGGATAATATACATATGCCTACAAAGAAGACCAGTTAATACTATTATTCAAATTTATGTACGAATTAAGGCCAAAGATGAAGAAATTGAAGACTTTACCAACTTCTGCAGTCTGAAATGGATTGAACATACAATCAGGATACATGGATAATTACTGGAGATTGGAATGCAAAAGTTGGAAACAAAGAAAAGGGATCAGAAGTTGGGAAATATGACCTTGGTGATAGAAATGATGCCAGAGATCACATGATAGAATTTTGCAGGACCAACTTCTTCATTGCAGATACATTTTTTCACCAACAGTGACTATACAGATGGCACCTAACCAGATGGAATACACAGGAATCAAATCGACTATATCTGTGGAAAGAGACAATGGAAAAGCTCAATATCATCAGTCAGAACAAGGCCAGGGACCAACAATTGCTCATATTGAAGTTCAAGTTGCAGTTGAAGAAAATTAGAGCAAGTCCACGAGAGCCAAAGTACAACCTTGAGTATATCCCACCTGAATTTAGAGACTATCTGAAGAGCATATTTCACATGTTGAACATGAATGACAGAACACCAGACAAGTTATGGGATGACAAAAAGAACATCATATATGATGAAAGCAAAACGTCATTAAAAAGATAGGAAAGAAAGAAAAGATCAAAGTGGATATCAGATGAGACTCTGAAACTTGCTCTTGAATGCTGAGTAGCTAAAGAAAAAGAAAGAAATGATGAAGTAAAAGAGTTGAACAGATTTCAAAGGGCAGCTCGAGAAGAAAAAGTAAAGTATTATAATGACATGTGCAAAGACCTGGAGATGGAAAACGAAAGGGGAAGAACACTCTCAGCATTTCTCGAGCGGAAAGAACTGAAGAAAAAATTCAAGACTTGAGTTGCAATAGTGAAGAATTCTATGGGGAAAATATCAAACGACTCAGGAAGCATCAAAAGAAGATGGAAGGAATACAGAGTCACCCTATCAAAAAGAATTGATCGACGTTCAACCATTTCAGGAGGTAGCATATGAGCAGGAAGTGATGATGCTGAAGGAATAAGTCCAAACTGCACTGAAGGCATTGAAGGAAAACAAGGCTTCTAGAATTGATGGTATACCAATTGAGATGTTTCAACAAACGGATGCAGAGGTGGAAGCACTTCTCTCTCTCGTCTATGCCAAGGAAGTTGGAAGACAGATACCTGACCAACCAAATGGAAGTCATCCATATTTATGTCTATTCCCAAGAAAGGTGATCCCACCAAATGCGGAAATTATCGAACAACATCATTAATATCACATACAAGCAATACTTTGCTGAAAATCATTCAAAAGTGGCTGCAGCAGTACATCAATAGGGAACTGGCAGAAGTTCAAGCCGTGTTCAGAAGAGGACCCGGAACCAGGAATATAATTGCTGATGTTAGATGAATCCTGGCTGAAAGCAGAAAACACCAGAAAGATGTTTACTGTGTTTTATTGACCATGCAAAGGCATTTGACTGTTTAAATCATAACAAATTATGGATAACTTTGTGAAAAATGAGAATTCCAGAATACTTAATTGTGCTCATGAGGTACCCGTACATAAATCGAGAGGCAGTTATTCCAACAGAACAAGGGGTTACTTACTACGTGGTTTAAAGTCAGGAAAGGTGTGCATCAGGGTTGTATTCTTTCATCGTATCTATTCAATCTGAGCAAATCTGAGAAGCTACACTATATGAAGAAGAACAGAGCATCAGGACTGGAGGAAGACTCAGTAATAACCTGAGATATGCAGATGACACAACCTTACTTGCTGAGAAAGAAGAGGTCTTGAAGCACTTACTGATGAATATCAAAGACCACAGTCTTCAGTATGGCTTACACCTCAATATAAAGGAAACAAAAATCCTCACAACTGGACCATTAAGTAACATCATGATAAATGGGAAAAAGATTGAAGTTGTCAAGGATTTCATTTTACTTGGCTCCACAATCAACACCCATGGAAGCAGCAGTCAAGAAATCAGAAGACTCATTTCTTTGAGCAAATCTTCTGCAAAAGACCTATTGAAAGTTTTGAAAAGCAAAGATGTCACCCGAAGAATAAGGTGCACCTGACCCAAGCCATGGTGCTTTCAATTGCCTCATATGCACATGAAAGCTGGACGATGAATAAAGAAGACGGAAGAAAAATTGACACCTTTGAATTGTGGTGTTGGTGAAGAATATTGAATATACCACGCACTGCCAAAAAAACAAACAAATCTGTCTTGGAAAAAGTACAACCAGAATGCTTCTTAGAAGCAAGGATGGCAAGACTACATCTCACATACATTGGACATGTTATCAGGAGGGACCAGTCCCTAGAGAAGGACATTGTGGTTGGTAAAGTAAAGGATCCCTGCAAAAGAGGAAGACCCTCAATGAGATGGATTGACCCAGTGGCTGCAACAGTGGGTTCAAGCATAACAACGATGGTGAGGATGGCACAGAATCAGGCAGTGTTTTGTTCTGTTGTACATAGGGTCACTATTAGTCAGAACAAACTCGATGGCAGCTAACAACAACAACAACTGGCCAATATTTTAAATCTAAAGCAATACCTCATCCCAAGAAGAAATGCAAAGATCAGTGGTATCATCAAAGACTTAACAATAGAGGATCTGTGTGCTTCTGTCATATTTCAGATCAGTCCATCAGTTTGGTACTTTTAAAACCATATGGGTCATTGCAAATGACTTTGTACTGTTGTTGTCGTTGTTGTTATAGCACCTCCCAATTCTGAGCCATAATAATGATACTTATGCTTGAGCTCATTGTTGGCAGCCACTGTGTGAATCAGTCTCCTTGAGGGTCTCCCTCTTTTTTCCCAACCCTCTACTTTACCAAGCATGAAGTCCTTCTCTAGATGAGGTGATTGAGAACACCATGGCTTGGGTCTAGAGCACCTTAGTCATTAGCTAACAGAGAAGTTTCTCTCTCTCTCTCTCTCTTTCTGCCATTCCTTATGTAATGGCTCTTATTCCACAGGCTGAAAACAGATGTGGAACTTCTCCAAGCTGTCACCTGGCCTCTGCCAAGAATCTCATTATTTTCTTTCATTCTGTGAAGCCAGATCTGTGGCAGTAGCTCCCATCATGAAATTCCTCTTACAGATGAAGATAAACTTTGAGGTTCTCAAACATGATATTGTCTCTTCCTTCACCAATACATTTCTTATTCTTGTGTGCCCTCCTGGGAAACATAGGTGATATTCATTTTAATAAGCTTCTCATATCATATGATCCCTTTTTGATACTATGCCAAGAATTTTCTGTCAGGGGCATTTTTTTTTAACCCTTATTATTATTATTATTTTTACAACAAATCAAGTAGCAATCTAAACAGATTAGTAGAATTAGTTTTAGATATCCCAGCCAGAATATTGAAGCCTTTTTATTTTTATGCCATGCCATGAATGCGCACCCTCATGTAAGAAAAAATAATTGTTAACCACCCTTTTTCTACCCAATACACCTGTATTGTCCCAAACCCCTTGGTTCACTCCCACATGTGTTCCTCCTGTTTTTCTTAGTATATATTAACAGGACTTGCAACTTCTCCTGTATTAAAAAAAAAAAAAAAAAAATTCCCTCTAAGAGCAGGAACTATACTTCCTGCTGAACTCTGGTGGCATTAGTCTCAAGGCAATGAGAGTGGCAGAAGCAGACATCTAGGAGAAGAGAAGAAGCGTTATCTATGAGTTACCTGTGGTTATTACACAGTCTTGAGACAAGGAGAGGTTGATCTTTGGCAAGGGAAGATGTGGAATATTCAAGAAAATATTGGAGTTTACAATTCTCCAGCTTGCTCATCCATTTGCCCCATTCCAGACCCATTCAGGGTCTCACTAAATTCTTCTCCAGTGTCTCCTGACTTTGACATAGTAGATCTTGTCAAGGCTGTGCATTAAGTTTTCCTTGCAGGCCTGCCACCCTTATATATTGAACTGGGGTCCATTTTCAGTTCAGTCTTCTCTGTGGGTACAGGAGATGAAGGTATGCTTAAAAGTTACCTTAGAAACACTATGCATTTCTTAGTAATCTCTTAGTTGGGTTTGGTTGCTCTGAATTTAACATTTTTATTTTTCAAGATTTTCAATCAATTAAAAGAAGCCAGCCTGCTTTTGTAAAAATGGTGTCAGGATCACCTGACCTCTTCTAACCTCATGAGGGGAAAGAGAATCACCATCACCATCAGCTCAAAGCTGATTCCTATGAGGTAGAGATAAGATGTATCTCCTCTCTCCAAATCTTTTCATCAATTCTGACACCAATCGTACCTCCCACAGCACTCTCTACTCCTCCACTGGGTTCGATAATCCATTGCAACGGCCACAAAGAACTCACAGACCATACTCACAGTTATGGGATTTATTAGGGAAGTAACAGGTTACAGTTCAGGATTCAGATTTTCAATAAGGACAACCTCTTCACAGCCATGCCCCGAGGTAGGCCTCCCTCTGGCCCTTGGCCCCTCAGGCAAGTGTTACAAAGCTCTTTAGCTCCACCAATAAGTGCTCAGGGGCATCTCACTCTACCAGTAAGCTTCAGCCCAAAGGTGCTCAGCTCTCTTGCTCGATGGGTCAGCATTCTAGCTCCACTGACAATTGCCCAGAGGCACACCACTCCATTAGGAAGCCTTCTGCCTAAAGGTAATTAGCTTTCTCAGTCAGTGGGTTGGCACTACCACTGTAACCGCCTTACTCTATGAGCCAGGATCCCCACTGTGCCGTATTTCGCCAGTCTCCTGGTTCTTTGGCCACCGGTTCTCTGCTGCTGCTTTTGGCTGTCTTGTACTGTCTCTCATGTTACAACTCTCTCTGTCTCCTGGGTCTAGGAGATTCTCAGTACAGGGACCTCCAGTCCAAAGGACATACTCTGCTTCATCTCTTCCTCTTGGTGGTAGTGAGATCCCCTGTCCACTTCTGGAGTGGATCATTTCAATCCTAGTGGAATGGCAAAGCTGACTAGTCCCTTGTTAGGGCTCCATACACCTTATTTGCATGGTCCCCCACACACAAATGTGTCATGCACCATATTTGAATTATTAGCAGTCTATCCGATCCCCCTGTTGGGCCATAAGCACCTCATTTGCATACTTCCACCTAGTCATTTGGTGGGAGTTACAAGACCATGGTGAGAAAGGCCATTTAAAAGCAATCATCACACTACAGCTATCCTTATACTTATTTCCCCACATCAAAATAGCTCACTTTCTTCCTTACTTTATCCTAATTAAACTCGGGTGTAAATGGTAATGGTTACAATGCCATTGAAGGGCAGAGTTCATCACCACACACTTATCTCCTTCATTGAGACTCTAGTTATTCTTACACTTGTGAATATTTCAGATCCAAACTCTCATCTTCAGGGTCTGCTTACTAGGGCCATTCCTGATATAAACTGCCTTTGTACTGATTTCCTGCAAAGTAGGCTGTGAGGTAGAGAGCTCATGTGTGATTTCTCTACTTATTGTTGTTTTTAGGTGCCCTTGAGTCAGCTCTGACTCACAACAACCCTAGGTAGGACAGAACAAATCCTGAATCACTCACAACAGTAAGAATAATAAGAGTCTAAATGAAGGAAGTAAGTGTGTGGTGATGAACTCTGGTATTCAGTGGCATTATCACCACACAAGTCCTGCACCATTCTCACAAGAGTAGATATGTGAGCCTATAGTTGCACCTACTGTGTCAATCCATCTTGTTGAAAGCCTCCCTCTTTTTTTGCTGACCCTTTACTTGACGAAACATGATATCCTTCTCCAGGGACTGGTCCCTCCTGATAACATGTCCGAAGCACATGAGATCAAGCCTTACCATCCTCACTTCTAAGGAGCATTAGGGCTGTACGTCTTCAAAGACAGACTTGTTCTTTCTTCTGGCAGTCCACGATATATTCAATATCCTTTGCCAACACCATAATTCAAAGGCATGAATTCTTCGGTCTTTCTTCTGTGTTCTATTGACCACAAAAAGGCATTCAACTGTGTGAATCGTAACAAATTACAGATAACAGTGTGAAGAATGGGAGTTCCAGAACAGTTAACCGTGCTCATGTTGAACCTATATATAGGTCAAGAAGCAGTTGTTCTTACAGAACAAGGAGATACTGTGTGGTTTAATAACAGAAAAAAATATGACGCAGTGTTAGATTCTTTCAGCATATTTATTCAATCTGTATGCTAAACAAGTAATTTGAGAGGCTGGACTATACGAAGAAGAACAGGGCATCAGGACTGGAGGAAGACTCATTAACAACCTGCAATATACAGATGACATAAACTTGGCTGCCCAAACTGAAGCTGATTTGAAGCGCTTACAGCCCTCAGTATGAATTACACCTCAACGTAAGGAAAACAAAAACCCTCACAACTGGATCCATAAGCAGTCATGATAAATGGAGAAAATATTGAAGTTGTCAAGGTTTTAATTTTACTTAAATCCATAGTCAACATCCATGGAAGCAGCAGTCAAGAACTCAAAAGACTTATTGCATTAGCCAAATCTGCAAAACCTCTTTAAAATCTCAAAAATCAAAGATGTCCTCTTGAGGACTGAGTTGCACCTGACACAGCCTATGGTGTTACTTTACTAGGATATACAATTTCAAGGAGGAATAAGGTTCAAGGATACAATTTTGATGCGATCACTGTACTGTTGAGTCCTAAAGAAGCTGCATAAACTACATCTTAACATCCCCAATTGGAGGAGAAAAAAGGGAAGAATTTATTATCTGGCTCTTCTTTCTTATTGGTCAAAGTGTTATCCCACGTGGCATTAAAAACTTGCAATTTCAGGTTGTCCATGTATGGGCAGTAAGTAAGTTCTCACAACGATGTCAAAAGTAAACTCTAGGATACAAAGCATATGGCATTGAAGGACAGTGAGTCATGTCAGTTGGTTATTGGTTAAAGTAGATTGGGGCCCATGCAAAGCTGCTTAGTGCGTAAACATCTGGAACAAGAAATGGGGGGAACAGAGAGGATCGGAAATGGTGCAAAGGAAGTGTCTCATACGAATGGCCTTTAAGGTGCAGAATTGTATATTGCAGAAAGAAGAATTGAGCCTGGGCTACATAAAGATGAATATGACCATGTTGTATCACTTTTTAAATATGTAAAACTTGTACCAAGACATTCTTTCTCTGGGTTGGGATGGAGTGGGGCAACTATGTAAATTTATCATTAAAAAAGATATGTTTAAAATGCTTTTGGGGAAAAGTGAAGGATGATGAATGCATGAAAGATTCACTAAAAAGTTATGGTTTCTAAACACATTAGAATGGCTTTAATAATGAGCATTAGAAGACCAAATGAGAACAATAGAAGCATTGTATTTAGACAGAATACTTTGGACATGTAAATAATTTTGGAAAAATAGGGTATATTCTCTAATGGCGTTACATTAAAAAAAAAAAAAAAGGTGCTGATGAAGATGTACAGAAATTGGAATTCTCATCCCTTGCTGGTGGGGTTGTAAAATGGCACAGCTGCTGGGGAAAACAGGTTGCTGGTTCCTCAAAAAGCTAAACAAAATTACTGTAAGAGCCAGTAACTCCATTCCTAGGTACATACGCAAAAAAATTTAAAGCAGGAGATATGTGTACATCAATGTTCATTGCAGTACTGTTCACAACAGCCAAAAAGTGGAAATAATCTAAATGTACACCAAAGGATGAATGGATAAACAAAACATGGTACATAGATAAAATGGAGTATTACTCTAACATAATGAAATAGATGATACGTTTAAGAAAAAAAAAAAATACCCATTGCCATCGAGTTGATTCCAACTCATAGCAGCCCTATAGGACAGAATAGAAGTGCCCCACAGGGTTTCCGAGGAGAGGCTGGTGGATTTGAACTGCTGACCCTTTGGTTAGCAACCAAATGCTTAACCACTGCACCACCAGGGCCCCATATATGATATATGCTGATATGGGCTACGACATAGATAAACTTTGAAAATATTATGCTAAGTGAAATAAATCAATATGATCCTGCTTATATGAAATATGTGGAATAGTCAAATGTAGAGAAACCGAAGTTTATTAGTAGTTACCTGAAGTGAGAGGAGGCAGGAGGAGGGATTCATTGTTTAGGGAGAACTGAGTCTCTGTTAATGGTGGTGAAAAATTTGGAAATAAATAATGGCGATAGTTGGAAAACATGGTGAAAGTAATTAATGTCACAGAATTGGACATGCAAAAAATGTTGAAACTGCAAAGTTTTGTTATATAATAGCCACCACAATACAAAAAAATGAAGACTAGAATACTCCAGCCAAACTACCAATTTAATTTTTTTTTTAAGTTAATAATCTGGTGGGTGGGGAATGTTAGATAAAAGAGTTAAACTTGTCTATATTAAGAGGACAAAAGGGATAAATTAGATCTGACAATTAGTAGGGTGTAATTTTAATCTATGTACAACAACAAATATTAAAATATTTTTGAATTTTGATCCGTATTTCTATGACCATGCTTTAATTATATATTCTCCCCCTGGTGGTATTACACAAATAGCAAACACACAACTACTAGCCAAAAGATTGGCAGTTTGAACCCAGAGGGGTCTTGGAAGAAAGGTCTGGTGGTTGGCTTCCAAAAGGGTGCAGTCTTGAACCCTATGGAAAATTTCTATTGTGCACATGTGGTCACAATGAGTGAGAATCACCTCGATGGCGAGTAGGAATAACAACAACTGATATTACGCATTTGCCAAAACTATGACGTTATTTGTATAATTTCAATACTTACAAAAATAAATAGAAAAGGATCTTTTAAGCATATATGTAAATCGAAATAAAAATATTTCCACAAATGTTCATGTGGGAGCAAGCAGGGCAGATAAGAATGCTTAGAAGTAGGAGCAAGTTCTCATCACCAGCTCCAGCCAACTGACTAGGATTCATTTGCCCATAAATAAAAAGATTTGTTTATTCTATTTTGGAGTCAAATATTTTATAATTTATGTTAAAGTGGTCTGTTAAAAATCCTGCTATACTATATTTATACCTTACCATTATAATTTCAAAAATCCTTTGTAAGCAAGAAGTTATGTAGGTAAAACAGAGAAGGGTAGATCACTATCTCTAGCACAACCTTGAGACAATTTTGACTTAAACTTATTTATAATGAGAGTAGAGTGGGGTCATACAGAACAGAAAAGCCTGGATTCTCTCCCCTGGGTACCATTGTCAGAGATTACGGTAAAACATTTTGAATAATTGTCTCCCATTCGGCAATCATTATGTGATTCAGATCATTTTAGATCCTGTTTCTTTTCTCTCTTTCAAAGTCTTAGTTGTGTTAGATTTTCTCATCATGTGCTATTACACAACTCACTCCTCACATCATACATGTGACATCCCTATGCTACTTCTCTTCAGCTGAACATTTTCTCTCAGGCAGGGTAGTCTGGAGGTGGAAGCAAGCCTATGATCTTGCCCAGTTTGGCAGGTTTCTTATGTGGGTACGTTCCAAGCCACCTGACCATGGGGAACCAAGCACTTCCTTAACCATGGTGAGCTAGCAGGAGTGGCTCCCTGGTTGACCCACACCCCTTTGTGATTACGTTTGATCCTGAGCACAGCCCAGGTACACTGGGAGGGACGTGAACTGCTGTCAGGGATAGCTGCCCACCCACGCTGGGGTTTTCATTCTCCCACTCAGATACAGACCTAAGTGGATTCCCACTAGAAAATCTGACGTTACCTTTTTTTTTTTTTTGAGGGTAGGGCTGGGACTAATTGGAAGTGAAGGTACTTGTGAAAAAGGGAAAGCAGATTACAGCAGTGAAGATGGCTGGATTCCCCGTGATGTTTGACAATGTGAGATCTTGGTCTTGAGACTCTTATGGGAAAGGCCCCTGTCACAGACATCAGTATGGACTGGGTAGGTGTGTGTTGTGCAGTAGGACCTGAGTGAGGTGTCATGACAAGTGACATTAGGAGGAAAGTAGGTGAATGAGGGAACCAGAGTACATGAGAACACTGCTCAAAAGCAGACCTGAGACACTCAGAAAAACCTTCCCACATTAGGCTTATAAAAACATCAAACTACAAGCTTTCTGTTGTTAACGGTAATGCGACTTCATTGTAATCACATTCTATTGAGGCTTAAGGGATCTTAAGTTAAATCTGCCTTAGGCTTCAGTTTATGCACAATGCATTAGCATGTGTCTTATAACAGATACTTGAAAAAGGATGCCTGGGTTAAATTTAGTTTATATCCCTTGGCTAAAGAGATTATTTTTGATTTTTTAAAATCACCAGATGATTTTATAAGTAGTTTGTTGTGGTTGTTATCATTATATTTTGAATTTATTCCCACTAACATATTTTAACCAGTGTAAACATCATGGAGATTCCACCCAAATTCACTGCTGTATCCTGTGCTAAGCAATTGACTTAAATCTATCTAGCGCTCATAATTAACCTTAAAATACCAGGACAATACTGTGCTGTAAAGGAAACCTTATTAGTGAAACAGCAGTTTTCCCTTTTTTTAGAACTTATCAAATTGCTACAAATATTACTCAATATTCATTAATTGAAATAATTATCTGTATTTTAATTTTAAGCAGTTTTCATCCTTTTTTTTTGTGAGACAAGTCTGTATAATTGAACAGCATACATTTCTACACTCTCCCTGAGATATATTTTGAATCAAATTAGGTGTATCAGTTTTTATTATAATAATTATATCATAACCTTCTTATAATGTGTTAAATTAGTGTGCCAAAGTGTAGCAGATCTACCGTTAAATAAAATATATGGAAAGTTACATGATTTTTCTATATTTTTCTAGATAGGAGCAACTGTAGCATATCAGAATAAAGACATTTGATATTCCCATTGCTGCCAAGTTGATTCTGACTCAAAGCAACCCTATAGGACTGAGTAGAACTGCCACACAGGGTTTCCAAGGCTGTCATCTTTACAGAAGTAGACTGCCACACCTTTCTCTTGCAAAGTGGCTGGTGGGTTCGAACCACTGACCTTTTGGTTAACAGTTGAGTGCTAAACCACTGCACCACTAGGGCTATTTTATTTGATATTAACCCAAGCTCCCTGCAGTCGAGTCAATTCTGACTTATAGCGACCTTATAGGACAGAGTAGAACTGCTCCATAGATTTTTTGAGGAGCACCTGATGGATTCAAACTGCCAACCTTTTGGTTAGCAGCCATAGCTCTTAACAACTACGCCACCAGGGATTCCGTTTGATATTAGGTTACACAAAAAACATTAATTAAGACAAAGGGACAATCTTCTTCTTTCTTTACACGAGGAGAAAAGGCAATTGTGAGAAGGAGAAGGCAGGATGCAGCAGTGAAGATGGCAGAACCCCCGTGATGTTTGACACTGTGAGGCATCGGCCTTGTCAGCATGAAGGGCTAAGACACCTTGTCACAGGCATCCATATGATTGAATGGGTACATGCAGTAGGATTTAAGCCAGGTGTTATTCACTGATGCTTTAGGAGGAAAGTATGTGAATGAGGGAACCAGAGTACAGAGCCCTCTAGAAAGACTCTGAAAGGGCTGCTTGTTACTATGCTCATTCCTGAATTAATTATAAAGGTGGGTAGCTGGAGTTTAGGAGAGCTGGAACTTTGGTTTGAGTATTCTACCAGAAGACTCTTCCACTGAATGAAGGGCAGATGGTTCTCCAACAAATAGAGGGTGATATCACAGATATAAGGGAGTAAGAAGAAAAAGTACTGGCCAGACAAACAATGGTGGTAGTGTTCTGTCTATTGACCTAAACTTCTGGTCTTCTAGCCAATAACCCGCATTTATCAAGAATACAGAACACCAACTGCTACCAGTAATGGCTGACATAGCTTATTTCCATAAAGATAAAATCTGCATTAAAAATTAGAAGATGAAGCATCCCATAGAAACAAAGCACTGCTGTCTCAGCAAATAAAGTCGATAGATATTTGTGCTGTGACACTTCTCTTTAATAATAGGTGAAAACTCTGAAAAAGTATAGAAGTAGAGCCTGATAGGGATGGCAGGAAAGAACAATACCCAGAACATAACTGGAACAGAATTGTGCCAAAGAAGCTATTATTGAGAAGCTTATGACTATATATGTGCATAAATGAGTGTAGGGCACATATTTTTATGATAGACTAAGAGTTGAAAGAACAATTTAAGTAGGATAGTAAAAAAGTCATATTCCCTCAGCTATTTAAAGTGTTTTCTGAGTTGCCAGGCAGCTCCGCGCTTTGTGTTTCCTAAACGACCTAGCGTATACTTGATAAAAGACCTTTGATTCAAGAAGCAGCTGGCTAAGTTAATATTCTGGCTTCAGAGAGAGCGAGTTCGCAGGTAGTCTATCAAATTGAATGAGAGATGGGGCCACCTACTCAGTAATTCATTTATTCCAGGTAATTCAATGATTTTTTCTTTTTTTTTTTTTCCCCTCCAGTGGATAGACGTGAATATACAACTGGGGCAAAAATACCTTCTTCCTAATATCGAAAGTATACCATACAGAAAGTGAATAACACACATTAACTGATACATTTCTATGGCTTTCAGTTCTAAGACTACTTTTCTTTTGCTCTATTTGACCTTACATCTCATAGTCACAACATTGCCATGACCAGTAAATGGTCCTTTTTTATTGCCGTAATCATTGAGGCTATGCCATATGCTTTCTAACGGATGGACATGAAAAAAAGCTAGGCTAATCATTTTTTTTTTAATCATTTAAATTAGTTTCAGGGATACTGTTCTTGGCATAGAATAGACTTCATGAATCTTCTTCAGCTCTTTCAACTCACTATGTACAAGCCTCTGTAGATTTAACTCTCTACCTATCCTATATTTTCTTGACCTTGAACACTTATTAACATTTTATGGTTCTGTAATAGTACTTACTACATAATGACCATACTCTTTTATGATCTATTATAATAATAGATTACACAATTATTTTATACCATAAAATATTCAAATCCTCTGCATTTTTAAAAGCCTTTGAGCAATGGAAATAGGTGTAACAAGGCAAAAGGAATGGACTAGTTATTTTTGCTTAAACTCTGCTTTATTTCATCAAAAGGGAAATATGACTCAGCAAAATCCATCACAACTGTGAAAGACTTCCCCTTCTCCCCAGCCCACAAATGGATATGCTCTAGCTATAGGGTGATAGTTTGTTATGATCCACCCAGTTGAATGCCTTTGGATAGTCAATAAAACACAGGTAAACATCCTTCTGGTATTCTCTGCTTTCAGCCAGGATCCATCTGACATCAGCAATGATATCCCCGGTTCCACGTCCTCTTCTGAAACCGGCCTGAATTTCTGGCAGTTCCCTGTCGATATACTGCTACAGCCGTTTTTGAATGATCTTCAGCAAAATTTTGCTTACATGTGATATTATGATATTATTCTATAATTTCCACACTCAGTTGGATCATTTTTCTTGGTAATAGGCATAAATATGGATCTTTTCCAGTCAGTTGGCCAGGAAGCTGTCTTCCATTATTCTTGGCGTACACGAGCGAGCACCTCCAGCACTGCATCTGTTTGTTGAAACATCTCAATTACATTCCTTCAATTCCTAGAGCCTTGTTTTTCACCAATGCTTTCAGAGCAGCTTGGACTTCTTCCTTCAGTACCATCAATTCCTGATCATATGCCACCTCTTGAAATGTTTGAACATGGACTAATTCTTTTTGGTATAATAATGACTCTGTGTATTCCTTCCATCTTCTTTTGATGCTTCCTGCATCATTTAATATTTTCCCCATAGAATCCTTCACTATTGCAACTTGAGGCTTGAATTTTTTCTTCAGGTCTTTCAAGCTTGAGAAATGCCGAGCGTGTTCTTCCCTTTTCATTTTCCATCTGCAGCTCTTGCACATGTCATTATAATACTTTACTTTGTCTTTTCGAAAGGCCCTTTGAAATCTTCTGTTCAGTTCTTTTACTTCATCAATTCTTCCTTTTGCTTTAGCTACTTGATGCTTAAGAGCAAGCTTCAGAGTCTCCTCTGACATCCGTCTTGGTCTTTTCTTTCTTTCCTGTTTTTCCATTGACCTCTTGCTTTCTTCATGGATGATGTCCTTGATGTCGTTCCACAATTCGTCTAGTCTTTGGTCACTAGGGTTCAAGGCCTCAAGTCTATTCTTCAGATGGCCTCTAAATTCAGGTGAGATATACTCAATGTCATACTTTGGCTCTCGTGAACTTGCTCTGATTTTCTTCAGTTTCAGCTTGAACTTGCATATGAGCAATTGATGGTCTGTTCCACAGTCAGCTTCTGGTGTTGTCCTGACTGATGATATTGAGCTTTTCCATCATCTCTTTCCACAGATGTAGTCAATTTGATTTCTGTGTGTTCCATCTGGAGAGGTCCATGTGCATAGTTGCCGTTTATGTTGGTGAAAGAAGGTATTTGCAATGAAGAAGTCTTTGGTCTTGCAAAATTCTATCATTTGATCTCTGGCATTTTTTCTATCACCAAGGCAATTTTTTCCAAATACTGATCCTTCTTCTTTGTTCCAACTTTCACATTCCAATCGCCAGTAATTATCAGTGCATCTTGATTGCATATTCGATCAATTTCAAACTGCAGCAGCTGATAAAAATCTTCTATTTCTTCATCTTTGGCCTTAGTGGTTGGTGCATAAATTTCAATAATAATTGTATTAACTGGCCTTCCTTGTAGGCATATGGATATTATCCTATCACTGACAGCATTGTACTTCAGCATAGATCTTGAAACATTCTTTTCCATAATGAATGCAATAACGTTCCTCTTCGAGTTTTCATTCCAAGCATAGTAGACTATGTGATTGTCTGATTCAAAACAGTCAATACCAGTTCATTTCAGCTCACTAATGGCTAGGATATCAATGTTTATGCGTTCCATTTCATTTTAGATGATTTCCAATTTTCCTAGATTCAT
Organism: Loxodonta africana; assembly: GCF_030014295.1. Lineage (NCBI taxonomy): Eukaryota > Metazoa > Chordata > Mammalia > Proboscidea > Elephantidae > Loxodonta > Loxodonta africana. The sequence goes on from NC_087343.1 coordinate 22,903,758, forward strand.
ACTTCGTACATTCCAGGTTCAGGTTATTAATGGATGTTTGCATAAGTAGCTATGGATAACACTGCAAAGAATGGGAATTCCAGAACACTTAATTGTGCTCATGAGGAGCCTTTACATAGATCAAGAGGAAGTTATTCAGACAGGACAAGGGGATACTGATTGGTTGAAAGTCAGGAAAGGTGTGTGTCAGGGTTGTATTCTTTCACCATACCTATTTGTTCTGTATGCTGAGCAAATAATACAAGCAGCTGGATTATATGAAGAAGAATGGGGCATCAAGTTTGGAGGAAGACTCATTAACAACCTGCATTATGCAGATGACACAACCTTGCTTGCTGAAACTGAAGAGGACTTGAAGCACTTACTAATGAAGATCAAAGACCATAGCCTTCAGTATGGATTGCACCTCAACATAAAGAAAACAAAAATCCTCACAACTGAACCAATGAGCAACATCATGATAAACGGAGAAAAGATTGAAGTTGTCGAGGATTTCATTTTACTTGGATCCACAATCAACAGCCATGGAAGCAGCAGTCAAGAAATCAAAAGGCGTATTGCATTGGGCAAATCTGCTGCAAAGGACCTCTTCAAAGTGTTGAAGAGCAAGGATGTCACCCTGAAGATTAAGGTGCCCCTGACTGAAGCCATGGTATTTTCAATCGCATCATATGCATGTGAAAACTGGACAATGAGTAAGGAAGACCGAAAAAGAATTGACGCCTTTGAATTGTGGTGTTGGCAAAGAATATTGAAGATACCATGGGCTGTCAAAAGAACGAACAAATCTGTCTTAGAAGAGGTACAGCCAGAATGCTCCTTAGAGGCAAGGATGGTGAGACTGTGTCTTACATACTTTGGACATGTTGTCAGGTGGGATCAGTCCCCAGAGAAGGACATCATACTTGGCAGAGTACAGAGTCAGTGGAAAAGAGGAAGACCCTCAACTAGGTGGATTGACACAGTGGCTGCAACAATGAGCTCAAGCTTAACAACGATTGTAAGGACGGTGCAGGACCGGGCAGTGTTTCATCCTGTTGAGCGTAGGGTCGCTATGAGTCAGAAACGACTGGACGGCAACTAGCAACAACATAGGGTGATAACAGGGATTATTGTCTCTGCTTATACAGTTATACCACTTACTCTTATTTACATTCAAATAATGAATGCATTAATATAAAACAAACACTTTTTTCTTCAGTGTTTTAGATGTAAAATTTAGTTGATAACAAAGCCCAGTGCCTCATAACTAGTAGAAAATAGTTTTGCCAATTTATATACCACCACTAATACTGAATCCCAAAGAAATGAAAATATATCTGGGAAGTCAGACACCATTGATTATTTCCGGCTTCATGGTCTGGTTTCAGGAGAGTGAAATGAAGTAGGTAGGAAGCCGTCTCTGGAGAAAACGAGCAATATAAAGTTGTTAATCATGTTTGTGGCAAACAGAAATGAAAGCCTCTGAAATTATCGGAAGTCTTACATCTAAATGAGCATAAAGATGAAGTAGATAGAGGTACATAAAATATTCCAGGGACATTTTAGTATTATGTTCATTAAGGTTTCAGCTTAATGCATGCTTTATGGCCCAGAAATTCATTTCATTTGCATTTTAACTGAGTTTTAGTCAAGTTAATCCTTTTTCTTTCTTTGCTAAGAAACTATTCAGCCACTACAGCAAAATGCTGAAAGAAGAAAGAAAAATTGAAATAGCCTACTTAGCTGAAACTTAAATTTATCAGAGCTTGCTAAAGAAAAGAAGTGTCTATCCCAAGTTCCCCAGATCACATTATTCTGACACCAATAATTGACTTGTGTATTATAGAGTAAGTTCTATTACATGGCAGGCAATTTTACTCATTTATACTAAAGATTTAATATCAAAGGTAATTCTGTAAAACCAACGTCTCATTTTTACAAGAGTGAAAACGATAAAGCATTCATACATTTAGAAGTATTCAATTAATTTTCACAACTAACTCCAATATATAATACCAGGCATCCTTTGAAAAGAGCAATTTAAGTTGTACATATTCCAAAAATACCAGCAGTCAGTTCAGCAGTGCGAGGGCCTAATGGAAACAGAGAACTGGCTTTGTTTTGTTTTTAATTGATAAAAAGTAAATTCATGACCAAAATCTTATTAATCGCAAGCTCCACATGGAAATAAAATCATTTTGTCTACATGACAGCACAGAATAAAAAAGAAAACAAAATCAAAACAAAACATAATAGCACCATTTTAGTAAAATAATCCATTTATTCAGACATTTTAGCAAACCCCAAAGAATAAGAAAGGTGAGACTAAGGAAACAACAAGATGGGGGTAGGTAATGTCGCCAGACAAATAGAAATTTTCTTTATTGCAGATCTTAAAAAATTTAACATATACATTTATAAATTAATATGTAAGATTTTGATCAAAACTACTCATATCTATTTGAGAACCATCTCTAAATTTTGATGAAAGTTTTCATTTTTTTTAAGGTTGTGTTATTGCTCAGGAAACCCTGGTAGTGTAGTGGTTTCTTTACTTATGTTTATTTACTTATGTGAAGCCATCATTTCAAGTTTTGTATGACCTTTCGTGATATATATTGAGTCATATGTTCTGTCTAGTGTGTGAACAGTAGAAAGATTTGTTGCTAATAATTATTACGTTAAAAAAAATTTGAGCTATCAATTGTTTCAAATGTTTATCAATAAAGGTAGATTAGAGGAAAAATGTACACATATTCAAAATAACTGCATTTATTTTATGTATATCATTACCATAGGAAAACGAGCAAAATGATTTGGAACAAATAACAGAAGTTAGTGGAAACCCTGGCAGTGTAGTGGTTAAGAGCTATGGCTCCTAACCAAAAGGTCAGAAGTTCGAGTCCATGAGGTGCTCCTTGGAAACTCTATGGGGAAGTTCTGCTCTGTCCTATAGGGTCACTATGAGTCGGAATTGACTGGACGGCAACGGGTTTTTAACGGGAACAGAAATTAATCAGGAATCTGTTTTTTTACATCCTCTTCAGGCCTGCTGATTATAGCTAGGCGATAAAAACAAGCATTTTAAAAGAAAACAAAGCTGATCCATTGAGGGTTATATGATTACTGATTTAATTTTACTCTGGTACAAGCCATTCCTGGTCCAAAGGCAAAGCATAGTCCCGATTCTAACCATAGCTGTATTCCTTCTGAGAAACTGATGTTTTTGTTGTTGTTAGGTGCTGTCCAGTCAGTTCTGACTCATTGTGACCCTGTGTACAACAGAGTGAAATACTGCCCTGTCCTTCACCATCCTCAAATGCTATGCTCAAGCCCATTGTTGCAGCCACTGTGTAGAAACATCTATTTACCAGAATGCAAGTATCTCTAATTTAATTTCTGGAAGGATAATCTTTCATAAATTAATAATATAATCTATAGAAACATTCATTTACTTTTCTGTATTTTTAGAAAACTGGCTTGTGTCCCATGTAAAATGCGCAGAATTGCGTTAATCAGTAAAAATACATTAATTATTATAAAATCTATTTGAGAACAAGCCTGAAACTACACTAAATCTAATTTCAGCTTGATTACATTTTAAAATGTTTTATCCTTGCCATTTTATAAAGTTAGCAAATCCTTGATACCAGAGACTGAAAAGACAGTTTAAAATAAGAAAATTGCAATCCTACAGCAACCATAAACATATATGAAAATAAACATTTGAAAATATTGTGATGCTAAAGCAAAATACACTCAAAGTTAAGTACATTATAACGAGTTTGGTTTATGTCGGAAATGGTTGGTTTAAAATCACAACATCGACAATCTACTGATACAATTGATGAAACTTGTAGAGAAGGATGTAAATTACGTTTCACTGTTTACCTTCAAGAAAGGTAGTAATTATTCTGTGGTAAATAATTTCATTCTTAAAGTATTTATGTTTAAATTATCCAATACAATGAAATATGATAGATACAAAAAGTATTCAGGTGAAATAAAGGTTTATTATGTACATGTTGTTGTTGTTGTTAGGTGCCGCAGAGTCAGTTCTGACACCCCATGCACAACAGAACGAAACACTGCCCGGTCCGGCACCATCCTTACAATCATTGTTAAGCTTGAGCTCATTGTTGCAGCCACTCTGTCAATCCACCTCGTTAAGGGGCTTCCTCTTTTCTGCTGACCCTGTACTCTACCAAGCATGATATTCTTCTCTAGAGACTGATCCCTCCTGACAACATGTCCAAAGTATGTAAGATGCAGTCTCGCCATCCTTGCCTCTAAGGAGTATTCTGGCCACACTTCTTCCAAGACAGATTTGCTCATTCTTTTGGCAGTCCATAGCATATTCAATATTCTTCGCCAACACCACAATTCAAAGGCATCAACTCTTCTTTGGTCTTCTTTATTCACTGTCCAGCTTTCACATGCATATGATGCGATTGAAAATACCATAACTTGAGTCAGAAACACCTTAGTCTTCAGGGTGACGTCTTTGCTCTTCACCACTTTGAAGAGGTCCTTTGCAACAGATTTATCCAATGCAATGCATCTCTTGATTCTTTGACAGCTGCTTCTATGGCTGTTGATTGTGGATCCAAGTAAAATGAAATCCTTGACAACTTCAATCTTTTCTCCGTTTTTCATGATGTTGCTTATTGGTCCACTTGTGAGAATTTTTGTTTTCTTTATGTTGAGGTGCAATTCACACTGAAGACTGTGGTCTTTGACCTTCATTAGTAAGTGCTTCAAGTCCTCTTCAGTTTCAGCAAGGAAGGTTGTGTCATCTGCATAACGCAGGTTGTTAATGAGTCTTCCTCCAATCCTGATGCCCTGTTCTTCTTCATACAGTCCAGCTTCTCGGATTATTTTTTCAGCATACAGAATAAATTGGTATGGTGAAAGAATACAACCCTGACACACACCTTTCCTGACTTTAAACCAACCAGTATCCCCTTGTTTTGTCCGAATAACTGCCTCTTGATCTATGTTAAGGTTCCTCATGAGCACAATTAAGTGTTCTGGAATTCCCATTCTTCGCAATGTTATCCATAGTTTGTTATGATCCACACAGTCGAATGCCTTTGCATAGTCAGTCAAACTCAGGTAAACATCCTTCTGGTGTTCTCTGCTTTCAGCCAGGGTCCATCTGACAGCAGCAATGGTATCCCTGGTCCCACGTCCTCTTCTGAAACCGGCCTGAATTTCTGACAGTTCCCTGTCGATATACTGCTACAGCTGTTTTTGAAGGATCTTCAGCAAAATTTTGATTGCTTGTGATATTAATGATATTTTTCTATAATTTCCACATTCGGTTAGATCACCTTTCTTGGGAATAGGCATAAATATGGATCTTTTCCAGTCAGTTGGCCAGGAAGCTGTCTTCCATAGTTCTTGGCATATACGAGTGAGCACCTCCAGCGATACTTCTGTTTGTTGAAAAATCTCGATTGATATTCCATCAATTCCTGGAACCTTGTTTTTCGCCAATGCTTTCAGAGCAGCTTGGACTTCTTCCTTCAGTACCATTGGTTCCTGATCATATGCTACCTCTTGAAATGGTTGAACATGGACTAATTCTTCTTGATATAATAATGACTCCGTGTATTCCTTCCATCTTCTTTTGATGCCTCCTGGGTTGTTTAATATTTTTCCCCTTGGAATCCTTCACTATCGCAACTCGAGGCTTGAATTTTTTCTTCAGTTCTTTCAGCTTGAGAAACACCAAGCATGTTCTCCCCTTTTGGTTTTCCATCTCCAGCTCTTTGCACATGCCATTGTAATACTAATGTATAAGTTATATATATTACATTGTCATTATTTATATATTATATTGTTGTCGTTCTTGCTAGATGCCATCGATTCAGTTCCAACTCATAGTGACCTTATGTACAACAGAACAAAACACTGACTGGTCCTGCTCCATCCTCATGATTGCTGTTATTCTTGAGCCCTCTGTTGCAGCCACTGTGTCATTTCATCTTGTTGAGGGTCTTCCTCTTTTTCACTGACTCTCCACTTTACCAAGCATGATGTCTTTCTGCAGGGAGTGGTCCCTCCTGATAACATATGTGAAGGATGTGGGACAAAGTCTCGTCATCCTCACTTATAAGGAGCATTCTGGCTGTACTTCTTTCAAGACGGATTTGTTCATTCTTTTGGCAGTCATGGCCTATTCAATATTCTTCACAAATACCAAAATTCAAAGGTGTCAATTCTTCTTCAGTCTTCCTTATTCATTGTCCAGCTTTCCCATGCACATTAGGTGATTGAAAACACCATGACCTTGGCCAGGCACACCATAGTCCTCAAAGTGTCATCTTTGCTTTTTAACACTTTAAAGAGGCCTTTTGCAGCAGATTTGCCCAATGCAATATGTCACTTGTTTCTTGATTGCTGTTCCATGGATGTTGATTGTAGACCCAAGTAAAATGAAATCCTTGACAACGTCAGTCTTTTCTCCGTTTATCATGATGTTTCTTATCAGTCCAGTTGTGAAGATTTTTTTTTCCTTACTTTGAGGTATAATCCATTCTAAAGGCTGTAGTCTTTGATTTTTTTCAGTAAGTGCTTCAAGTCCTCTTTACTTTCAGCAAGAATTACATATGAATATATTATACATGAATATTTTTTTATATTAGTTTGATTATTATATATACTATCTAGGAGTCCTTAGGACGTGCACACATTTAAGTACTTGGTTGCTAATCATAAAGGTTGGTATTTCGAGCCCACACACAAATGCCTTAGAAGAAATATCTTGTCATCTTCCTCTGAAAAATTCATATTGAAGACCCTATGGAGTGCAGTTCCACTCTGATGCATATGGGGCTGCCGTGAGTGAGTTGGATCAACTTGAAAACAATGGCTTTGGTTTCGTATATATTATATATATCTATTCATTTGGATTAGAAAAAAAATTAGATCTTAAATAATTTTATATAATATTTAATAATTATTGCTGAACCTAATATATGTTTCAGTAAAATGTAATATATGCAATAGAAAATGAATCTCAAAAAGTTTAAGATCATTTTGTAAAATATGAGATGTTTTCAAGGAGCTTATGATTTTTTTTTGTATCCTAAAGTCTTCCATTAGAAAATCAGCCTATAATCATCATTGATCAAAATAGCATCCAAATGAAGTTCTCAAAAAAGCTATTACTAAAATTAATCATTATCATTAGTATATCAGAAAGAACACTTAAATATACTTCTAAAAGTCAAGCATGAGTCTTAGTTCTTAAAGGAAAAGAAAAAACAATGAAAGAATCTAGTCCTTATCCAAATTTGAAATCAATAGAGAGAAAAACTCAAGGTCCAGCATATGGCACAGGCTCACCTTTACTGCTGATAAGACTCTTGGGGGTGAGGTGTAACTGGGTTTACTAATGCTAACCTCATGCTCTGACAGACTTTTCTGAGGGAGCCTGCCACAAAATTATTTATTGCACCAAAAAAAAAAAAAAATGCCATTAAATCAATTCTGACTCCTAGGGATCTTTTAGGACAGAGTAGAACTGCCCCAGAGAGTTTCCTAGACTATAATCTTTACAGAAGCATATCAGATCTTTTCTCCCTCGGAGTGGTTGGTGGGTTCCAACTGCTGACCTTTCTGTTAGCAGCCAAGCACTTTAGCCACTGCACACCAGGGCTCCTTGTATTTATTGCATAGAGGGTGTCATGGATTGAATTATGTCCCCCCAAAAATGTGTGCATCAGCTTGGTTAGGCAATGATTCCCAGTATTGTGTGGTTGTCCTCTAGTTTGTGACTGTAATTTTATGTGGTGAGGATTAGGGTGGGATTGTAACACCACTAAGGTCACCTCCCTGATCCAATGTAAAGGAGTATCCCTGGAGTGTGGCCTGCATCTCCTTTTATCTCTCAAGAGGTAAAAAGAAAGGGAAGCAAGCAGAGAGTTGGAGACCTTGTACCACCAAGAAAGCAGCACTGGGAGCAGAACGTGTCCTTTGGACTTGGGGTCCCTGCTCCTGAGAAGCTCCTGGATGAAGGGAAGATTGAAGACAAGGAATCTTCCTCCAGAGCTGACAGAGGGAGAAAGCCTTCCCCTGGAGCTGACACCCTGAATTTGGACTTGTAACCTACTAGAATGTGAGAGAATAAAGCCATACATTTGCGGTATTTCTGTTATAGCAGCAGTAGATGACCAAGACAGAGGAAAAAGAACAAAAAGAGAACTTCCTTTTTGCAGAAGGGAAGACACCTCTAAAATATTTTTGAAATTTTCATTCCTATGTCTGCCCCTCATATTTACCAATCAAAATACACTCTTCCTCATTTGGGGACATGTACATGAGGAGTCAGCATTAAGAATAAAAGTGCTTCATAGACAAAAAGCTGGGGAAAAATGGGACCTCTGCCACAACTATGCTCTACCATAATATTAGTGGTTTGTTTTGGGTTTGTTTTTCCTTAAGCATTTTCTCATCAAAGAGATTGACATATTGTATCAACAACAAGCTTTGCTAAATCATCGACTGACATCATTTTAATCATAAAATGATTTTACAACCTGAATACATGGGGTTGTATTTCAAATTCCAAGTCCTCTGAGAACTTATTTTAAAAAATAAATAAAAAAAAAAAAGTTCTAGGAAAAGAGAATAGAAAGGGAACAAAACATCAAGACTTTAATATCAGAGAGGCATTAATATCAGTGAGAAATAAAAACAAAAACATAACAATGTGATTTTTTATGATTAATCTTGTGTAATTTATATAGCCTCACAAATTCTTGACATGGAATAAAATACGTAGATGATGATGATAGGTAAATACAGAGAGAAGGAGAGATAGCTGCTGACAAGTTGACTCCAACTCTAACTCACGGCAACCTTAGGTACAACAGAATGGAACGTTGCCTGGTCCTGTGTCATACTCATGGTTGACTGCATGTTGGAGTCCATCACTGCAGTTATTGTCCCAGTACATCTCACTAGGGTCTCCCTTTCCCTTGCTGGCCCTCTACTTCACCAAACATGATGTTTTCCTTCAGCTATTGATCCCTTCTAATGACCTGTCTAAAGCAAGCAAGTCATTCAGTGTTCTGTTGTAATCCATAAGGTTTCCGCTGGCTAATTTTCAAAAGTAGATTGCCTGGCCTTTCTTCCTAGTTTCTCTCAGTCTAAAAGCTCTATAGGACCCATCCACCATGGGTGACCCTGTTGGTATTTGAAATACTGTGGCATAGTTTCCAGCATCACAGCAACATGCAAACCACCACAGTATGAAAAACTCACAGACAGATGGTGGCAATTTCTTATTACATGCCCCTCGATGAAATAAAAAATATGCAGTTTGAGTCTAGATTATGTTCCAAGAGATTGAGCCACCAGTGATGCTGGCAAGTAAAACAGAAATAAGGCTTGGAAATTTATGTATATACAGTCATGGCATACCTGGCCAATGTCTGAACCTGGGATTTGTAGGATTGCTGATTGTCCAAAGCCTGTACTTTGCTTTGGTGGGGATGGGAGAAGGAAAATTACTTCAGCATAAAAGGGTAGTTGCCTCTGATTGGCTCTAAAACTTGCTCATCACTGTTTCTTCTTTTTATGCCAGATTTTTCTTCACCCTTATGCATGTAAGTTATATGGAAATACAGGGTAGAAATACAGGATCCATAAAAATCAAACACGAGATATCTTGACATACAGATAGCATTTAGTATAATCTTATATAATCATATGCTTTTCTTTTTTTTTAACTTAATTTTGTTGTTGTTGAGAATATACACAGCAAAACATACACCAATTCAACCACTTCCAATCAGTGACATTGGTTAGAAGCTTTGAGTTATATAATCTTCCTCACCCTCATTTTCTGATATGTTCCTCCCCCATTAACATAAACTCACTGACACCTAAGTTTCCTATCTAATCTTTCAAGTTGCTGTTGTCACTTTGGTCCCATAGAGATCTTTCTTAAAAGGGTATAATGTTCAACGTAGACATTTCTTATTAGTTAAGCTAAACTACTGCTTGACTTTAAGAACACCTCAGAGAATATTTTCATTCGTATGTTTTTCTCATATAAAGAAGTTAATTTCTCTAAACTTAGTGGCTCAGAAGCCAATGTGTATAGCAAAATTACCTACATTCCAATCGGTGAATAGTTCGGTTCCTAATAAAACAAAAAACAAACCAAACCCCTTGCAGTTGAGTCAATTCCAACTCATAAGGACCCTATAAGACAGAGTAGAACTGCCCCATAGGGTTTCCAAGGAGCAGCTGATGGATTCAAACTGCTGACCTTTTAGTTAGTAGCTGATTTCTTAACCACTGTGCCACCAGGCCTCCAAAATGGGCATCTACCTCCTGGTCAGGAAATTGAGCCTTGGTCTCCAGTGTGATAGGTGAGGATACTCACCATTATACTAACAAGGACAGCAGTAGCTATCCCAAGCCCAGAACACTCTTCCTCAGTTCCTAATAGAATTGAGTATAAACTGTATTATCATACAAAATAAAAAGTAAAAACATGATAGAAAAAAATAACAGTAACTTAGACAAAATCTATTTCATATTTCCAGCAAGACCTCATTTAGACAGCTTTCTCAGATTCTCTGTCCATCAAGGTGGCAGAGATTCCTAAAGCTCAATTTTCTTTGCACTTCGGTTGATATCACTTCTCAGCCTCATTGTAGTTACTGAACATATGTCCAGTTATCACCAATGGGCTGTGAGCAGAGTGACCAGGATCATTTTCAGCATGTGGTATATAACAGCCCTCTGTGCTCTCTCTGGCCTCCACTGCGGTGTCCACAAGCCCACGTCCTGAGATGGGGGAGTACCAAGATGGAAGCATCTGTGTCACTGAGGCGCCACATGGAAGACAACTGCCTAGGAAGAACTTGGTGCAAGGAAATAAACAAAGAGACCTCTGCTGAATTATGCTACTAATATTTGCTATTATAATGTAATCTGGTCTGTCTTACTGATAAAATGGGTAATTTCTAAACACGTTATTTTAGTCTTAAAATACGTCTAGCACACTCTTGGGTTTTCATTTTATTTGAGATTTAATATATTGCAGCAAATATTATCATTACTTTTTTTTTTTCAATGAGCACAGCCATCACAAAGGTCATCTTATATAAAGGACAATGTTTCTGATGAAACATCCAGAACAAATTATGATCGTGACACAAAGTTCTTTTCAGGTCTGCTGCTATTCCAGTACTTACAGAGCCATAATATATTCCAACAACCTTGGATAGACTATCCTTCCTTATTCTTACATTCATTACAATGGTTTCTAACCATTAATCGTGAAAGACATATATGATAGCAGCAGACTAATACGGTGATTTTAGTAATCCATAGTATAAAAACGCCATGGAATGTTCAACAGATAAACTATGTTAAGAATCCATCTGTTAGGGAATTCGTAACTATCAATCTCCTTCCCAGGCTGTTTGCTCAGCTCTTGAAATATCGCCATTCATTACTTGAAGCACACCTTCCCTCAAAAGCAGCAGATTTCAATTCCAAGTATGCTGTGTATATTGTTGTCTCCAGAGCACTGAGCACCTGGTTATTAGTCATCAGTGTGGAAACACACAAATCTGACTTGGCACAAACAAGTATGCCTGTGGCGAGGCTATTTTTTCCCTGGAAAGTCAATACGGTCGATACAAAATTTTAAAAGTGACTAAACTGTGGAAATATTTGGTGGTGAGAATATTTACGAATTTCTCATGTAACATACACAGACAATCTATAGGAGCAGAGCTATCATTGAATAAACGCATCCCTTTCACAGAAAAGGTATGAAGAGGTTGGGCTAGAATATTGTGGTTATGTTTTGTGTTTTTGAAGAGTCAAATTGTTGTACGATTATATATTAATGGAGCCAGTTTGCATTCATTTCTATTAGTTGTCTAGAAAGTTTTATAAGAAAATCGCTTCTCGCTAAAGGACATATGACCTTTAAAAGAAAAAAGAGAGAGAAAGAGGTTTTCAGATAAAATATATTATCATCCTTTTGTCCTCAGTTTGGGAAAAATAGAAACAGCAAAGAAAGACTATCAGGATGACCCAGTGCTGTTGAGTCGATTCCAACTCATAGCAACCCCACAGGATAGAGTAGAACTAAATTAATAAATTAAGTGGCTCCTTAACCAGAGTTTTAAGGCAAAACATGGGGTTGACTTAAATAAACGTCCTTTGCCTATCTTGAATGGAAACATCATTGTTCCTTGCTTCTAAAACAGACATTTGTGTCATTAGAATAAACACCATATTTACTCATTACCACATTGGATGAAACACGGGGAAATGACAGAAGCATAATTCCATGGTTTGACAGTAACAAGTAATCTCAGTAGCACTATCAGTGGAGATGAGAAGGCAAACAAAACAAGCCTTATATGGGGCTAGTAGACTAACTCATTTTAGGGCATGCCCTTCTCTTGGGGTTCCAGTAAACACAAGATAGCTAATCACTGTTGCATCAAGAAAACAAGGTATTCTCAAGAGTAGGCTTCTTGGGATGATACATGTAGTAAGATAGGGTTCTTCGATTTAGAATCAAACATCTAACTGCTGGCTAAGAGTATGGAAAACATCAGCTAATTCAGAATGAGTGGACTGGCAAGAGTGGGCAATCTCTGTGTACTGTCTGCCAAGAAGGATTAGATTCTTCGGAAAATAAATGAATTAGGAAATCAAACAATACTTTGATAAGAAATAGATACAGAGTGTGAATCTAACAACATGGAATATATTGATAGGCCTTCGATAACATAAAATTAAATCCAAACATCCCACAGCTGTGGGCAAAATTCTTAAAGTGCTTCTCAGTGTTGAGTCAGAATTTTTGCTGATTAGGTGAGCCTTGAATGTATAATGGAAAGATATTAATATTTGCAGCAATCGATCAATCAGTAAAGGATTATATGATTAAAAAAAAAAAAATCTAGGACATAGAAACCTATGGGAGAAATGGAAGTACCATTTAGGCAAAACAAATCCCGGAACTTATAGGAGCTTGGAACTTCTAATTCAAAGATACTAGAAAAGTGTTTTTTTGTTTATTTGTTTAATAGCATAATCGAATTAAGGTAAATTTTCTCAGCTTCAAAACTATGCCAGGAAATTAGTGAGATTCCCACAAAGCTAGAGTTGTTTCGTGGTTCAATGTTATGTGTCTTCATTATTTACTTATTTTTACTTATATCGTGAGTTATTCTAAAATGGGTTTTAAGACGACTTTCAAAAACATACAATAAAAAATAAATGGCATATTCTAAATGTAGGAAGAGTGTAAGATAGGCAAATAAAGGTCAGGAGGTTCAGGCTGAAGAAGCTATATGAAGATCTAGGTATTTTATTTAGCTCTAGGCTTTCTAACAACTATCTCAAGAGTTGCATAGTTCATACAATGCACCATATCCATAAGATAAAAATAAAATTATTTGCCCTGTGGCACTATAATTTTTAAACTAAGACTCAGAAGGAATGTCTCAAAAGAATCTTCAAGTAGATGTGACTAATGTAAGGAACAACATGCTCAAAAGATATGATAAGAAATGTGTTGATGAATATAAAATCTGAAGAGGGTTTATTCTATAAAGGACTATTATCAATCACCAGAAGTTAAAATTTTCAAACAGTGTTGATCCATCTTAACTCAAACAAGCAGAATGCATTTGGTTCTGCCCTGCCTTCCATTTTCTCCTAAAGATCAGACATTTGTCCTTAGGGGGGGATTGATGGTTAAAAGATGATATATTTTCTTTCAATTCCTCATTGAACCCCAAATAATGAGTTTGCTCTGGTTACAAGTGCCTAGCTTTATTGACAGTTAAAATATAACTTGTAGTCTTCAACACACAATCTCAACATTGATGCCAGGCCAATTTGGTGTTGTCTTACATTATGGGATAATAAAATGTGCTTGGGGCTGGTTCAAGTTTTGACATCCTGAGGCTTTTGCAACGTTTGGAGTCCTCTTGACAAAACTATATATATATATATATATATATATATAAAAGTCATTTTTCTGAGTAAAAACATGATCATTTGAACACATCACTGGGACTCCATCCAGGACATTGGAAGAAACATAAGAGGATGAGGTGGCGCTCAAGCTTCATTAGCTTCACTATAGATGTGTCTCCGAGTATATTACAAATCCTCCAGCTATTATTATCTTCAGGAACACCTTCTGCTGCCCACTTTGTGAGCAAATTTTGGGGAGTCACAGGAGGAGAAAAGATTTGAAAAGTTATTTTAATATCAGTGTGATAAAGCAATTGTAGACATTAGGTAAAAACTTTAAAAATCTGAATAAACTATGAGCTTTAGTTAATAATTTATCAATATTGTTATATTAATTATAACAAATACACCATAATAATTGTAATAAATGTACCACAGTAACATACATAATAATTCACATAATAATAGAAGGAACTATTTGCAGGGGAGGAGGAAATACGAATCTCTGAATTATCTGCTTAATTTTTCTGTAAACCTAAAACTGTTCTAAAACATAAAGTCTATTAATAGAAAAATAAAAAGTGATTGTGCTCAATAACAAAAAGACAATCCAATGGAAAAGTAGCAAAGAATTAGAATAGACATTTCTTTAAATAAGATTTACAAGTGGCCAACATGCACAGAAACCCTGGCAGTGTAATGGTTAAGTGCTACAGCTGCTAACCAAAAGGTTGGCAGTTCAAATCCACCAGGTGCTCCTTGGAAACTCTATGGGGCAGTTCTACTCTGTTCTACTTGGTCGGGATGAGTAGGAATCGACTAGAAGACAATGGTTTTTTTTTTTTTTTTTTGGTTTAACAAGCACAGGAGAAGATGATCAACAACATTATTTATTAGGAAACTGCAAACAAAAACCACAATGAGATACAACTTCACACCCACAAGTAAACCAAAAAACAAAACCCAGTGCTGTCCAGTCGATTCCGACTCATAGCGACCCTACAGGACAGAGTAGAACTGCCCCGCAGAGTTTCCAAGGAGCACTTGGTGGATTCAAACTGCCAAACCTTTGGTTAGCAGCCATAGCTCTTAACTGCTACGCCACCAGGGTTTCCACCCACAAGTAAGACTGTAATAAATGACAGACAATAAAATGTGTCGGAGAGGATGTAGAGAAATTGTTGTTGTTAGGTGCGTCAAGTTGGTTCGACTCACAGCGACCCTATGTACAACAGAAAGAAACACTGCCCGATCTGCGCCATGCTAACAATGGTTGTTATGCTTGAGCCCATTGTTGCAGCCACTGTGTCAATCCATCTCTTTGAGAGTCTTCCCCTTCTGTGATGACCCTGTACTTTACCAAGCATGATGTCCTTCCCCAGAGACTGAGTCCTCCTGATGACAAGTCCAATGTATGTAAGATGCAGCCTTTCCTTCCTTGCTTCTAAGGAGTATTCTGGTTGTACTTCTTCCAAGACAGATTTATTCTTTCTTTTGGCAGTCCATGGTATGTTCAATATTCTTCAACAATACCACAATTCAAAGGCTTCAGTTCTTCGTACAGAAATGAGAAGTCACTTATACTGTAGGTAGAAATGTAAATTGTTGAAAAAACAGATGTCCACACAAAAGCATGTACAGAAATGTTCATAGCAGCATTATTCATAAATGCCATAAATTGGAAACAACTCAGATTGATCATTAGTTGATGAATTAATAAACACTATTCCATTTTTTATTCCATAAATTAGTACATTGACAGGGAACTGCTGGAAATTCAAGCCATAAATTAGAATATATTTTAGAAATAGAAATAATGCAGCATTGATTGATACATGCTGCAGCAAAACAGAGCCTCAAAATCATTACATTAAGTAAAAGTCACAGAAGTCCACAGTGTATGATTCTATTTACATGAAATGTCCAAAATAAGCAAATCTATTGACAAAAAAAAAAAAAAAATTTTTTTTTTTTTTTTTTTATTGACAAAGCATGTAGATTGGTGGTTGGCTACAGCTGATGAGGGTGAAGGACTGAGGAACGGAGAGGAAGGAGGAATTGGGAATGACAGATAAATTACGGCGATGGTTGCACCACTCTGTAAATATACTGAAAATCATTGAACTGTACACTTCATCAGGTGAACTTTATAGTATGCAAATTATATATCGATAAAGACTGAAAAAGAAAAAACTTCCTGTGAATGTATCCTTTTAAATCTAAATCTAGCGTAGACTAATGAACATCATGAGATCAATATAACACCAGTAAGTCTTAAAGAAAAACAAAAAAATCTGTTGCTGTGGAGTGACTCAATTTGATCCATGGCAACCCTATAAGACAGGGCTGTTGCTGTTGTTGTTAGGTACCATCGAGTCGGTTCTGGCTCATAGTGACTCTATGCACAACAGAACGAAACAAGACTTACTGGTAGGACACGGTAGGGGAGCCCCATTGGTAGATGGGAACTGCTGACCTTTTGGTTAGCACCCAAGCTCTTAACCACTGCAACACCAGGGCTGCCCTATAAGTCTTAGTGTTCTTTATTTCCCTAGAAATCCAAATGGGCACAGCTTTTAGAGATTGATTCTGACTCTTCCAATGGTACTTATATCACAGAATTCTTTCTTAGCACATCCCTTAACATAGATTAATTAAGGCTTCCATGATTCAAGGGACTCTACAAAATAGACCTGAAGCTTACCTAGCACTCACGAGAAACTGTCTCCTCGCTTAAAAAAAAAAAAAGACACACGTACACAGAGTGAGAGAGAGAGCAGTGACTGTTAAGATTATGCTCAAGTAAATCACTATCACATTCCATCTACCTTCTTCCACGTTATTGCAACAGATGGGACATGAAAAGCTTGCTAAGTTCCCCTGAGAAACCTCTATTCAAAAATTCTTCCAGTCTTTTGGGTAAGTGTGATTACCGGAGAACAGAGTTGACCTACCTCCTGTGAGCTAATGAATCCCTTACTGCTAACTTTATCTGTTCAAGGACTGGATATTAAAATGTCCACTGGCTCTCACTGGAAAAGCCATGCATTTATAAGGAGAGCACTCTGTTCCTCTCCTCCACTGCCCATGCTCAAACAGGGATGGATTCAAGGTCATACAACTTGAGAGATCCATTTTAGGAAAGGCATACACAATTAGTTATGACAGTGACTACATTTAACATGAGAAATCACAGCAGATTATGAATTTTAAAAGGATGACAAATTCAAAATCTAGAAAAAATAGCATATTTTTATTAATGGACTGTCTGATATGCCTCTATGGTACCTTTTTTGCCATCTTTTTGACTACATACTCTGGTCATCTTCTAATATGAAAATGCATTGTAATAGTGTCTAAAGACAGACAGAAAAAATATTTCTCTAATATAGTGGATATATTTTTTCATTATTATTGCCGATTGTTTAAAAAGTTTCTTTTGGCCTTATGACTCATTTTTTACAATGTCATGTAATTTACTAAAATCGTTGAATTTGGAGAAATCTCTATTAAACATTTTTTTTATTATATTTGAACTGTAAGTTTTCAGGTTATTTCAAAATTTCTTCTGGAGTGACTAATGTTAAATATTTTCTGAACTGAAGTCACTCATTAGCCTGTTGTAATGAGTACCCCCATGATAATTGCATTTTATTAGTTTTATGTTATCTTAAATGATTTTATTATTGGATGGGGAATAAACAAGAAATTTAAATTTTTTATTCTTATGAATCACTTCTTTATAATAAATGGACTAGTAAAATCCAAGACCTTATTCATTAATTTCTTTTGGAATTTATTTCTCCCTCCTAATAAATTGTTGCATTTAATATGATCTGAATTTTTGTTACAATTTGCTTTCTAATGTCAAAACATTTTCTATTGATTTAATCGCTTATATTTATCACTATTGCTTTATACTCCATATATTTTTAAATCTGAATTTTCTTCCAGTTCTTAAATAAATAAGCATTAATCCAACAAAAAGAGTAGCCTCGAAAAATGACCAAATCTGGCATCTGTTTTTTCTTATGTGTTTTCTTAAATTATTCCAAAATGTCTTTTGAAATTGCAGTTGAATGACATATTTGAGACGTATCAACTTTTTGAGTAAATTTCTGAATTTTGTATGTGTTTCAGTTTCTCTTCTGAGATTGTGGAAATTTTACACTTTAGAATGCCTAAAATGGTTTTGTACCCATACTGCAAAACGTGAACAGCTTTAGAGTAGGCAGATCATCTCATTGCATTTTTAAAAAATCCAAATTGGCAGCTAGATGAACTTGAAATAAAAATATGTATTAAAAAAATGCAAGGTTGCAAGAGCCAACAAAGAGAATAAGCTGTATAAGTACATATTGTACTAATCCTTGGTGTCAGGACTTTGAGTGAGTCATGAGGCTAGGCAGTAGAAGTATTACTGAAGGACAACCCTGCAGCAGGAAGACTGGCAATAACTTAAAGATACTTGAAGCGACTGTAAATGTAAACGTAGCCCCCTAAACCCAAACTTTTGTTGTTGTTGTTGTGTGCCATCAAGTTGATTCCAGCTCATAGGGTTTCCTAGGCTGTGTCTTTATGGAAGCAGACTGTTTCATCTGTCTCATACAAAGCTACTAATGGGTTCGGATTGCCAACCTTTTGGTTAGCAGCCCAGTGCTTAACCATTGCACTAGCAGGTCTCCTTAAACTCAGACTAGATACTCCATAAAATAATCTTCCCCTAGCTAGATTCCAAAAATGACCACAGCCACTCCAAAATCACCCCAGAGGAGGGTAACTATGCGGAATAGAAGGCAAAGAAAGAGGTGGTATTAACCAACTGCGGTTACAGTACTTTACTCTTGGATACTTTGTAAAAGGTGCTTATGCGAATCCTTTGCTAAATTCACTTAGCTTCACAGGAAATTGTGAAAAGGGAAACAATTACATAAGAGACTAAAACCAATATGGTCAAGTATGAATACTTTAAAATAATCTTTCCAATAGGAATTAATCATCATTGCCCTACTCCTAGACTCACCTCTAGAATTCTTTGTATCCTGAAAGCTTTTTTTAATTTTATTTTTTGCTTTTCTTTCTTACCTGCAGTGTTTAGTCTCAAAGAATGACACATCAGGTAAAATCTGACTTTAACAGTCAAGTGTGTATGTATAAGAGCCCTATTGCTGCTCTTTATTAGTTTTCTATTGCTGAAAAAAAAAAAAATTCCACAAAACTTGCTGCCTTAAAACAATGCACATTGATGGCCTGAGAGTTTCTGTGGGTAAGGAATGTAAGATCAGTTCACAGGAAACGAGGGACCAATCAAAGTGAATGGCAGTTGGGATGAACAGGAAGTGTAATATGAATGGTGTTTACCTGAAAGATAATCACTTGGCTATGCGGAACAAGAGGGAAGCATTGAGGATATCCCTTATGATTCTACCTTGGAAAAATCATGGATGATGATGTCATTAACAGGGATAGCATACCCTAGAAGAAGAGCAAATGTGGCGGGCACCTTCTTTGGAATATTTAGCAGAATATATCTAAAAGTTTAGAATCGAAAGAGAAAACTCTGTCCGGGACTTGTGTGGAAGGATGAAATACTGTGTTATGGTTTAAAACAAATGTGATGAATCTGTTAGAATTACTAACTTTCCTTTAAAAAATATACTTTTACAAGGGTGAAAGCATCTTTAAATTGTTTTTATATCTTTACTGGATTATATGAGAAAAACTTAATATGAGTAATTCAGAAAAGTGTGTGAGAATATTGAACCTCTTATGAGAATGGTTTGTTAAAATGTTTGTAGCAGTGAATCGTGTTTATCCACTTAAAGGTGTAAACTGAGTTTTCATTCAAAACGAACTCAAAGGCAAATGGTATGGTTTGGGATGAAAGCTCAGTTTACACCTTTAAGTGGATAAACACAATTCACCACAACAAACATTTTAAGAAATCATCCTTTAGAATAGAACATAACATAATCTGAAGATTATGTGATATATTCTTTTTGGTTATCAATTGCTATGTAACAAAAAAAAATGTAACAAACCACCCCCAAAATCAGTGGTTTAAAGCAGGGGATAAGAAATTACGGTCCATGGGCCAAATTTTGCTTGCAATCTTTTTATTCTTATTTTTTTAGGGTCCATGGATGAAAAATGGCTTTTTTATTTTTAAAGAATTGTGAAGAAAAAAAAAAAGAACAGAAACAAAGATCTTATATCGTTCGCATATGGCCAATTAGAGGCATATTTACTGACATCTGGTCCAAAACATCTGGGAGCATTTGCTTGCTCATGATTTTGCAACATGGGCAAAGCTTTGCAAGGGTGTCTTCAATGCTTTCTATGACTTTGGCTGGAGTAGCCTTCTCCTTTTTATTCTTCTTATTGCCGTAAAAAAAGTGTAGTTCACTCGGTGCTTCTCATTTGCAAAATAATTTCTTTCAAAAATTTTCTGTATACTTCTTTTTCTTGTTAATTCTAACAGAAAGGTCAAGCCAAAACATTTGGAATTATGATTTTATATCTAGCTCATTAAAAAAAAAAAATTTTTTTTTAATAAGGAGGTATTTCAGTCAAGATATAGACTTCTTTTTTTTTTTTTTTAGTGTTATCTGTAAGTTTTGTATTCACTAACAATTTTTTGTTAGTTGAAATTACATTTAAACATTTTTGAAAACTCCTGTAGGAAATTATCAGAAAATTGTTAGCAAATGGTGTTGTTCCTTAAAAATAAGAAAAATGTTGTTACTTAATCAAAATGACTTCTTCTGATGAGTTGACCAGTTTTATATTCGTATGAAGTCATAGTTTCCTATTTGCTATAGTTGTGAATTAGAACTTCTTTTTTAATAAGGTACTGTGAAGTTTACATTGCCTATACAGAGGATTCTCATTATTAGGGGCAGTTATATTTACAAAAGTCCCCTGAAACACTGAATTAGCCAGTATGAGCCAGCCTACCAGCCTTGCATGACTTAAGCTGGGAATGATAACAAAAGGTGAATCATGTTTTGTTTTGTTTTTCTGCACATGTGCAGGTCAGTAACAAGTGAATTGCCTAAAACTGCTGTGAGTATTAATCTTGAGGTTACAAATAAATTTTAGCAAGTAGGCAAATTTTCAAACTCAGAAACCAGGGATAATGAGGGGTCTGGGTGTGTGTATAATCTCACTAGGCATATGTAAGTAAAATGTGTACCCACTGGCATCCAGTCAATTCTGACTCATAGCAACCCTATAGGACAGAGTAGAACTGCCCTATAGAGTTTCTGAGGAGTGCCTGGTGAATTCGAACTGCCGACCTCTTGGTTAGCAGCCATAGCACTTAACCACTATGCCACCAGCGTTTCCAAGTAAAATGTATAGACAAAAAAATTAAATGCCATGTAAATAGTATTAATGTGTTCCAGATTATGGTTCAATAGAACGTAAAAAACTATGAAGGGTCTAAGATTTATACCTCAGTTACAAACTAACCAGTTAACCTTCCACAGTTTTATGAATGCTGGCAGAAAATGCCAGAGCCCTGGGTCACAGACAGAGGGCTTTATTATTATATTCGAGCAGGTAGCATGAGCTTCATATTCATATTGCTTCCCCAAGCACCCCAAATCCCAAGGAAACAATGCATGTGGGCCTAGACAGACACTACAAATGCAGCGACTTTGTATCACAGCTGATGAAACGGAATAGGAAATTCCAAACTTTTATAATGAGATGCAAGTAAATCTGGCCAAACCTTTCCCAGCGGGAAGATATTATCTTTATTAAACTTAAGCAAATTTGCCCTCTGCTCTGGAGGGAGACACTATCTCTAACTAACAAGGCTGTTTGTTATACAAACATTCATAAAAAAATAGTCTAGAAAAAGGCTGTCAGCATCTTTGCTCACATGATATGCAGAAATGCAAGAGGCTTATAGAGAATTTTTCTCCCAACATATAGTCCTCTCACTCTTTAGTTTAAACCATGCAAATATGTGTGTGCACAGAAATACATAAAATAATCATTTAATGTCTTGGAAACATGATGATTTGATGACTAGCTCTAGTAGCCAATCTGCTATTTAAAAAAAAAAAAAAAAACTTGGATATTAAGATTTTCATATTAAATTAATATATCAGCCTGGTTACCATAGAAATATAATTTTGAAATAGCTACATTTGTCCCGAAGCCAATTGCTGTCAAGTTAATTCTGATTCATGTTGACCCCATGAGTGCAGAGTGGAAATGCTCCATAGGGTTTTCATGGCTTTCAGAAGCACACCCTCAAGTCTTTCTTTACAGGCATCTGTAGAACCGTCAATTCTTTGGTTAGCAGTTGAGCACTTAACTATTGGAGCCACCCAGGGATTTCACGTTTATCCTACGTTTCTAATGTATTTTTTTAAACGTTTCCCTTACTGGTGGAATACCTTTAAATTTCAGTGGGAATGTTGTGAGAAGGATATGAGCTAAGAAATCAAAGACCACATAAAAAAACTAATTTCAGGTCAAATTTGAGGCAGAGTGAAAAAAATGAGCATAAGTTTTAGCTTAAAAATTTTATGGATTTCTCACATTTAAAAGATTATATGCTAATAGAAAAATGGGATGTGGGTTAAAGAGTTAGAAGTCTGTTGACTCCAAATATTTGATTTGTAATCTTCTTATGGAAACTATATTGGCAATAATAATGTAATAAATCATAATTTACAGATAATTAAATCTAACTGGCCACATATGCCAATAGAATTGCCGATTAATGAGTAAATATATGATTTTCTAATAGTTTGTTTTGATCTAGCTGTAGAATATATGCTTATAAAAAAAGAGAACTACAAAAAGAAAATTAATTGAAGGGCTAGAGAAGGTTGTTCCCAATGTTTATCTGATTTTTATATCCTTTAGAGTTAGTGTCATCTATAATTTATTGTGCAAACCAAATCACTTTGAAGAAAGTGTGAGTATGCTGTTAATTATTACATTGTATCAACAGATAAAAATCGAGATTCTCATGAACAGACCAGATATAAAGCCACTCTACTTACAGTCCAAACATTACATGACTATCAACAAGATTGAATTTTATTCTAAGAGATATCAAGAAACAGACATTTAATATCAATGAGAGTTGGGTTCTTTGAAAGAATTCTGGAAATGGCAGATATTTTAAAGGAGGTATACCATCTTCGGTAGGCAGGGGAGGATTAACCAAAAAAAAAAAAAAAAAAAATGCACAGCCAAACTCATTGCCTTCAAGTCAATTCTGACCCATAGTGACCCCTACAGGACAGAGTAGATCAGCCCCATAGGGTTTCCAAAGCTGTAATCTTTATGAAAGTAGATTGGCACATCTTCTTCCTGCTGAGGGGCTGAAGGATTCCAACTCCTGACCTTTTGGATAGCAGCCTAGTTCTTAGCCACTGCACCACCAGAGATCCTATACGAAGATTGTTGTTAGGTGTTGCCCAGCTGGTTCCAACTCATAGTGGCCGTGCTTGTGTACAACAGAATGAAACGCTGCCCAGTCCTGGACCAACCACACAATCATTGTTATGCTTGAGTCCATTGTTGCAGCCCCTGTGTCAATCCATCTGGTTGAGGGTCTTCCTCTTTTTTGCTGACCCTTTCCTTTACCAAGCATGATGTCTTTCTCCAGGGACTGATCCCTCCTGATAACATGTCCAAAGTGTGTGAGACAAAGTCTCACCATCTTTGCTTCTAAGGAACATTCTGTCTGTACTTCTTTCAGAAAAGTTTGGTTTGTTCTTTTGGCAGTCCAGGGTATATTCAGTATTCTTCACCAACACCATAATTCAAAGGTGTCAATTCTACTTTGGACTTCTTTATTCATTGCCTAGCATTCACATCCATATGAGGCTACTGAATACACCACGACTTGGTGAGGCTTACCTTAGTCTTCAAGGTGAAATCTTTGCTTTTTAACACTGTAAAGAGGTCTCTTGCAGCAGATTTGCACAATGCAATGTGTTCTTTGTTGTCTTGACTTCTACTTCCACGGATGTTGATTGTGGATCCAAGTTAAAATGAAATCTTTGACAGCTTCAATCTTTTCTCCATTTGTCATGATGTTGATTCTTGGTCCAGATTTGAGGGTTTTTGTTTTCTTTATGTTGAGGCCTGATCCATACTGAAGGCTGTGGCCTTTGATCTTCATCAGTAAGTGGTTCAAGTCCTCTTCACTTTCAGCAAGCAACGGTGTGTCATCTGTATAATGCATGTTGTTATTGAGTCTTCCTCCAATCCTGATGTCCTGTTCTTCTTTATGTAGTCCATCTTCTCAGCATACAGACAGAATAAGTACTGTGAAAGGATACAGTCCTGCCACACACTTTTCCTGACTTTAAACCACACAGTATCCCCTTGTTCTGTTTGAACTACTGCCTCTTGATCTATGTGCAGGTTCCTCATGAGCTCAGTTAGGTGTTCTGGAATTCCCATTCTTTGTAATGTTGTCCGTAATTTATTATGATACACACAGCTGAGTGTCTTTGCATAGTCAATAAAATACAGGTAAACCTCTTTCTGGTATTCTCTGCTTTCAGCCAAAATCCATCTGACATCAGCAATGGTATCCCTGGTTCCAGGTCTTCTTCCAAATCCGGCTTGAGTTTCCAGCAGATCCCTGCTGATGTAGTGCTGCAGCTGCATTTGAATGATCTTCAGCAAATCTTTACTTGCTGTGATATTAATGATATTGTTGGATAATTTCAGCATTTGGTTGGATCACCTTATTTTGAAATAGGCATAAATATGGATTGCTTCCATTTGGTTGGCCAGGTAGCTGTCTTCCAAATTTCTTTGAATAGAGAAATGAGCACTTCCAGCACTGCATCCAATTGTTGAAACGTCTCTATTGGTATTCCCACAATTCCTGGAGCTTTGTTTTTCACCAATGTTTTCAGTGCACTTGGGACGTCTTCCTTTAGTACCATCAGTTCCTGACCATATGCTGCCTCCCGAAATGATTAAACACTGGCCAATTGTTTTGGTATAGTGACTCTGTGTGTCCCTCCATCTTCTTTTGACGTTTCTTGCATCATTTAATATTTTCCCTATAAAACAAAAAAAAAAAACCCAAACCCGGTGCCATTGAGTCGATTCCGACTCATAGCGACCCCGTAGAATCCTTCAATATTCCAACTTGAGGCTTGAATTTTTTTTTTTTTTCCAGTTCTTTCAGCTTGAGAAATGCCGAGCATGTTCTTCCCTTTTGTTTTTCTATCTCCAGGTCTTTGCATGTGTCGTTATAATACTTTATCTTCTGGAGCTGTCCTTCGAAGTCTTCTGTTCAGCTCTTTTACTTCATCGTTTCTTCCTTTCCCTTTAGCTACTTGAACATTCGAGAGCAACTCTCAGAGTCTCTTCTGACATCCATTTTGGTCTTTTCTTTCTTTCCTGTCTTTTTAACGACATCTTGCTTTCTTCATGTATGATGTCCCTGATGTCATTTCACAACTCATCTGGTCTTCACTCATTAGTGTTCAATGCTCCAAATCTATTCTTGGGACGGTCTCTAAATTCAGGTGCAATATACTGGACGTAGTATTTTGGCTCTTGTGGCTGTGTTCTAATTTTCTTCATCTTCAATGTGAACTTGCATAGGAGCAATTGATGGTCAGTTCCACAGTTAGCCCCTAGCCTTGTTCTTACTGATGATATTGAGCTTTTCCATTGTCTCTTTCCACAGATACAGTCTATTTGATTCCTGTGTATTCCATAAGGAGAGGTCCACATGTATAGTTGTTATTTATGCTGGTGAAAAAGGGCATTTGCAATGAAGAAGTCATTAGTCTTGAAAAATTCTACTGCGTAATCTCCAGCATCATTTCTATCACCAAGGCCATATTTTCCAACTACCGATCCTTCCTCTTTGTTTCTGTCTTTTGTGTTAAAATCACCAGTATTTATCAATGTATCCTGATTGCATTTTCCATCAACTTCAGACTGCAGAAGTTGGTAAAAATCTTCAATTTCTTTATCTTTGGCCTTAGTGGTTGGTGCATAAATTTGAATAATAGTTGTATTAACTTGTCTTCCTTGTAGGTGTATGGATATTATCCTATCACTGACATCATTGTCCTTCAGATTGCATCTTGAGATGTTCTTTTTTGAGCATGACTGAAACTCCATTCCTCTTCAAGTTGTCAGTCCTGGTAGAGTAGGTCATACAATAGTCTGATTCAAAATGGCCAATACCAGTCCATTTCAGCTCACTAATGCCTAGGATATTGATGTTTATGCATTCCATTTCATTTTTGATGATTTCCAATTTTTCTAGTTTCATAGTTCGTGCTTTCTCTTTTCTGATTATTAATGGATTTTTGCAGGTGTGTCTTCTCATTTTGAGTCATGTGAAGCTCTGGAAACTTTGACTCCATCTGCACCATTAAGGTCGACTCTACTTTGAGGAGGCAACGCTTTCCCAGTTGTCTTTTTAATGCCCTCAAACCTGAGGGGCTGGTCTTTTAGCACTATATCTGATAATGTTCTGCTGCTATTCATAAGGTTTTCACTGGCTTATTCTTTTCATAAGTAGACTGCCAGGTCCATCTTCCTAGTCTGTCTTAGTCTCAAAGCTCAGCTGGAACCTGTCAACCATGGGTGACCCTGTTGGTGGTATTTTAATACCAGTGGCAGAGCTTCCAGCATCGTTGCAACATGCAAGCCCTCACAGTTGGAGAAACTGACAGACTTGTGGGGGATTGGAAGATCATGGAGATTCAAAATTGTCTCATTATGTTCTATCTGAATTCACTCTGATTCTGTGTTAATATTTATAGCATAAATCATAAGTCTGTATATATTTTGCTTCTCTTTTGTGTGTGTGCCCAGCACTGAGCTTCACATCAATTATCTCATTTAATTCTTATCCTATTCTCTTACAGAAGTACCATAATTTCTCCATTTCATAGATGAATAAATTAAGTCAAAAGGGACTAAGTAATGTATGCAAAATCCAATAGCCTCTGTGAGGTGGATCCAAGTTTTGAACTTAGTCAGTCTAACTCTACAATCTGTGTGTTTTTAACAGCTGTACTGTTTTTGATGTATAGATGACCTTAGTTTCAGCATACACTTACAACCTTGTTACTCGGCCGTGTGTTTAGTTTGAGATGAATTATCACCATGGCAAAACACTGACAATACTATTGTACATTCACTAGATGATGGCGAAAAAATTGGCAATTTCAATTTGCTTATTTTGTACAAAATAGGTAGTGACAAAGATGACTTTGATAATGGATTTTGATAAGTCACTTTGAATTGGAATGACTAAGTTGTTTGGTTATTTTCCATTAAACTACATACATTTTCTCTCGTTTCTGAAATAAGGATTTCATGACATGTTTTACAGTGAAACATATTTGGATAGTAAGAGTAGAAACTTTAGTCAGTGATGAATAAATCAATTCTACCCTTGAGGAAGATAAAATTGAAAGCACCCATCACCTTCCTGCCCCCTCTATTATGCTGGTTTATACCTCAACCTCTGAGAGTACCAAACCAAAACCAAACCCAGTGCTGTTGGGTCCATTCCGACTCATAGCGACCCTCTAGGACAGAGTAGAACTGCCCCCATAGAGTTTCCAAGGAGCGCCTGGCAGATTCAAACTGCCAACCCTTTGGTTAGCAGCCTTACCACTTAACCACTACACCACCAGGGTTTCCCTTCTGAGAGAAGAGACCATAAAATGAAGATGTGAATTTACAAAACTGAGTCAGCTAAAGCCAACTTTTATGCATGTAATTTCTTGCTCATTAGGAAAATGAAACACTTGAGAAGAAATTCTAACAGTGCTCGGTCCAGATGAACTAATAATCTACTATAAGAGTACCAACATAGAAACCCAATAAGAAAAAAACAAAAACAAAAAAACTCTGATCTTAAGGGCCTCCTAACAGGGAGGATGAGGATAGAGAGAAAAAAAAAAAAATCTTCCTCATGATGGTCTCAAATTAAAATCTGTCCAAATTAGGATTCATTAAGAATGCATACTGTTTCATTATAGCCCTCAAAATTAGAGTCTGATCAAATAATTTGAGCCTTCAGCAATTTGATCAGGCATGAAGAGTTAAAAGAAAGAGATCTAGCTCCCTTTCCTTCTACAGTGAGTAGATGTTATTGTCAGCTACATAGTTAGATAGAAAATAGATGAGAAACTAAAGTTAAGTGGGATGATTCTGACTTAAGAAAGACTTGAAATCACTAAGTCTAACCAAAAGCAAATAGAGTCAATGGAATTGACCTCAGTTCCTCAGTGAAATCCCTGTTAGTGTGAATAAATTTGAAGGAAGACTAGGACTAGTGCAGGAAGCAGAAACATCTCTTGAATGTTGGTTGTACAGCTTGCACTCAGTCTTATCACAAACACTTCTATTTCCATTCTCCTTGGAGCCAGACACTCACTTTTAACCTTTCTCTTAGTGATCCATACCCCAAAACATCAGTACCACTCACTTTCCTCCTGGCCTTTATCTGGTATAAATGAATCGTTTAAAAGTGACATTTAGTGTGCATTGTCTATTACTTCAATAAAAATCTCATCTGAAGCAGTGGCAGGGTTTGCAGACATGAAGGTGTTGATTACAGAGTTCCCACACTGAAGGTGATGATAATCTTGGAATGAAACTCAACTCAATAACAGTTTTGCATGTTCAGTGCTGTAATAATATTCTACATAGGATTCGAGGCACAGATGAGGAAGATTTCCCATGAGGGATAACATTTAAGTGATTATTCACACAGAAACAGGAGAACTACATTTTATTGAAAGGTACTAGTTTATGAAAGATAGAAATGTATGATACTAGAATATAAGCTTTATGGCATAGTAGGGGTGCATTTATCTACTGCTATAGAAACCCTGATGGTGTAGTAGTTAAGTGCTACGGCTGCGAACCAAAGGGTCAGCAGTTCAAATCTGCCAGGTGCTCCTTGGAAACTCTATGGGGTGGTTCTATTCTGTCCTATAGGGTCGCTATGAGTCAGAACCGACTCGACGGCACTGCGTATATCAAACATAGAAAAGTGTCT
Source organism: Loxodonta africana (assembly GCF_030014295.1). Taxonomy (NCBI): domain Eukaryota; kingdom Metazoa; phylum Chordata; class Mammalia; order Proboscidea; family Elephantidae; genus Loxodonta; species Loxodonta africana. Next base: position 22,932,754 of record NC_087343.1, read on the forward strand.
GATACACAATAAGCATTAAATTAATGTTTGCTGAATGAATAACAGAATATTGTGACTTTGAAGAACTGCAATTAATTTTAAACAGTTGGTATCTGGGGCTAAAGCTGACCCTGCTGTGGTTAAACAGCAGTAGATTATAGACCACGACCATCTGTCAATTTGCTGTACTGTGGTAAGTTACATATTTCTACAATGCTGAAAGCACTGCCACCAGTATTTCAAATACCAGTAGGGTCATCCATGGTGGACAGAAACTTTCAGATTAAAACAGACTAGGAAAAAAGGCCTGGCCATATACTCCTGAAAAATAGCCAATGAAAACCCTATGGTCCACAACAGATCATTGTCTGATATTGTGCAGGAAGATGAGCTCCCTAGGCTGGAAAGCATTTAAAATACAGCGTCTGCAACAACAGACTTAAATATACCAAGGATCATGAAGATGACACAAGATTGGACAATTTTCCATCTGTTGTGCATGAGATCTTCATGAGTCAGAGCTAGCTGCATGCAGATAACAAGACAATACAAGGCAGTAGAAGATGATGTATGAGGGGGTAAAAAAAAGTTATTGAGTTAATTCCAACTCATGGTGACCATATGAGTGTCAGAGTAGAACTATGCCCCATAGGAGTTTTCAATGGCTGATTTTTTTTTTTTTTTCCATAGATTGCCAAGGTTTTCTTCTGAGGCACCTCTGGGTGGACTTGGACCTCAGTCCTTTCAGTTAGCAGCCAAACATGTTAACCATTTGCAGTACCCAGGGACTTCAGTGTGTAGAAATGACAAGCTACATATCCAGGACTGTGTTTCTTTAGAGGGTGCTTCTCTCTGAATTGGAAAATAAGCTTGATCGTGGCAAGTAGAACTGGAAAGCTATTAAAGGAAATAAGACCAAAAAAAAAAAAAAACTTTCTCTTCTCTCTGATTCCTCAGATCCAGAAATTTCTCTGAGCCCTCAAATCACTGAAAAGCTCTTTAAGCTCAGATGAATCTATTAAAATGCATGCCATTTCCCTGATTTTAGTTGTATTATTTGGTCTGTCTCATCTTTATTGGGATTGTTGTTGTTGTGTGCCAGGGAGTCAATTCCAATTCACAGTGACATGATAGGGCAGAGTGAAACTTCCCTATAGGGTTTTCTAGGTTTTAATCTTTATGGGGAGCTGATTGTCAGATCTTTTCACCTGCAGAGGCACTATCAGGTTCAAATTGATGAGCGTTGCATGACTAAAATGAAACCAAACCCACTGCTGTTGAGTCAATTCCAACTTATAGCAACCCTACAGGAAGAATAGGGCTGCCCTGTAGGGTTTTCAAGGCTATAATCTTTATGGAAGCAGACTGGAGAGCCTTTCTTTCTCCTGCAGAGCCAATGCTGGATTTGAACCTCTGACCTTTCAGTTACCAACCAAGTGCTTAGCCACTGCCCTACCAGAGAAAAAACAAAAACCAGAATTCTATGGCTTTTTACTATGTTTGTTCAAATGTAAACAGTGAAGAATCAAATGTACCATGACAAAGTATGTGAATTTTATTCTGAAATTGAAGGAGCTTCATAAAGTGATTTTAAACAGAAGATTGGTATATTCCAAGTTATGTTTTAGAACAGTAAACCCAATGACAGAGTAAAGCATAAACTGGAGAGAACCAAGGTATAAGACAAGGAGAGAAGCTAATTCATTTACTCCTTAATTCATTATTGAGCAAATGTATATTGAGCTGGGGAAATATTCAAGAATCTCAACTAAATTCAAGGGATACAACTGTGAATAAGACATACTTGGTCTTTGCCCTTTTGAGATTTATAGCCAGGAAGGGCCAAGAAATATTGAACTAATGATAAGTTTGATGAATCCTAAAAACAAATGGAAATAAAGGCTACAATAAGAATATGATGGAATAACTCGAAGACCTATGGAAAGATATAGAATAAGTGTATGGTGAGATATAAATCTTAAGTAGAAGTTAACTAGGTGGAGGAAAGAAGATTTTCCCAGGGAATGGGTACAGCACAGGAGAAGGCCTTGAGAGAAAATGCAGAAATTCACTGACTGAATTTTAGTATAAGAGGAAATAATGGTGAGGAATGGGATTGGAGAAATAGACCAGGAATAATTTTAAAGATTTCCTAAAGTCAGAGAAATATTACTCAAGGTAAAATAAACTAAAAGAGGCAAGAATGAAGGTAGAGAAATATGTTAAAAGCTTGGCCCAGGTTAGACAAAAATTATCTTGGAAGTGATGAAAAGAGGTGAATGATTTCAAGATATTTTAGTGTTAGAGTCAACAAGAATAGGAATTAATGATGAATTCAAATCCAAGAGGGTTATAGCTTGACTTCTATCATTCTGGGAGAGATATGAGAGGAGGTAAAGAACTAATCATGATGACGTGGATAATAAAGGAGTGATGAGCTAAGTTTTGAACACACTGACCGGGAGATAGCCATGTTGTTGCTGTTAGTTGTCATTGAGTTGATTTGACTCATGGTGACTGTCTTAGTTATCTAGTGCTGCTATAACAGAAATACCACAGGTGGATGGCTTTAAAAAACAGAAATTCATTTTCTCATAGTTTAAGAGGCTAGAAGTCCGACTCAGGGTGCTTTCTCTCTCTGTTGGCTCTGGGGGAAGGCCCTTGTCATCAGTCTTCTTCTGCTCTAGGAGCTTTTCTAAGGACCTCAGGTCCAAATGATGCACTATTCTCCTGGTTCTTGTTCTTGGTGTTATGAGATGTCCATGTCTCTCTGCTAGCTTCTCTCTCTTATACCTCAAAAGAGATTGACTTAACACACAATCTAATCTTATAGATCGAATCCTGCCTCATTAATGTAACTGCCTCTAATCCCACCCTATTAACGTTAAAGAATTTACAACATATAGGAAAATCACATCAGATGACAAGATGGTGGACAATCACACAATACTGGGAATCATGGCTGAGACAAGTTGACAGATGTTTTGGGGCAGCACAATTCAATCCACGACAGTGACTTTATGTGTTACAGAATAGAACTGCTCTGTTGAATTTTCTTGGATGTAATCTTAGTGGAAGTAGATCTTTAGGCCTTTCCGTCCTTGGTACCACTGGGTGAGTTCTAACCCCCAATCTTTAGGTAAGCAAATGAATGCAAACCATTTGAGCCATCTAGAGACCTTAACCAGTAGTTAAGCACTTGGCTGCTAACCAAAAGGTCAGCAGTTCGAATCCACCAGCTGCTCCTTGGAAACGATATGGGGCAGTTCTACTCTGTCCTATAGGGTCTCTACAAGTCGTAATCAACTTGACAGCAATGAGTAGAGACTTTCAACCATGTTGAGAGTGTGTTAAATAATCACACAACTCTAAGCGTGCAGAAGAAAGGCCAGGTTATAGATTTCAAATTCTTTGGTGTGCAGATATAAATTTGTAAAAATGGCGAATATTCAGATAGTTTAGCAATGATATGTCAAATATAAGGAAACTAGGCCTGAGACAAAACCCTGAAGTTTAAAAGATCTCAAATACTTAAGACTAACAAATAGACAATTACAAAGAGGCTCACTATGCTAAGAGAAAGAAACCAGAATTCTTAATCTCACTGTGGTAGACAAAAAAATATTTGGAGGAGAGACTGGTCAAAAACGTTGAATCCTCCCAAGAGGTCAAGCAGTTTAAGTACTAATAAGCATCCTTTGAATTTTCTTTTGTTGGTGATACAATAGAAATAATAAGAGATTAGAAAGCCAGGATAAAATCACCTATATAAAACAACAGCCACGGAGACAGGCAAATTTGAGAGATCTTATTTGGAATGATGAAGGGAGCCCTGGTGGCATAGTGGTTAAGCACTTGGCTGCTAACCACAAGGTAAACAGTTCAAACCTACCAGCATCTCTGTGGGAGAAAGTTGTGGCAATCTGCTTCCAAAAAAATTTACAGCCTTGGAAATAGTATGGAGCAATTCTACTCTGTCCTATTGGTTGCTGCGAGTCGGAATCAACTTGATGGTGTCGGATTTTTTTAATCTATGATACTTGAGGAGGGAAGAGGTGGTTCAATGGTAGAATTATCACCTTTCATTCAAGAGCCCTAAGTCAGATTCTTTTCCAATGCACCTCAAGTACAGCAACCACTTCACCGTCAGTGGAGGCTTTCATGTTGCTGTGATGCTGAGAAGTTTTCAGTGGAGCTTCCAGATTACAACAGAATCAGAAGAAAGGTCTGGCAATCTAATTCTGAAAAATCGGCCAGTGCAAACCTGATCCTAGTGTACATGGGATCACCGTGAGTCAGGGTCTGACTAGACAGCAGTTAACAACAACCAACAACATTCTGCTTGAATGAATGATTGAGGCTGGTGTTGGAGAAGACAATACCAAGGTTAGTCCCCTGGGTCTATCACTAGCCTTGGTCATCACTGTGAATGTCATTCACTAAGCAGTAAATACAGAAAGTAGTAGATATGAGAAGGTGGAGATTACATTATGTTCTCAGTGTAGAATGTATCAAAATTTAGCTACTTGTAGAAGATCCAGTAGTGATCAACCAGCAGAGTTTCAGGGTAGGGAGATGGTGAGGGCATGGGATGGACGGGGTCACCATGAGTCAAGGTTGACTCCATCGCAGATAACGAAACAACAAAAGATATCCATGATCTAATTCCTGGAATCTGGGAATATGTTGTTTTACATGGCAAAAGAAACTTTGCAAACAGAATTAAGGTAACGTCACAAATAGAAATAAAGAGATTATCCTGAATAATTGGCCATTTTTTCCAATGTAATCACATGGGCCCTTAAAAGTAGAAGAGTGAATCAGAGAGATGCAAAGACGAAGGAGAAAGCAGAAGAGATCCAAAAAAAAAAAGATCCAAAGGTGACAGGAAATTGACCTGCCATTGCTTGTTTTGAAGATGGGAAGCAGGGTCACATGCCAAGTTCTACAGGTAACATCTAGAATCTAGGAATGGCCCTTAGCTGACAGTCAGGAAAGAAATGAGGACTCGAACCCTACAACTTAAAGCAATTATATTCTTTTATTTTGTCAATAACCTAAATGAATGAGGAAATGGATTCATCCATCCTTAGAGCCTCAAGAAAGGATCCTTGATTTTAGTCAGCTGACTGATAGCATATCAGACTTCTAACCTACAGAGTCTGAGTTAATAAATTGGTGTTTTATAAGCCACTAAATTTGTGGTAATGCATTACATTAGCAGTAGAAAAGTAATACACTTGTATTTGGATTATTTTTATAAATAGCATTTTATCCTTATGTTTGTAGAGATAGGAAATATTAGTTAAAATGTGAATACCAACTGATGCACACTGGCAAACGTCCTACTGTTATTTTGCTTATAGGATGTGTGACAGTCCAGGATATGTGATAAGGCAAAGCTTTCTGAGAATAACCCATATTTAGTACTGCTTAATTGTGGAAATATTATTGAATTGAAGGAATTTATAATTCTCTTTGTTCTAAAGTTTTAGAGAACAAACAAAACTAGAGCCTTGATAACCAGGATAGCACAAAGGTTTATGGTATACAGTTTATCATGTCTAACAAACTCTCACTAAATTGAAACAGTGCAGCCAATTCTATTTTCCAGCAATAATAAGTTTTTTGTTTTACCCCCAGGGTTCTTGGGCCAATTCACACAAGTGTAGATTGAAATGAACTTCAGGTCCTCAGAACCTTAGACCTATGATACTGAAGTCATTTCCTATATATGATATGTTGGCCTTTCTTTTCTTTTTTTTCATTTTCTGTAGTTCATATTATTTATATCACACTTGTTCAAAATAGAGAATACTGGTTAGTTTTTATTAGGGAAATAAATCACTGCTGAGAAGCAGTTGGTGTACAGAATATTTAGCTTATTTTAGATCCATTTGTCTAGAATTACACTGTGAAATTGAACTGTGTGAAGATAGATTAGCTGAAGTTGGTCTTCACTGTAACATTAATAGTACAAGAAATAGCACCAATGTTAATCTTTAAGGCTCAGTGTATTTCCTCTGCAGGCTATGAAGTCAACATGATTTAGTTTTCACTTCAGTTTTAATACCACTAAGATCTTCTCAACATTTAAAAAGAGAATGTTTTTCTATGGAAAAAATGACCTTGTTATTTCCATTCTTTATAAATTGCATTTTTGTTTGTTTCTCATTTTGATCTCACATTTTCAATGAGTCATTCCTTCTAGGTAGACAAAACAAGAGCTATCAAAATTATATATATTATATATGTAATTTTAGTTTCTACAGATCAACAGAATTTGTTTTCGTATTTATTGAAAAGCGTAAACGTGATCTGACACAAATAGCACAAAATTAAATGAAATTCATACTTTACTGAACAGGCATAGAAATTCCGTTTTTATTTCTTTCCATAATTTCTCTAATACTACCAAATGTAATTGTATTGGATTCTTTATTCAGTGTGGTTTACAAATAATTTAGTGAATTACTAATGATACATTGATGTGTATATTTTCTGATGCTTATTATAAAAATTGTAGAGTGTAACCTCATATTCGAAGAATATGCCGTCAGGATAAAATAGAAAGAGAGACACATGAAATGCATTCGCCATCTTGGATGATGTACGGTCACAGATTTTAAGTTGTGTTTTGTTAGAAGAAGAGACCTATGCATCTACTAGTGGTTTATTCTGTAAGTTGGTAATACATCATGGTTTTCAAATTCAGGCAAAAAAAAGCAAATTAAATAAAATATGTGAAGGAAAGCATTGTTTTTTTTTTTCAGCAAAGCTACTTTCTTGATGCCATTAAGTGAATGCTCAGAAAGCAGCTAAGTAACTTTTTATCACAACGTTTATCACAGGAGGTTGAAAGGTGATTCTAAGAGTTTTTCTCTCCCATGTGGCTCCTGTAGGTTACACTTGTATCTTTTTTTTTTTTTTTTTTGAGTTCCTGGTGTTTACATGAAGCTAGCCTTATACTATATTCTCAATACATATTTCTTCCAAGCTTCATGCTATCCCAGGCTAAAGGTCAATGTCTTAGTTCCCAAAGCCTTCTGCAACAAAATACTAATGAATATATGGCATTAAAAAGTATAAATATATTATCTTATAGTTCTGGAGGCTAGAAATCCAAATCAGGGTATCAGTCATGTTGATTCCTCCTGAGGGCTGTCAGGGAGAAACTGTTCAATGCCTCTTTCCTAGTTTCTGGTGGCTCCAGGTGTTCCTTGGTTTGCATCTGCCCTATAATCACATGGTCCTCCTTTTTCTGTCTAAATATCCATGTCCATTCCCCTCTTTTATCTGACACTACTCAGATGTGGTTAAGATCCACCCTACTAGAGTACATCAGAATTATTTACTGATAGTATCTTCAAGGACCCTATTCCAAATAGGTTCGCAATCATGGGTAACAGAGGTTACGACTTCAACATATCTTTTTGGGGTGACACAATTCAATCCATAACACTTAAGGTGTAATTTTATCCACAGGTTTAACAAGATCCTGCAGACTCTTGCTGTCCCTGAAGTTCATGAGCAGATCATGTCACAATCACACACAGGAACTAGAGTCACCATCATTCTCGGGGTACATCAATCTCTGCAGGCCAATGCTCTTTTGAAATTGTGGGCCATTGCAGGAATGATTTCTGACCTAGTTCCACCTTCGCCTCAAAGAAAATAAAGCCCTACCCTTGCTCTCTCTGTCCAGCCCCTAGGTAGTCCAAGAACTTGAATAAACCCTCTGGTTTCACCTTTTCTCAACAGCTGCTCTGTGAGGAAAGATATTCAGTAGTTGGCTTGTAGATGGAAGCTGGGGAGGCAGATACACAGTGGGGTAGCCATCTTCCAAGAATTGACTCTCCCTCTTCAATTCGTTAGCCCTACTTTTTTTTTTTTAATTATCTATCATTTCTGTTTCCATAATATGATTACATCCTTTTTTTGTTTAATTTATATAACCTGATCAAAGAAATCTTGATTTAATATGTATACTATTGTTTGCCACATGCCTATACCAATCATATGTTACAGCAATACATTTCAGAAGGACCAGTTGTAACTACAGAAGAAACCCCAAAGCCTTATAAATAATACCGTATGTATAAACACCACCATCACATTCCAGGTTTTTAAAGGATGTTCAGGAATAAAAAGAAGAAGGAGACTATAATCAACTCTTTATTCATGAAAAAGAAAATAAAGCCGTTCATGACTGCCATAAATTCAGGCTTTCTCACTACTAATCCTGAATTCCCGAAATCTTGCAATCCACTACTAGTTTTCATTTATCCTACATCAGTTTAGAAACCCTGTTTTGTCTCATCATTTAACACATTGCTGGCAGCTGTCTGCAACATCCCCCTCTGCTCCCATGTGTGCTACTAGTTACACTCTCTCACTGACTTCTCTTAGCCTCTAGGGTCATGAATAGACAAAGCAAATAAAACGTTTAAGAAAAGCAGCAAACAGAAAAATTATGAGAGGATTTCTCAGATAGTAGTATTAGATGTTAGTGAAATAGAGACATATTGGGGAAAAAAAAAAACATTAAATTAAAAAAGGATAAGAACCTTTGAAGATGTTTAGAAATCAATTGCCGAACCATTACTCTGCCTGCACTGAAACGTAACGGTCCGGAATCAAATTAGCGACCTAGATCAGGGCTCCCTGAAGTTTTTTATTTAAAGAGTCAGTGAGTAAATATTTTTGCTTTTGCAGGCCATTCAGACTCTGTTGTGACTATTCCACTCTGAAGAAAACAGCCATAGACAGTGTATAAAAAATAGCTGTTGCTGTATTCCAATAAAACTTTATTAGAAAAACTGTCAGGGGCCAGATTTGATCCTTGGGCTCTAGTCTTCCTATGCTGGATCTAGGTGAACAAGGAATGAATGTATGAAAGCCATAGAAATCCTGAAAGAAAACGCTACATAAGAGTTTTAGAGAACAGAGTAAGGAAAACTTACATGTTAATAAAAACATTCCAGAAGGTAGATAAAATGCTAGCTTTATTACTAGAGAAAATTATTCTTGCCTTGAAGATAGACCTAAGTATGCAGATTGACGTACCAGTAACAACGGAAGTTAGAAAGGATTGGATCAACATCCAACAGTAAGAGGTAAAGGGGATAAAGGACTAAATGCCAAAGGTTGTGCCCAGCTGTCTATCAATCCTTTGATAGAGGGGAAAAAATATATATATACACACACACATATATATGTAATTATTATTATCTGGGATTTATCAATCTCTGCAGATCATGTGCTCTTTAGAAATTTTGGGTCATTGACCAAGGATCTCTGGCCTAATCCCCTCTTCACCTCTGAGAGAGCAACAGGTAGAGAACTTATAAAACACAAATTAAATAATGCTATATTTCTAGACTAAGAAGGACTAGGAAGAAAGACCTAGTGATCAACTTCCAAAAATCAGGCAATAAAAACCCCGTGAATCACGACGGTCCAATCCACAACTAATCAGGGGTATGGTGTTGAACCAAGCAACATTTTGTTTTGGTATGCATGGGTTTGCCATGAGTTGGGGCCTATTTTGTGGCAGCTAACAACAAAAACATATCCGTGCAAAACTACCTATTTCCTTCCCAATTTACAAAGAAAAGGTCCAGATTTCTGGCCTTAATATCAACTCCATAGTCAGATCCCAAGATAGCTATAAGACCTTAACTTGAGCACTGCCCTCTCGCTCTCTTCTAGCTTGTCTCTTACATATGCTGATATCTTTTCTGCCTCGGGGTCGTTGCACTTGCTACTCTCCCTACCTGGGTAACTCTTCACCCAGAAAATGCACAGCTGGTCTCATCACTTCTATCAAGTAGCTAATCAAAAGCTCTACACCAGAGAGAGCTATGTCAACACCTACTTAAACAAGGACTCTTGTTCGCTCTTTGTATTAGTACTTACAGCATGCCATTGTACACAACTCCGTGCGAGCAGAGGTTATTTCCTGCTGCTTTGTTTTGTTTTGTTTTAAACAGAGCCTGAAACATATGGATATGTAAAATAGTCATCATTAATAAGAATCCCGTAAATATTATACCCATTGCCTATGAGTGAATTCCTACTCATAAGAAAAATACTTGAAAAAGAACAGACATATTTTAGAGTAATGCCAAGTCATAGCCTGGAGCTAGGTGTATTATACAAATTATTTTAGCAAAACCTGAGGATTATGGGATATGAGAGTGGTAACAGAGAAAGAAAAATTAACTTAAAGCTTTCTTTGGAAAGTGAGTGTTGAGGAAGGAAAACATTTTAAATAGCTTGTTTTATGTGTTGATATGGGGTGAAGTGGACAGTAGATATAGGGGAGGGAAGTAGACATATTTATTGCCTGTAATAATATAGGAATGTTTAATGATGACTCTTGGGAAAGGAAAGCATACAAAAGTAAAAGGAGACGTGCAGTAGGAATTGTCAACAAGTACGGAGGTAAAATAAATAGTAAGTTGATCTAATCAGCAACAATATAAAATAAGGAGAAAGCCACAAAGTGAAATAAACAATAAATCTAAAGTAAGATAAAGACAAAATGTTACATAAGATTCGTTTTACATATGCATTACTAAATTCATATAAAATATAAAAAAAATTGTCAGATTGATTTAAAAAAGTTGTTACAAGGAATTCAATGAAGTAAAATGATAAATGAAGGCTAAAAAAGTTTGTGGCAGAGACAAATATTACATAGTTTTAAAAGGTACAATTCAAAAACAGGTTATGCATCATCATAACATATGCATAAACAATATAGAAGTTAAAATATAAATGGAAACCATTGAAAACCAAGGAGATGTTAATAAATTATAACTACAATCAGATAGGATAATTTTTTTTTCCGAATTGGATAGAAGGAATTATCAACGATTATTAAAGACAAGAAAATAATTTAAAAAGAAAAGGTATAATTATCCTCTACAATAAAATTCAGCATACTACTATCACTAAATTCAATTCCAAAGCTAAATACATTTTTAGTGATCAAAAAATCACCATTTTAAATGAACTTAGTGTAATTTCTTTTTAACAGAAAGTATTTATCCAAATCTAAGATTTCTCTTCAAGCATCAAATGGCATGTAAATGTTTTATTTAAATCTTAAAAATAAATAAATGGGTAATAGTCCAATAAATTAAAGAATGACCCATGTATTTAATAGTAGTCATCATTAATAACTATGTCAATGAAGAATATTTGATACCTCTAAAAAGTATTTATGATCTAACAATGTAACTTATGAAATAGCATAGACAGTAAGTATTCATAAAAGGTCAAAAACACATGCAATTAAGTTGTTAAAAGTGTTATTTCAGGGTACATTGCATTCCTTATTTGGACCTAATCATGATTTGTAAAATTGCTTCAAAGAATATAAATTAATGTAGTAATTAGGTAGGTAGATAGACAGGCAGATGGACAGATAGATGCCTGCCTTGGAGTCATTTCTCACTCTTGGCAACCTTATGCACAACAGGATGAAATATTACTCAGTCCTTCATCATCTTCACAATCACCAGCATGTTCAAGTGGCTATTTTACCAGTTCATCTCACTGAGGGGCTCCCTTGCCCTTGGTGGTCCTCTGCTTCACCAAACATTACGTCTTTCTCTAGCAATTGCTCTACCCTGATAACATGTCCAAAGCAAGTGAGTCAGAACATGGCCCATAAGATTTTCCTTGACTTAATCATCAGAAGTAGAGTGCCAGGGGTGCTTTCATCCCAGCCTGACTTAGTCTGGAATATCGACTTAAACCTGCCCACCTAGGTAGCCCTGCTGGAATTTCAAATACCTGTGACATAGCTTCCAGCAACACACAAGCCACCACAGTAAGACAAATGGACAGACAGGTGGGGGAATGCAAGAATTAAAAACAAATTTAAAGGAGCCACATAACAGGATTTGAATAGGATTCCTGAGTCATCTATCACGGGTTTACAAAATTCACTCAAATGTATCAACCTAAGATGAGATAGAAATATGCTAAACATGCAATTGGATCTGTGTTTAGTAATTAGGTAGAGATCACTCTAGTCCAAAAAAAGAAAAGAAAACTACAAATCTAATATGCCCTCAGGTAAATAAGGAATATTTATGTGGCCTTGCTTATAAATTGACTGGCTGAGGTAGAGAGAATTTAAGGTCTATATTCCCAGATGCTCCCATTACAAAATATAGAAGATGTCACTTTACGGACTAAGGCACACCTGACCCAAGCCATGGTGCGTGCAAAAGTTGGGCAATTGATAAGGAAGACCAAAGGAGGATCAATGCCTTTGAGTTATGGTGTTGGCGAAGAATGTTGAATATACCATGGACTGCCAAAAGAACGAACAAATCTGTGTTGGAAGAAGTACAACCAGAATGCTCCTTAGAAGCAAGCATGGTGCATACTTTGGACATGTTGTCAGGAGGGACCAGACCCTGGAGGAGGACATCATGTTTGGCAAAGCAGAGGGTCAGCGAAAAAGCAGAAGCCCCTCAACAAGATGGATTGACACAGTGGGTGCAACAATGGGCTCAGGTATAACAAGGATCATGAAGATGGCACAGGACTGCGCAGCTCTGCTGTATATACGGTCTCTGTGAGCTGGAACTGACACAGTGGCACCTAACAATAATTCTTGCAAGTTGCTTTTTTTTAACTTGGTGACATCTCCCCATATTCCTGCTTTGAACATTTTTCAACCCACAGAGTTTGACCAAAATGTGTAATTGTGAAACTGGTAAAGAGTGCTTTCCTTTTTGTGAAAATAAGATCCATTTTTAAAGTATCACATACTTTTTTCCCAAAATTCAGCTTTTGGAAGTTAACCGATTTTTTTTTTATGATAAGTAGTATTAATTGAAATCAACTGTGTAATTTCCAAGTCCAGGAGAGGCAAGTCCCTCCATTTTGGTGATATTATTTATAATTTACTGTCTTTAGAAACTTTCAATAGAAGGAAAGCAACAAAGAAAGATAATTTAAGGGGATTAATAATTTTTCAAATGCCAGAGACCAAATTATAATCAAGTTTTCATACATTTAGTTAATTAATACTTGGAAACAAGCTTAATTTATGTAAAATTTAGAGTACTCTTAATAAGTTAGACACATGTAATTGCCTCTAGTACCTGTAATCATCTTGATGCATAATTTGCATGGAGCAGGATGAAGATAAACGACCTGGAAAAGAAATCATGATTCCAGAAATCTCGTTAAATGTTCAAACCAGTGTTCAAGTCCCTTAAAGAGCACTCCAATCTGTTACTTCATTTTTAAGAACCTTTTAACTATTTTTCAATAAGACAAACTTCTGGTTATAATTGATGTCAATATTGTATTAAATACTCCTAATTTATTTGTTATTTATAGAAGGCATTAGAGTGATAAAAATAAATTGCTCTTAAAAAAAGTTTAATAAGGTCCAATTATGTTCAATAAAGGAGCCCTGGTGATGCAGTGAAGCCTTGGTAGCACAGTAGGTAAGAGCTCATGCTGTTAACCAAAGGTCGGCAGTTTGATTCCACCAGCAGCCCCTTAGAAACTCTATGTGGCAGTTCTCCTCTGTCTTATAGGGTCTCTATGAGTCTGAATCTAGTCCGCATGACACAACAACACCAATATACATATTATAATATACCAAGTTGATAAATAAATGTTGAGTTTTAATTTATTTTTTTATATTTTATTTTTCAAACAGTTTTTAAATTTCCAAGAAGAAAGTACAAAGAGTTCCCATATATTCTTTCTCCCCTCCGCAAGCTCTTTCTCTTATTACTATCTTGCATTCCGTGGTATATTTGTTGTAACTGATGAGCCAATATTGGTACATTGTTATTAACTAAAATCTATAGCTTACGTTAGGGTTCTCTCTTTGTGTTGTACAGTCCTATGGGTTTTGACAAATGCATGACAGCAGGGGTCCACCGTTACAGTGTTCTGCAGAATACTTTCATGGCCCCCAAAGTGCCCTGTGTTTCACCTATTCATCCCTTCCTCCCTTTTCCTGAACTCTTGTCAAACACTGATGTTTTTATCATCCCCATAGCTCTCCTTTTACAAAATGTCACATAGTTGGAATTATACAGGATATAGGTTTTTAGTCTGTCGACTTTCACTTAGCAATATGCATTAAAGTTTCCGCTACGTCTTTTCATAACTTGATAGCTCATTCTTTGTATCTCTAAATAATACTTCCTTGTATAGCTGTTTGTATGGCTGTACTGTAGTTAATCCACCCACCTACTGAAGGACAGCTTAGTTGCTTCCAATTTTTTTTGATTACGAATAAAACTGATGATAACATTTGTGTGAAGATATTTTTGTGGACGAAAGTTTTGAACTCATTTGGATAAATACCTAGGGGCATGATTACTGGATCCTATGGTAAGCCTGTTCCTCTTTCTAAGAAACTTCAGGCTGTCTTCCAAAGCAGTTACTATACATTCTACCTTCCCACTAGCAATAAGTGACAGCTTCTGTTGCTCACATCCTCACCAGCATTTGGTGTTTTCAGTGTTCAGGATTTTAGCCATAGTAATAGGCATTTTTTTGTTGTTGTTGTTTTTTAATAGGCATGTAATGGTATGTCGTTGTTTTAATTTGCAATTCCCTAATGTTATGATAATGAGCACTTCCCATATGCTTGTTTTCCATCTGTGGCTGAGAATGTTTTAAAATTCATATTTTATCAAGTTTAAAGAACTCTAAAAAGAGATGGAAAAGAGATTCATAAACCTGAGTTCCCATTAATTTCAGTGGCAAATACAGTTAATATTACAGATTAAATTACATTCTCCAGAAAGATATGATGAAGTCCTAAGTTAAAACCATGCACCTATTAATATGACCCTGTTTGGAAGCAGGAGTTTTCTCTTGTTACTTTAATAAGGCCATGTCAGAGAAAGGGGTGTTCTAAAACTAATTACTTCTGAATGGTGTATTATAAAAAAATAAAAAAAAAAAAGCAGAATAGACACAGAGACAAACACACAGGTGGGAGACAGATGCCAAGAAACAGCAAAGAATGTGACAGAATGTCAAAGAATTCTGATGCTACCAACAAGGACAAATCATCCTCTAATCTGGACTCTGAGACAATAAATTCCTGCTTTTTAAAACCCCTAATTGTTGTATTTATTGTTATAGCAGCACTAGGTAACAAAAAAATATTACATACCCATCTTTAGTCTAATACAATGCCCAGTTAAGTGATTTACTTTGGTAAGACTATCCAAAAGTGGGGAATAGATAAAGAAATTTAGAGATAACCAAGCTTTCGGCTACAAGATCCACAGTGTAAACAGTTTTGCATTCAGCAGGAAACTTATATATTTGTTATTTTATATGTTTATAATGTATAAAAAATGATTTATTAGAGTGACAGCCTTGAAACTCCAACTCAAAGTGTATAATCATGTACCTAATATAGATTGCTAATTTAAAACTTTTGTCTTTTACACAGTACTACAAAATCTTCAGGTTAATTGCATGCACAGTTTTTAAATTATTAGAGTTACAAGAATGATTTGGTATACATGAATTTTTAAGTCAGACACATAAAACATACAAAATTAAAATGAACCAAACATTACTCAATGGTTATTTAAAATTTTTAGTTGTTTAAATTGCTGGACTTCTAAGTGGAAAGGAAAAATAGAAATAATTTCAACTTGTGCTCAAAAGCCTGGGAAGAGAATTGTGAATGGACTCGTTGTCAGCAGGTTTTTTTTTTTTTTCTTTTCCAAAATTTATTGATTTTTAATTACTTTAAAAAAAATTATTGTGCATTAAGTGAAAGTTTACAAATCAAGTCAGTCTCTCACACAGAAACATATACACCTTGCTACATACTCCCAATTGCTCTCCCCCTAATGAGACAGCCCGCTCCCTCGCTTCACTTTCTCCTGTCCACTTCGCCAGCTTCCAACCCCCTCTGCCCTCAAGTCTCCCCTGCAGGCAGGAGATGCCAAGATACTCTCAAGTGTCCATCTGCTCCAAGAAGCTCACTCCTCACCAGCATCCCTCTCCAACACATTGTCCAGTCCAATCCCTGTCTGAAGAGTTGGCTTAGGGAATGGTTTCTGTCCTGGGCCAACAGAAGGTCTAGGGGCCATGACCACTGGGGTCATTCTAGTCTCAGTCAGACAATTAAGTCTGTTCTTTTTATGAGAATTTGGAGTCTGCATCCCAATGCTCTCCTGCTCCCTCTGGGGTTCTCTGCTGTGCTCCCTGTCAGGGCACTCCTTGGTTATAGTCAGGCACCATCTAGTTCTTCTGGTCTCAGGATGATGTTGTTGCTGTTGTTGTTAGGTGCCGTTGAGTTGGTTCTGACTCATAGCGACCCTATGCACAACAGAACGAAACACTGCCCAGTCCTGTGCCATCCTTACAATCATTGTTATGCTTCAGCTCATTGTTGCAGCCACTGTGTCAATCCACCTCGATGAGGGTCTTCCTCTTTTCCGATGACCCTGTACTCTGTCAAGCATGATGTCCTTCTCCAGGGACTGATCCCTCCTGACAACATGTCCAAAGTATGTAAGACACAGTCTCGCCATCCTTGCCTCTAAGGAGCATTCTGGTTGTACTTCTTCTAAGACAGATTTGTTTGTTCTTTTGGCAGTCCATGGTAGATTCAATATTCTTCTCCAACACCACAATTCAAAGGCTTCAACTCTTCTTCGGTCTTCCTTATTCATTGTCCAGCTTTCACATGCATATGATGTGATTGGAAATACCATGGCTTGGGTCAGGTGCACCTTAGTCTTCAGGGTGATATCTTTGATCTTCAAAACTTTGAAGAGGTCCTTTGCAGCAGATTTGCCCAATGCAATGCGTCCTTTGATTTCTTGACTGTTGCTTCCATGGCTGTTGATTGTGGATCCAAGTAAAAGGAAATCCTTGACAACTTCAGCCTTTTCTCCATTTATCATAATGTTGCTCATTGGTGCAGTTGAGAGGTTTTTTGTTTTCTTTATGTTGAGGTGCAATCCATACTGAAGACTGTGGTCTTTGATCTGCATTAGTAAGTGCTTCAAGTCCTCTTCACTTTCAGCAAGCAAGGTTGTGTCATCTGCATAATGCAGGTTTTTCATGAGTCTTCCTCCAATCCTGATGCCCCGTTCTTCTTCATATAGTCCAGCTTCTCGTATTATTTGTTCAGCATAGAGATTAAACAGGTATGGTGAAAGAATACAACCCTGATGCACAGCTTTCTTGACTTTAAACCAATCAGCATCCCCTTGTTCTGACTGAACAACTGCCTCTTGATCTATGTAAAGCTTCCTCATGAGCACAATTAAATGTTCTGGAATTCCCATTCTTGGCAGTGTTATCCATAATTTGTTATGATCCACACAGTCAAATGCCTTTGCATAGTCAATAAAACACAGGTAAACATCCTTCTGGTATTCTCTGCTTTCAGCCAGGATCCATCTGACATCAGCAGTGATATCCCTGGTTCCACGTCCCTTTCTGAAACCAACCTGAGTTTCTGGCAGTTCCCTGTTGATATACTGCTGCAGGCGTTTTTGAATGATCTTCAGCAGAATTTTGCTTGCGTGTGATATAAGTGATATTGTTCTGTAATTTCCACATTTGGTTGTATCACCTTTCTTGGGAATAGGCATAAATATGGATCTCTTCCAATCAGTTGGCCAGGAAGCTGTTTTCCATATTTCTTGGCATAGATGAGTGAGCACCTCCAGTGCTGCATCTCTTTGTTGAAACATCTCAATTGATATTCCATCAATTCCTGGAGCCTTGTTTTTCACCAATGCCTTCAGAGCAGCTTGGACTTCTTCCTTCAGTACCATTGGTTCCCAAGGGGGCAGCTCTTCCCCAGTCATCTTTTGAGTGCCTTCCAACCTGGGAGCTTATCTTCCAGCACTATATCAGACAATGTTCCGCTGCTATTCATAAGGTTTTCACTGGCTAATGCTTTTCAGAAGTAGACTGCCGGGACCTTCTTCCTAGTCTGTCTTAGTCTGGAAGCTCAGCTGAAACCTGTTGTCCATGGGTGACCCTGCTGTTATATGAATACTGCTGGCATTGCTTCCAGTATCACACCACCACACAAGCCCCCACAGTATGACAAACTTACAGATAGGTGGGGACAGGATGATGTAGTCTCTGGTTTGTGTGGCCCTTTCTGTCTCTTGAGCTAGTAATTACCTAGTGTCCTTGGTGTTCTTCATTCTGCTTTGATCCAGGTGGGTTGAGATCAATTGACACATCTTAGACAGATGCATTGATAATTACTGGTGATTGGAATGCAAAAGTTGGAAACAAAGAAGAAGGCTCAGTAATTGGAAAATATGGCCTTGGTGATAGAAACAATGCTGCAGATCAGATGAAAGAATTTCGCAACACCAACGACTTCTTTAGTGCAAATACCTTCTTTCACCAACATAAACGGCAACTATACACATGGACCTCATCAGATGGAACACAAAGAAATCAATTTGACTACATCTGTGGAAAGAGATGATGGAAAAGCTAAATATCATCAGTCAGAACAAGGCCAGGGACCGACTGTGGAACAGACCATCAATTGCTCATATGCAAGTTCAAGCTGAAACTGAAGAAAATCAGAGCAAGTCCCACGAGAGCCAAATATGACCTTAAGTGTATCACACCTGAATTTAGAGACCATCTGAAGAATAGATTTGACACACTGAGCACTAGTGACCGAAGACCAGACGATTTGTGGAATGACATCAAGGACATTATCCATGAAGAAAGCAAGAGGTCACAGAAAAGACAGAAAAGAAAGAAAAGACCAAAATGGATGTCAGAGGAGACTCTGAAACTTGCTTTTGAGCGTCGAGCAGCTAAAGCAAAAGGAAGAATTGATGAAGTAAAAGAACTGAACAGAAGATTTCAACGGGCTTCTCCAGAAGACAAAATAAAGTATTATAATGACATGTGCAAAGAGCTGGAGATGGAAAACCAAAAGGGAAGAACATGCTTGGCATTTCTCAAGCTGAAAGAACTGAAGAAAAATTTCAAGCCTCGAGTTGCAATAGTGAAGGATTCCACGGGGAAAATATTAAACGATGCAGGAAGCATCAAAAAAGATGGAAGGAATACACAAAGTCATTATACCAAAAAGAATTAGTTCATGTTCAACCATTTCAAGAGGTGGCATATGATCAGGAACCTATGATACTGAAGGAAGAAGTCCAAGCTGCTCTGAAGGCGTTTGCCATGGAAGCAGCAGTCAATAAATCAAAAGATTCATCGCTTTGGGTAAATCTGCCGCAAAGGACCTCTTCAAAGTTTTGAAGAGCAAAGATGTCACCCTGAAGACTAAGGTGCACCTGACCCCAGCCATGGTATTTTCAATCACATCATATGCATGTGAAAGCTGGACAATGAATAAGGAAGACCGAAGAAGAGTTGAAGCCTTTGAATTGTGGTGTTGGCAAAGAATATTGAATATATCATGGACTGCCAAAAGGACAAACAAATCTGTCTTGGAAGAAGTGTGGCCCAGAATGCTCCTTAGAGGCAAGGATGGTGAGACTGTGTCTTACATACTTTGGACATGTTGTCAGGAGGGATCAGTCCCTGGAGAAGGACATCATGCTTGGCAGAGTACAGGGTCAGCAGAAAAGAGGAAGTCCCTCAACGAGGTGGATTAACACAGTGGCTACAACAATGAGCTGAAGCATAACAACGATTGTAAGGATGGCACAGGACTGGGCAGTAGTTCGTTCTGTTGTGCATAGGTTCGCTATGAGTCGGAAACGACTCAACGGCACCTAACAACAACAACAACAATGCCATGTATTGGGGCTCCTAATGTTGCCCCTATTTTTTCTTCCATGGTCTTTATCCTTTTAGATTTTATATTTAAGCATTTGATCTATTTTGAGCTTATTTTTGTGCATATTGGCCTTGTTTCAATTTTTTGCAGATGGATATCCAGTTATGTCAGCTGAATTTGTTAAAAAGACTGGCTTTTCCCCCATTCAACTGCTTTGTGGCCTTTGTCAAATATCAACTGCTCATTGATGGCAATGGAGTTTTTTTAATATGTAAATAGATTTTTGTCTGATTTCTCAGTTCTGTTCCATTGATCTATGTATCTGTTGTTGTACCAGTATCAGGCTGTTTTGACTACTGTGGTGGTATAATAGGTTCTAAAATCAAGTAGAGTAAGGCCTCCCACTTTTCTCCTCTTTTTAAGTAATGCTTTACTTATCTGGGCCCTCTTCCCCTCCATGTGAAGTTGGTGATTGGTTTCTCCATCTCATTGAAGAATATCATTGGAATTTGGATGAGAATTTCATTAAATCTATAGACTGCTTTTGGTTTAATAGACATTTTTATAGTGTTAAGTCTCCCTATCCATGAGCAAGATATGTTTTTCCAGTTTTGTAGGTCTCTTCTCGTTTCTTGCAGAAGTGTTTTGTAGTTTTCTTTGTATAAGTCTTTTACATCTCTGGTAAGATTTATTCCAAAGTATTTTTTCTTCATGGGGCTTTTGGAAATGGTATCGATTTGGTGATTTCCTCTTCGATGATCTTTTTGTTGGTGTAAAGGAATCCAACTGATATTTGTATGTTTCTCTTGTATCCTGATACTCTGCCGAACTCTTCTATTATTTTCAGTAGTTTTCTTGAGGATTCCTTAGGGTTTTCTGTGTATAAGATCGTGTCATCTGTGAATAGAGATACTTTTTGTTCTTCCTTGTCAATCCGGATGCCCTTTGTTTCTTTATCTAGACTAATTGCTCTGACTAGGACCTCTGGCACAATGTTGAATAAGAGTGATTTTAAAGAGCATCCTTGTCTGGTTTCCTATCTCAAGGGGAATGCTTTTATACTCTCTCCATATAGGATGATGTTGGCTATTGGCTTTGTATAAATGCCCTTGATTATGATGAGAAACTTTCCTTCTATTCCTCTTTTGCTGAGAGTTTTTATCACGAGTGGGTTTTCTACTTTGTCAAATACCTTTTCTGCATCAATTGATAAAATCATGTGGTCCTTGTCTTTTGTTTTATTTATATGATGAATTACATTAATTGTTTTTCTAATGTTGAACCATCCCTGCATACCTGGTATGAAACCCACTTGGTCATAGTGAATTATTTTTTTGGTATGTTGTTGAATTCTATTGGCTAGAATTTTGTTGAGGATTTTTGCATTTAAGTTCATAAGGGATGTAGGTACGTAATTTTCCTTTTTTGTGGTGTCTTTACCTGGTTTTGGTATCAGGGATATGGTGGCTTCATA
The DNA here is from genome assembly GCF_030014295.1 of Loxodonta africana. Taxonomy (NCBI): domain Eukaryota; kingdom Metazoa; phylum Chordata; class Mammalia; order Proboscidea; family Elephantidae; genus Loxodonta; species Loxodonta africana. The sequence goes on from NC_087343.1 coordinate 22,953,978, forward strand.
CAATGAGTTTGGGAGTATTTCATCTTTTCTATACTCTGAAATTCCTTTAAGTAGTAGTGATGTTAACTCTACTCTGAAAGTTTGTTAGAACTCTGTACTGAAGCCATCCAGGTCAGGGCTTTTTTATTGTTGTTGTTGGGAGTTTTTTGATTACTTTTCAATGTCTTTTTTTTGTTATGGGTCTACTTAGTTGTTCTACCTCTGTTTGTGTTAGTTTAGGTAAATATGTGTTTCTAGGAATTCATCCATTTCTTCTAGGTTTTCAAGTTTGTTAAAGTACAATTTTTCATAGTAATCTGATATGATTCTTTTAATTTCAGTTGGGTTTGCTGTAATGTTGCCCGTCTCATTTCTTATTTGGGTTATTTGCTTCCTCTTCTGTTTTTCTTTTGTCAGTTTGGCCAGTGGTTTATCAATTTTGTTGATTTTTTCCAAGAACCAGCTTTTGGTCTTGTTAATTCTTTCAATTTTTTTTCTGTTTTCTATTTCATTTAGTTCAGCTCTAATTTTTATTACTTGTTTTCGTCTGGTGCCTGTGGGTTTCTTTCATTGCTCTCTTTCTATTTGTTCAAGTAGTAGGGATAATTCTTTGATTTTGGCCCTTTCTTCTTTTTGTATGTGTACATTTATTGAAATAAATTTACCTCTGAGCACTGCTTTGGCTGTGTCCCAAAGGTTCCAATAGCATGTGTTTTCATTCTCATTGGATTCTATGATTTCTTTATTCTATCCTTAATGTCTTGTATAATCCTAACTTTTTTGAGCAGGGTAGTGTTCAGTTTCCAAGTGTTTGATTTATTTTCCCTGCTTCTTCTGTTATTGGTTTCCACTTTAATGACCTTATGGTCAGAGAAAATGCTTTGTAAAATTTCAATGTTTTGGATTCTGCTAAAGCTTGCTTTATGACCTAATATGTGGTCTATTCTAGAGAATGTTCCATATGCACTAGAAAAGAAATTATATTTGGTTGCTGATGGATGATGTGTTCTGTATGCGTCTATGAGGTTAAGTTGGTTGACTGTGGCATTTAGATCTTGCCTGTCTTTATTGAGCTTCTTTCTGGATGTCCTGTCCTTCACCCGAAGTGGTGTGTTGAAGTCTCCTACTATTATTGTGGAGTTGACCTTCACTTTTCAATGCTGATAGAGTTCGTTTTATGTATCTTGCAGCCCTGTCATTGGGTGCAAAAATATTTAATATGGTTATAGCTTCTTGGTATGTTGTCCTTTTAATCATTATATAGTGTCCTTCCTTATCCTTTCTGATGGATTTAACTTTAAAGTCTATTTTGTCAGAAATTAATATTGCCACTCCTGCTCTTTTTTGATTGTTATTATCTTGGTGTATTTTTTTCCATCCTTTGAGTTTTAATTTGCTTAAGTCTAAGGTGTGTCTTTTATAGGCAGCATATAGACGGATCGTGTTTTTTAATCCATCCTGCCATTCTCTGTTTCTTTATTGGTGTTTTTAGTCCATTTACATTCAGGGTAATTATGAATGGTATGAATTTAGTGCTATCATTTTGATGTTATTTTTGTGTGTGTGTGTTGTTGACAGTTTCTTTTTCCCCCTTAATTTTATGTGCTGAGTAGATTATCCTTATAAATTGTCCTTTCCTCATATTTATTGTTGTTTTTGTTTCTGCTGAGTGTCTATTTTTTTCTTGTATTTTATTTTGATATGTAGGATAGTTTTTCTCCTTTGTGGTTACCTTATTATTTACCCCTATTTTTCTAAATTTAAACCTAACTTTGATTTCTTTGTATCGCCTTATCTTCCTCTCCATATGGAAGATCTATGATGACATTTCTTAGTCCCTCCTTATTGTTTTAATGTTGCCGTCTTTTACATAATAACATCCCTATTAATCTGTTTTGAGTGTTTTTTTGTTTTTTTTTTATCTTGATTTTTTTTTTTATTTTAATATCTCTGTCTGGGTTGACTTCTGATTGCTCTGCCCAGTATTCTAGTCTTGGGTTGATATTATTGATTTTTTAACTGAAAAACTCCCTTTAGTATTTCTTGTAGTTTTGGTTTATTTTTACTTGTTCCCTAAACTTCTGTTTATCTGGAAATGTCCTAATTTCACCTTCATATTTGAGAGACAGTTTTGTTGGATATATGATTCTTGGCTGGTAAATTTTTCCTTCAATTTTATGTATCAGTCATCCCATTGCCTTCTTTCCTGCATGGTTTCTGCCAAGTAGTCCAAGCTTATTCTTATTGACTCACCTTTGTATGTGACTTTTCTTTTATCCCTAGCTGCTCTTAAAATTCTTTATCTTTGTTTTTGCCAAGTTTGATTATGACTTTCTTTTAAAACATACCTTATTTTGGAGTTCGATGGGCATCTTGAATAGATATCTTCTCATCTTTCATGATAACAGGGAAGTTTTCTGCCAACAAATCTTAAACAATTCTCTCTGTTATGCCTCCTTGTTCTGGTACTCCACTCACTTGTAGGTTATTTCTCTTGACAGAGTCCCACATGATTCTTAAGGTTTCTTCATTTTTTTTAATTTCTTTATCTGATTTTTCATCAAACATATTAGTGCCATGTGCTTTATCTTCAAGTTCAGAAATTCTCCCTTCCACTTGCTCAAATCTGCTTGTCTGACTTTCTGTTGAGTTGTCTATGTCTGCAATTTTATTGTTAATCTTCTGAATTTCTGATTTCCGGCTTATTAAATTTTTCATTATGTTCCTGAATAATCTTTTTTTAATTTCTTCATTTGCTTATCTGTGTGTTCCTTGGCTTGTTCTGCTTATTGCCTCATTTCCTTCCTGATATCTTGAAGGGGTCTCTATATTAATCTTTTGTATTCTGGCACTGGAAATTCCAGGAATGCACTTTCTTCTATAAGATCCCTTGATTCTTTGTTTTGAGCACTTGCTGAGGCTATCATGGTCTGTTTCTTTATGTGACTTGGTATTGGCTGTTGTCCCCCAGCCATCTATAAGTTATTGTATTAGTTTATGTTCGCTTACTGTGTCGTACTTCTTGCTTTGTTTTGTTTTGTTTTGATAGACCTAAATTTGTTGCTTGAGTGAGCTAGCTTGATTATTTTCACCTTTGGAGATCTGACGTCCTGTCCCCAGATGGCTAGAGCTCTTATCAGGTGTATCAGTCTAGGAGCCCATTAACTTTTCTTGTATGAATTCAGCTCAGGTGTTCAGGTAGCTGATCATCAAGTGTGTGGTACAGGCTCTGTGGCTGAGAATCATCCCCCATAAGTCTCCGAGGAAAGAGTGTCCCTGTTCCCTACAGTGTACAGGTGGATGGGTTCTGCAGATGGACCATGGGCACCTAAAGTTTTGGGTTATAAGGACTGGGAGGTACCAGTTATCCTTGGACCCCTATTGCAGGCGTCTGGGTGACCTGAGTGGAGCTACCAGTCCTTAGGCCCCTGATGTGGGTAGGTGAGGACCCTGTTTAATAGGCAAAGCAATGTGAAACATCAAACACTCACCTCTGCCGCACAGCTGAAATGGTTGGAGTCTCCCAAGAAGGACCTATTCTCCTGAAATAGGCCCACACAGGTCCATGCAGAGGGGAAAGGTACTCAAAGTCCACGGACCATTTATGCCTGGACAGGAGCCGCTTCTGTCCTGAGCTCCCCCGGTTAATGGAGCTAGCAAATTATCTTTTCCTCTAATTGCAAATTTAATCCTTCTCTAAGGCCAGGAGGATGGCTCTAGGCACTCAACAGGGCATATCTCATCCCCAGGGAATTCAGCCGCTGAAGCCAGCTTGGAGGGTGGGAGGGCGTGGTAAAATATAAGCAAGTACTTAGCTTTTGCCGAGAGTGCTGTTCTTCTCAGGTTCCGGAGATGTGAGTAGGCTGTGTGACCAGCTGCTTCTCCCTAAGGAAACTGTGACCGAAGGCTAGTACCAGCCCACTGCTGCTGCTCCAGGAATGGTTCCTGAGGGCTCCCTGTGATTCAGGTCTGCTAAATCCGCTCTACTTCTGAACCATCTCTTCCTCCTCTTGCCCCTCGGTTCATTTTCCAAGCTTGCTTTCGGTGCTCAGGGCTCCTAGTTTGTCATAAATATACTCGTTTCACTTGTTTTTTTTGGCCTATGTTGTAAAGAGGGCTAGCTGGTAGTGTCTGCCTATTCCACCATCTTGGCTCCACCTCTGTTGAGTCTAACAGCTTTGAGTTTTTGCTAATAGTTTTAGCCTAGTGGAAGAAAAAATTAGCCTAGGGAACCCAAATCAAAAAGTGAAAACCACAATAGAATTCTCTAAAACTTGTGGGGAGACACACACACAAAATAATCTCCAAGCTTCTGATGGGCACTGAGAAGCCACTGAGCAAATATTTACTATAGAATTCTTAGATGTTTTTACTTTGCAATTGTTCTCATTTAATGCTGCCTGGTATGGAGAACATTCTACCCCATCCCCACATGTCCACCTCCACTTTAACCTGTTCCTCCTTTATTATGATGGTGGTTGGCTGCTATCCTCTGATTCCTGATCCCTCCCCTCCTCCAGCCATCATTTATTATTATAATTTTATTTAATTTAGTTATACTGGGACTCACACCAAATGTTACAAATAACCCCATAAATTGTGAGCCATGTAAGGAGTCACAAAGTAGGGAATGATAAAGATGAGCACACTCCTGCCCTGTAATAAGTCTCTCTCTCTTCAATATAATTTAAGTATCTTGTCTTTGTGATACAAGATACTTCTGAAAACAGTGAAAAACAGTCCACAAAAAGAGTCCCTGATGTGTTGGTCAAGTAATTGTGTAGTTCTATTTGTGTCACAATATAACACAGTCTGCATTTCCTTTGTGTCATAAAGAAGCCCCAATATAAGAGAAAAACAGTTGTCAGAAAGAGACCCCCCTTACATTTGTCTCAATTTCTGTAAGCAAGCTTCACCACCTTGAGTGCAAGTACTTTTGTCATATTAAGGTATTAAGGATGTTTAGGTTACTGGAGTGCCTGTTTTCTTCTCATTTTATGCAGAGCATGTAAGTAAAGGGCATAGCCTTAATTTAGAATTTTAGTATGTACTATTTATTTCCACAATGGAAACACCAGATATAACTATAAAGTATGTTTTTATTTCCATGCTCCCATGCTATATTGTTTCCTTCCAAATAAATATGATTGACTTCATAGTAGTCTCATAAAATAGCATACATTAACCTAACAATGGTGCCATGGTTCAGAAGGATTATTGTACTGTGCTTTTGAAGTAAATATAAAATCCTACGGAACATTATTTTTCCTATTTTCATTAGAAACAAAGCTGCGACTCTGAGAATAGACTTGATTGCTGGAAAAAGCTCAACTTGATTTCGGTGAATTTGTTGTGTCAGGATGATATAAATTCTCATTAAAAAATTATTTTAACAATACATCGAGTAAACTGGTTTTTCCATTGTTTTCATGCTGAAAGGTGGATCTTCTTTCGAATGCTATAAAAATCTTACTTATGATGACAAGAATTTACTAGATTTTATAGGGGCTTTGTTTTATTCTTTTTTTTGTTTTGTTTTATCCAAGGTGGATAAAACATTGTTATTGCTCATAAACCAATATAATTAAATCTAGTTTGAGGATGGACATTTAATCTGTGATATTCATCTATTTGCGCAGTTGTATTATACATATATTTTTTGTGATCTTAGTTTTGAAAATGGCTGTCAAAAAAGCCTTTCCCTTTATCTTAAAATTTGATGTTTTATTAATAAAATTTGTATCACTGGTGTATGTAATTAATAATTTTGACAATTTTATTGTATTATATTAATACTGTTAAGTCAAGATAAAACCTAAATATCAAGTCATATTTGAAACATGCCACTTTGCTCTTAGCCCATAGCAAGTGATCTTCAGACCTCAACACACAGCAATTAATACTAAGCGACCTAAATTTTTTTCTGACCTAAGTGACAGTCTCAGCACTTATATATTTTTTTATATATTTTATTTTAGAGTTGTGTTATGTTTACAAAAAAAAAAAATTTGCAGAGCCCAAAAATTCCCATATACTTCATAGCCAGTTCTTCCTATTACTAATATTAATATGGTATATGTCACAATTAATGAACAAATATTAATACTTTTGATTTATTAAAGCCCATATTTTGTACAAATTCCCTTTTTAGATAATGCTCTTTTCCATTCCAGTGTCCCATTAGGGAACCACGATGTATTTAGCCTTCATGTCTCGTGAGGATTCTCTGGGCTGTGACAGTTTCTCAGGTTTTCGTTTGATAACCTTGACTGTTTTGAGGATACTAGTCATTTATTTTGGAAAATATCCCTCAATTGGAATTTCTCTGATGTTTTCCTTATCATTTTCCTCCTCATCATATTGTTTTGGGGGAGGAAGATCACAGAGGCAAAATGCCATTGTCATCAATTACATCGTATCAAGGGTACACACACCATCACCTGCAATGATCACGGTGGGTGTTAACTTTCATCATCTCTCTGAGGCAGTATTTGTCAGGTTTCTTCACTATAAATTTACTACATTTTTCTGTCTTTTCACAGTGTACTTTTGGTAAGAAAGCTACAACCCATATTTTATACTTAACAAGAAGCGGGGAATTATGTTCTACCTCCTTGAGGACAGAGTATCTATCTACATAAATTATTTGAAATTCTTCTGCATAGGATATTTGCCTATTATATTATATTTATTTATTTATTAAGTCTCTTATTTACATCATTATGGACTCATGGATATTTCTTTTTTACTTTGGGTTATAATCCAACACCATTAATTGTGTTTCTCAAATTGTTTCAGCTTTGTCTCTTAGGAGTTATTTCATTTGGCTTCTGTGTCCTTTTGACTTACTTCCATTTGCGTGTGTGTGTGTGTGTGTGTTTAAATACTTCTTTACTTTCTGCTAATACAATATGTTTTACAATTGCCTTGTGCATCTCCTGCCCTAGTCCTAGAACCTATCACTTTGTCAAGGAGCCCGGCTTCTTTTTATTGAAGAAAGGTACTAGAAACCAAGACTTGGGTGCGAGATGTATACCAGTTGCTACTGGGGACATCATTTATTTTTCAAAAGCTATTATTATGTTATTGAAATCAATAAGATTAATTATAGGACAGTTTGATGTATGAAGAAAAAAGCTATTATTCATCCTTGCTAGGTCATGCCATGGCTCAATGTAACTGATTTTTAATATTTTTGCTTTTTATAGTAACTTGGCAATACGAGGTCGTTCTTTGATAGATTGCTTTAAAAAATGAGTACCTTCAGCCTGAAAGAGTACTTGTCTTTCCTCACCATCCCCCAATGCATATTTTATAATTCAACACACGAACTATTGATTTAAAAAAAAAAAAAGTTATTCAAATTTCCCTTAAAATTATAAAAGCAATGAAGCATGTTCCAAATGTTGGAATTTGGTTTATTTCTGTATTTGGGGAGGTGTGTCATTAGGCACCTTGTGGCAGAGTGGTTAAGTACATGGCTGCTAACCAAAAAAAGTTGGCAATTTGAATCCACCAGCCACTCCTTGGAAATACTATGGGGGCAGTTCTATTTTGTCTCATAGGGTCGCTATGAGTAGGAATCAACTTGATGGCAACTTTTTTTTTTTTTTTAATTGTGTGTCATAGAGAATGCTTTGATAGGAGGTTGCATACCTCCTAAGATGCCCTGGCTAAGGAGAAATTTATAACACATAGAAACAGGAAAAATGAGAGACTCAAAGAGTTCTTTTTCTCATGATTAGTAAAACCAAAACATATAAGCAACTTGTGGGATTATACAACTTGTGTGTGAGCATGTGTGTGTGTGTGTAATTCATCGTTGCTTAAATATTCCCAAAAGATACAATAACCTTATGAGTCTATCCCTCATTCCACCATAACACACACCAATTTTATAGTACCAGGTGATTATATATATATATATATATACATATATATATATATACATATATATACATATATATTTTTTTTTTGTCTGATGCCACGATATTCTAGAACAGGAAGGTCTTCTTGATATCTGCCAAGGACCACTTCCTACTGGATCAGACACAACAATTATAGCAAATAAGATGGGTTAAAAATAATCTATCATAGGAAATTCAATCAATAAGTGCCACAAAAGTTGGAGAATTATCTGAGGTTAAAAGGAATACGTGTGTGATTTAGTGTATCTTGCCTCAGGAATATCAGAAATGAGAATGTGTATATACTTCAGAATATCTTCAGATCAGTTCAGATATATCAGTCAGGATGTTGAGAAACTGACGCACTATATGTGAAGGATACAGGAAATAGGGTACATCCTATCCAAAGTTATTATTTAATTGTCAACACATCACAGCAGACATATAATGGAAATGGCATGATCAATACACAGTGGGTTTTAGATTCTAGGTAGTGGATTGATTACTGTAGGATAACAGGAAAAAATGAATCACGTGGTATACTAGGGCTACCATAACAAAACACCCAAAAGCACTAGCTTTAAACAACAGAACTCTGCTGTTAAGCAGTTCTGGAGGCTAGGAGCCTGAATTCGCAGGATCTGCAGGGCCATGCTCTCACAGTCTGCTTCCCTTATCTTTTCAAACAGCTTCTGGTAACCCCAGGCATTTCTTGAAGTTCCTTGGTTTGTTTACGCCCGTTTCTGTGACTGTCTTCCCCCAGACGTGGTCTGTCTCTCTGTCTCTTTTTCCTCTTTTAAAAGGACACCTCTCAGATTGGATTAGGATCTTCTCTACTTCAGTATATTCGCAAGTGAATTTAATTGATGACAACTTCCAAGACCCAGTTTCCAAAGAGGCTCATATTCACAGATACTAGGGGTTCTATTTCAACATGAATACTTCTGCAGGGGGCACAATTCAATCTATAACATATGGTTAATCCTAAAATCATGTTTGCCTTTAATCTATCAATTGAGAAGTTTTTAATAAGGCTACTCAAACAACTTTTTTCATAGTATAGCATAGTAGAGAAATCAAAGGAATATTGAAAAATTAATTTTATAATATAAACCATTTACAGTTAAATAAATGGGAATTTGGTTGCCTAGTTCATTAGCAGAACTTTGGGACACTTTCACTTTTTCTTATTTGCATGCATATGTTTTTTAGCCCAAACAACTTGGTTTGCAGGTCAGATATTTTCGCATGTACAAGTACCTAAATGGGCTACTATATATTCTTTAGCCAAATTTCTTTGAACTAAGAATGAGGACTGTTTTTTCCTCCTCTCATTAGCAAAACCCAGTTTGAAATTAGCCCATGCCCTTTATAAAGGTCAACATCAACTTTTATTCAGTATTAATTTTAAATCTTCTCTTCAACACAGCCAAAGAATCATATCACCTAATATTGGATAATCTTACATAGACATGCAAGAGTGAAATCTAAGAAATTATAATATATTTTTAAAGGTCTAGGATAAGATGTCACAGAATACTGTAAAAATGAATAAACAATTGGCCTAAAGGGTTGTGGAATGTGTATTTACTCATATCTACCAAGGTTCCAGGAGCCCTGGTGGCACAACAGTTAAGTGCTGAGCTGCTAACTGAAAGAGCTGAGGTTCAAACTCACAGCTGCTCATCGGAAGAAAAGACCTGGAAATCTGTTCCCATAAAGATTACAACCTAGGAAACACTACTCTGTCCTATAGGGCCACTATGACTTGTAATCCACTTGACGGCTCATAACAATAACAAAGTTCTAATTGTTACACTCATGGCAAAATGTGGGTTAGGCGATTTACAAGGAGTTTGGGAAAGTATCCAGATAGTCTAACTATATAACACTTACCAAAGTCGGGATTATAACTGTTATCAATTATAAGTTAGAAATTAAAACAGAAAAAAAAGAAGTCAGTCTTTTTCCTGAATATGGTAGTTTTCTCACTTCCCCTGCTGGACGTCCAGGTTTCATTCCCAACCAATGCACCTCATGTGTAGCCACCACCCGGCTCCCAGTGAAGCCAGCATGTTACTTTAATTCTGAATAGGTTTCAGCAGAGCTTCCAGAGTAGGACAGATTAGGAAGAAAGTCCTGATGATCTCATTCCAAAACTCAGACAATAAAACCCTAAGGATCACAACATTGCAATCTGCAAACTGTCATGGGAACCGCCGGCACAGGACCCAGTGGCATTTCATTCCATTGTGCTTGGGGTCTCCATGATTTTGGGGGCACTCGAGACAGCTAGAAACAACAACAATTTTGAATATATGTATACTCTCTCTTTTTTTCTTCCGAATAAACCTCATGGGCTTTGTGATGACATATAACATTCATTAACAGTGAGACAGCTCAACCTAGAGTGATTTGAGAAATTATATAAGGAAAAATAAAAGAAAAAAACAAACGGAGCAAGCAGTTTAAGGTAGAACCATCAATAAGGTGGACACAATCATTTTGTATGTATGGGCCAAATGTTCAACTTTAATCTTCAAGAATCCATCCAAAAGAAAAAGCCTCATGAATTACATAATTAATCCTGCCAACTGCGTAGAAAATTCAGAAAGACATTTCCTACTGGAACCTTCATACTATCTTCAAAAATATCTTTAGAGGTGGCCCAGTTGATTTTACAGGACTATTTATCCATTTATCAATCAAAATATGTATTCATCATCTACTGTATGTTTGGCACTGTGCTGGAGGCTCATTACAATTGAGAACACAATCAGCAAAAGCCCTTATTTATAGAACCTGCAATCAGTCTAGCAAGCAACAGTGAAAATCAGAGATAGGATTATAAATCAGCATTGTACTGAAGAAATACAGCAGATAGTGCTTATGAGGGGGTCATAGATCAGTGCTGAGGAGTCTGGGAAAGCTTCTCAGAATAAATGACGTCTGAGCTGAAATCTAAAGGAATCTCTAGCTGAAGGAGCCTGGGTTATGATTGTTCTGCATTTGGGAATATCCAGATGTCAGGGAGAAACTGCATTGTAAAGAAGACTGGAAGTAGATAATTGCTAGTACCTCTTACAGTTCCAAGACAATCATGCAAATAAAATTGTACTTGGTAGAGGAGACAACAACCTAGTAACTAAAACAGATTGTGTTCAAAAGTGTTGCTCCCTTCTGGAGGCACCTGTTCAGTGTAGCACTATCGTTGTCACAGATACAGTTGAAGTACAAAACAACTGAGAGCTTGAGAACTAACAGAATCAGGAAATCATCTGTAGGAATAAAATATAAGGTATATATTTTTGAGACTGAATATGGGATGTGGATTGTGACAAAAATGGTAACCAGGATCCATGTTATAGCCAAATGAATGTATCTCCTCTCTAATTTAAAACCCTGCTGTGGACCAGCATTTGAAACAAACAAACAAAAAAACACTCAAGGGCCAAAAACACTTTTCTTCATTGTCCTTACTCATTGCTGATCTGTTTATCACCAAGTTCTTCTACCGAGAGGAAATATGAAACCGCCTGTTTGTATCCTAAGTCTGTATCCTGGGTCTGGGAGGTATTTATCAGTGGCACAAACAGTTTGTGCTCCACCTCTAGCCTGAAGTGTGGTGGTTTGAATCAACCCAGCAGTGCTGGGGAAGAAAGCCCTGATGATCCTCTGCAAAGATTAAAGCCAAGAAAACACTATGAAGCAGCTCTCTTCTGTAACACATGGGGTTACCATGAGTCAGAAGTGACTGAACAGCAACTGGTAACGATCTGTTTCTATCTGTCCACTTCCATGAGTTGTCAGCTTGATAGAGCCTCTCATGCAAGCTTTGTCTCCTACAGACAGTATGACTAGGCAGCTAGCATAACATTGAAAATTTGTGTGTACAACTCCTTTCACTTCTCTCTCACAAACACACACACACAACAAACAAGCGTGTGTGTATATGGTGTGTGTTTATTCACTTTACTAAGATGACTTGGAATTATATGATGAGCAATGGATATAAATCCCAAGGAGTGGCTGTTGGATTCAAACTCCCAACTTTTTGGTTAGCAGCCAAATTCTTATTAACCACTGTGCCACCAGGGCTCCATGTACACACACACACACACACACATATAAATTTACACTGTTGTTGTTACTTGCCTTCGAGTTGATTCCCACTCAAAATGACCCTATGTACAACCAAACAAAACGCTACCTGGTCCTGAGCCATCCTCACAATCATTGTTAAGCTTGAGTCCACTGTTGTAACCACTGTGTCAGTTCTTCTCATTGAGGGTCTTCCTTTTTTTCACTGACCCTCCACTTTACCAAGCATGATGTCCTTCTATGGGGACTGATCCCTCCTGATAACATATCCAAAGAATGTGAGACAACATCTAGACATCCTTACTTCTAAGGAGCATTCTGGTTGTACTTCTTCCCAGAGGGATTTGTTCCATCTTCCGACAAACACAAGAGATTCAATATTTTTCGCCAACACCAAACTACAAAGGCATCAATTCTTCTTTTTCCTTCTTTATTCATTGTCCAGCTTTAATATGCATACGAGATAATTTAAAACACCACAGCTTGGGTCAGGCTCACCTTAGCCCTTAAAGTGACATCTTTGCTTTTTAACACATTAAAGAGGTCTTTTGCAGCAGATTTGCTTATTGCAATGTGTCATTTGATTTCTTGACCGCTGCTTCCATGGGCATTGATTATAGATCCAAGTAAAATGATATCCTTGATAATGTCAATGTTTTCTCTTTTTATCATGATGTTGCTTATTGGTCCAGTTGTGAAGATTTTTGTTTCCTTTACGTTGATGTGTAATCCATACTGTATTATAGGCTGTAGTCTTTGATCTTTATCGGTAAGTACATCAAGTCCTTTTCTCTTTCAGTAAGCAGGTTTTCTGATCTGCATATCCCAGAGAGTTACAGAGTCTTCTTCCAATCTTGTTGCCCATTCTTCTTCATACGGTCCAGCCTCTCTGAATATTTGCTCAGCATACAGATCAAATAAGTATGGTGAAAAGATACAACCCTAACACACACCTTCCCCCCTTATAAGCACAATTAAGTGTTCTGTGATTCCCATATACAGAAACGCTATCCATAAATTGCTATGATTCACACAGTTGAATGCCTGTGCATAGCCAATAAAACACAGGTAAACCTCCTTCTGGTATTCTCTACTTTCAGCCAAGATCCATTTGATATTAGCGATGACATCCCTCATTCCATGTCCTCTTCTGAATCTGGCTTGAATTTGTGGCAGTTCTCAGCTCAAAAGCTGCTGCAACAGCTTTTGAGTGATCTTCAGCAAAACTTTGCTTTTGTGATATCGATGATATTGTTGGATAATTTCCACTTTCTGTTGGATCAGCTTTCTTTGGAATGGGCACAAATATGGATCCCTTCCAGTCGATTGCCCAGGTAGCTCTCTTCCAAATTTCTTGGCATAGGTGAGTGAGCACTTCCAGTGCTGCATCTGTTTGTTGAAATATCTCAGTTGTATTTCATCACCTACTGGATACTTGCTTTTTGCCAATGCCTTCAGCGCACTTTGGACTTCTTCCTTCAATATTGTCACTTCTTGATCACATGCTACCTCCTGAAATGGTTGAATGCTGACCAATTCCTTTTGACACAGTGATTCTTTGTATTCCTTCCATCTTCTTTTAATGATTCCTGAGTAGTTTAATATTTTCCCTGCAGAATTCTTCAATATTGCAACTCCAAGTTTGGATTTTTTCTTCAGCTCTTTCACCTTGAGAAATGTCAAGTGTGTTCTTCTCTTTTGGTTTTCTAACTACAGTTCTTTGCACATTTCATTACAATATTTTACTTTGCCTTCTAGAGCAGTCCTTTGAAATCTTCGGTTCAGCTCTTTTATTTCATCATTCATTGCTCTCACTTTAGCTACTCCATGCTCAAAAGCAACTTTCTGAGTTCTCCTGACATCCATTTTGGTCTTTCTTTCCTGTCTTGTTAATGACATTTTGCTTTCTTCACGTACGATGTCCTTGATGTCATTCCACAACTCACCTTGTCCTCGGTCATTAGCATTCAGTGCATCAAATCTATTCTTGAGATGGTTTCTAAAGTCAAGTGCAATATACTCAAAGTTATACTCTGGCTCTCCTGGACTTATTCAAATTCTCTTCAGCTTCAATTAAACTTACATATGAGCAACTGGTGGTCTGTTCTGCAATAGACTGCTGGCCTTGTTCTGACAGATAATATTGAGCTTTTCCATCATCTCTTGGCACAGATGTAGTTGATTTGATTCCTGTGTATTCCATCTGGTGAGGCCCACATGTATACTTGCTGTTTATGTTGTTGAAAAAAGAAATTTGTGATGAAGAAGTCGTTAGTCTTGCAATATTCTGCCATGCTATTTCTGGCATCGTTTCTATAACCAAGGCCATATTTTGCAACTACTGTTCCTTCTTAGTTTCTGTCTTTCACATTCCAATCACCAAGAATTACCAATGCACCTTGATGGCCTGTTTGATCAATTCCAGACTGCAGAAGTTTATAAAAATCTTCATTTTTTCATCTTTGGCTTTAGTGGTCGGTACATAAATTTGAATAATAGTCATATTAACTAGTCTTCCATATAAATTTTTTTTTTTTTTTTTATCCCATCACTGACAGCATTGTACTTCAGGATAGATCTTGAAATGTTCTTTTTGACGATGAAAACAATAGCATTTCTCTTCAAGTCATTACTGGCAGAATAGGCCATATGATTGTTGATTCAAAATGGCCAATACCAGTCCATTCCAACCCACTAATGATTAAGATATGAATGTTTGTGCATTCCATTTCATTTTTGATGATTTCCAATTTACACATGCACACTCACACATATATAAATAGAGAGAGAGAGATCCAGAATATGAAGATTATCAAGAATAGTTGTTATGGAGGTGGACTCAAGGTGGCGGAATAGACAGATGCTCTGGCAAGCCCTCTTTACAACAAAGACCTGAAAAAAAAGTGAAACGAGTACATTTGTGACAAGCTGGGAGCCCTGAGCTTCAAAGGCAAGCTTTGAAAAAGAACTGAGGGGCAGAGAGAGGAAGAGACCATTCAGAAGCAGAGAGGAATTACTGGACCTGAATCACGGGGAGCCCTCAGGCACCATTCCTGGAGGGGCAGCGGTGGCAGGCTGGTACTAGCATTTGGCCACAGCTTCCTCAGGGAGAAGCAGCAAGCCACACAACCCACTCACACCTCCGGAGCCTGAGGAGAATGGCGTTCTCTGCAAAAGCTAAGTACTTGCATATATTTTATCGCCACCCCCCACTCCCAACCCAGCTTTAGTGGCTGAATTCCCTAGGCCTGATATATGTACTGTTGAGCACCTAGAGCCATCCTCCCGGCATTGGGAAAGGAAAAAATTTGCATTTTGGGGAAAAGATAATTTGCTAGCTCCACTAACCAGGGGAGCTCAGGACAGAAGCAGCTCCTGTCCAGGCGTAAACCGTCAATGGACTTTGAGCACCTTTCCCTTCTGCATGGACCTGTGTGGGCCTATTTTGGGAGAATAGGCCCTCGTTGGCAGACTCCAGCCATTTCAGCTCTGAGGTGGAGAGGTGGGAGTTTGATGTTTGACATTGCTTTGCCTGTTAGACAAGATCCCCACCTATGCACATCAGGGACCTAAGGACTGGTAGCTCCACTCAGGTCACCCAGCCACCAGTAACAGGGGTCCAAAGAAAACTGGTACCTCCCAGTGCTTACAACCAAAAACTTTGGGTGCCCATGGTCTGTCTGCAGAACCCATCAACCTGCATGCTCTAGGGAACGGGGATGTGCTTTCCTCAGAGATGCTCGGGGCAGGTTCTCAGCCCCCTGCCTTGTTCAGAGCATGACCCACTGCTGCAATCAGATACTGGTATATACGCCAATCACCCCTGCCCCTCTAAGACTGTAGGACAGAGCCTGTACCACACACTTGGTGATCAGCTACCTGGAAACCTGAGCTGAATTCATACAAGAAAAGTGAATGGACTCCTAGACTGATATACCTGAAAACAGCTCTAGCCATCTGGGGACAGGATGTCAGAGTGCCAAAGGAGAAAATAATCAAGCTAGCTTACTCAAGCACTCCATTTGGGTATATCAAAACAATACAAAGCAAGAAGTTATGACACAGTAAGCAAGCATAAACTAATACAATAGCTTATAGATGGATTGGAGACAACGGTCAATATCAAGTCACATAAAGAAACAGACCATGATCACCTCAAAAGGCTCTCAAAACAAAGAATCCAGGGATCTTCTAGATGAAAGTGCATTCCTGGAATTACCAGAGCCAGAATACAAAAGTTTAATATACAGAACCCTTCAAGACTTCAGGAAGGAAATGAGACAATATGCAGAGCAAGTCAAGGAACACACAGATAAAGCAATTGAAGAAATTAGAAAGATTATTCAGGAACATAATGAAAAGTTTAATAAGCTGGGAAAATCCATAGATAGGCAGCAATCAGAAATTCAGAAGATTAAGAATAAAATTAGAGAAATAGACAACTCAGTAGAAAGTCAGAGGAGCAGAATTGAGCAAGTAGAAGCTAGAATTTTAGAACTCGAAGATAAATCACATGACATTTGAAGAAAAATCAGATAAAAGAATTAAAAAAATAGAAGAAAACTTAAGAACTATGTGGGACTCTATCAAAAGAAATAACCTACGAGTGATTGGAGTACCAGAAGAGGGAGGGATAACAGAAAATACAGAGAGAATTGTTGAAGATTTGTTGGCAGAAAACTCCCTCAATATTGGGAACGATGAGAAGATATCTATCGAAAGTGCTCATCGAACTCCACATAAGATAGATCTTAAAAGAAAGTCACCAAGACATATTATAATCAAACTTGTCAAAACCAAAGATAAAGAGAGAATTATAAGAGCAGTGAGGGATAAACGAAAGTCACCTACAAAGGAAAGCCAATAAGAATAAGCTTGGACTACTCGGCAGAAACCATGAAGGCAAGAAGGCAAAAGGATGACATATTTAAAAAATTGAAAGAAAAAAAAATTGCCTGACAAGAATCATATATCCAGCAGAACTTTCTCTTAAGTATGAAGGTGAAATTAAGGCATTTCCAGATAAACAGAGTTTTAGAGAATTCATAAAAACCAAACCTAAACTACAAGAAATACTAAAGGGAGTTCTTTCGTTAGAAAATCAATAATATCAGGGATCAACCCAAGACTAGAGCACTGGGCAGAGCAACCAGAAGTCAACCCAGACAGGAAAACTCAAAAAAAGAAAGCAAGATTATTAAAAAAAAAAAAAAAAAAAAGCTTGAAACAGGGTAACAGCGATGTTATTGCATAAAAGAAGACAACATTAGAATCATGAAGAGGGACTAAGAAATGTAATCATACACCTTCCGTATGGAGAGGAAGATATGGTGATATAAACAAATATAAGATAGGTTTAAATTTAGAAAAATAGGGGTAAATAATAGGGTAACCACAAAGGAGACAAACTATCCTACTCATCAAGATAAAATACAAGAAAAAATAGAGACTCAGCAGAAACAAAATCAACAACAACAAATATGAGGAAAGGACAATATATAAAGATAATCTACTCAGCACATAAAATTAAGGGGGAAAAAGAAACTGTCAACACTACAAAAAAAAGACATCAAAATGATAGCACTAAATTCATATCTATCCATAATTACCCTGAATGTATCTGGACTAAATGCGCCAATAAAGAGACAGAGAGTAGAACAACTGATTAAAAAACAAAATCCATCTATATGCTGCCTACAAGAGACATATCTTAGACTTAGAGATACAAACAAACTAGAACTCAAAGGATTGAAAAAATAAATCAAGCAAACAACAATCAAAAAAGAGCAGGAGTGGCAATATTAATTTCCGACAAAATAGACTTTAAAGTTAAATCCATCAGAAAGGATAAGGAAGGACACTGTATAACAATTAAAGGGACAATACACCAAGAAGATATAACCATATTAAATATTTATGCACCCAATGACAGGGCTGCAAGGTACATAAAACAAACTCTATCAGCATTGAAAAGTGAGGGACAGTGCCACAATAATAGTAGGAGACTTCAACACACCACTTTGGGTGAAGGACAGGACATCCAGAAAGAAGCTCAATAAAGACATGGAAGATCTAAATGCCACAATCAACCAACTTGACCTCATAGACATGTGCAGAACACTCCACCCAACAGCAACCAAGTATAATTTCTTTTCTAGTGTACATGGAACATTCTCTAGAATAGACTACATATTAGGTCATAAAGCAAGCTTTAGCAGAATCCAAAACACTGAAATTTTACAAAGCATTTTCTCTGACCATAAGGTCATTAAAGTGAAAATTAATAACAGGAAAGCAGGGAAAAGAAATCAAACACTTGGAAACTGAACAACACCTTGCTCAGAAAAGACTGGATTATAGAAGACATTAAGGATGGAATATAGAAATTCGTAGAATCCAATGAGAATGAAAACACTTCCTATCAGAACCTTTGGGACACAGCAAAGACGGTGCTCAGAGGTCAATTTATATCAATAAATGCACACATCCAAAAAGAAGGAAGGGCCAAAATCAGAGAATTATCCCTACAACTTGAACAAATAGAAAGAGAGCAACGAAAGAATCCATCAGGCACCAGAAGAAAACAAATAATAAAAATTAGAGCTAAGCTAAATGAAATAGAAAACAGAAAAACAACTGAAAAAATTAACAAGACCAAAAGCTGGTTCTTGGAAAAAATCAACAAAATTGATAAACCATTGGCCAAAATGACAAAAGAAAATCAGAAGAGCAAGCAAATAACCCGAATAAGTAATGATATGGGCGATATTACAACAGACCCAACTGAAATTAAAAGAATCATATCAGATTATTAAGAAAAATTACACTCTAACAAATTTGAAAACCTAGAAGAAATGGATGAATTCCTAGAAACACACTACCTACCTAAACTAAAACAAACAGAGGTAGAACAACTAAAGAGACCCATGACAAAAGAAGAGATTGAAAGGTAATCAAAAAACTCCCAACAACAACAACAAAAAAAGCCCTGGTCCTGACAGCTTCACCGTGGAGTTCTACCAAACCTTCAGAGAAGAGTTAACACCACTACTACTAAAGGTATTTCAGAGCATAGAAAAGGACAGAATACTCTCAAACTCATTCTTGGAAGCCACCATATCCCTGATACCAAAACCAGGTAAAGACACCACAAGAAAAGAAAATTATAGACCTATATCCTTCATAAATGTAGATGCAAAAATCCTCAACAAAATTATAGCCAATGGAATTTAACAACATATCAAAAAAATAATTCACCATGACCAAGTGGGATTCATAGCAGGTATGCAGTGGTGGTTCAACATCAGAAAAACAATTAATGTAATCCATCATATAAATAAAACAAAAAATAAGAATCACATGATTTTATCAATTGATGCAGAAAAGGCATTTGACAAAGTTCAACACTCATTCATGATAAAAACTCTCAGCAAAATAGGAATAGAAGGAAAATTCCTCAACATAATAAAGGCCATCTATACAAAGCCAACAGCCAACATCACCCTAAGCGGAGAGCGCCTGAAAACATTCCCCTTAAGATCGGGAACCAGACAAGCATGCCCTCTATCACCACTCTTATTCAACATTGTGCTGGAAGTCCTACCCAGAGCAATTAGGCTAGATAAAGAAATAAAGGGCATCCAGCTCGGCAAGGAAGAAATAAAGGTATCTCTATTTGCAGATGACATGAACTTATACACAGAAAACCCTAAGGAATCCTCCAGAAAACTACTGAAACTAATAGAAGAGTTCAGCAGAGTATTGGGACACAAGATAAACATACAAAAATCAGTTGGTTACCTCTACACCAACAAAAAGAACATCAAAGATGAAATCAGCAAATCAATGCCATTTATAGTAGCCCCCAAGAAGATAAAATACTTAGGAATAAATCTTTCCAGAGATGTAAAAGACTTATATAAAGAAAACTACAGTACACTTCAGCAAGAACCCAAAAGAGACTTACATTAAGTGGAAAAACGTACATTGCTCATGGATAGGAAGACTTAACATTATGAAAACGTCTATTCTACCAAAAGTGATCTATACATTTAATGCAATTCCAATCCAAATTCCAATGACATTCTTTAATGAGATGGAGAAACAAATCATCAACTTCATATGGAAGGGAAAGAGGCCCCTGATAAATGAGGCATTACTGAAAAAGAAGAACAAAGTGGGAGGCCTTACTTTACCTGATTTTAGAACCTATTATACTGCCACAGTAGTCAAAACTGTGTGGTACTGGCACAACCACAGATACGTGGACCAATGGAACAGAATTGAGAATCCAGACATAAATCCATCCACATATGAGCAGTTGATATTTGACAAAGGACCCAAAATTTTAAATGGGGAAATGATAGTCTTTTTAACAAATGGTGCTGGCATAACTGGATATCCGTCTTCAAAAAAGTGAAACAAGACCCATGCCTCACTCCATGCACAAATGAGCTCAAAATGGATCAAAGACCTAAACATAAAATCTAAAATGATAAACATCATGGAAGAAAAAATAGGGACAATGTTAGGAGCCCCAATACATGGCATAAAACATTAAGAATGCAGAAGGAAAACTAGATAACTGGGAGCTCCTAAAAATCAAACACCTATGCTCATCCAAAGGCTGCACCAAAAGAGTAAAAAGACTACTTACAGGCTGGGAAAAAAGTTTTTAGCTATGACATTTCCGATCAGCATCTGATCTCTATAATCTACATGACACTGCAAGAACTCAACTACAAAAAGACAACCCTATTAAAAAATGGGCAAAAGACATGAATAGACACTTCACTAAAGAAGACATTCAGGTAGCTAACAGATGCATTAGGAAATGCTCATGATCACTAGCCATTAGAGAAACGCAGGTCAAAACTACAATGAGATTTCGTCTTACTCCAAGGCTGGCATTAATCCAAAAAACACAAAATAATAAATGTTGGAGAGGCCGTGGAGAGACTGGAACACTTATACACTGCTGGTGGGAATGCAAAATGGTATAACCACTTTGGAAATCTATTTGGCGTTTCCTTAAAAAGTTAGAAATAGAACTACCATACAATGCAGCAATCTTGCTCCTTGGAATATATCCTAGAAAAATAAGAGCCTTTACACAAATGGATATATGCACACCCATGTTTATTGCAGCACTGTTTACAATAGCAAAAAGATGGAAGCAACCAAGGTGCCCATCTATGGACGAATGGATAAATGAATTATGGTATATTCACACAATGGAATACTACGCATCTACAAAGAACAGTGAGGAATCTGTGAAACATTTCATAACATGGAGGAACCTGGAAGGCATTATGCTGAGTGACATTAGGCAGTTGCAAAAGGAAAAATATTGTATAAGACCACTATTATAAGAACTTGAGAAATAGTTTAAACTAAGAAGAAAACATTCTTTTGTGTTTACAAGAGGAGGGAGGGTGGGATGGTGGGAGAGGGGTATTCACTAATTAGTTGGTAGATGAGAACTACTTTAGGTGAAGGGAAAGACAACACACAATACAGGGGAGGTCAGCACAAATGGACTAAACCAAAAGCAAAGAAGTTTCCTGAATAAACTGAATGCTTCAAAGGCCAGTGTAGCAGGGGCAGGGGTTTGGGGACCATGATTTCAGGGGACATCTAAGTCAATTGGCATAATAAAACCCATTAAGAAAACATTCTGCATCCCACTTTGAAGAGTGGCATCTGAGATCTTAAATGCTAGCAAGCAGCCATCTAAGATGCATCAGTTGGTCTCAATCCACCTGGATCAAAGGAGAATGAAGAACACCAAGGTCACAAGGTAATTATGAGCCCAAGAGACAGAAAGGGCCACATGAACCAGAGACTACATCATCCTGAGACTAGAAGAACTAGATGGTGCCCGGCTACAACCGATGACTGCCCTGACAGGGAACACAACAGAGAACCCCTGATGGAGCAGGAGAGCAGTGGGATGCAGACCCCAAATTCTCATAAAAAGACCAGACTTAATGCTCTGAGACTGGAAGGACCCCGGTGGTCATGGCTCCCAGACCTTCTGTTGGCCCAGGACAGGAACCATTCCTGAAGCCAACTCTTCAGACATGGATTGGACTGGACAATGGGTTGGAGAGGAACACTGGTGAGGACTGAGCTTCTTGGATAAGTTGGACACTTGAGACTATGTTGACATCTCCTGTCTGGAGGGGAGAGGAGAGTGTGGAGGGTGTTAGAAGCTGACAAAATGGACACGAAAAGAGAGAGTGGAGGGATAGAGAGGGGTGTCTCATTAGGGGGAGAGTAATTGGGAGTATGTTGCAAGGTGTATATAAGTTTTTATGTGAGTGACTGAGGTGATTTGTAAACTTTCACTTAAAGCACAACAAAATTATTAAAAAAAAGAATAGTTGTTATATTTATAACCTCCACTTTGTCTTTATAAGTAGATAATGAATATCTTCTTCTGTGTGGCGCAATCCAGGAATACGGAAGCAAAGATAACGTCTTCCTTTTAGGTGGTTCAAGATTGTCTCTTGCAATGGAAAAAGTAGTCAATAGGGGTGTTATGGACTGAATCGTGTCCCTCAAAAATATGTATTACAAATCCTAACTCCTATACCTGTGGTGGAAACCCTTGTGGCAGAGTGGTTGAGTGCTAACAGCTGCTAACCAAAAGGTTGGCAGTTCAGATCCACTCCTTGGAAACTCTATGGGGCAGTTCTCCTCTGTCCTATAGGGTCACTATGAGTTGTAATCAACTCGACGGCAAGAGGTTTGATTTTTTTTTTTTGGTATAACCATGGTTATAATCCCATTTGGGAATGGTGTTTCTTTGTTATGTTAATGAGGCAGTAGTATTGTACGGTGTGTCTGGAGTCAATCTCTTTTGAGCTATAAAAAGAGCAGATTAGGCATAAAGAAAAAAGCAGATGAGGGAAGACAGAAGCCACATCACATGAAGATCACCAAGGAGCCAAAGAATAGAAGTTAAAGAGACAAGGACTTTCTCCCAGAGCTAATAGAGAGAAAACCTTCCTCTAGACGTAGCACCCTGAACTCTGAGTTACTATGGCTCACTAAACTATGAGAAACTAAATTTCTGTTTGTTAAAACCACCCACTTATGGTATTTCTGCTACAGCAGCACTAGACAACTAAGACAAGATGGTTTATTAATGATGCCCATTACTTCTTCTTCGCATTAACACTTCTATATTTTTAACCTGTTTAAGGTTAAAATAAGATAAAAATGAAAAATGATAGATGCATTGTAAAATATTAAGCAGGTAAAATGTATAAAAAAAAAATTTTTTTTTTTTAAATGTATAGGAGCAAGCTTATCCTGGGTGACAAACCTTCTTCATTACACTCACCACTGGATCTTTTTTATTTTAATTTTTTTAGCTCTTATGTGATATATTTAAGTAATTAGTTATATGAAATGAGATGCCCTAGTCTTTATCACTAGATACATTCAAGTGCAGTATAGACAACCATATCTTTAGGATATCATAAAGAGAATCCAGACACCGAAGGAGGTGTATTTTATGTCCACATATTGATTGATTGATTGTGATTTAGGTAAACATTTACAGAGCAAACTAGTTTCTCATTAAACAATTAATACACACATTATTTTTTTTGACATTGGTTGTCAACCTAGCACCATGTCAATACTCTCCCCTTCTCGACCTTGGTTTCCCCATTTCCATTTGTCCATCTTTCCTGTTCTCTCCTGCCTTCTCATCCTTGCCCCTTGGCTGGTATGCCCATTTAGTCTCATTACACATGGTTGAGCTATGGGTATTATTGTTTGTTTTATGGGCCTGTCTAATCTTTGACTCAAGGGTGAACCTCAGGAGGAATCTCACTACTGAGTTAAAAGGGTGTCCATGGGCCATACTCTCAGGGTTCCTCCAGTCTGGGTCAGACCAGGAAGTCGGGTCCTTTTTTGTGAGTTTGAATTTTGTTCTACATTTTTCTCCAGTTCTGTGTGTAACTCTCTATTGTGATCCCTGTCAGAGCAGTTGGTATTCGTAGCTGGGCACCATCTAGTTGTCCTGGATTCGGCCTGGTAGAAGCTGTGTTAGCTGTGGTCCATTAGTCCTTTGACTAATCTTTCCCTTGTGTCTTTGGTTTTCTTCATTCTCACTTGTTCCAGACAGGGACCAGAAGAAGTATCTTAGATGGCTGCTCATAACCTTTTAGGACCCCAGGTGCTATTCACCAAAGCAGGATCCTCATTGGATCTTGAGAGTATGCTCTGAAATGGAGCATGTGTGTGTACAGGCATATGCATGGGTGTGCTTATTTTATAATTATAGATTTAGAAGCAATTTCATTTTGTTTTTCACCCACTCTCCCTTTAACTCTGCTTTATGGCTATATGCTTCTCCTCCTCCCACTTGAAAATGCAACAAGTTTCATAATTTATTAGATTATTCTTAGGTAAGAAAAAGCCATGCAATCATTTTGGTTCATAAACACAGTAACTTAAAGTGACCATTCCCAAGTTATCAGTTTAAAATTATGACTTTCTGAACTTGACCTAATCCTAACCTTCTGAACTCTCAACTTTTTTTGTAGCTGAGGTCTGCTATCCGCTAGCCCTTTGCGCTGAGGGGAGAAGAGGAAAGATATTTCTCTTTTTACTCTAGCATTTCTCCTGCTCATTCAGCTCATAAATTTCAAGGCAAGGCAAGAGGAGTAATAAGGTGGATGAAATGTTATCTCCTGGTAAGTCAGCTAGCAAATTGGTACCTGGGTTGTGCAAACAGCTTGCACTTGAATACTACCAAAAATATTGGAGGTCTGAACCCACCCAACAGTGCTGCAGGAAAAAGGCCTGGCAATCTGCTTCTGTAAAGATTGTTATTATTAGTTGCTGTTGAGTCTATTCCAACTAACGGGAACTTCACTCTCCAAAAACGGCGAAGTAGGTACAGTGTGGAGACACCAAAGGAGAAACAGAAACCTATTTTCAGAAGCCATAGTATTTCAAATTGGAGCTGTTACATATGATAACAATATCCTGCTATGTGTAAGAGAATATTCACCAAAGAAATATTGCAGGGGTGGGGAGGCTTTGGAGGCTTTGGATGGTGAAGGATATTGGGTTATGACTCACGATGATTTGTTCTCTCTACATGGTACAATGCTTCCGTGTAGGTGGAGCTCACTGCCAATTGACTTTGACTTTAACCATGAGACTTCCTTAGACCAATGGAATGTGTGTCAATGAAATGTACTACACGTCAAATAAGAGCCTTTCAAAGCACTCATGAGTTATGTCTTTATCTTCTGAAATTCTGCCCTGTGCTGAGAGCATATGTCCTGAGTAATGGCTCGTCCTTCAGTCTCTGAGTTCTGGTATGAGAAGGCATGTGAAGTTAAGCAGTGCTAGTAGAACCCAGCTGAGTGATATCTAATGTGCAGCTGTTATCTAATGTGAACAATAAAAATGTTTTTTTTTTCTATAAGTTCTAAAATATTGGTAATGTTTGTTTCTATAGCAAAAGCTGGCTAAAACAGAAATGTGTGCGAAGTGGGGAGTTACCATATCAAACACCTGTAACATATGCCATAAACTCTGGTTTTGAGTACTGTTGGAGAGAGAACCTCTCAGATGCCGTTAAAGTGAAACAAAGAGATTTATTCAAAACTTTAGCCCACACTGAGTGAAACCCAATGAATCCAAGGGGTGGCTGTTTCCTGGGACAGATAAAGGGCATAGACCAGAAACTAGGTTACAATATTCTGGTTGGAAGTTGCAGGATTAGGAGGAAGGACAACTCAGGGCAGGAGCTACACAGTGATTGATTGGAAACATGAATGTAGGCTATTTGCATTGGTTAGTTTGAATATGTGACTAAGGGGATTTTATGGGGCATTTATAATGTAATTATCTTAACATTTCCCGAGGGCTGCTGAGGGTCTTCCTCATAAGGATTTTGTGTCAAGACTGTCCCTTAAGAACATTAAAAACTTTTGCTATGTTCTTAAATCTGCCTAAGAGTTTGAGGGTTGCAGGGGAAATCCTTTGTTACATACTAAAGTTTGCTCTCCAGGATCTTCCCTTAGCTCAAAGAAAAAAGTTTCTTAATCACAGGCTTTTAACTGTGCACCAGGCTCACTGATTGTTTGTTAAAAGAGTTGTTGTTGTTGTTGTTTTGTTATTGTTGTTAGGTGCCGTGGAGTCGGTTGCGACTCATAGCAACCCTATGCACAATAGAATGAAACACTACCCAGTCCTGCACCATCCTTGCAATCGTTATGCTTCAGTTCATTGTTGCAGCCACTGTGTCAATCTACCTAGTTGAGGGTCTTCCTCTTTTCCGCTGACCCTGTACTCTGCCAAGCATGATGTCCTTCTCCAGGGACTGATCCCTCCTGACAACATGTTCAAAGTATATAAGACACAGTCTCGCCATCCTTGCTTCTAAGGAGCATTCTGGTTGTACTTCTCGTAAGACAGATTTGTCCATTCTTTTGGCAGTTCATGGTATATTCAATGTTCTTCGCCAACACCACAATTCAAAGGCGTCAACTCTTCTTCAGTCTTCCTTATTCATTGTCCAGCTTTCACATGCATATGCTGCAACTGAAAATACCACGGCTTAGGTCAGGCGCACCTTAGTCTTCAGGGTGACATCTTTGTTCTTCAACATTTTGCAGAGGTCGTTTGCAGCAGATTTGCCCAATGCAATGCGTCTTGATTTCTTGACTGCTGCTTCCATGGCTGTTGATTGTGGATCCAAGTAAAATGAAATCCTTTACAATTTCAATCTTTTCTCTGTTTATCATGATGTTGCTCATTGGTCCAGTTGTGAGGATTTTTGTTTTCTTTATGTTGAGGTCTTTGATCTTCATTAGTAAGTGCTTCAAGTCCTCTTCACTTTCAGCAAGCAAGGTTGTGTCATCCACATAAAGCAGGTTGTTAATGAGTCTTCCTCCAATCTTGATGCCCCGTTCTTCTTCATATAGTCCAGCTTCTCGTATTATTTGTTCAGCATACAGATTAAATAGGTATGGTGAAAGAATACAACCCTGATGCACACTTTTCCTGACTTTAAACCGATCAGTATCCCCTTGTTCTGTCTGAACAACTGCTTGATCTATGTAAAGGTTCCTCATGAGCACAATTAAATGTTCTGGAATTCCCATTCTTCGCAGTGTTATCCATAGTTTTTTATGATCCACACAGTCAAATGCCTTTGCATAATCAATAAAACACAAGTAATCATCCTTCTGGTATTCTCTGCTTTCAGCCAGGATCCATCTGACATCAGCAATGATATCCCTGATTCCATGTCCTCTACTGAATCCAGCCTGAATTTCTGGCAGTTCCCTGTCTATATACTGCTGCAGCCATTTTTGAATGATCTTCTGCAGAATTTTGCTTGCGTGTGATATTAATGATATTGTTCTAAAATTTCCACATTCGATTGGATCACCTTTCTTGGGAATAGGCATAAATAAGGATCTCTTCCAATCATTTGGCCAGGAAGCTCTCTTCCATATTTCTTGGCATAGACGAGTGAGCACCTCCAGCACTGTATCTGTTTGTTGAAACATCTCAGTTGATATTCCATCAATTCCTGGAGCCTTGTTTTTTGCCAGTGCCTTCAGAGCAGCTTGGACTTCTTCCTTCATTACCATTGGTTCCTGATTATATGCCACTTCTTGAAATGGTTGAATACGGACTAATTCTTTTTGGTATAATGACTCTGTGTATGCCTTCCATCTTCTTTTGATGCTTCCTGCATCATTTAATATTTCCCCCATGTAATCCTTCACTATTGCAACTCGAGGCTTGAATTTTTTCTTCAGTTCTTTCAAATTGAGAAACGCCAAGCATGTTTTTCCCTTTTGGTTTTCCATCTCCAGCTCTTTGCACATGTCCTTATAATACTTTATTTTGTCTTCTCGAGAGGCCCTTTGAAATCTTCTGCGCAGTTCTTTTACTTCATGAATTCTTCCTTTTGCTTTAGCTGCTCGACACTCAAGAGCAAGTTTCAGAGTCTCATGTGACATCCACCCTGGTCTTTTCTTTCTTTCCTGTCTTTTCTGTGACCTCTTGCTTTCTTCATGGATGATGTCCTTGATGTCATTCCATAACTCATCTGGTCTTCAGTCACTAGTGTTCAATGTGTCAAATCTATTCTTCAGATGGTCTCTACATTCAGGTGGGATATACTCAAGGTCATATTTTGGCTCTCATGGACTTGCTCTGATTTTCTTCAGTTTCAGCTTGCACTTGTATATGAGCAATTGATGGTGTGTTCCACAGTGGGCCCCTGGCCTTGTTCTGACTGATGATATTGAACTTTTCCATTGTCTCTTTCCACAGATGTAGTCAATTTGATTTCTGTGTGTTGCATCTGGCGAGGTCCATGTGTATCGTCACCGTTTATGTTGGTGAAACAAGGTATTTGCAATGAAGAAGTCGTTGATCTTGCAAAATTCTGTCATTAGATCTCCAGCATTGTTCTATTACCAGGGACGTCCATATTTTCCAATTACTGATCCTTCTTCTTTGTCTCCAACTTTCGCATTCCAATCGCCAGTAATTATCAAGGCATCTTGATTGCATGTTCGATCAATTTCAGACTGCAGCAGCTGATAAATCTATTTCTTCATCTTTGGCCCTAGTGATTGGTACATAAATTTGAATAATAGTCATATTAACTGGTCTTCCTTGTAGGTGTATGGATATTATCCTATCACTGACAGTGTTGTACTTCAGGATAGATATTGAAACGTTCTTTTTCACGATGAATGCAACACCATTCCTCTTCGAGTTGTCATTCCCAGCATAGTAGGCTATATGATTGTCCAATTCAAAATGGCCAATACCAGTCCATTTCAGCTCACTAATGCCTAGTATATCGATTTTTATGGGTTCCATTTCATTTTTGATGATTTCCAATTTTCCTAGATTCATATTTCATACATTCCAGGTTCTGATTATTAATGGATGTTGGCAGCTATTTCTTCTCATTTTGAGTCATGCCACATCAGCAAATGAAGGTCCAGAAAGCTTACTCCATCCACATCATTAAGGTAGACTCTACTTTGAGGAGGCAGCTCTTCCCCAGTCATCTTTTGAGTGCCTTCCAACCTGGGGGGCTCATCTTCCACCACTACATCAGACAATGTTCCGCTGCTATTCATAAGGTTTTCACTGGCTAATGCTTTTCAGAAGTAGACTGCCAGGCCCTTCTTCCTAGTCTGTCTTAATCTGGAAGCTCAGCTGAAACCTGTCCTCCACGGGTGACCCTGCTGGTATCTGAATACCAGTGGCATAGCTTCCAGCATCACAGCAACACACAAGCCCCCATAGTATGACAAACTGACAGACACGTGGAAGGTTAAAAGTGTTAGCATGAGTCAATATGGAGTCTGGACTCAGTCCCAGATCAGCTATTTTACTTTGGTCAAGAGCCTTGATTTCAGGGCTCCTACACATAATCTCCTGGGTAACGCAGAAGCAGGAGTTTGTAGCAAAATGGAGCCAGGCCTACTCCTAGGCTAGCCGCCCTGAATACACCATGCATCTCTGTTCTGAAGCTGTTATTCAGTACTAAATAATAACTAAGATTCTACAGAAATTTGAAAAAAAAATGTTGACATGTTATGTATCAGCAAAACATTGGTGTAACTATAATGACTTAGATAGCAAAAAATATGTCCAGCAATTTGTGGCTTAAGATTATGGGGTTTTAAGACAGCATAATCAGAAAAAAAAAAAAAAAAAAAACTCATTCCCATTGAGTTGATTCCAACTCATAGCAATGGTATAAGACAGAATAGAACTATTCCATAGGGTTCCCAACAAGAGGCTGGTGAATTCAAACTGCCATCCTTTTGATTACCATACAAATGCTTAACCATTCCACCACCAGGCCTTCATATTGGTAGCATGAGTAGTTTACTATTAGCAGCACTTGATAAATATTACAAAAATTGACTGAGGGGAAGGGGGAGGGGAAGCCTGTTCCCCACCAGGGTTTAAAAAGAAAATGAGCGAATCCAGAATTTCTGGAACAGGCTAGAAGGATTCAAAGAAACAGCTTTTTCTCAATTTTAGTCAGTAGAAGAATCTCAAATTAAAACATTGTATTGGGGTATAAAGAAATCAAGAATTTGGTCATCATACTCTTTGTTCAAATGTCTGATTGGAATAATGTGATATTTAGAAATTCTATTCAATTCAACACAATGGCTCCAGGAAAAGAGAGCATGGCTATTATCTCATGGAGGGCTGAGAAGTTTAAGGTACCTCTAACTATGTATATGTTTTCAGGAGGGACCAGTCCCTGGAGAAGGATAATATGCTTGATATAAAGCAGAGGGTCAGTGAAAAAGAGGAAGACCTCAACAAGATGGATTGACAAAGTGACTGCAACAATAGGCTCAAACATACCAACAATTGTGAGGATGGTACAGGACTGGGCAGTGTTTTGTTCTATTGTACATAGGGTCACTGTGAATCAGAACCAACTTGAAGGCACCTAACAACAACAACAGAGAAATATGTGACTATGGGCATTTAAAGCTGAATGGAGTCAATTAGAGGGAAAAAAAAAATCTTTTGAGGGTGTCATATTTCCTCAAGTCCCACTAGTTGGGATTAGAGAATATTGTGCCTCTTCAAGATGAAAAATTCTCCTCTGGAGGTGAAGTTATTATATACATAAATCTGTGTTATCCCCTCAAAGTGAATCTCAAAGTGAATGTTCTTCATATCTCCTTATGCAGCCAAGAAAGATGATAGAGAAGGGATAGATAACCCACAAGATAGAGCTAAGATCCATGGAAAATTACCCCCTGGGGAGATACTCCTGGGGAAAAGAAAAAGGTAATCAAGAACGTTTCCTTCCTTAATAATATGGGCATCACAACTTTTGCCTGGTTTTCAGGGTTGCTGTGGAACAGGGACTGGTACGTGTCTACCATTTTCTTCTTTCTAAATATGAGAATTTTTTGGTATTGTCTTGTTACTCTTCCACCATTCTGTGCTCTCTCTCTCTGTCTCTCTCTCTGTGTATGAAAGAAAGAGAGAGAGAGATGGGAGGATCAGATGTCTTACGCTTTCTGTTCATAAATCCTAGAGTAAGTGAACCTGCCCCTAGCCCTGATACAGATCACAAGGTCCTAGATTTTAAATCTGATAGAATAATTGGATGAGAATGTAGTATTCTCTTGGAGGAGGGATGCTGGTGAATGAAATTACATGTTCAGATGAGAAGCAAATGTTTTCCATCAAGAAGGTAGGTATCAGTAGATTTTATTGTTTGTTCACAAGTCTTTGTTCTCTATCCTTCCTTATTTTGCTTCCCTCTAGGTTGAGTATAATTTTTTGCCTCCTTTGGTATGGGCTTGTCCATAGAACTTTATTTGGCCTATGATATGTGAGCAGACATATTCTTCTCCACATCTGTGCAGAAGCATATAATGCTCTTGTGTTATTTCATTCTACCTCTTTTGTTCCTGCACTCAACCTTGAGAACAGCGCATCCTAGATAGGGGCAGTGTTTTTGGCCTGGATCCAACAATAAGAATTCATTAGAGATGAGCAGGGCACAAAAAATCATGGCTTCT
The DNA here is from genome assembly GCF_030014295.1 of Loxodonta africana. Taxonomy (NCBI): domain Eukaryota; kingdom Metazoa; phylum Chordata; class Mammalia; order Proboscidea; family Elephantidae; genus Loxodonta; species Loxodonta africana. Next base: position 22,985,545 of record NC_087343.1, read on the forward strand.
CTGCAATCTCCAAGAAAAAATCGTTTTTTTTTTAAGCAACTAAGATTTTTGTGTGTTTTGTTACTTCAACAAAAAGTGATTAAAACAGATAATTCATCCAAATAACCACTTAAACACAAACCCAAGATGGTTTGTGTTATCAAGGCAGTGAGAAAGTCAGTTTTCAAAGCCTAAGTATAGAAGTAGAAGTGACCAAGAAGTCACGAAACTTGTCAAAGAAGAGTCCTCAAATTTTGTAATATGAGTAGAACAAATAAAAAAAAAAAAAGGAAAGAGAGCTTTGTGTTTTATAAAAAGCTAAAGGAATGCTGTTAAAAATATTTTAACTTTGTGGGGTGTAAGGTAACGAAGAGACTCCCAATGTGAGATTACAGGGTCCTTGGTGAAAGCTGATCATCTGTGTGTTCTTTACGGATCCCTATCTAGATTAGCCTCTAGGTTTAAAAATACACAGGCATTGCATTTCAAAGGGCAGTTTTACGACTCTGCTATTGGAGGATCTATGTAACCACCAAAGATTTCATGTGAATTCAGAGAGTATCATTTTTGATTGAGTGGACAGCCTTCTATAATTTGTGTCTGCTCATAACTTGGCTGTAATTTAAACATTGTATCGTTATTGTTAAAGAAGAGAATCTTATACTCTGTTAGGAGTAAAAGAATAGGTGTTTTATTGAGGAATAGAGCAGCTATACCTGTGTAGCACCAGGTAAAAACACAAAGTGCTCTGATGTTCACAAAGGAATGCAGGGCTTTTATACAAGAGGACTAGCATGACTGCAAACACAAAGAGACCCTTCATATCAATTAATCTGTTTTCAGATACATTCTTCCTGAAGGCAAGCATTTTTCTGAGAACCATCTGCACACACTTCCTGGAATCACAGTCAAGCAAGCGTAAGCACATTTGTTTGCTAACAAGACTCGTTCACCCGAAAGTGGTGCCCATACTTTACAAGCAGCAACAGAGGTTAAAAAAAAATGGAGTCCCATCCAGACCTGTGTCAGCCATTTTAGTTATGCCAAGTGCCTCAGTTTTAGAGAGCTCTTTCATAGTATCCATAGTTAAACCTTTCACTTCTCTACCCATAATCTCCAAAGCAACAGGACTTTCCTCCTTGGTGATGTATTACCATCACCAAAGTGAAAACAATATGCTCAGCTGAAAAGAAAGGGAGGGATTGCAATGGTCTCCCACTGTTTCCAAAACATTGTGCCTCCATTTTCACAGAAGTTGTTGGAAAAACAGTTTGAAACTTTTTTTTTTTTATTGGCACTCCCATTCTATATGACAATCTGTAAAAAGCTAAGCCAAGGGTAATCAACACAAGAGCCAACTTTTCATCTCGAGTCCCTTCTCTTGAAATTTCAGAGGGTTTTTTTTTTTTTTGGAATAAACATTACACATATTCTTTGTTGGATTTCAATATTCTTACGAATATTTTTGGTTATGATAACCTGGGAGAACTGCTGTATCATGTCTCAAGACACTTTAAAAAAATATTATTAAATCTTAGTGTGGGAATAAGTTAACTATAAAATACATGTTAAATTAAAAAAAGGTAAGTGGTGGAGAAGAAGTTATGAACAGAGTGAAGTGACTGAGTAGGACATCAGTGGGGGGACTATTCATAGGGTCAAAAAATTAATTTGTGTGGGAATGAAAGTAACACTTAGGTTAATGGGTTAAATGGGGAAAGCACAACATAATTGGCTTGGCTGTCCTTGATATTATAGACTCTTGAGGAGCTCTCAGGTGGGGTTAGAAACTTACAAAACCAGCAGAATACAGTACACTCAATGTTCAAACTGAATGTAGTTGACAAGAGCAGCTGGTGTCCTTGAAAATGTGCTTTTCTCATATAATTGACAAATAGAATTAGTTGTGTCCACAAAGGATGACCTCATAATAAATAAAGGTAGGTCACAGACGCTGCCACAGTTGATACAGAGACCTGCTAAGATGACTTTAGCAGAAACTGAAAAGAACTAAAGGACTAAATCGTAGGTGATTATGTGGTGGTCATTTTCAGCAGTGTGATAGAAGTAAGGTCAGCTTACCATAAAGAATAAAAGAAAGGCAAAGAAGTAAATAAAAATCTACAATGGAGTGTGGTTGGATACAGGCTCCTAAGAAATACAAAAAAAAAAAAAAAAGAAGTAGAAAATATTTTTGATAGGCCATTACAGCCTTGGATTTTATTAGATTACATTATTAAATTATTCCAATGAAGTAAAATACTACTTAGCAACTACCTTGTTAGATATTAAAATGAAAAGGCAAATTTAAGTATATGCCCAGGACCCTTTAGGTAACATTTGAAACTCTTAAACTTCTATATCTTTCAGACTACTCATTAGTGTTTATTTATTGTGTTTATGTTTTAATATTCATAAGGAGAGGTCCATGAAAAATATTAAACCTCAAATGTTTTAGAATAAAGATGTCTAAGCAGATGACTTACTGCTATCTCTGAAAGCTAATAGATATTTTTAATATATTTTCTGTAAAAACTATAAAACAATTTTATTACTTAGTATATGTATATCACATTCCTTTAATCTTTGAAAAAAATTTTTAAAAATACATATGTAAGCCACCTTATTGAGATATAATTTACATAACATAAAGTTCACCTGTCTTCAGTGTACAATTCAATGTCTTAGTACATTTTCAGAGTAGTGCAACCATCACCACTATCTAATTTTAGGACATTTAGATTTCCAGACATGCCCATGAGCAGTCACTTACTGCTATGAAATGATCTGCGTTCTCAAAAAAGGTATGTTGAGGTCCTAACTTCTGTACCTATGAATGTGACCCTTTTGGGGGAAATAGGGTTTTTCTCTGTAGATGTTATCAGTTAAGTTAACAGAGTCATACCTGAGGAAATCATGTTTTAATCTTAATCACATCTGAATTGTATCTTAGAAAAGAAAAGGACAGACAGGAAAACAGAGTCACACACAGGGGAAAGACACTTACGGATTGAAGTATGGAACTGTGTCCCCCCAGAGTAGGTGCTGCAGTTTTAATGTAATACAATTTGGGAGTAAGGTTTCTTGTTGTGTTAATGAGGCCATATCAGTGAAGGATGTGTACTAAAGCTAATTACTTCTGAGAAACAAAAAGGGAAGATTAGATATGGAAGCAAGAAAAGACAGAGGAAGGGTAGATGCCCAGTGGATATCTCCAAGGAGTGCCCAGAAGAATGCTAGAATTCTCCTACAGCAGGCAGGGCATAACCCTGCCTATGCTTTGAATTTGCATACTTAACCTCCAAAACTGTGAGAAAATACATTTATGTTGTTTAAAGCCGCCCACTTTGTGATATTTTTGTTATAGTAGCACTAGCAAGCTAAAACACTTATCCCCCAATTCTCCCACCATATGTGCAAACTCTAATTTATCGATGTTGTGGCTGTGTACCACGGAGTCGATTCCAACTCATAAGGACCCTTTAGAAAAGAGGAGAATGACCCTATAGGAAAGAGTAGAATTGCCCTATAGAGTTTCCAAGGGTGTAATCTTCACAGAGGGAGCCCTTGTAATGGAGTGGTTAAGTCTCAACTGCTAACTAAAAGGTCAGAGGCTCGAACCCACCAGCTACTCTACGGGAGAAAGATGTGGCAGTCTGCTTCTGTAAAGATTACAGCCTTGGAAACTCTGTCCTGCACGGTCTCTATGAGTCAGAATCGACTTGACAGCAATGGGTTTAATCTTTGCTGTGCCATCAGGACTCCTTTACATCTCTATAGGTTTGTCAATGCTGGACATTTCATATAGAAAAATCATACGCTATGTTGTCTTTTGTGACTGGCTCTTTCACTTAGCATAAGGTTTTTGAGGTCATATATGCCGTAGCATGTATCAGCAGTGCCCTATTCCTTCTTACTGATAAATAATATTCTATTGTGGGCATATATCACACTTTGTTTATTCATCTATCAGTCGATGGATGTTTGGGTTGTTTCCATTTTTTGGCTCTTAGGAATAATGCTGATATGGACATGTATATACAAGTCTTTATGTGAACATATATTTTCATTTCTTTTGAGTAGATAACTAGGAGTAGAATTATTGGATCGTATTGGCAGGATAGAACAAATAATTTGCGCTTAGCTACTAACCTAAACATTGGCAGTTTGAATCCAGCCAGCAGTGCTGCACAAGACCTGGTGATCTACTTCCATAAAATTAAAAACCAAAAACTAAAAACATTGCCATTGAGTTGATTCTGATTCAAGATGAATCCATGTGTTACACAGTAGAACTGCTCTATAGGGTTTTCTTGGCTTTAAACTTTGTGGAAGCAGCTAGCAGGCCTTTATTCCACAGTGCTGCTGGGTGGGTCCAAACCACCGGCCTTTAGATTAGCAGTGGAATGCAAACTGTTTCGGCCACCCAGGGGCCTTCACTGGAAACCCTGTGGCACACATTATACTCTGACACACATGGAGCTGTCATGAGTCAGAACCAACTTGATGTCAACTGGTTTGGTTTTTGGTATAGCAATTGCATATTGAATATAAACATATATTTGTGTGTGTGTATGTTTCTGTAAGACCAGAGAAAAAACAAATATTGCCACCCCCGAAAAACTATTGAATAATTTTTTTCAAGAATCTTTATAGAGTGAACATTTACAACCACTCATAGCAATCATGATGTACTTTTGAAATCAAAAAAGAAAGAAGGAAAGAAAGAAAAAAAATCAGTTTGGGAACTCTGCATTTGAAATATAGGATGGCGGCTTCTGCCAAACACACATTTTTGTCAAAACAGAATTTGTACTTGCTTGTAGGTTCTCTGAAAACCTAAATGAGAAAAATGATCACATAAGGTAGTAATTTTGTAGTTTTTTGGCCGAGTGGTCCTGAGTCTATTGGCACCCAGTAGTGAGGAAAATTATTTATAAACACCCACCATCATATGCTAGACCAAGTTCTGTATTGCCTCAAACTTTGAAAGTACAGTAAGTCACCGGGCTATGAATATCCAACTTAGGAACAACTTGCCCCTTAATGTTATGTAAATTTGCTCTCATTTTGAAAGCACTGAACCAACCCCTACTCACAACAAATTTTTCATCACAATCACCTTCACTTGCTGCATGTGTAGCTTTTAAATCATTGAAAAGAATTCCAGCCTTTTTTTGCACTAAACCAAAAAAAAAAAAAAAAAACCCACTGCCATCGAGTCAATTTTGACTCATAGCAACCCTACAGGGCAGAGTAGAACTGCGCCATAGAGTTTCCAAGGAGTGCTTGGTGGATTCAAACTGCCGACCTCTTAGTTAGCAGCCAAAGCATTTAACCACTATGCCACCAGGGTTTCCTTTTTGCACTAAAGTACGGTTAAATGAGATCTGTTTCTACACGTGTCTTTAAGATGAGTTTGTATGTAAGTCAAAACAGGCGCATATGGTTCTTTTGCACTAAAGTAAGGTTAAATAAGAACCATATGCGCCTGTTTCGACTTACATACAAATTCAACTTAAAGACACATGTGGAAACAGATCTACTTCTTAACCTGGGGACTTCCCATAATGCAAAAAATGTTAGTGTGGCAAAGGTTTGACTTTCTTCATTGGTCCTTATCAAACACAATCTAAAATGTATCCTTTTTTAAAATTAAAGTAAGTGTTATATCTTGTGTACTGGTGCCTTTGTGTGTTATTCTTGACTCCTTGAAGAGTCTCTTGAAGTAAAACATACAGGAAAATGGACTAAAGATTGTATTCTACATTCCTAAATTTAAACGCATTTTACAGTCAATCTCAAAATTTAAGAACTGTTTTACTTTATAAAAACATGTTATTGTTAGACGTTGAGTTGATTTTTGGAAGAACTATAGCTCTCCTCTTAAAAAAAAAAAGAGAAGAAAAAAATTGCAGTCAAAGCTATTTTGACTCACGGTGACCCACGTGAGTCAGAGTAGAATTGCGCTCCAGAAGGTCTTCAGTGGCTGATTTTTCAGAAGTAGGCCACCAAACCTTTTTTCCCAGGTGCCTCTGAGTGCATTCAAACCTCTAACCTTTCAGTTAGCAACAAGGATTATTAACTGCTTTCAACCACCTAGGGAATCTGATCTCCTCTTACCACACAGTCCAAAAGTGATTAAATAACCACGAATTAAGGCCTCTCGAAAACATCTACTTATTTTGGGGGGTAAAATCTCCCTTTAAAGGCCATTTTATTCTAATAAGCTAATTTGATACCTGTAAAAGGAATGTATGGGAAATCAATGCTTATTTTTCTGTTTTAAGAATTATTTGTTACATTAAATATATTATCCTGATTTTCAACAACGATGTGGCCAAGGTGCATTCACTGTCAGCCCAGACATATGGATAAGTAACTACTTCAGATGCAGAAAGCTTGTCTTCCTATGTAATACCACAGCACTGCTAACTGGTAGAGCTGAAATTTCTACTCATGGTGCTATGCCTCCAAAGCACATATGCTCTTTCCACCATACAAGCAATCCCTCTTAATTGAATTAATTCATGTAGTCGACATATTTCCTGGCCCTTGAGTACCTGGTTTTATGCTAGGTGCCAGGGATACAAAAGAAAATACAACACAGTTCCCTCTCAAGAGATTACATTTGAATGAGAAACAGAAATAATTATTGAATGTGATTATAATAAAAATGTGATTATAATAGAAGGTGATAAGTGCTAATTTTGAGCCATATATGCATGGGATAAAAGACGTGGACAATGAAAATTAGGGCTGGGGACACAAGGTTGTAGCAGTATTCTTTTTTGTAGAAAGTCATGTGTATGATAAGAATTGGAAACCCTGGTGGCATAGTGGTTAAGTGCTATGGCTGCTAACCGAACAGTTGGCAGTTCGAATCTGCCAGGCGCTCCTTGGAAACTCTATGGGGCAGTTCTACTCTGTCCTATAGGGTCACTCTGACTCGTGATCAACTCAAAGGCACTGGGTTTTTGGGTTTATGATAAAAATTGTGAGTAGACGGTTTTCACACAAAGAGATTCTAGTGGAATCTCTTTTGCATGGGGCAAAAGAAAAAAGAAAATTGTGGGAGGTACAGAATAAAGAGATGACACATTGTGAACTAACACCCTATAAACAAAGACTATGAAGTGGCCAACCTGAACAAGATTACAGAAGGGCCTTCTAAGCTGGCCTGAAAACTCTGTTTTTCTGAAGGCTAAGTGATTCCCTAATGGCAAGAGGGAGAAGCAATCTGGTACGAGGTGTTGTAGCAGAGATGGGATTTGTTGCAACAGTTTAAAAACAAATCATGTTTTGTCCTAAGATTAAATATTTGAGTTTAGAAAGGATAAATGATTTGAATTTCAAAAATCAGTAAAATTGGATTAGGAATTATGTTTTTCAAACGGGAGAGAAAACTTATCAGGATTGAGGAGACCACCAATTTCAGGAACAAGATCAAAGTCTTTAAAAGCAGGTAGGGGGGAGCCAGAGAAGGCCACCTCAAAGGTGATTTCATTGACCAGGGTGTTGGTGGTAAAAACTCAAAATAGATTGCAGACTGGGACCAAAATCAAGGATGCACTGATAGAGATGACAAGGAGGGGCACTGAAGGAGCTGACTCATCATTAAATTATCAAATTTTGTTTTATCGTATAATCAATGCCTAAACCAAACCAAACCAAACCCAACTCATTGCTGTCGAGTGGAATCCAACTCATAGCGACCCTATATGACAGAGTAAAACTGCCACATAAGGTCTCCAAGGAGTGCCTGGTGGATTTGAACTGCTGACCTTTTGATTAGCCGCCTTAGAGCTTAAACACTATACCACCAGGGTTTCTAATAAATGCCTAAAAAACCAAACCCAATGCCTAGCGAGTACTAAAAACTTTCTTTAATGCTTGTTGTCTTCTTCCTTTTAATCTTGATTTATTCACATATCATACACAGAGAATGTTCTCTCTATTTTTCCATCTCAATATTTATTTACTTCAAATATCTTTATTCAACATCTAATGTGTTCTATCATGTGTACTACCATTTGATTTATCCTTGGATTCCAAAGCCCCACAATTGGAAGGACATTAACTAGAAAATTTGTAAAGATTTGTGAAGAGATAGTTGTAACATCATGAATCACACATCCTGCATCATATGCCATCAATACGGTTCACAATGACTTTACTTGCCCTGAGAATTGCACGTGAGTAGCTTTTACGTGTATCAAGGTTTTTAGTTAATCAATTTTCTCTATTTTTGACTCAATTCCTGTAAGAGGTTTTTAATATTCAGTGCTTCAATTACTATCACAGATATTTGCTATTTTTTGCTCTTGTTTTTTTCTTGTTTCTTAATATGCACACAATAAACAAATAAAAGCTGAACTCTAGAGCAGAGGTTTTAACCTTAGATAAATGAGGATGTGAGAATAAGGGAATGCTAAGAAATTATTTTCTCAATATATATTATATTACCTTTGGAAAGGGCCCAGAGCTCCCGTATTCTTTTTGAAAAGAGTTTGTGATGCAGTCCTCTGACTCTGCTTTGAGGACTGCCAGAAGCCCTGTCTGTTGATTTACTTATCCATTCATTTGTATACTTATTTATGTAGAGAATAAATACTAAAATTGTGCTTAAGTATCTTAAAATTATAAAGTATTTCACTGCAAAATTTTTGAATATTTTTTCTTTTAGAAAAAAAAATAAAGGCTTTTATTTCAGTAAATTCTTCCAACTTCCTTTTGCTTTTTGTTCCCCCCTCTGTTGAAATCTGGCAATTCTACCCCAATGTCACTGAGATTGCAGCAATTAGCCTTCTTTTATCACAGAACGGATGTTCTATGTGTTAGGCGCATTCAACAAGGGTTAGAATTGAGATATGACAGCTGTTGTATTTTAATTCAGCTTAGGTCAAAAGGTTTTATCACTATCAGCTTAAAATATTCATCAATTGTGATAGAACTTACACATATTTCTAATTAAATTGCGTTTTACTTAGTCATCGTACAGTGTAAGAACTATAATTTGCCATTGTCACATATGGGAGCATAGGCTGTAGTTTGATAAGTCAATATTTATTTCCATGATCACAAACTAAGGGATTTTATTTGCATACATAGCAGTCATTACTGGCTGATTTTTATTATGATACTCAAAGCAGCTGATTAAAAACAGCAGGAAAAAAAATTATGTCTTCATTACTCTCTTATTTCAGACAGTAGAGACTCTACATAACCAGATTCTATGAATGCTTTCTTGTCACTTTTAAAAAATTAATATAACAATTTTGAAAACCAATATCGTCCCCCACCACTATTCAAATTTTTAGATCAGAGAAAAATTCAACAATTAATTTTAGAAAGTGCCAGACTGAATGCCAACGAGCTCAAAAAAACTGTTAGTGTGGTACCTGTACCCATTGCTCTAGAGTGGATTCAGACTCATAGCGACCTTATAGAAGAGAGGAGAACTGCCCCCATAGGTTTTCCAAAGAGCACCTGGTGGATTTGAACTGCCAACCTTTTGGTTAGCAGCCATAGCTCTTAACCACCTCTTAATCAGAGGACTGCATCACAAACTTCTTTGGAAAAAAATACAGAAGATATGGACCCCTAGCTCTTAACCACTCCACCACAAGGGTTTAGTAGGGTAGGCTACCACAGGTGATTAATTTCCATCTCCAACAAAAGTAATAGCCAACTGCTTTGAAATTGATCATTTTCCAACTAAATAAGCTAGTACAATCCTATTTAGTCATTAAGATTGTTAAAATAATTGAATTGACTGCAATTTTCTGGTTATTTCAGATCCAATCGTTATTGACTCAATCAGTTTGTGACAAGTGGCTATTATGACAGTTAAAGGGGGAAAAAATGTGTCTGTTCAGGAAACATTACTTTTACCATACTTTAGAAATTTTAAAGTTTTTTTTTTAGAAATTTTAGCTGTACATAACAGAATTATCATACTTGTTTATATGATTAAAGTATATAATTAAAATCTTTTAAACAATTTTTCCCATATAAAGGAAGATAGAACATACAGCTGGGGCAAATGTTGCCTGTAACATTGGACATTAGTTGTTTTAGGCAATAGTTAGCTTGTGTAATGTTGTAAATTCATTGTCTCCTCTAATAATTCCCTGATAAGTTATGAGAAAATCTCTCGTCTCCATTTTCTGAAGTCATGATGGGTGGGTAATTCCCGTGTTTGATATCACTAAAAAAAAAGTAGATGGAAGGAATACACAGTCCCTGTACCAACAAGAATTTGTTGATCTTCCACCATTTCGCCAGGTAGCATATGATCAAGAACCAACGGTACTGAGAAAGGGGTCCAAGCTGCACTGCAGGAAGTGTCGAAAAACAAGTTTCCAGGAATTGACAGAATACCAATAGAGATGTTTCAACAAACAGATGCAGTGCTGGAAGTGCTCACTCGTCTATACCAAGAAATTTGGAAGACAGCTACCTGGCAAATCAAATGGATGAGATCCATGTTTGTACCCATTCCAAAGAAAGGTGATCCAACAGAATGTGGAAATTATTGAACAATACAATTGATATCACATAAGTAAAACTTCATGAAAATCATTCAAAAGTGGTTGCAGCAATGCATTGACAGGCAACTGGCAGAAATTCAAGTCAAATTCAGAAGAAGACTTGGAATTAGGGATATCATTATTGATGTGAGATGGGTCTTGGCTGAAAACAGAGAATACCAGAAAGATGTTTACCTGTGTTAAATGGACTAGGCAAAGGCATTGGACTGTGTGGATCATAACAAATTATGGGTAACCTGGCAAGGAATAGGAATTCCAGAACACTTAATTGTACTCACGAAGAACCTATAATTAGATCAAGAGGCAGTCATTCGAATAAAACTAGGGGATACCCCATGGCTTAAAATCAAGTAACGTGTACGTCAGGGTTGTATCCTTTAACCATACTTATTCAATCTGTATGCTGAGCAACTAAACTGAGAAGCTGGACTATATGGGAAAAAACACAGCATCAGGATTGGAGGAAGACTCATTAACAACTTACAATATGCAGAGGACATAACCTTCCTTGCTGAAAATGAAGAGGACTTGAAGCACTTACTGAAGAAGATCAAAGACCACAGCTTTCAGTATGGATTACAAATCAGTACAAAGAAAATAAAAATCCTCACAACTGGACCAAAAATCAACATTATGATAAATGGAGAAAAGAGTAAAGTTGTGAAGGATTTCATTTTACTTGGATCCACAATCAAAAGCCGTGGAAGCAGCAGTCAAGAAATCAAACAACATATTGCAGCGGACAAATCTTCTACAAAAGATCTCTTTAAAGTGTAGGAAAACAAAGATGTCACTTTAAGGACTAAGGAGCACTTGACCCAAGCCATGGTGTTTTCAATCGTCTCATATGCATGCAAAAGCTGGACAATGAATAAAGAAGACCGAAAATCCATGCCTTTGAATTATGGTGTTGGCAAAGAATATTGAATATACCATGGACTGCCAGAGAGTGAACAAATCTGTGTTGGAAGATGTACAGCCAGAATGCTCCTTAGAAGCAAGGATGGCAAAATTTTGTCTCACATACTTTGGACATGCTATTAGGAGGGACCAACCCCTGGAAAAGGATGTCATGCCTGGTAAAGTAGAACATCAGCGAAAAAGAGGGAAACCCTCAATGAGATGGATTGGCACAGTGGCTGCTACAATGGACTCAAATACAACAACAATTGTGAGGGTGGTGCAGGACAGGGCAGTGTTTCCTTCTGTTGTACATAGGGTTGCTGTGAGTTGAAACCTACTGGAGGGCACCTAGCAGCAGCAACAACAAAAGAATTCCTGATTTCTCTCTCTAAATCTGTTCCTCCCCAAACCCACCATGTATCAAGAAGAAGAGCCGGAATTATAGTTATTTTCGCAAGAATGTTGGAGTCATTTTGCACTCCTTTCTCTCTCCCAGATGAAATTCTGAGGAATTACCAAGCTTAATTCCTGCATGTATATACGTGTATATTTAATATATGCTGTTCATAAGGTTTTCACTGGCTAATTTTTTTCAGATCTAGACTACCAGGTCCTTCTTTCTAGCTATGATATCCATGCTATGCTTGAACCCATCATTGCAGCCACTGTGTCAATACATCTCGTTGAGGGTCTTCCTCTTTTTCGCTGACCCTTTACTTTACCAAGCATGATATACTTCTCCAAGGACTTATGTGTCCTTCCTTATACCATGTCCAAAGCACATGAAATGAAGTCTTGCCATCCTTGCTTCTAAGAAGCATTCTGGCTGTACATCTTCCAAGATAGATTTGTTCATTCTTCTGGCAGTCCATGGTGTATACAACATTCTTCGCCAACACCATAATTGGAAGGCATCAATTCTACTCTGGTCTTCCTTATTCATTGTCCAGCTTTCACATGCATATGAGGGGATTGAAAACACCATGGCTTGGTTCAGGTGCACTTCAGGACTCAAGTAATATCTTTGCTTTTTAACATTTTAAAGAGTTTTTTTGCAGTAAATTTTCCCAATTCAATGAAATATTTGATGTCTTGATTGTGAACCCAAGTCAAATGAAATCCTTGACAGCTCCAATCTTATTAATGGTAGTATTTGATAGTTTCCACATTTGTTGGATAACTTTCTTTGAATAGGCACAAATATGGATTTCTGCCATTTGGTTGGCCAGGCAGCTGTCTTCCAAATTTCTTGGCATACAGGCGTGAACGCCTCCAGCACTTTAGTACCGTTGGTTCTTGATCATATGCTACCTGTAATTTGCTTAAGAGGTAGTTACAAAGACCGAGAACAACAGCTACAAAAAAAAAAAAAAAAAATCCTATAGCAACACTATAGAGGTAATTAAAAATTTTGTGCAGTAACTCTATATTTCTTCCATCTTCTTTGTTGCTTCCTGTATCATTCAGTAGGACAGAATAGAGCTGCCCTGTAGTGTTTCCAAAGCTATAATCTTTATGAAAATCAACAGCCACATTTTTTTCCTGTGGAGGGGCTGGTAGGTTAGAATTATCGATCTTTTAGTTAGTAGTGGAGCTCTTAACTACTGCGCCACCATGGCTCCTTTTTCCAGATACGTCAGCAGGAATAACAACCAGGCATACTGTTGCGTGAGCGTGTTCTTTAAGTGTTCACACCTGTAGTGAGGGTTGCCTCATCACTCCTATCTCCTATGGATTTTGGCCTGTCCTTTCTCTTCCCTTCTTCCCCTCAGTCCTGCAGACACATTTTCCTCTCATTTGAAAGGCTGAAGAGAAATTTTTCATTTATGTTTCTTTAAGGGGTTCTGTTGTGCTTGTAAATTCTTTTTCCCTAAGGGGTGAAACTTTTGATTGATCAAGCAAAGCACCTAACTCTACTGAAATGTCTCGTGAACAGCTCAACCAGGTGTGCACCCAGGATGGCAATGGTGACTACTTCCTGACAGTTGCCTGGACCACAGCAACAGAATGATGCTATTAATCAGACACTAAATACTAAGTTCCCAGACGTTAAAATGAGAAAAAAGGTGCTTGGTTAGGTTTGTTAAAATAAAGGATATATTTTGTTTACTTTTTTTATGTTTTTGCCTTTTTTATTGACTAACCTCACTTCTACACTGAAAGTTTCATTTCTAATTTGTTCATCACCTTGAACAAAATGTCTTATATAGTGCCTATGAATTGTTCCATACATATTTGGTTGAAGAATGTATAAATGAGACCACATAGTGGAAAACCTCTACGTAAAAAAAAATGAACAAAATGTCTTATATAGTGCCTATGAATTGTTCCATACATATTTGGTTGAAGAATGTATAAATGAGGCCACATAGTGGAAAACCTCTACATAAGCCATATTAATTTTATATAATGAAATTTGCAAAAGCACTAATTAAAGGGCAACCATTTCAATGTTGGCACTCTTGATTTTCTTAGATAAAATATAATTTTTAATGATACAGATTCAATATGAAAACCAAGTAAGTAGAGTGCATATATACATGACCACACGTGCACATGTGTGCGCATTTTTTTTTTAACCCTTTTATTACATTTTGCCATGTGTCTTCTAATACAGAAGTTTGGAAACTCGGTGAATATTTAATGTTAAAAAATCATTTTACCCTATCATGCTGCCACAGGGACACTTCTAAATTCTGCTTGTTTAAGGTACCTCTCATTGCAATCCTGGAAGAATTTAGTCCTATCATATAAAAGAATCAAAATAGTATAAACATATTTTTCCCCAGAAATGTTTTCTGAATATTTTGTGATTGCAATGCTTTCTTTTCTGTTTAAATCTCCATTAGTTTGTAGGCTTTGTTGCAAAAATTGGCAGTTACAGGTTTAAAAACCTATAGGGATTGGTGAAGCCTCACATAAAGATGTGAGATGGTTGGTGCTTAATGATACATCTTCTTTCACCTCGCATAAGCACAACAGTGGGGTTCTACCCTGACAATGTCACAGCTGTTTCAAATAGCCATACTTCGTCAGTTCCTGGCTTTTATAGCTCATGCAGCTGTCAGCAGCAATGGCTTTTTCGGCAGAGAAATGTCTAAACTTATAATTAGACCTCAGTTATGAAAACGTAACTAGTTAATCATAGCTTTCATTAGGGCTTTTTGCATTCCAAAGGGATTTGAAAACAGCCAAGGATGTAGGACACACCAAACAAAGCTGTCTTGAATTAGGGCTTGTTTTCTAATTTATGCACAAATGTGCATCTATGCCACACGATGCGTAATTAACACCTGAACAATTATTTAGTATCTTTAAATTATCTAAAATGTTTACATCACCTGGAGCACTATTATTCAAACCTGACTCCTTTCTTAGGTTTAACTTCTTTTAATTATGGCAATGAAATGTGTATAGGCAAAATAATGGTAAAAATTTAAGCCTATAACCATTAGAGAATTGTAACACACGATACATTAATACAAACAAAACTATAAAACCAATGAATTTGAAATTAAAGCTATAATTTAATATGATGACTTAAGTTGCTCAAAAAAATTTTTTTTTTCTTTTTTTTTTTTTTGCTTAGCCAAGACTAAATAATTGATAAGAATCAAATGATTTCAAATGCATTGATCCTAGTATAATGCATTATTTCTCAAACTCCATTGCAACCTCTAGGAAACTTTCAGTAATACAGAATGGCCTTGCGTCACTTGGACTTCCCTTGATGAAAACACTCCCCTCATGAATCAAGTCTGGTAGTTTTTTCTTATTAGCACTGCTATCAAAAGGTGCCAGAACAATCTTGACCATGCATCAAATGATACAAAGATAGCTTGGCAGTATTCAGTTAAAAGATGCCTACTGAAATCATGTGAAATATGCTCCAAATATATTTTAAATTTTCCTCCAAATAAAAATGAATTCGATTATATATAAGTAACTTGCAAGTCACCATGAATTTGCATGGTAGCCACAAGCTCCTCATCTTCCACCAGGTTTATCACTAGAACTGCTCATTTTCTTAAACCCATTGACATTCCACATCACTAATCAATCGGCTTTTTTTTTCTTTCTCTTCACGTTCAGTTTAGATTTCTTACACCATAAACTCAATAACAGTATTGACAATACTGTAATTTCTTTTTGTCTTTTTATTTTTTCTCCCAGACTGACTGGCAACACCCCAACTCTAACCGAACCCAAATTTCTATTTTCTCCTAATGAGAATTTTTGGAGACAGTCTCAACAGAGCAGGCTAGTTCCATTATGAAATTTCTCATCATGAATTCAAGTAGCTCCCAACATACCTAGGGATTCCCTTCACTTTTCCTACATCAACTTATGTTTTATAATTACTTTTTAAAATGTCCTGCTCTCTAATCACTCATCTCAAACACAAATGGTTAAAAGATTATTTTGTCCATTAAATTACAGATATTATAGTAATGATTAGAAAAGCCACCCTTCCCATCTTCATTCTACAAATACACAAACACAAAAGCATATCTCCGGCTGTAACATCCTCTGCTCTTTTGCTCAATTTCTAGGAAAGCGTGAGCTGGCAAACTAGAGCCTGTGGGCCAAATATGACTTGCTGCCTATTTTAGCAAATAGAGTTTTATTGGATTACAGCTATGCCCATTTGTTTACCTATTGCTAAGGTTTGCTTTTCTGCTAAAATAGCAAAGTTGAGTAGTTGCAAAAGAAACTGTCCCCCAAAGCATAAGATATTAACTATTTGGCACTTTACAAAAGAAAAATTACTAAATTTTGCATTAAAACAACTAATTTAATTCTTATGTAATGCTAAGCATTATTATTAGTAGTAATATGGACTATCTTCCTCAACTGTATCAAGAGCTTTTTGAATTAAAAATACATTTATTTTCTTTTCAGACATTTTATTCAGCGGACTATTCCTGTTGTCTTTCAAAGATCCTTAAATATCTTCTATTAAACGTAACACAACCACCACCAACCAATCAACCCACCCTTGACTACATACAAAAACAAACAAAAAGAAAAACTTATTGTTATTGACTGGATTCTGACTCACAGCAACCCTTAGGACAGAGTAGAACTGCCCCATAAAACCAAACCAAAACCAAACCCATTGCCATCAAGTCAGTTCTGACTCATAGCTACCCTATAGGACAGAGTAGAACTGCCCCATTGAGTTTCCAAGGAGCTCCTGGTGGATTTGAATGGCCAACTTTTTGATTAGCAGCCATAGCTCTTAATCATTATGCCACCAAGGTTTCCAAACTGCCCCATGACCCACTGCCATCGAGTCGATTCCGACTCATACTGCCCCATAGGGTTTTCAAAAAGCAGCTGGCGGATTCAAACTGCCAACCTTTTGGTTAGCAGCCTAGTTCTTAACCACTGCACCACGAGGGCTCCTGGCTATATATAGCCCTGCAGGCATCATAATTTTTTCTTCTCAAGCCCAAACCGTGGCTAGTTCTCTTTCTTCCTGACAGCCATGTTATTCTTTCTCATAAACTCCTCAACTCTGTCTAATATGGCTGTAATTTCCATCTGCCCACTAAAACAACAGATGTTAAACTCACCAGCAGCCTCCATCACCTTATCCAAAGGTTCTCCAACATTAGTGTTTATCAGACTCACCTGGAGAATTTGTGACACCACAGCTTACAAACACATCCAGAGTTTCCGATTCAGTAGGTCTTGCCTGGGCTGGAGCCCAAGGATTTGCATTTCTAACAACTGCATTTTCTAAAAATGTCTGATGCTACTGGTGTGGAGATCAAACTTTGAGAACAAATGGACAAATAAATATTTTATGTCTTCATGTTTGACACTGTTGGCAATGTCTTCTTCTTAGTACAGTCTTTTATTTAGCTCCTTTGATACCACATTCTTTACTTTTCCTTGTACCACTCAGTCTGCTCCTTCTCAACCTCATTTTCAATCCCATTCTTCTCTGCTAGTATTTTAATTTTGGAGTTTTGCAACATATCAGAGTTTATGTCTTCTCTTTACCAGGCTCTTAAGAAGTCTCAGTTATCATAGAACTACGCTGGCTCCTGTTACTATCTACATGGATAAATCTCATAATCATATCCCCATCAGAACCTGCCTCTGACATGCAGACTCATACCATTTCCTATTGCTATCTCCACTTGTTATTAACACTTGGTATCTCACATCCACAGATATTGAACTTTTCCATCGTCTCTTTCCACAGATGTAGTCACTTCGATTTCTGTGTGTTCCATCTGGTGAAGTCCATGTGTATAGTCACCATTTATGTTGGTGAAAGAAGGTATTTGCAGTGAAGAAGTCGTTGGTGTCGCAGAATTCTATCATTCCATCTCCAGCATTGTTTCTATCACCAAGGCCATATTTTCCAACTACCGATCCTTCTTCTTTGTTTCCAACTTTCACATTCCAATTGCCAGTAATTATCAATGCATCTTGATTGCATGTTCGATCCATTTCAGACTGTAGCAGCTGATAAAAATCTTCTATTTCTTCATCTTTGGCCCCAGTGTTTGATGCATAAATTTGAATAATAGTCGTATTAACTGGTCTTCCTTGTAGGTGTATGGATATTATCCTATCACGAACAGCGTTGTACTTCAGGATAGATCTTGAAAGAACTGAAGAAAAAATTCAAGCCTCAAGTTGCAATAGTGAAGAATTCCACGGGGAAAATATTAAAAGATGCATGAAGCATCAAAAGAAGATGGAAGGAATACACAGAGTCATTATACCAAAAAGAATTATTCAACCATTTCAATAGGTGGCATATGATCAGAAACTGATGGTACTGAAAGAAGAAGTCCAAGCTGCTCTGAAGGCATTGGCGAAAACAAGGCTCCAGGAATTGATGGAATATCAACTGAGATGTTTCAACAAACAGATACAGTGCTGGAGGTGTTCACTCGTCTATGCCAAGAAATATGGAAGAGAGCTTCCTGGCCAAATGATTGGAAGATATCCTTATTTATGCCTATTCCCAAGAAAGGTGATCCAACCAAATGTGGAAATTATAGAACAATATCATTAATATCACACGCAAGCAAAATTCTGCTAAAGATCATTCAAAAACAACTGCAGCAGTATATAGACAGGGAACTGCCAGAAATTCAGGCTGGTTTCAAAAAGGGACATGGAATCAGGGATATCATTGCTGATGTCAGATGGATCCTGGCTGAAAGCAGAGAATACCAGAAGGATGTTTACCTGTGTTTTATTGACTATGCAAAGGCATTTGCCTGTGTGGATTATAACAAACTATGGATAACACTGCAAAGAATGGGAATTCCAGAACACTTAATTGTGCTCATGAGGAAGCTTTACATAGATCAAGAGGCAGTTGTTCGGAGAGAGCAAGGGGATACTGATTGGTTTAAAGTCAGAAAAGTTGTGCATCAGGGTTGTATTCTTTCACCATACCTATTTAATCTGTATGCTGAGCAAATAATCCGAGAAGCTGGACTATATGAAGAAGAATGGGGCATCAGGATTGGAGGAAGACTCATTAACAACCTGCATTATGCAGATGACACAACCTTGTTTGCTGAAAGTGAAGAGGACTTGAAGCACTTACTAATGAAGATCAAAGACCACAGCCTTCAGTATGGGTTACAGCTCAACATAAAGAAGACAAAAACCCTCACAACTGGACCAGTGAGCAACATCATGATAAACGGAGAAAAGATTGAAGTTGTCAAGGATTTCATTTTACTTGGATCCACAATCAACAGCCATGGAAACAGCAGTCAAGAAATCAAAAGACACATTGCATTGGGCAAATCTGCTGCAAAGGACCTCTTCAAAGTGTTGAACAGCAAAGATGCCACCCTGAAGACTAAGGTGCGCCTGACCCAAACCATGGTATTTTCAATCACATCATATGCACGTGAAAGCTGGACAATGAATAAGGAAGACCGAAGAAGAGTTGATGCCTTTGAATTGTGGTGTTGGCGAAGAACATTGAATATACTATGGACTGCCAAAAGAACAAACAGATCTGTCCTGGAAGAAGTGCGGCCAGGATGCTCCTTAGAGGCAAGGATGGTGAGACTGCGTCTTACGTACTTTGGACATGTTGTCAGGAGGGATCAGTCCCTGGAGAAGGACATCATGCTTGGCAGAGTACAGGGTCAGGGAAAAAGTGGAAGACCCTCAACGAGGTGGATTGACACAGTGGCTGCAACAATGAGCTCAAGCATAACAACACTTGCAAGGATGGCGCGGGACTGGGCAGTGTTTCGTTCTGTTGTGCATAGGGTCACTATGAGTCAGAACCGACTCGACGGCACCTAACAACAACAACAACATCTCACATCCAAGAATGAATTTGTTATCTTTCCTTTCTAAATTGTCTCCTTTTATATTTTTTCATAGCTCAAAAGAACAGTTATCATGCCTATTGTTTATACAGAATCTAATAGATATTTGGAATACCTTCTCTTTTTTATCCTCTTCATAGTCAAGCCATCACCAAGGTCTATTTCTTCTACTTCTTAAAAAGTTCAAACTTGTTATTCTACACTATTTTATGACATCTGCTTTAATCAAAATACTACAACCTCTCCCTAAAAAAAAAAATTTTTTTTTTTCCCCTAGACTACTGTAGTAATCTTTTACATGTGTTTATGTATATGTGAAAGAATGAGAGAAAATGTTTAATCTTCATTTTTTGGCCAATGTAGTGTGAGATATGGATATCATAGTATTGCTGAAAGTCTATTACAGGGCAATTGCCCCGTTTAACAATCACTGCAAAAATGCCACCCGGAAACTTATTGGCTTAATATAGCCCCTTATTTTGTTTTTTCATTTTTCAGTAGTCTACAAGTTAGTTGGCAGGGTGGTTCTGCTACTGTTGGCCTAGATTGTCTGGTCTCAATTCAACTTGATATTGTTTCTGCAGTTAGATAATGTTTGCTGGGAGCTGGTTCTTCTACATTATTCTTGGCTCAACCCTCCCTTGTGTTTTTAACATTGCTTCAAATGGTTAATGTGGACTTTTGAGTTGAAGGGAAAAGGGCAAAGTAGAGAATGGAAATGCAAAAGGACTCTTGGGGCCTAGAATCAGAACCGGCATGAAGTAAGTAACTTTTTTCACATGCTATGCACCAAAGCAGGTCATATGGCTAGTTTAAAATCAAGCAGTTGTTGTGGAGAGCCAACATAGCACTATAGACAGAAGTACCACACTGTCCCTCCACAGCAAAGACCCAAAAAACTAAGTAAAACAGAGACAAAAGTCAATCCAGGAAACATAAGCTTCAAATGGAGAAAGAGCTCAACCAAGCACTAGATGGAATAAGAAACTGTCAGAGAACAGACAGCAAGGAGAGATACAGAGTGGAAGTCTCCTATCAGCTAACGTGGCTCAAATTCGCCATCTTGGACTCCTCAGCCACAGAGATCGGCAGACAGGGAGTATGGCAAGGCAGCTTCACAGAGCTCCCAGCACGAGACAGAACACCCAGTAACTGGTAATAGACACTCTGTCACCCCCCAGCCTTCTTCCTCCTGCTCAGTGCCGCCCCCCACCCAACTTCCTAGCAGGCTGAGGTCACTGGGCCAGAGAGGCATTGGCCTTGTGCAGCTTGGATTAGCTCTGCGCACTCCTTCAGTGTCATTTCTTTGTTGCCGCTGTTGTTTTTTTCAGCTTCTTTTGGTTTCTTCTCTCTCTCTCACCTCCTTCCCTTCCTTTCTCTAAATACCTGGCTCCATGTGCCATCTCTGCTTCTTGACAAGCTGTGAAGCACCCCTCAGCTGGGGAACTGCTTCCCCAGTCAGCACAGCCACGTAGGTGGAATCCCTGGGGACACGTTTTTTTTCTTTTTCCTTTTTTTTTTTGTCTTCATTTCTTAGTTTCTTGTCTCTCTCTACTTCATTTCTTTTCCTGTCTTCTGAATACCTGGTGCTGTGTGCCATCTTCATCCCTTCTAGACTGGCCTTGCAGTGCCTAGCAGCTTGGGAGGCACTGCCGCAGTCCTAGCCACCTAGCCAGTGGGTTTCCTTGGGGATTTTGTTTTTTCTTTTTTTGATTTTTTGTCTGTCTCTACCACTCTTCCCTTTTCCTCTGAACACCTGGCAACATGTGCCATCTCTGTTCCTTCTAGATGGGCTGTGCAGTGCCACTTAGCTGAGGAGCCACTTACCTGGTTCAAACCATCACACCAGTGGCCCCCCTCCAGGTATCTTTTTTCTTTTTCTTTTCTTTTCTCAATTTCTTGACTCCCTCTACTTTCCTTCCTTACCCTTCTCCTGAACACCTGGCATCAGGTGCCATCTCTGCTCCTTCTTGACAAGCTGTGCGGTGCCACTCAGTGGTGGACTCTCTTCCAGTGGGCTCCCTTGGGACATTTTTTTCCTTTACTTTTTTCTCAGTTTCTTCTCACTACCTCCCTTCCTTTCCTTCCTACCAATGATCTGGCATCTCCCCCCCCCCCCGCCTTAGTTTCTTATCTCTCTCTCTACATTCTGGCATTCCTTTCTCCCAACCACCTAGCCGCAGTGTGCCTTTCTCCCTCCTTTTTTTTTTTTTTAAATCTAGTTTCTTATCCCTCCCTTCCTTCCTTTCTTTCTCTTGAGTGTCTAGTCGTGTGTGCCATACCTGTCCCTTCTTTACAGGCTGTGCCTCATAACCTGGCTGGATAGCCACTGGCACATGACTTCCCTAGGTCTGCGCTACTCCAATAGAAGGCTCCCTCAGCACATTTATTTTGGCTCCTGTATCTCCTTCCTCGTTCTATTCTTTCCCACACCCACTTAGCTCCACACATCACAACCTCCTCCTCCCTCCTGCCTATCTGCACCATGTGCTGAACATCGCTTCCTCAAGAAGCACAGGCATGGTCTAACAGAATCTGTCCTTCACTGACCCCTGGCCCCTCTCTGTCAGACCCAGAACATGCCAGAAACCACCCATTCCAGGCCCTCCCCTTCAGCAGGACCTGCCTTGCTGCACCATAGCTGAGTGACTGGCCTTGCCCATTGGACAAGGTGGTGAGGAGTATTGGGGCCACAGACAAGCAAAAAACAATATGCAGCCCAGCTGTTCAGACATAACCAAATAAACAAAAAAGCAAGACAAAACAAACAAATCTACTTTCAATAAATGAAGAAAATAACTACTGAAGACAGCAGATGATAAAAAAAATAAAAGGACAGAATAGTTACAGTAGGTGTCCAAAATAAAACACTAGATGATCTTCCAGTAGAAGAAAAGGCACTGAACTACCTGATAGGGAATTCAAATCTCAAATATTCAGAGCTGTTTAAGAGTTGAAGGAAAAAAGCAAAAAAGAAAAAATAGACAAAATCATGGAAAAGGCGGAAAAAATCATGGAAAACACAGGTAAAACAATGGAAGGATTCAGAAAAATAATACAGGAACAAAATGTCAAAATAAATTCAGAACTAGAAATCACAAAACAACAGCAGTTAGAAATCCAAAAGATAAAAAACAAGATTTCAGAAATGGACAGTATCAGAGAAGTTTTGAGAAGCAGGTTTGAAACAGTGGAAGACAGGAATAACAATATTGAAGATAAATACTGGGATACCACTTTGAGGAAAAATCAGAAAAAAGAACAAAGAAAAATGAAGAAACCCTAAGAATGATGTGAGATACAATCAAAAGGAAACATGTGCGAGTGATCAGAGTTCTAGAATGGGGTGGGGGGGGCGATGGAAAACACAGAGAGGATCATTGAAGAATTGATGACAGAAAACTTTAATATCATGAAAGATGAAAAGCTGACCATCCAAGAAGCTCAACGAATGCCACATAGGGTAGACTCCAAAAGAAAATCACCAAGGTACATATCATAATCACACTAGCCAAAACCAAAAGCAAAGAAAGAATCCTGAGAGCTCAAGAAAACCGAAAAGTCACATATGAACAGGAAACAACAAGACTAAGCTCTGATTACCTGGCAGAAACCACACAGGCAAGAAGGCAGTGGAATGACGTTCATAAAACCCTGAAAGAAAAAAACAAAAAAAGGCCAACCAAGAATAATGTATCCTGAAAAACTCTCACTAAAGTATGACGGCAAAATTAGGACATTTCCAAATATGAACAGAAATTGAGGGAATACATAAAAACCAAAACAAACTTACAAGAATTATTAAAGGGAGTCATTTGGTTTGAGAACAAACAGCATCAGACAACAGCCTGAATCTAGGATGAAAGGCCGCACCAGCCAGATAGGAATCTAGGTAATGAACTCGCAAAGATTAATCAAAACTAAAAGATTTACAACAGGGAACCGGAGAAGTTAGTCTGTAAATGAAAAGAGGGAATGAACGGTGTAGGTATAGAGCTTTCAAATGGAGAGGAAGGCAAGGCGATATCAAGTAATAAAAGACTAGTTCAAACCTAGGAAGATAAGGGTAGATTTCTGTTAACCACAAAGAAAGTTAACAAACCTACTCATCAAAATAAAGAAGAAAAACATAAAGTCTCAGTAAGCACGAATACTACACAAATAAAAGAAAGGAAAAAAAATCCACCAACAAAAGAAATTGAGCACAGGAGAGTAAGAGGAACAAAGAAAATGTCAGCACCACAAAAAAAAAAAAAACTACAAAATGACAGCAATAAACTCATACCTATCAATAATTACACTGAATATAAATGGCCTCAATGCACCCATAAAAAGACAGAGAGTGACAGAATGAGTAAAAAAAAAAAAAAAAAAAAGCAAAAACAGGATCCATCAATATGCTCTCTATTAGAGACACATCTTAGAAACAAAGATGTAAATTTATTAAAAATCAAAGGATAGAAGAAAATATATCAAGAAAAGAGTGACTGAAAAAGAACAGGAATGGCAATATTAATCTCAGATAAAATAGACTTTAAAACAAAATCCACCAAAGAAGACAAAGAAGGACATTATATAATGATTAAAGGGATGATTCATAATGAAGACTTAACTATAATAAATATCTACGCACTGAATGACATGGCCCAAAACACGTAAAAGAAACTGTAAAAGCACTGAAAGAGAAATTGACGGTCCCACAATAATAGTAGGAGACTTCAACACACCACTCTTGGTAAACGACAGAACATCTAGAAAGAAACTCAGCAAAGATACTGAAGAGCTAAAGGGTATAATCAGCCAACCTGACCTTATAGACATATATATACGGAACACTCCACCCAATGGCTGCAAAATTCACATTGTTTTCCAATGCACATGGAACATTCTCCAGAATAGAGATCTTAGGCCACCCAGCAACCCTCAACAAAACCAAAACATTGAGATAATACAAAGGATCTTCTCAGATTACACCATCAAAGTAGAAATTAACAACAAAAATAGCAAGGAAAAAAAATCAAATACATGGAAACTGAATAATATCCAGCTTAAAAACCACTGGGCAATAGAAGAAATCAAAGATGGAATAAAAAAATATTCTAGAATCAAACAAGAATGAAAACACATCATACCAAAACCTTTGGGACACAACAAAGGCAATGCTCATGGGTCAATTTATAGCAATAGATCCACACATCAAAACAGAAGAAAGGGACAAAATCAAAACATTAGCTATACAACTCAAACAAATAGAAAGAAAACAGCAAAAGAAGCCCACAGCCACCAGAAGAAAGGAAATAATAAAGATCAGAGCAGAAATAAATGAAATAGAGAATAGAAAAGCAATAGAAAGAATCAACAAAATCAAAAGTTGGCTCTTTGAAGGGATCAACAAAATCGACAAACCACTAGCCAAATTGAAAAAAAAAAGGAGAGGATGCAAATAACTCAAATAAGAAATGAAATGGGGGACATTACAACAGACACAACTGAAATAAAAAGGACCATAATGGAATATTATGAAAAACTGTACTCCAACAAATTTGAAAACCTAGAGGAAATGGACAAATTTCTAAAAATATGCTACCTACCCAAACTAACACAAAAAGATGTTGAAAATCTGAACAGACCCATAGTAAGAGATTTAAAAGGTAATTAAAAAAAAAAAAAAACTCCCAAAGAGGGGCGAAGTCCTGTCCTAGATGGCTTCTCTGGAGAATCCTACAAAGCATTCAGAGAAGAGATTATACCAGTACCTCTCAAAACTATTTTAGAACATAGAAAAGGAAGTGATACTTCCAAGTTAAGTCTATGAAGCCAGAATAAACGTGATAACAAAACCAGGAAAAGACACCACAAAAAAAAGAAAATTATAGACCAATATCTCTCACAAATATAGGTGGAAAAATTCTCAACAAAATTCTATCCAATAGAATTCAGCATCATATTAAAAAAATAATACACAAGGACAAAGTGGGATTCATATCAAGTTTATGCAAGAACGGTTCAACATTAGGAAATCAACATAATCTACCACATAAACAAAAATAAAATCACATGATTATTTCATTTAAGGCAAAAAAGTCAACACCCATTCCTAATAAAAGCTTTAAATAAAATAGTTATAGAAGGGAAATTCCTTAACATAATGAAGGGCATCTACACAAAACCAACAGACAATATTATTCTTAATGGAGAGAGACTGGAAACATTCCCCTTGAGAACAGGAACAAGACAAGGATGCCCTTTATTACCATTCCTCTTTAACACTGTTCTGGAAGGCTTAACTACAGCAATAATGCAAAAAGAAAAAAGAAATAAAGGGCATCCAAATTGGTAAGGAAGAAGTTAAAACTGTCCCTATTATGATACTAAACATAGAAAACCCAAAAGACGCCATGAGAAAGCTACTGGAATTAAAAGATTCAGCACAGTTGCAGGATACAAGATAAACATACAAAAATCAGTTGAATTCCTATATACCAATAAAGAGAACAATGAAAATGAAATCAGGAAAATAATAGCATTTACAATAGCCCCTAGAAAAATAAAATACTTAGGAATAACTCTAACCAGGCATGTAAAAGCACTATACAAAGAAAGACCACAATTATAAGATCTTGAGAAATAATATAAACTGAGAAAACACATACTTTTGTGGTTACGAGGGGGGGAGGAAGGGAGGGTGGGAGAGGGTTATTTACTGATTAGTTAGTAGATAAGAACTACTTTAGGTGAAGGGAAGGACAATACTCAATACACAGAAGGTCAGCTCAACGGGACTGGACCAAAAGCAAAGAAGTTTCTGGGATAAACTGAATGCTTTGAAGGTCAGCGGAGCAAGGGCGGGAGTTTGGGGACTATGGCTTAAGGGCACTTCTAAGTCAATTGGCAAAATAATTCTATTATGAAAACATTCTGCATCCCACTTTGAAATGTGGCGTCTGGGGTCTTAAATGCTAACAAGCGGCCATCTAAGATGCATCAATTGGTGTCAACCCACCTGGATCAAAGGAGAATGAAGAACACCAAGGTCACATGATATCTATGAGCCTAAGAGACAGAAAGGGCCACATGAACCAGTGACTTACATCATCCCGAGGCCAGAAGAACTAGATGGTGCCCAGCCACAACCGATGACTGCCCTGACAGAGAGCACAACAGAGAACCCCTGAAGGAGCAGGAGAACAGTGGGATGCAGACCCCAAATTCTCATAAAAAGACCGGACTTAATGGTCTGACTGAGACTAGAAGAATCCCGGCGATCATGGTCCCCAAACCTTCTGTTGGCCCAGGACAGGAACCATTCCCAAAGACAACTCATCAGACATGGAAGGGACTGGACAATGGGTTGGAGAGAGATGCTGATGAAGAGTGAGCTACTTGTATCAGGTGGACACTTGAGACTGTGTTGGCATCTCCTGTCTGGAGGGGAGATGGGAGGGTAGAGAGGGTTAGAAACTGGCAAAATTGTCAGGAAAGAAGAGGCTGGAAGGAGGGAGCAGGCTGACTCATTAGGCGGAGAGTAAGTGAGAGTATGGAGTAAGGTATATATAAGCTTATATGTGACAGACTGACTTGATTTGTAAACTTTCACTTAAAGCACAATAAAAATTATTAAAAAAAAAAAAGACCTATACAAAGAAAACTACAAAACACAACTGCAAGAAGCCAAAAGAGAGCTACATAAATGGAAAAATATACCACGCTCTTATTTAGGTAGACTCAATATTGTGAAAAAGTCAATTCTACTCAAAGAAATCTACAAATATAATGCAGTCCTGTTCCAAATACCAACAGCATCATTTAAAGAGATGGAAAACTAATCATTGACTTTATCTAGAAAGAGAAGAGGCCCTGGATAAGTAAAGCACTACTGAAGAAGAAGAATAAGGTAGAAGGACTTGCACTACCTGACTTCAGAACCTAGTATACAGCTATGGTAGTCAAAACAGCCTGATACTTGTACAATGACAGATACACTGACCAATGCAACAGAATTGAGAATTCAGATGTAAACCCATCCACCTACAGTCACCTGATCTTTGACAAGGGCCCACAGTCCATCAAATGGGGAAAAGACAGCCTTTTTAACAAATGGTGTTGGTAAAACTGGATGTCTATCTGCAAAAAATGAAGCAAGACCCATACCTCACACTATACACAAAAACTAATTCAAAATGGATCAAAGACCTAAATATAAAGCCAAAAACTTTAAAGGTCATAGAAGGAAAAATAGGATCAATGCTAGAGGTCCCAATACAGGGAATAAACAGTATACAAACCGTAACTAACAACACACAAACTACAGAAGATAAGCTAGAGAGCTGGGATCTTCTGAAAATTAAGCACTTTTGCTTATCAAAAGACTTCTCCAAAAGAGTAAGAAGGCAACCTAGAGACTGGGAAAAAAATTCTGGCTATGGCAGATCTGATAAATGTGTAATCTCTAAAATCTATAGGAAAATCCAACACCTCTACGACAAACAGATAATCTGATTTAAAAAATGGGCAAAGGAAATGAATAAACACTTCACCACAGAAGATATTTAAATTGCTAACAGACACATAAGGAAATGCTCCCGATCACTAGCCATTAGAGAAATGCAAATCAAAACCACAATGAGATACCATCTCACCCTGGTATTACTGGCACAAATAAAAACACAAACAGAAAATAACAAATGTTGAAGAGGCTGTGGGGAGATTGGAACTCTTACATGCTGCTGGCAGAAATGCAAAATGGTACAGCCATTTTGGAAAACAATATGGCACTTCCTTAAAAAGCTAGAACTAGAAATACCGTGTGATGCAGCAATCCTACTCCTAGGACTATATCCTAGAGAAATAAGAGCTGTCACACGAATAGACATTTGCATACCCATGTTCATTGCAGAATTATTCACAATAGAAAAAAGATGGAAACAACCTAGACGCCCATCAACAGATGTATGGATAAGCTATGGAACATACACCCAGTGGAGTACTACACAATGATAAAGAACAAAGATAACTCTGCGAAGCATGTCACAACATGGATGAATCTGGAGGGCATTATGCTGAATGAAATAAGTCAATCACAAAAGGGCAAATATATTGTATGAGATCACTACCATAAAAACTCATGAAAAGGTTTATGCACAAAAAGAAACAATCTTTGGCGGTTATGAGGGAGGGGAGGGAGGGGAATAGAAAAACACTAAATAGACAATAGATAAATGTAACTTTGGTGAAGGCTAAAATGGTACACAGTAGTGGGAAAGCCAGTACAACTTGTGCAAGGCAAGGTCCTGGAAGCTCCATAAACACATCCAAACTCCCTGAGGGATGGAATTGCTGGGCAGAGTGCTGTGGGGACTATGGTCTCAGGGAACATCTAGCTCAATTACCATAACACAGTTTATAAAGAAAATGTTCTAAATTCTACTTTGGTGAGTACCATCTGGGGTCTTAAAAGCTTGTGAGAGGCCATATAAGATACTCCACTGGTCTCACCCCTTCCCTTCAGGAGCAAGGGGGAATGAAGAAAACTAAAGACACAGGCGAAGATTAGTCCAAAGGACTAAAGGACCACAATCGCCACAGCCTCCCCAGACTAAGTCCAGCAGAACTATATGGTGCCTGGCTACCACCACCAACTTCTCTGACAGGGATCACAATAGAGGGTCCAGGACAGAGCTGGAGAAAAATGTAGGATAAAATTCTAACTCACAAAAAAAGACCAGGCTTACTGGCCTGACAAATACCGGAGAAACCCTGAGAGTATGGCCCCCAGACACAATTTTAGCTCAGTAATGAAGTCACTCCTGAGGTTCACACTTCAGCCAAAGACTAGACAGGTCCATAAAACAAAATGAGACTAAAGGGGCGCACCAGCCTAGGGACAAGTACCAGAAGGCAGGAGGGAATAGGAAAGCTGGTACTAGGGAACCCAAGGTCAAAAAAAGAGTGTGTTGCCATGTCTTGTGGTTGCTAACTGCCTTAGTTATCTACTCCTTCTATAACTGAAATACCACAAGTGGCTGGCTTTAACAAACAGAAGTTTATTCTGTCACAGTCTAGTAGGCTAAAAAAAAAGTAGGCTAGAAGTGCAAATTCAGGGCATCAGCTCCAGGGGAAGGCTTTCTCAGTCAGCTCTGGAAGAAAGTCCTTCTCATCAATCTTCCCCTGAACTAGGAATTCTCTGCACAGGAACCCCGGATCCAAAAGATGTGCTCTGCTCCCCGTGCTGCTTTCTTGGTGGTACTAGTTCCCCCTGTCTCTCTGCTAGCTTCTGTCTTTTGTATCTCAAAAAAAAAAAAAAAAATTGGTTTAAGACATTATCTAATCTTGTAGATCTCATCAATATAACTGCCGTTAATCCACTTCATTAACATAATAACAGGATTTACAACACATAGGAAAAATCACAACAGATGACAAAATGGTGGACAATCACACAATATTGGGAATCATAGCATAGCCAAGTTGATACACATAGTTTTGGGGGACGTAATTCAATCCATGACAGTAAACAATGTCACAAGAAAATATGTGTACTAATTGTTTAATGAGAAGTTAGTTTGCTCTGTAAACTTTCATCTATACCAAACAACAACAACAACAAAAAAACGTATTGCTGTCAATTCCAACCACTAGTGACCCTATTGAACAGAGTATAACTGCCCCATAGGGTTTCCAAGGAGCCCCTGGTGGATTTGAACTGCAGACCTTTTGGTTAACAGCCGTAGCTCTTAACCACACCGCCACCAGGGGTTCCTCATCTATAGTCCAATAATAAAAAATAACATAAATAAAGTGCATCTTTCCAAGATCATTCCAAGTCAAAAAAAAAAAAAAAAATCTAGCAACTTGAAATAGACTCCTTTTCACGGAAGGAACTGCAAAGTTATGTTTCAAAGGAAGTGAAGAAAGTAGGACTATTTTCAATCTATTAATGTACTATGATTTGAAGTTATATCTGTTAATAGGTTTTTGTTAATGAATACAGAAAATGGTGATCTTTTTTGGGATTTATATTGCTTGTTCCAGAGACTCCCATTCCACAGTCACTAACAGATGGTTCAGACTGGCCATGGTGGGAATATTTATACCAAAGAAAAAATTAAATGCTAAAAATCAGGGCCTTTTTTTTTTGGGGGGGGGATGCTTGTTGTTAAATATCTTTTCGGCATAACACTGGGTTCATCCATAACCAAAAATCTAAAATGCATGGCATAGCATGTGGGAGATGGAAGACGAAATACCTGAAATTGGAGTTTGAAAAGATGGAGATTAACGTTAGGAAGTTGAAAAATAATTGGTAAAACTGAATCCTCTAGATAGCAGTGAAACGATTTCAAAAAATGAAAATAATAATGTGTAGTGACTTTTCTTGGTTATTGCAAAATAAGATGAGCACAGGCAAGAACTGGCCCTTTTTGAACAAGAATTGAAGAAAATAGATTCCAGAGATGGAAAGCCTCGAGAGACTGGAGTCATTGCCTGTCTCTGCCCATTAAAGAGAATGAAACAAGATTGAAAAATTCTTTGAGGAACAAAATCCAGTAAAACTTCTCAATAAAATGAAGTTATTCAGCTTTGTAACTCCCAGTTGTCATAAGAGTAAATTCCAAGCACCCGATCATAACTTTCTATAGTCTTCAGCTTATGTTGCCTTCTTTCCTTTCTGGTATCATCTCCTGCCTTTACCCTAACTTCAATTAATCTAAATTCCTGTGAGTAAAGAAATCACTTTTGCCTCCAAGCATTTACACTGATAACTTTTCTTTTTGGAATATCACTCTTTGAAATCCTAAACTGCTAGGTTATAGTCAACTCCGAAGACTAACCTAATTTTCTTCTCCTTGGGAAATTATTTTCCTGTCACACATATATGATTTAGTTAACAGTTATCTTGAATATTTTTCTCATTAATTTCAGAGTTTCACGAAGGCTAGGACTTTGCTAAATTTTTTGTTAAGTGTGTAGGATATATTAACCTGTTGCCACTGAGTTGATTCCGATTTAGAGCAACACTGTAGGACCAAGTAGAACTTCCATATAGGGTGTCCAAGGTTGTAATCTTCACAGAAGCAGACTGCCACACCTTTCTCCTTCAGAGTGGCTGATGGGTTGGAACTGCTGACCTTGCAGTTAGCAACAGAGCACTTAGCCTCTACACCATCAGGACTCCTTATAATATACATTAGTTATTCAAAAAAATCTGTTGGATGACAGAATTAAATATAATGTTTGTGTGTCTTCCTATACATGTTGTTATTATTTTACCATTGAGAATACAAAAATAACTACTAGCACTATTAGTTATATTGTGCCATTATTTATATGAAGAAAGAAAATGCTCCAATAATTGCAATTGTAACAAGCAATTGATTGTAAGGAGATTCAGATCTTAGTGACATTAAATGAGAAAAAAAAAGAATGAGTGTTTTTGAATCAAGAAATTATTGTTGTTAGATTTGTCAATAAAAAAAATGAGATGATTAAGCAAATATAGAATCCAGTTATATAGATTAACACTTCCAAATAAAAGAAAAACAGGTCACATTATCAGAAAAGTACTTATGGCAATATTCATACAAATATATTTAAATCAGAACTATATAAAGATAAAGATGTGCTATATATGTAATAATTCATACTCCTACAAATATGTATTGACCCTATAGGACAGAGTACAACTGCCCCATAGAGTTTCCAAGGAGCACCTGGCAGATTTGAACTGCTGACCCTTTGGTTAGCAGCCGTAGCGCTTAGCCACTACGCCACCAGGGTTTCCAAATATATATTACATATATTAAAATCATCATAAGCAAATTTTCATATTTAAATGCAATTTTAAAAATGAACAGTTTCAGTTTATTTAATTTGTTGATCATATATAATGCACTGCTTAAATTCTAATAGATAACACTTAGATATGGCAGATTTGTAGAAGGTGTGCTTCTGGGTGATAATTTTCTCCCCAAAATGAATGCATTTGTTCTACTGCTTCATCCTAACAGAGGGGTGATATTTTAACACAGAGGAAAAAGGTTTTGTAGAATGTTGGTTCACTATGAGTCACAAATTGAGTTACTGCTGTGAATCTTTCAAAGCAAATAGCAAAACCATTGTAAATCTGGTTCCGTAAAGTTAAGCAATGTTTGCTCTGATTTTCATATAAAATCCTTGCAACACCCAGCTGCTACTGTTTTATTTAATTGTATAATTTGTTTCATAATGAGTTTTGCTTCATTTTCTACAAAGCATCAATTCTAAAAGCAGTGCTCTGGGGCACCAACCATAGTGCAAATCCCATTAGTTTTCAGGCTTTCATTTGCCACACAAAGTTCAAGTTGAAGTAAAACAAAAGTACAACAGCTCTATGGGATTGCAATATTCATAAAGTGTCTGTATTTGATGTTTACTTTCCAAATGACTCCGAGGAAATTATTATCATTTGAAATATTCTGAAGAAATTAAAGAACCTTTCAATGTAAAACATTGATAGTACTATTTTGTTTGTTGTCTTAGTCATCTAGTGCTGCTATAACAGAAATACCACAAGTGGATGGCTTTAACAAAAAAAAAAATGTATTTGATCACAGTCTAGTAGGTTCTAAGTCCAAATTCAGGGCGTCGGCTCCAGGGGAAGGCTTTCTCTCTCTGTTGGCTCTGGAGGAAGGTCCTTGTCCTCAACCTTCCCCTGTTTGAGGAGCTTCTCAGGCACAGGGACCCCGTGTCCACAGGATGCACTCTGCTCCTGGTGCTACTTTCTTGGTGGTGTGAGGTCCCCAACTCTCTGCTTCCTTCTCTTTCCTTTTATCTTTTAAGAGATAAAAGGTGTGCAGGCCACATTCCAGGGGAACTCCCTTTACATTGGGTCAGGGAGGTGACCTGAGTAAGGTGGTGTTACAATCCTACCCTAATACTCTTAACGCAAAATTGCAACCACAAAATGGAGAACAACCACACAGTACTGGGAATCATGGCCTAACCAAATTGATACACACATTTTTTGGGGGACATAATTCAATTCATGACATTTGTCCTGGCAAGAAATAATACAACAGCAACCAAAAAATGGGAAAATTGCTAAATTTGGGAGTATTTTCCTCAAGAGATCTGAGAATACAAAAATCACGATATTCAGAGTCACTTATTTTTATTTTTAAGCATTAAATTAATTTTTTTCTTTGAATAACTGATTATGTATACCCCTTTCTGGAGTTTCTGGGTGGTGCAAATGGTTATGCACTCAGCTACTAGGAGATTTGTCGGCTGTTTGAACCCAACCAGTGGCACCTTGGAAGACACTGCTGGCGAGTTGCCTGCACACAGCCATAGCCTTGAAAACCCTATGGAGCACAGTTCTACTCGGACACACATAGGGTCACTGTGAGTGGAAATCAACTTGACAGGTACTAACAACAACAACGAATCCCTTGCTGTTATCTATTTCAAGTAGCTCTAATACACAAACACACAAAAACACAGTAAATAAAACGAAATGAAGGAATACTCTGAATGATAGAGAAATGTGAATTTAGCTTCCGAGAGCAATTGGCAAGCTTACAAATATTGTAAAAGCCATTAAGTATATAAGAGGGTAGTGATGGAATTCTTGCCTTCCATGCAAGAGACCTAAGTTGGAGTCCCAGCCAACACACCTCATGTGCAGCCACCACCAGTCTGTCAGTGGAGGCTTGCATGTTGCTATGATGCTCAACATGTTTCAGAAGAGCTTCCAGACTAAGACGAGCTAGGAAGGAAGTCCAGGAGATCTACTTTTGAAAATCAGCCAGTGAAAACCTTGTAGGTGACAATGGTCTGATACCATTGTGCAAAGTGGCCCATGAGTACAGCTTCAAGTCAATGGCTACTAACTACATATACATATATACACACACACATATATACATATATATGTGTGTATGTATATATATATTTATATATACATATGAAACACTCTGGAAAACTCTTAAATGAATATAATGCTGAACAATTTTTTTTTTATATTTTGCAGATTTGATTATAATTTTGTGATACAAATTGTTTCTCTCAAATTCCTCGTTTCTTTATATGTACAAATTTATAAACAACCACTAAATACTTTAAGCTTTAAGTATAAATGTAACATTTACTATTTTTTTTCATATGTAGTCATAAGTGTAGGATATGGTCTTTGTAATACAGTGGGTGTTAAGACATTGAGGAGACAAGTCATACTGGCCAGATGTAAACATTTGTGTCATGATTAGATAATATACGGAATTGTGCTTTGACGTAAAATCTCCACACATGCCAGAGAGTCTTTCAGCCCAGAGCAGAGCTGTTTAATTAGAGATAATATATTACATCAGATTTCATATGACACCTCGCCCACCACATTGTCTAAAATAATAGATGTGTATTTGTTTAGAAGGAGCCCTGATGGTGCAGTGGTTAAAACACTCAGCTGCTAACCAACAGTTTGACAGTTCAAACCCACCAGCTGCTCCGTGGGAGAGAGATGTAGCAGTCTGTTCCTGTAAAGATTTAAACCTTGGAAACCCTATGGGGTAGTTCTACTTTGTCCTATAGTGTCTCTGTGAGTTGGAATCAACAGGATGGTAATGGGTTTGGCTGGGGTTTACTTTAGTTAGAGTGAAACAATACAGTATCAAGCAAGGGATAACCCTCAAATATTAATTCAGGGTCTTGAAACATCTGTAATACCTTGTTTAGCAAAGGGTGAAACTATGTGGAAATGAGCGTAGTACAAGTATGTAGAGGAGATAAGTCTCCTTAGCCAAGGACGTTGATTAAAAAGGGAAGCTTGGACATGCCTGGTTAAGACAAACTACATATGGAAATAACAAATAATCCAAAACAGAAAAGTAGGAGGCAGTTTTGTTTAAGTAGATTTTTTTTTTTCAAATAAAGAAGCAGGATTATAGTTAAATTCTGCAAGCCTCAAAGTCTTTATCTATGTTTATGAGGATATTTTCACATATGGAATTGAACCATCATGTAAAGTGTAAACACACAGATGACTGGGAGCTGTGTTTAAATATTTAATGTATAAAACAGTCAAATATATATAGATTCTCCACTAAGCACAGCACATTTTCAGTTTTTAATATCATTAATTGGGATAATTTTTTAGTTGTATTATGTCTAGACTTAAACATTTTTGTAGGAAACATGGGAAGAAGTGTCTGATTGTAAAGTAGACTAAATTCGCTCCCACAATCTAGCTGTTACTAAAGAAATCCATATAGAATGATATATCTACAATTACAGAAGCTTTAAATTTCAAAACTTTTTAAATTTAAAAGTGTAATGACGTCTGTTTAATTCTTATGAATAAAAGTAGTTTCACTGAGAGAGTCACAAGACAAATTGACACTTAGTAGACGGCTAAAGTAAACAGGTAAACATCCTTCTAGTATTCTCTGCTTTCAGCCAGGATCCATCTGACATCAGCAATGATATCCCTGGTTCCACATCCTCTTCTGAAACCAGCCTGAATTTCTGGCAGTTTC
The DNA here is from genome assembly GCF_030014295.1 of Loxodonta africana. Taxonomy (NCBI): domain Eukaryota; kingdom Metazoa; phylum Chordata; class Mammalia; order Proboscidea; family Elephantidae; genus Loxodonta; species Loxodonta africana. The sequence continues at coordinate 23,021,821 of NC_087343.1, forward strand.
CTGTTGATATACTGCTGCAGTTGTTCTTGAATGATCTTCAGCAAAATTTTGCTTGCGTGTGATATTAATGATATTGTTCTATAATTTTCACATTCGGTTGGATCACCTTTCTTGGGAATGGGCATAAATATGGATGGATCCTGGCTGAAAGCAGAGAATACCAGAAGGATGTTTACCTGTGTTTTATTGATTATGCAAAGGCATTCAACTGTGTGGATCATAACAAACTATGGATAATACTGTGAAGAATGGGAATTCCAGAACACTTAATTGTGCTCATGAGGAACCTTTACACAGATCAAGAAGGCAGTTGTTTGGACAGAACAAGGGGATACTGATTGGTTTAAAGTCAGGGACAGTGTGTGTCAGGGTTGTATTCTTTCACCATACCTATTTAATCTGTATGCTGAACAGATAATACGAGAAGCTTTACTTTATGAAGAAGAATGGGGCATCAGGATTGGAGGAAGACTCATTAAGAACCTGCGTTACGCAGATGACACAACCTTCCTTGCTGAAAGTGAAAAAAACTTGAAGCACTTACTAATGAAGATCGAAGACCACAGCCTTCAGTATGGATTACACCTCAACATAAAGAAAACAAAAATCCTCACAAGTGGACCAACAAGCAACATCATGATAAACGGATAAAAGACTGAAGTTGTCAAGGATTTCATTTTACTTGGATCCACTATCAACAGCCATGGAAGCAGCAGTCAAGAAATCAAAAGACGCATCGCATTGGGCAAATCTGCTGCAAAGGACCTCTTCAAAGTGTTGAAGAGCAAAGATGCCACCTGAAGACTAAGGAGCGCCTGACCCAAGCCATGGTATTTTCAATCACATCATATGCATGTGAAAGCAGGACAATGAATAAGGAAGACTGAAGAAGAGTTGACACCTTTGAATTGTGGTGTTGGTGAAGAATATTGAATATACCATGGACTGCCAAAAGAACGAAAAAATCTGTCTTGGAAGAGGTGCGGCCAGAATGCTCCTTAGAGTCAAGGATGGCGAGACTGCGTCTTACATGCTTTGGACATGTTGTCAGGAGGGATCAGTCCCTGGAGAAGGACATCATGCTTGGCAGAGTACAGGGTCAGTGGAAAAGAGGAAGAGCCCCAACGAGTTGGATTGACACAGTGGCTGCTACAATGAGCTCAAGCATAACAATGAGTGTAAGGATGGCGCAGGACTGGGCAGTGTTTCGTTCTGTTGTGCATAGGGTCGCTATGAGTCGCAACCAACTCGGCGACACCTAACAACAACAACAACAGATGGCTAAAATTATCTTTGCCTGAATCCCTAAGATATCAGTCTTCAGACACTCAACTGTAACAAGCACATGAGAACCAAGACAATCCAAATGATGTGATTTTTTTTAGATAGAGCTTTCAGAAAGACTTAAGCAAAAGAAGGCCAAGCCTCATTCATTGGATCCTGAGCCTATGGTTCCTGAAGAGTAATTAATTATGAATGGGTTACAGTGGTCCTGAAGCTGTCAGAAACAAAGAATGACCTTTGATTTGGACCATCAGAAGAACAATGACATCATTGAGATATCATCCCACAGGTGGGTAATTGCCCAGGGAAGCAACGTTTTACATAGAATAGGAAGAATCAAGGAAGGAAGGAATATAATCTCTTTTCTTCATTTTTCTAACACCACCCTCAAAAGACTCCAACCAAAACTAAATGTTGAGACTCTTACCAACTTAAACTTTTTTTCTCCCTCCCATATGTTTGTTTATTAACTGTTTGTATCAATAGAACATGAGTAATTATAATGTTTTGCTAAATTACAATTTTTGTGGACTGTGTAATACCATCTTGTGGAGTATATTCCTTTTTTCCATGACCCTCTACTTTATCAAGCATGATGTTGCTTTTTATATTTTTTTCCAGTAAACTTGATTTTAAATAATCTTTTTTTTTTTTTTTTTACCATTGTTGTTGTTGTTAGGTGCTGTTAGGTCAGCTCCAACTTGTAGCGACCCCATATACATCAGAAGGAAACATTGCCCAGTCATGTGCCATTTTCACAATCATTGCTATGTTTAAGCCCATTTTTGCAACCACTGCATCAATCTTTCTTGTCCAGGGTCTTCCTCTTTTTCACTGATCCTCTACCTTTCCAAGCATGATGTCTTTCTCCAGTGACTGGTCCCTCTTAATAACGTATCCAAGGTACATGGGATGAACACTTGTCGTCCTCGATTCCAAGGAGCACTCTGGCTGTAGTTCTTCCAAAACAGACTTATTCGTTCTTCTGGCAGTACAGAATTTAATGTTTTTCACCAACATAATAATGCAAAGCATCAGTTTTGGTCTTTTCTGTCTTCTTAATGATTCTTTGCTTTCTTCATGTGTGATGCCCTTGATGTCATCCCACAACTTGTCTTGTCTTCTGTCATTAGTTATGAATGCATCAAATCTGTTCTTGAGACAATCTCCAAATTCAGGTGGAATAAACTCAAAGTCATATTTTGGGTCTTGTGAACTTGTTTTAATTTTCTTCAGCTTCAACTTGAACTTGCATATGAGCAATTGATGGCCTGTTCCTCAGTCTGTCCTGGCCTTACTCTAATCGATGATATTGAGCTTTTCCATTGTCTCTTTTCACAGATGTAGTTGGTTTGATTCCTGTGTATTCTATCCAAGGAGGTCTATGTGTATACTCAGCGTTTATGCTGTTGAAAAGAGGTATTTACAATGAATAAGTAGTTGACCTTACAAAATTCTATACAGTAGAGAATCTATACAGACAGGGATTGGCCTGGACTATAAGATAGACAATGGTGCTGGTGAGGAGTGAGCTTCTTGGCTCAAGCAGACACTTGAGACTATGTGAGTGACTGCTGTCTGGTGGCGAGATGAGAAGGAAGAGGGAAAGAGGAGCTGGTTGGATGGACACAGGGGATACAGGGTGGAGAGGAGGAATGTGCTGTCTCATTAAGGGGAGAGCAGCTGGGAGTACATGGCGGGGTGTGTATGGATTTTTGTATGAAAGACTGACTTGATTTGTAAACTTTCACCTACAGCACAATAAATACAAAAAAAAAAAAATTCTATACAGCAATATCCAGTATCATTTCTAATACCAAGGCCATATTTTCCAAACACAGATCCTTCTTTGCTTCTAATGTTTACATTCCAATCACTAGTAATTATCAACATGTCTTGTTTCTATGTTTGGTGTATTTCAGACTGAAGAAGTTAGTAAAAATCTTCAATTTCCTCACCTTTGCCATTAGTGGTTAGTTCGTAAATTTAAATAACAGTCCTATTAACTGGCCTTGCTTGTAGATGCATGTATATCATCCTACTACTGACAGCATTGTACTTCAGAATAGACCTTAAAATGTTCTTTTTGACAATTGAACACCATTTCTCTTCAATTTGCCATTCCCAGCATAATAGACCATATGATTTTTGGATTAAAAATGGCTAATACCAGTCCATTTCAGATCACTAATGTCTAGGATATTGATCTTTGTGTTCCATTTCATTTTTGTTGACTTCCAATGTTCCTAGATTCATACTTCCTACATTCCAAGTTTCTGTTATTAGTGGATGTTTGCAGCTATTACTTCTCATTTGAAGTCATGCCATATCAGCAGATGAAGATCACGAAAGCTTGTCTCCATCCAGGTCATTAAGTTCACCTTGACTTTGAGGACACAGCTCTTCTGCAGTCATATTTTGAGTGCCTTACATGCTGAGGGGCTCAGCTTTCAGCACTGCATCAGACAATCTTTTGCTGCTACTCATAAGGTTTTCACCGGCCAATTTTTTCAGAAGTAGACTGCCAGATCCTTGTCATTCTTTCTAGTCTGTCTTAGTCTCCAAGCACCGCTGGAATCCACCACCAGTGACCCTGTTCGTATTTGAAATACCTGTAGCATAGCTTTCAGCATCACTGCATCACACAGGCTACCATGGTACAACAAAGTGACAGATGTTTCAGAAGGAAGCAGTGCCTGGTCCTGTGCCATCCTCACAGTTATTGTTATGTTTGAGCCCATTTTGGTAGCCCCTGTGTCAATCCATCTTGTCAAGGGCCTTCTTTTTTTGTTGTTGCTGACACTCTACTGTTCCAAGAATTATGTTTCCTTTTAAATATTTGTTTCCATCAAACTTTGTTTAAATAATCATTTTTCTACCATACACTGTATGTATATTTTCATATTCATATTAACACATTACGCTTTTGAGGGACTGATTGAAAAAATGAACAATGACCAGACCATGTACAGTGAAACCTGTGAAAGCCAGAACCTGTGTAAGGCAGAAACTTGTCAGAGAAGGAAAATTCAAATATTTTCCACTAAAATGAGCAATAGGAAAGTGGTAAGACTGCACCCTGTCAAATGCAAAAGTCTTAAGAGACCTGGAAAAACAAAGCAGTCCTGTTGACTTCTGGCTCTCACGGGTTTCACTGTATAAAAACATTAATTTGATCCACACCTGCAAAATCAGCTCAGGAAGTCTAACCACTATCTGCAGCTACTTTTCCAGGAAGCCAAACAACAATCACTGTAAAAATGAACCCAAACAGGGCAGGACTTGATTAATAAGTGACTAGATCAAACCAAATCCATTGCCATGGAGTCATTTGAAACTCCTGAGAGCTTCCTTAGTTATTGATTATTTCTCTTTTCAATTTAAGACCAACGGAAGAACACCATATATGATCCCCTAAACAATCACAAGGAGCCCTGGTGGCATAGTGATTAAGAACTTGGCTGCTAACCAAAAGGTCAGCAGTTCAAATCCACCAGCTGCTCTTTAGAAACCCTATAGGGTAGTTCTACTCCATCCTAAAGGTCGCTATGAGTTAGAGCTGACTCACTGACTTGATGGCACACAACAACAACAAACAATCACATAGTATGACCCACTTCTAGTTAGCCAGCCCCCAACTTCCTCAAAACAGCACAAAACTACCAACCAAGAATAATGATTTTTCACTCAAAGGCAACGGCTAATTTCATTCTTAGCACACATTTACTGTCCACTTTCTATTATACATTAGAATGCATTGATTAAAACATGGCAATAGATTTCATTTAATTTAGTTATGTGTTATCAGAGGTAACTATACATACATTATTTATTACCTACTCACAGAGTTTCATATAATGAAACTTTTATTCCTAGAACATATATTGTGAGTCAAGTGTTGATGCAGAGGTTTTTAGAAAAAGATGAATAAACAAACAAGCAAACGAAAAACGCTTATTAGAATTCAGGCAAAACCATCCTGTACTATTCTAATAGAAGAAAAACAGGCAAGATGACAAATGCAATATAATTGCAGCAAAGTGAAATCATTATTTCAAGAAGGACCATTCTGTTGTATGACTCACATCAAATTTTCACTTGCTGTTAAACTTTCATTAAAGGGTGATCATTGTCAGTCACTTTGTTTCCCAGTTTTAAATAAGTGACTGCATTATCATTTTCAATTAGATTGACATTATTCATTGTCAGGAACACCTTTGGAAAGAAATAAACCTGCACCTCTAATGTTCCCTTCCTGGGAGTCAGGAGATGGGGGTTGTTCATGGTAGGTTTTCTATCACTGTCACTATGAGTAGGGCAGAACCTTGAAAGAAATTTCAAGAACTTCTAGGGGTTGAAAGTGTTTGGTTCTCTTGTCATTAATCATTAGTTTTAATTCAAAATAAGAAAAATAAATAAATAAAAGGTGTACCAATAATGAAAAACTTTTAAAACTAAGCAGTGTTTTCACCTGCTAGGGTAAAATACAGGAACAGCTTTGAAACAAACAACACCCAAATAAGAACAAACAGAGGCTATTTATTCAGAGCTTGCTATAAGGAGGGAATCAGCCACCATCGTTTGAGCTTGGCAGATCCTCAAAGGCAGGAAGGAGAGTAGAAACGTTTTATAGTGGTAAAAAGGAAAGGCTTTAGGTAGGCCTTGCTTGGAAGCTATGAGCATGGGGAAGTTTATTAATCATCTCAGCTGTTTCTTTTGAAGAAGAGTTAGAAATATTACATTGTCTCTTCCTATAACCAGAATCCATTGTTAGTAATTATGACAGATGAGGAAATGTAATGAATTGTTAAATTGGAACATAAAAGGAAAAATTAATTCTTTCAATGTTGCATATAATTTATTTTTTTCTTTTTTATACACCTGTAAAAAAGTTCAATTAGCTAAAGTTATGTGATAGATTTCATGGATGACGTCCTTGATGTCATTCCACAACTCATCTGGTCTTTGGTCACTAGTGTTCAATGCATCAAATCTATTCTTGAGATGGTCTCTAAATTCAGATGGGATATACTCAAGGTCATATTTTGACTCTAGTGGACTTATTGTGATTTTCTTCAATTTCAGCTTGAAGTGTTTTATTGACTATGCAAAGGCATTCGACTGTGTGGATCATAACAAACTATGGATAACACTGAGAGGAATGGGAATTCCAGAACACTTAATTGTGCTCATGAGGAACCTTTACATAGATCAAGAGGCAGTTGTTCAGACAGAACAAGGGCATACTGATTGGTTTAAAGTCATGAAAGGTGTGCGTCAGGGTTGTATTCTTTCACCATACCTATTTAATCTGTATGCTGAACAGATAATACGAGAAGCTGGACTTTATGAAGAAGAATGGGGCATCAGGATTGGAGGAAGACTCATTAAGAACCTGCGTTACGCAGATGACACAACCTTCCTTGCTGAAAGTGAAGAGGACTTGAAGCACTTACTCATGAAGATCAAAGACCACAGCCTTCAGTATGGATTGCACCTCAACATAAAAAAATAAATAAATAAATATAAAAAAAAATTTTTTTTTTTTTTTAAACAAAAATCCTCACAACTGAACCAATGACCAGCATCATGATAAACGGAGAAAGGATTGAAATTGTCAAGGATTTCATTTTGCTTGGATCCACAATCAACAGCCATGGAAGCAGTAGTCAAGAAATCAAAAGACACAATGCATTGGGCAAATCTGCTGCAAAGGACCTCTTCAAAGTGTTGAAGATCAAAGATACCACCCTGAAGACTAAGGTGCACCTGACCCAAGCCATGGTATTTTCAATCACATCATATGCATGTGAAAGCTGGACAATGAATAAGGAAGACTGAAGAAGAGTTGATGCCTTTGAATTGTGGTGTTGGCAAAGAATATTAAATATACCATGGGCTGCCAAAACAACCAACAAATCTGTCTTGGAAGAAGTACAGCCAGAATGCTCCTTAGAGGCAAGGATGTCGAGACTGCATCTTACATACTTTGGACATGTTGTCAGGAGGGATCAGTCCCTGGAGAAGGACATCATGCTTGGCAGAGTACAGGGTCAGCGGAAAAGAGGAAGACCCTCAATGAGGTGGATTGACACAGTGGCTGCAACAATGGGCTCGAACATAACAACGATTGTAAGGATGGCACAGGACTGGGCAGTGTTTTGTTCTGTTGTGCATAGGGTCGCTATGAGTCGGAACCGACTTGACGGCACTTAACAATAAAAGCAAAATGTGATAGATACATTTACAGCAATGACCAAAAAAATAAAAAGTAGCTGCTGAGGCTGCTTATGTACAACCAAACACCTCATGGGATTTCATCTCTTGATTTGCAGGTTCAGGGTCATGATTTCATAGGACATCCCAGTTAATTGGCCTAATAATGTTTTTAGTACTTCTATTCTATCTCCTAGGTCGTTGCTTAGTGCCTAGTGTCTTAAAAGCTTGCAAATGGCCATCTAAAGCACAACAATTGGTCTGTATTCACCTGGAGCAATAGAGGAAAATAGAAGTCAAGAATAGGAAGAGGATATGGAATGTGTGGCTAATTTTCTCCATGAACAACTGCCTCCTTTGCCATGAGACAAAAAGAACTGTTTGGTTTCAGCTACTGTTAATGAATATTTTGATCAGAGTTTCCATAGAAGAATCCATATCAAAAGGGGGAAATGTAAAACAGAACTTTAAATTCTCAGTGACTCCAGACTTTTCTAGAGTCAATAGGGTTAGATGAACCCCTGAAACAACTGTCCTGCAATAATCTTTAAACCTTAAACCAAAAATATTTCCTGAAGTGTTCTTAAAACAAAACAACAGTTTAGCATAACTAGTAAAAAGGATCTGCCTTGAGCCTTATTCTCTTTTAAGAACTATCTATATGGGATAGAAACGATGACAGCAACTTAAAAGATTAGATAAGAACCTTAGGAGGCAGTGAATTTATGTTAATGAGGAAGGAACAACTCAGACAAAGAGCGTGAGAATGTTTGCACAACTCAAAGAATGTCACTGAATTGTACATGTAGAAACTGTTGAATTGGTGTATATTTTGCTGTGTGTTCTCAATGAGCAACAAGATAAATAAAATTTATAAAAAAATTTCCTTTTTAAAATTTTAATATAACTTTCCTTTTTTTATTCAGATTTTATATATTCTAAGACATTCAATTATAAAAAAATTTATTCTTTTAAATTCACAGCTTTAACTGTTACCTAAACTGCAAGGACTTTAAATAAAAAAGTATAACATTTAGAATATACTTTTCAAAATTTAGATATAAATTTAGAAGAAAATATAATTAGACAAGTTTCAGTGCAAGCTTTAAGTCAACTCCCGTAATCTTAACTGACTTTCAAAAGAAAATTAATCTTTACTTGACAATCCCTATTCATTTATAAAGTGTAAAAAAGCTAGTATTTTTTATTTTTTTGAAATTTGTTCTTTGTTCTGCTTTTATCTGGGCTAACGAATGTGTTTATGCTTTGATAAAATTTAAGGAACAAAAAAAATGAGTATTGTGTTTATTAGATATATTTTAAGTGTTTAAGTATGGGCAAAGTCAGCCAGGATACATGGGAAAGCATATTTTCTCTCAGTCAGTTTGTACTAAAAAAAAGATTCTGAATAGGAAAACATTTTGTCTCATAGGCAAAAAGTACTATTGACGTATGTTGTAAGACTTGAATAGAAACCACAGGTGTTCATACGGCTAATTTCCACTTATTAGTGGGCCTTTTGATTTAATAGAGTTCAACTGAAATTATTATTAAATAAAACAAAACATAATATAATAAGCCAACCAAAAACCAAACCCATGGCAGCCAAGTCGATTCTGACTCAGTGACCCTGTAGTACAGAGCAGAACTGCCACATAGAGTTTCCAAGAAGTGCCTGGTGGATTTGAACTGCTGACCTTTTGGTTAGTAACAGTAGCACTTAACCACTATGCCACCAGGGTCAGAGTGTATCATATATAATAGGGCGGCTTGGTTGGCAATTCAGAGAACTGTGCCCTTAGACTAGATTTTGGCTAACTCTGAGTATTAGGTAATAAACTTAAAAAGCATATGACCTTCTGAAATTTAGTGGAGTGTTGGTAGTGAGTGGTGGTTGTTGTTCACTTTATGTCACGTGATAAAGTGGTATAAGAATACAAACTCAGATACCAATTGCCTTATTTGCAAAAAAGAATTAAAAGGAAAATAGAGAGCCCAGAAATTCTGGGACTTGTCAGATTAGAAAAATGAACTTACTCTCATAAATTATGTATAACATAATTGAGAAATGCTGTTATCTACAAAGACCTGTTAAAACTCAGAGTAAGACTGATTCAGTGCAAAGACCAATTCAAAAAGTATAGCTACTATAACCTTTGTTAACATAATGAACTTCCATAATGAACTCCCCAAAATACTTCGGCTGAACTAAATGGTTCAGCAAAATAAGAACAAGGCCATGGTCCCACAGAAGTCTGATAAGCTTAACATATTTTGACATAAGTTTAGAGAGAGAGGAGTATTGTGAAACCTCAAAAGAGTATCATATGACTATTGACATATGGAACTGAAGGGAATCAAAAATACTTATAAAAATCAACAAAACTTTAGATATTTGTATTTTCCACTATTACACCAGGTTGATTAAGAGATTCTGTGACTGAGAAAATAAAAAAAAGTGATATTTTGAGTTCATTACTTTCTATTGCAAGAAATTCAACTGAAAAATTTGCTCAACTTTCAAAATTGACATAATCTGTAAATTTTGTATGTAGCCAAGGAGTTGAATAGAAAAGATAGATCCCCCAGAAGACATACACACACAAAAGCCGTAGAGAGCAATAGACAAGGGATTTCTCCCAAGGATCTTGAGACTCTAATGAGGAAAGATTTTCTGTCCACAGGGTACAGGAAAATCACTACTATCCCAGTGATATTTCAAAATTGCTATGGACCAGTACCTGACGTGTGGCTACCACTCTTCTCTTTTCTCAATATGTTCATTTCAGTAATCCTGTATTTTTGTGTATTGTGTTTGAAGAGGATTGTACAACTTGTATTTTTACTTCTTAGGCACCTAGATGAGGAGAAGCTGCATCTGGAACTGAGGTATATCAAAAGTCTGTGGGCTTTGAGCCTTATATCATGATTGAATGAGACCATCTGGGGAAAATTTTTTTCGGAATGGGATAAGTATGTTTTGCACGTGGGTAAGTAGAAATTGATGTTTAGGAGCACACTATATTAGGACTCTTTGCCCACTGATCTTTGTCCTCTCCTATGCAAGTATTTTCCATACATTCTTTGCCATGCCCCATTGTCATGATGGCTATGTGTCTATCTTTTCCCACTGGATTATGTGTAAATAATACCTATAATCCTATGTACAAATGAAATGTTTGAAGATAAATATCTTAGGCATTAGTGAGCTGAACTGGTATTAACCATTTCGAATTGTACAATCATGTGGTCTACCATGCCAAAGATGAGTAGTTGAAGAGGAATGGTGTTATATTCATCATCAAAATAACATTTCAAGATTTATTCTGAAGTACAACACGGTCAAAGATAGGATAATATCCATATGCCTACGAGAAAGACCAGTTAATATGACTATTATTCAAATTTACTCACCAACCAAAAATGAAGAAATTGAAGATTTTATCATCTTCTGCAGACTGAAATTTATCAAACATACAATCGGGATGCACTGATAATAATAAGTGATTGAAATGAGAAAGCTGGAAAAACAAAGAAGAAGGATCCTTAGTTCACAGATACGGTCTTGGTGATAGAAATGACACCAGAAGTTGCATGACAGAATTTTGTAAGACCAACAACTTATCATGCCAAATAACTTTTTTTTTTTTTTTAACAGCATAAACAATGACTATACATGTGGACCTTGCCAGATGGAATACACCGGAATCAAATCAACTACATCTTTGTTAGTTGATTTGATTCAACTACAATGTAGAAGCTCAGTATCAATAGTCAGAACAATACCAGGGGCCAACTGTGGAACAGATCATCAATTGCTCACATGCAAGTTCAAGTTGAAGCTGAAGAAAATTAAAACAAGTCTATCAGAGAAAACATATAAACTTGAATATATTCCATCTGAATTTAGAGACCACTTCAAAAATAGACTTGATGCAAGGAAAAGTAATGACTGAGGGCCAGACCAGTTGTGGGATGACATCAAGGATATCATATAAGAAGAAAGCAAAACGTAGTTTAAAAGACAGGAAAGAAAGAAAAGACCAAAACAGATGTCAGAAAAGACTCTGCAACTTGCTCTTGAATGTGAAGTAGCTAAAGCGAACATAAGAAATGATGAAGTGAAAGATTTGAACAGAAGATTTCAACGGGCAGCTCAAGAAGACAAAGTAAAGTATTTTATAATGAAATGTTCAAAGACCTGGAGTTAGGAAACCAAAAGGGAAGAATACACGCGACATTTCTGAAGTCGAAAGAACTACAGAAAAAATTCAAGCCTTTAGTTGCAATACTGAAGGATAAAAAATAGTTTTTTTTTAAATTTTTTATATTGAAGGATACTATGGGCAAAAATTGAAGACTCAGGAAGCATCGAAAGAAGATAGAAGGTATACACAGAGTTACTATATCAAAAATAGTTGGCCAATGTTTTACCACATCAGGAGGTAGTACATAATCAAAAACTGATGGTACTGAAGGAAGAAGTTCAAGATGCACTGAAGATATTGGTGAAAAATAAGGCTTCAGGAATAGACGGAATACCAAATGAGATGTTTCAGCAAATGAATGCAGTGCTGGAGGTGCTGACTCATCTATGCCAAGAAATTTGGAAGATAGCTACCTGGCCAACAGACTGGAAGAGATCCATATTTGTGCCCATTTCAAAGAAAGGTGATCCAACCAAATGTGGAAATTATTGAACAATATCATTAATATCACATGCAAGTAAAATTCTGCTGAAGATAATTTGAAAATGGTTGCAGCAGTACATTAACAAAGGACTGTGAGAAATTCAAGCTAGATTCAGAAGAGGATGAGGAGCAAGAGATATCATTGCTGATTTCAGATGGATGTTGGCTGAAAGTAGAGAATACCAGAAAGATGTTTACCTGTGTTTTGTAGATTATGTAAAGGCATTCAACTGTGTAGATCATAACAAATTATGGATAATGTTGTGAACAATGGGAATTCCAGAACACTTAATGGTGATCATGCAGAACCTGTACATAGAACAAGAGGCAGTCATTCAAACAGAACAAGGAGATACTGCATGTTTTAAAATTAGGAAATATGCACATCAGGGTTGTAGCCTTTCATCACATTTATTCAGTCTGTTTGTTGAGCAAATAATCTGAGAAGGTGAACTATATGAAGAAGGATGCTGCATCAGGATTGGAGGAAGACTCATTAATAAGCTTCAGTATGCAGATGACACAACCTTGATTACTGAATGCAAAGACAACTTGAAGTACTTGCTGATGAAGTTAAAAACTACAGCCTTCAGTTTGGATTACACCTCAAAAAAAGCAAAAACCTTTACAACTGGATGAATAAGGAACATCACAAAAAAGGAGAAAAGATCAGATTTGTCAAGGATTTCGCTTTACTTGGATCCACGAGCAATGCTCATGGAAGCAGCAGTCAAGATATCAAATGAAATATTGGACTGCACAAATCTGCTGCAAGAGACCACTTTAAAGTGTTACAATGCAAAGATATCACTTTGAAGACTAAGATGTGCCTGACCCAAGCCACGGCGTTTTCAGTTGTCTCATATGAATGCAAAAGCTGGACAATGAATGAGAAAGACTGAAGAAGAATGGATGCATTTGAATTGCGGTGTTAACAGAGAATATTGTATATATCATGGACTGCCAAAAGAAGAAACAAATTTGTCTCAGAAAAAGTACAGTCAGAATGCTCCAAGAAACAACTCTGTCTTGGAAAAAGTACAGCCAGAATGCTCCTTAGAAGCAAGGATGGAAAGGCTTCATCTCACATACTTTGGACATGCTGTCAGGAGGGATCAGTCCCTGGAGAAGGGCATCATGCTTGGAAAAGTAGAAGGTCAGCAAAAATGAGGAAGCACCTCAATGAGATGGACTGACACAATGACTGAAGCAATGGGCTCAGACATTGCAACAATTGTGAGGATGAACCAAGACTGAGTAGTGTTTCGTTCTGTTGTGCACAGTGTCACTACGAGTCAGAACCGACTCTATTGCACATAGCAACAGCATATCTGAAGTTTTAAATATGTCTCTGTGGTTTGGTTTAACCTTATTCTGCCTTCTGCCTTGAGAATGCCGTGTTCCAATGGCGGTTGCTCCTTTATAGACAAATCTACACTGTAATGGTATTAGGAAAAGAGCCAATTAGAGCCACTATCAATTTTCCATCCATGAGTGAAAGATAAGAGTTTGTGGTTGTAACCACTGAGATTGGTTCCCCAGAAAATGCATGTTCACAGATGACTTCATCTCGTCACTTTTTTTTTTTTTTTTGCTGTCATGTTATCTTGCTATTTTTTGTTTGGTTATTTTAGTTGTAGTTCGTATTCTGATTTGTAATGATTTCATTCACTTTTCTTTTTTTTCTATTAATGCATTGTTCATTAACCTACATGTTCAAAGAAGAAGGAATGCCTTTCTCATTAAGGTATTAAAGCCTAGCACAGTCTCTGGTATGTAGAAGATATGAAAAAAAAAATTATTGAACTAATGCAAGAATAAAATGATCTCCTTTACAGTGTTATTTTTCTTACATGCATGCATTTATTAATATACACAACTCAAGTGGAAGTTAGCAGTGTGTTACTCAATCTCTTTAAGGTTGTCCTGCATTTCATTTAAATTTGGATGTGTTTAAACTTATTTCCACATTTACAGTTCAAGCTCTTTAATAGCAGTGACTTGTCTCATACATCTGGTACATCTAATATTCGTATCCCCACATTCAGAGAATATTTTAATAGATACTAATATCTACCTATCAACCAATCCATTTATCTATCTATCTATCCACTTATCTGTCTGGATAATTTTACTTTGAAAATAAAGCTGGAGAACCTTTCTGATACTGTGCGCTGGCAAATGTTTTTATAGAATTATTTATTTTATTATTATTTTTTTTGTCATCATCCCCAGACTTTCCACTAGTATGAAAGTGATACATCTCACTGAAGTGATTATCAACTGACATGAAGAAATATTACGTTTATTCTCTGAAGCACTTCCTTCATTGCTTCTTTGTTCTTTATCATTCTGAGCCACTCATAGTCTTCTGGGCTTCTAATCATTCGGTAATGGAATTCTGAATACTTCTTTTACTAGGATTTTTAGCCCCTGTAGAGAAACAAGCTGGTGAAATAATGGCTGGTTATGCTCTCAAATGACATCAAGTAATCATTTATCGACCACACCATGTTCACAGTGCTGATCAAATCAACTTTTTCTTTTATTTTATGTATTTCAACCGGGGGTAGAAATATAAATCTTTCTTTTTCTGGTAGGACTCACTTAAAAACTCCTAAGCTTCTCAAGTTAAACATGTCTTTTTCAGAAAGATGGATGAATAGAGAGATAGATTACATATACATAGATAGATACTATTCAGGTGTTGTATATTCAGATTTTATGAATTTGAATTTCAGATTATATATCTAAATAGACATGTCCATGTGCATAGAATATCTGAATAGTAAGTGATAACACCATTCCTGAAAATTGTATATGTCTTTAAAATTTTTGGTTTTGTTTACATTAGTTCATGTGGTTCTCCCAACACTTTATGAGATAGAAACAAGTAGCAGTACTGTTGTAGAGACGAGAAAAATAAGATTTATAGAATTTATATCAAATTCCCAAAATCATGTGGTTATATGTATAATATCTAAGACCCAAAGTAGGAAACTGTATACCAAACTTAATGATCTTTTTATAAGTCCACTTTGCTGCTCTATTTACATTCTTTCCTAAAGATAAATATTCATGGATACCATTAAAATGTGTTTTTTATTAGTAGGGAAAAAGAAACTTACCACTTTAGTTATCATAAGTAAAATTTGAACATCTGCAGCAATGTACCTGAGGTTAAACTGTATTTCTGTTAACTACTAGATGTTTCTTTCTTTAAAAAAAAAAAAAAAGTCATCAAATTGATTTTGACTTATAGTGAGTCCATGTGTGTCAGAGTAGGACTGTGCTCCATAGTTTTCACTGGCTGATTTTTTTTTTTTTAAGTAACAGCTGCCGTTTATTGAACAGCAACTCTATGCCTGTTTTATGGATATAAAAAAATATATATTAAAATGAAATGCTTTGAGTCTTGGTTTTAGCTGAGGCCCCAAGACCAAGAATAAAGGAGATGTTTAAAACCCTACATTTCAAAGCAAGATGCCAGTCTTGCAAAAGAACTGGGTGAACCTTGGCCCAACACCCACTTTCAGGTCATAAAGAGATTGAAATTGGAAAGTGGAGAGAGGACTTTTTGGAGCAAGTAGTTCAGTGTTCATTGAGTCTTACTCCTTCTGGGAGAGAGGAGAGGCAATTACTTCTGACAACAGCCTTGTGGGAGAAACTTCAAGGACGTATTTCTAGTTTGCTATGTGTCCCCAGAAGTCTGGAAACTGGGGTTTGATTAAGGCCTAAAGAATGTATAGATAAGTCAGATCTTGGCTACAGACTGTCAAGATTGCAGGATGAGGGAGGGGGTAGCAGTGGAAGCAGATACTACGTCCATGGTTGGGATGGCAATGATGCATGAGTTTCCCACGAGCCAAGCAGAAGTGAAGAAACTGAGATGGAGGCATCCTTAAGGTGCCCTTCCCAAAAGGAGCGGAAAGAGGCAGTGACATGTACCACTTTGCACAGGACCTAGAAAGGAGGCATCACAAGGGGGGAAATGAAGAGTCCGCATCAGGTTAGGAGACTACTAGTATTAAAAAAACTCCACAAACCATAGAAGCCACTAAAAGGGGTCCCAATGGACTTAAAATGCACCTCAAAGGAGAGAGTCATCTTTCAACACCTGCCAAGCCTAGAAGCACTTTAAATGCCTGCCAAGCCTAGATTGCTAACATCAGATTGTGACAACGTTAGTCAAGGGAGCATGCCTTCACCTCTGCTTCCTCTCCTCTGTCAGGCCTATGACTAGGAGGGAGAAGTTTTGAGTATAGGGAAGCTTACCACAACACTTTTTCCCAATGTCTGAGCTGAGAGAGGGATGAAGCAGAGCTACTGCTAACCCACACTAATACTACACATTTCTGTGATCTAGAAACAGGTGTGCTGTCTGCAAGAAACTTTACTTCCATTTGTCTGAACTTTGTCATAATACACTGTATTAGTTATCTATTGCCGCATAACCAATTTCCCCATAATTTAGTGGTTTAAATTAACGATGCTAATTATCTCAGAGATTCTATGGATCAGGAATCCAGGCAGAGCTTGGGTGTGTCTTCTGGTCACCAGGATGTAATCAAGGTTTTGGCTGGGGCTGCGGTTTCATCTGAAGACTTGACTAGGAGAGAATCTAGTTTCAAGTTCACTCATTTGGTTGATGGAAGAATTCAGCGCCTTGGATGGTGTTGGCCAGAGGCTACCTTCTCAGTTCCTTGTTCTGTGGGCTCTTCAAAAAGTAATTCACAGCACGGCAGCTTGCTTCAACAGAACAGGCACATGATAAGAGTCAGGGAGAGACAGTGCCAGACAGAAGACAGTCTTTTATCACCTAATCTCAGTAGTGACATCCCATCACTTTTACCATATTCTATTCATTAGAAGAAAGTCACTTGGTCCAGCTCCAAGGAGAGGGATTACACAGGATATGGATACCAAGAAGAGAAGTTGATTTGGAGACATCATAGAAGTTTGACATTCTTATATACTAATTTTGTTAGAGCAAAACTCCTCTGCCATAGGCTAAAAAATGGTTATAATAAATACGTAGATCTACAATGTCTACAATATGAACAATAGTCCCTAATCTTAAGTGCTATTCAACCTGCCAATCATATGTGGTTGCCCAGGGGAGAAGTTTTAACATCTTTTTCAAATGTTTTAATGTGGAAGTTTCCAACATTTAAGTAGGAAAAATAATAAAATAAACATGTCCATTCCTGCTTTACTTATGACCCAACGCTTTTCCTTCAAGCCACTAGATTATTGGGAACAAGCCCCAGACATCATATAATTTACTAATTCAGTATAAATATCTACATATCTTATTTACCATTATGCAATTAACAAGAAGCCCTTAATTTATCAAATATTCAGCAAGTGTTCAAATTTCTCCAATTATTTCAAAAATGTCTTTTTACAGTTGGTTTGTTTGTAAGACAGAAGATTTAACATTAAATGAGACCCAGAGTTCTAACCATTACTTAAGACAGAACATTTTAATTACTGGGATGGAACTCTCTGTTGACTCAAAAAAGACTGTAGGGCATTTTATTATCCAGGACTAACCAATAAAGTGATGGAGGTGACTCAAGATTCTTCCCAGTGGCAGGGCAAGTTTCAGCTCACCTAGGTCTTGTCGATAGACAGTGGAGGAAAGAATGAGATCGTTTTCTTGCAAACTATGGAACCTTTCTTGTTCAACAGATGCTGAAACACAGGTTATCTCTGTCCTCACTCTAGTTCTTCAGGGTGGGTGTTATAATCCCCATTTCAGAGGTGAGAAAAAGTAGATTGAGGAGAATTAACTTGTACAAAGTCACACAGTTATTACTTGGCAGAGCTGACATTCATACTCAGATCTGTTTGGCTTCCCCTAAGGACTCTGTGTGGTGCAAAAGGTTAAGTGCTGGGCTACTAACTGGAAGGTTGTCCATTCAAAGGCACCCAGAGGTGCCTTAGAAGAAAGACCTGGAAATTGAAAAACTCATGGATCATAGTTTCACTCCAAAAGATATAGTGTCAACATGAGTCAGAATTGACTTCATGGCAACTTTTTTTTTTCCGAAACTCTGGGAACAAGCAATAAACTAACACTGTCATAGTTCTTAGGACAGTTAGGATATTATAGATGCGTTTTTACTTGATTATATCCCCTCCAACTGGACTTTGCCCTTGGTAAGAACTGAACCATGTCTGCAGTTCACTTTTTTATTCTTAGTGTTTGGCATAGAACTGGATACACAGTACACGCTTTAGTGGCCACTTTTTTGGAAGTAGATCTCCAGGCCTTTCTTCTAAGGCAACTCAGGGTAGACTGGAATTGCCAACCTTAATTTTAGCAGCCAAGAATTTGAACTGTTTGCAACATTCAGGCACTCCATTCTTCTCTTAGAGAAGTTTATTTATCTCTACTCATGTGACCATGTGTTCTTCTTTAGTCAGTGAAACATGTATGGCAGTGAAGTATACCACTACTGAGCAGAAGCTTTCTGAGTCAGCACATGGATCTCTGTGTTCTTTTACACCCAACTCTGTGATCATGGAACCCTGCATCTACCCTGGAACTCCATCAGCCTTGATCCTTGAGTGACTACAATAAGCTGAAGCCCTGGATGACCTCTGATGCACATATAGAGTGTGTGCTATGTAAATTTGTTCATATCTTATTAATCTCCTAAAATTTGGTAATTTCTTATTACCATAGCACAATGTACCTATCCAGACAGAGATTAGATAGATAGAGAGAAAGAGAGATACATGTGAAGTTCATGATCATCAGAATGATTTCCATAAATCTCAAATGAATATAAATGAAGCTGAGACATTAAATGTGGATATCTAGCAATTCATTTTTAATCTGGGTATTGTATGGAACAGTTGAAAATTGGAAAAGGTTTGTGCCAGGGTTGTATCCTTTTGCCATACTTATTCAATCTGTATGGTGAGCAAATAATTGGAGAAGCTGGACTATATGAAGAAGAATGGGGCATCGGGATTGGAGGATGACTCATTAACAACCTATGATATACAGATGACACAACCTTGATTCCTAAAAGTGAAGAGGATTTGAAGCAGTTACGAATGAAGATCAAAGATCGCAACCTTCAAGATGTGCATTACTTCTCAAAATAAAGAAAACTAAAAACCTCAAATTTGACCAATAAGCAGTGTCTTAGGCTGGGTTCTCTAGAGAAACAAAACGAGTGAAATGTATGAATATATGTATAGAGATAGAGAGAGAGAGATTTATATCAAGGAAACAGCTCATGCGATTGCAGAGTCTGGAGCTTCCCATGTCTGTGGATTAGGATAGAGGCTTCTCCTGATTGACGTCTTGGGGCTGCCAAACCCAAGAACGGCAGGTCAGAGAGCAGGGCTCTTGTTCACCGGCCATGAAGATCGATGAATCCCATGATAGGCAGGAAAGCTGCTAGCTCATGTTCTAAGAATCTGAGGTGAGATGAACAGGAGGTAGCTGCAGGATCCAGAGAAGGCAAAATGTCCAGAGCATCGCTTATGTTCTGATGCAGGCTACATGCCCAAGGAAGCTCCCTTTCAACTGATTGGCTACTCACAGCAGATCCCATCAGGGGGGTGATCACGTATAAACACTGAGAATCATAGCTCAGTCAAGTCGACACACAGTCTTAACCATCACAAGCAGTATCATAATAAATGGAGAAAATATTGAAGTTGTCAAGGATTTAATTTTACTTGGATCCACAATCAATGACCATAGAAGCAGCAGTTAAGATATCAAATGACATATTGCGTTGAGCACATCTGCTACAAAAGACCTCTTTAAGATCTTAAAAAGCAAAGATGTCACTTGATGACTAAGGTGAGCCTGTCCCAGGCCATGGTCTTCTCAATAGCCTCATGTGTATGTGAAAGCTGGACAGTGAATAAGGAAGAATGAAGAAGACCTGACGAATTTTAATTATGGTGTTGGTGAAGAATATTGAATATACCATGGGTTGCCAAAAGTACAAACAAATCTATCTTGGAAAAGGTACAGCCAGAATGTTCCTTAGAAGGAAGGTGGGTGAGGCTTTTCTCACGTACTTTGGACATGTTATCAGGAGGGAAAATCTCTGGAGAAGGACATCATGCTTGGTAAAGTAGAGGGTCAGTGAAAAAAGTGAAGACCCTCAACAAGATGGATTGACACAATGGCTGCAACGATGGGCTCAAACATACCTACTATTGTGAGGATGGCACAGGACCGAGCAGTGTTTTGTTCTAGTATATGTGGGGTAGCTATGAGTTGAAAGTGACTCTACTGCACCTTACAACAA
The DNA here is from genome assembly GCF_030014295.1 of Loxodonta africana. Classification (NCBI taxonomy): domain Eukaryota; kingdom Metazoa; phylum Chordata; class Mammalia; order Proboscidea; family Elephantidae; genus Loxodonta; species Loxodonta africana. Next base: position 23,042,300 of record NC_087343.1, read on the forward strand.
AAGCAAAGTGTGATACAGTGTTTGACACACACATTTGAAAATTTATTTTCTTCAATATTTATTTAGATTGAGGATAATCAAGTGTGCTGTTGTAGTACCTGGTATTTGATATGTAAGTGTCCTGTTTTAAGAGATTTAGGAGAGTGATATAAACCTTAGGAATAGTAAAACTAAACGAAAATACAATGACTCATGAAACAACCGAATCACAACCTAAAGATACTTTTTCATGTGTGCATTTTCTAATTTTCATGAATACAGTTATATATATATATAAATATAAATATGTTTATATTTACATATAATCTGTCATTTATAAATTTATGAAAAGTGTGTATTTATCCAATTTTGGTCAAATGAAATAGAAAAATTCTCTTAGTAAAAATTAGTCAATGAATTATACTTTGTTAAAACACTCATATACAAACTTATTTGGGATAAACTTTATGTAAAAATGTCCCAGTGCAGCCTTTAACATGTCTATTTAGATTGGAGTGTTATGAACTTTGAATACATAAATTAGTTTTCAAGACTCTAGTAGGTATTAATAATTTACATTTTTAATTAAAAATAAATTAGTATCATTCAAAAATATAAAAAAAAAGATATTCCTAAGCAAAAATGTGTTCCATTAAATACACGTAACTTCTGTTCTTTAAATACGTCAACATGTCTTCTCCATGAAAAAGGGTGATCAATCATTTTACCAGGCTTTATCTTGGGAAATTTTCCCCGGTGAGTTTAGTCAGTTGAAGAGTAATGAGTCATATACTTACAAACAACTCAAATCGACAAAATCTGTGTTGCTTAATAGTCCTCATTGAAGACAATTGCAACAAAAGATGCTAGAAGTTATATCTCCTGTGGTGTCTCTAACCATTAACCTGTGGATGTTAGAAACAAATCAACGTGACAGACATGGCCTTTTTCAGTGGGTTTTAGAGAATTCTGAAGCTACAAACATCATTATTAAATCATGTTTTAATACAAGCATAGTAGGAGTAAATATTAATGAGCCTTTTAAGGATAAGAATTATTTTACTGTAAAATAAGCTTTCAGTTCATAGGAAGAAATCAAATTTATAGGATTAAAAAAAACATACACCACAGACAGATGCTTCTGAGATACAATTGAATGATATTAATATTGACAACACCAATGTTAACTCCAGAGATATTTTCAACCACTGTGTTAGTCATTTGTGCAATGAGAAGTATTTGCTTAGTTTCTCCATCGGTCTGGGTGTCTCCCAGAAAGTATTGTCTTATAAGTGGTTTGGACTTTTGAGTTAGCTCTTCTGCTCCTTGGAAAGTGCCTAAAGCACTCTCTCATATCAATTCCTGTTCCATTTAATGGAGGTTTCTACTTTCTTCCTCTTCTTCTTTTTTCTATCACAAATCCCTTTGGAAAACTGATAAAAGTTTTTATCCTGTTCCCAGATCAATGGAAAAATGCACATATTTTGTACAGGTAGTATTAGGGACTTCAAAAAATTCATGACTTTTGTCATGTGTATCCTTAGAGAAATGTCTAATTTAATGACTTCACCTGGTTTTAAATCTGTGTAGGTGCATGGTTAGTAATTGGCCTGAACTCCTACCCCTAGGCCCAGGGATACTTGGGATAAGACTCTGGATTTTATTCTTGTAGCACTGATGTACAGAATACAGTGAACTGAATGAAATATGGGGTATTCACTGCTAATTTTACCTGGGTTCGCTGGGAAATTCCCCACCGAGGAATGGCAGCTGTTCTTGGCGGCATGGCCTTGACACACTGTCCAGGGGAGCTATGTGAAGAGCATGGGATACAAGTCAGGGAATGAGAGGTGACTTCTCTGATTTGAAGTCTTCTGTACCTCCTTCAAACTTGTGCTTTGAAAATGAGGAAGCCAGTAGGATCAAAGGGCTGGGAACCTGTATTGGGCAAGTTTTGGGACTTCCCAATACAAATCTTTGCCTTTGGGATATTTAATCTTCTTTGTGTCCTCTAAGGGGAACTAAGCTATCATTAAGAACATATTGTTCTGTGTGTATCTTTTGGTTAATTCCAAACCTAGGATCAACTGATATTGTGTATTCATTGTGCAGCAACTTATAAGTAGAAGAATCCATTTTTTCTCCATCACGTCTCTTTTGAAGTTTTGTTGACGTATTTTGGGACTTTTTCATTTTTTTTAATAAGTCCGTGCTATTAGCAGGTACTTTCCTATATATCTGTTGTTGTTGTTGTTGTGTGACGTCAAGTATATTGTGACTCATAGTGATCCTATACGACAGAATAGAACTATAAGGTTTTTTTGGCTGTAATCTTTATGGGAGCAGATCACCAAATCTTTCAGCCATGAAGCCCCTGGGTGGATTCAAACTGCTAAAGCTTTCAGTTACCAACTAAGTGCTTAAACCTTTGCACCACTAGGGCCCCTTAATATATGGGCACCCCAGCTACCACCAATCACTGCACTGACAGAGAACACAACAGAGAATCACTGATGGAGCAGGAGAACAGTGGGATGCAGATCTCAAATTATCGTAAAAAGACCATGCTTAATGGTCTGACTGAGATGGTCATGGTCCCCAGCCCCTTTGATAGCCCAAGATTGGAACCATGCCAGAAGCCAACTCTACAGACAAGGATTGGCCTGGACTATAAGATAGACAATAATACTGGTGAGGAGTGAGCTTCTTGGCTCTAGTGGACACTTGAGACTGTGGGCAGCTCCTGTCTGGTGGTGAGATGAGAAGGAAGAGGCGGACAGAAGGTGGCTGAATGAACACAGGAAAAACAGGGTGGAGAGGAGGAGTGTGCTGTCTCCTTAAGAGGAAAGCAGCTAGGAGTACACAGCAAGGTGTGTATAACTTTTTGTATGAGAGACTGACTTGATTTGTGAACTTTCACCTAAAGCTCTGTGTTTGAAATTGAAAAAAAAATCTTACTAGGTGGGAGTCACTTTTATTGATATTTTGCATTTTGTTGTTGCTTTACTGAAGTCCAAAACTGAGAAGCCCAAGCAAATTGAAATGGTAGCTGAGGGAATACATTTTAATAAGGCATCGTTTATTAAAATGCTTTTCAGAAGAATAAATGCCTCCACAATCAACACTATGGTAACAGACATAAATCTTTACTTTTTGACTAAGTCAAAGAGATTTATGCTCTATTTTTTAATTGCTTCCTCTTAAATCCTCTGTTTTATCTGATATGCATAAGTTATAGCACTGGTTATCCTTCATGGTGCTAACTTTTTTACATATGGTATTATAATTATTTGGTTATTTACCTACCTTTCTAAATTGATGGTATGTTTCTTAGGAACAGAATGATCTCATTTATTTTGGTATTTACAGAATTAACACATAGTTTAACAAATAAAGTTCTCAATCAATATTTATTGAAGGAAAAAATTACTTGTTCTATTCATAAAGTGGAAACCCTGGTGGTGTAGTGGTTAAGTGCTACAGCTGCTGACCAAGAGGTCAGCAGTTCAAATCTACCAGGGGCTCCTTGGAAACTCTATGGGGCAGTTCTACTCTGTCCTATAGGGTCACTATGAGTCAGAATCGACTCGATGGCAGTGGGTTTTGTTTTTTTTTTTTGATTCATAAAGTCACAAATACATATGTATACTTATTTTATTCCTAAGAGTTCAATTGCTTTTTCACACAAATGGTGAAAAAAAAAAAGTTTACTATCTATAGATACATGAGTGTGAAGAAATGAAATGAGGAAGGAAACACACACCAGGGAATTACTTTTATTTTTTACACACTATGAGCCTTTTTTTTTCTTTTATGAGCCTTTGGCACTTCTAACATTTCATTCTCCATGGGAAAATATGTTTCATTCCTTGTCTTCCTCCATGTATTTCAACAAACAATGGAGTTTCCGTCAATCACTTCTTAGTTGAGGGCTTTTCTGAAAAAAGGTAGGAATACTATTGTCATGAATAAAGAGTCCCTTCAGCCTGACTACTACATATGTATATGCTAAGAAGAAATTCAGAAAATGCAACATTTTTTAGTGTGATGAATGTTGACAGATTAACTTGAAGTCTGCATACTGTTGACCTTTTTAATACTTCAAAAGTTGATGGAAATAAAATGAAATGAGATCTTTTCAAGTGATGAGTTGTTGTTATAAGGTGCTGTCGAGTCGATTCCGACTCATAGAGACCATATGCACAACAGAATGAAACACTGCCCGGTCCTGAGCCATCCTTACAATCGTTATTATGCTTGAGCTCATTGTTGCAGCCATTGCTCAATCCACTTCATCGAGGGTCTCCCTCTTTTTCGTTGACCCCGTACTTTGCCAAGCATGATGTCCTTCTCCAGGGACTGATCCCTCCTGACAACAAAGTGATGAGTCAGAAACAATATTTTGGGAACAAGTGTTATATTGATTCTTACTTGTCAACATTTATTTTGTAAATATTTGGTATTTTTTTTTCATGCATACAAAGTGAGTTGTAACACAGATACAGCTGTAATGAACATCAAACTGTATGGTGATGTTGATTTATATTACAGTAATTATTTTATATGTGGCATGGTGGTTAAGATCTACAGCTGCTAATCAAAAGGTCACCAGTTTGAATCCACCAGCCACTCCTTGGAAACCCTATGGGGCAGCTCTACTCTGTCCTATGGGGTAGCGATGAGTCAGAATTGACTTGATAGCAATGTTTTCTTTTTTTATTTCCATCATTATTTCCTATATTAATAGATTTTGCAATACTGTGTCTTAAAAGCCAAGATGATTAGAAGAAAAAAAAAGGACACATAGAATGCAGATCAATTTCAAGTTTAAAAACATATATATACCCAACCCACTGCCGTCGAGTCGATTCCGACTCATAGCGACCCTATAGGACAGAGTAGAACTACCCCATAGAGTTTCCAAGGACTGCCTGGTGGATTTGAACTGCCAACCTCTTGGTTAACAGCTATAGCACTTAACCACTACGCCATATATAATATAATTGTCTTAAAATTAGAATGAAAGATTATTAGGTTAACAAAAATTATGTGAGAACTTTCTATGGAGACTTGATTCTCTAATTACTCTCAAAATATGTACTCCTAAATAATATGAGTAAACTGGTGGCTTTATGTTCTTAATAGTTATCTTTTTCCTGCTTCTCATGTTTTCTTGCCCATAGAGAAGCCATACTTAGTAAAAGTCTGCCTATTAATTGTAAGACATACTTATAATTAATAAACATCACTGGCTCTCAGGGAGGAATAAGCTCTTGCTTGTAGTGAATGCCAGTTCCCATGGTGTAAATACTCTCACTGCGGATAATTTCAAGCTACCAACATGACATCAACTGACTTGCAAAATTCATGAAAATTTAACAAATGTTTCTCACAAGTCATTATGTGTTAGCTTCAGTACACTTTTAGATCGTTACTATTTGTTAATAACAATTTTTTTCTAGTTTTAGGAAATGCATTTATCATTCATTTTAAATTTTCTCCTAAAAATGATGAATTATAAAAGGGAAAGTGATAAAAGAGTCAAAGAAGTCTTTCTGAAAGAAATGATAGCAAGTAGAACTTAAATGATGCATTTATTTGGTTAGGCTCAGGAATGAGAAGGAAAAACAAAACAAAACAAATCCAGGAAACAATTACTACATAGAACTATAGAGTAAACTAAAGGAAAATAGCAATTTAAAGGAAATTAAAAATGAACAGATCATATACTCTTCATTCACAAAAGAAACTCACCGTTCTTTATTTTATTTGGATCTTCTTCCCCATTTTTCGATTTTCAACCTTTGCTTATTTGCTTTGTTTTAGAGTTGTCTTTTTTTTTTTTTTTTTTACTTTTTTCCTCCTTAGTGACCATTCCTGTACACATCATTCTATGTAAATAAGAAAGCAGGTTTAATGTTTAAATGTATATTATTCACCAATTTAAAACATGATTTTTTTTTAATCATGGACTTCTATGTTTTTCAGATGAACTGCCCACACCTATGATCAACATGAACAAACGTGTAGATGTTTGTTATCTTTACATAAATTCCTCTCAACAATATTAAAACAGAGTAAAATATTCATTTTACATGCTCTATAATATCTGATAGGCAAACTGAGATGCAGAGGTTACCTTTTTTGAGGCCAAAGCAACACCATTTTATTAAAGGGCTGCCCTGACCGAGTTTCGAGGTCTTGGCTGGAGGCATATCTGTTCCTCTCCTTGAGCAGTTGGCTTCAATCTGCTGTTCAACCACACCCCTTATCACGTTTTCACACTCCTATGTCACTATGCTCTGGTCCTAATTGGCCTGGAGCCAGACACCCAATAATTAGGGATAGCCCTTATGCTCCCTGAGCAGCCAGAGTTATTTAAAACGCCCAATCTTTAGGAAGTCCTTCAATTTAGATAACCCTACCCTGCTTAAAAAAACTACCCTGCTTACCATACCACAATTCTGGCTTGTTTTTACCTTGTCCCTGGGTGCAACTCCGTGTGTGGCCCTGTGTCAGGGAGTGGTGTTCCCCCCACTCCCTCTTCTTCTTTGGGAACTGGCAGTATAAATAAACCTAGTTACCTTTCCTGGCCTCCCTGACACTTCTTTCTCATGTCACACCTGACTCACCACCATCGCACAAAACTGTTAGATCATCAAACAAATAGCAAGCATTGGATTTCAGAAACTGTGTACTATAAAAACACAGTAAGTTGTTTTCCACTTTCATGATAACTCAGTGATTTTATTTCTTCGAATTTGATACCCAGGGGTGAGAGTGCTGAGACTTCTGTTTGGCGTATTCAAAATTTAATTAAATAATGTTAGAGGGCTTTCCGAAATGGCTTTGGTATTTTACGTTTCCATGTTTTTCCATATCCCTGAAAGAAGTTAGTATTACAATTTTTTTTTTCATTTTTTCAATTTGATGGGTAAGAAAGCATATCTCATTGTTCTATTATTTTGCACTTCTCAGACTTAGGAACATAAGCAGTTTTCTCCTGATCATTAGATATGAGATTTATTTTCTTCTAAATTTCCTATTCAATTATTCACCCATTTTTTTTAATTTAATTTGCACCTCTTATTAAAAACCATCTTCGTACACTTCATAAATATATTTTTAAACTCATCATTTTCTTTTCATCTGCTTTAGATACCTCTTGATATACATTAAACATGTAATCAAAAGCTTTTCTTATCTTTTGGAGTTTCAGGTTTCCTTTCGTAATCAAACTTACCTCACCCACAATTCTGAATCAGGAAAGACTGATAATGAATTATTTTGAAATTATCTGCCACTATCTGATTGCATTCCCTTACCCTCGATAATACCACTATCTTTAATTCTCTGTTAACCATGCATTTATTTTTCTCTGTACTTTTACCAAATATATATCTATACTTAAGCTTTATATGGAACCCTGGTGGCCAAGTAGTTAAGATCTTGGCTGCTAACCAAAAGGTCAGCAGTTCGAATACTCCATCTGCTCCTTGGAAACCCTGTGGAGCAGTTCTACTCTGTCTATATGAGTAGAAATCAGCTCGATAGCAATTTATGTTTGCTTGTTTTTGGTTTTAAGCTTTTTTTAAGGAGCTCTGGTGGCACAGTTGTTAAGCACTCATCTGTTAACTAAAAGGTCAGTGGTTCAAACCAACTAGCAGCAATACAGAAGAAAAGATCTTGTGATCTGCTCTCATAAAGATTATAGCCTAGGAAACCTTATGGTGCAATTCTACTCTGTCATAAAGTGTTGCTATGAGGCAAAATCATAGCACATTTATATGGACACCTTTCTGTGTTTTCTTGGGTAACTTGTGTTTTCTACTTATTTTTGGCTTGTTTTACTTGCATTTTATGAATATCCACAGTTTATCTATTCAACTGACAAGGGACAATGTTCTTGGCTCAAGTGTTTGTTCTTCTAAAAAATGCTGCCATTGAACAGAATTTCAAATTCTCCTATAATCCTGAATTCCTGAAGCCACAAAGGCTGAATGAACCCCCGACACTATTGCACTGAGATAATCTTTAAATCTTAAACCAAAAATACTCCCTGAAGTCTTCTTAAAACCAAACAATAGCTAGTAAAAAAGTCCGCCTTGAGCATTATGCTTTTTTAAGAACTATGTATATGGGATCAAACTGACAACAGCAACTCAAAAGATTAGACAGGAACCTTAGGGGGCAATGAATTTATGTTAATGGAGGAGGAACAACTCAGAAAAAAATGTCGAGAATGGTTACACAACTCGAAGAATGTAACCAATGTCACTAAATGGTACATGTGGAAATGGTTTCTCAGCAACCACAACAAAGTAAATAAATAAAATGATATTTAAAAAATGTTCCTATGAACATTCTAATAATAGCTCCTGTATGCAATGTGCTGTATGCAATGTGCAACATTTTTTTTAATGAACATTCTAATAATAGCTCCTATATGCAATGTGCAGGAAACCCTGGTGGCGTAGCAGTTAAGTGCTACAGCTGCTAACCAAAGGGTTGGCAGTTTGAATCCACTGGGTGTTCCTTGGAAACTCAATGGGGACAGTTCTACTCTGTCCTGTATGGTTGCTATGAGTTGGAATCGACTCGATGGCACTGGGTTTTCTGGGTTATATGCAATGTGCATCTTTAATTTTCCTAGCTAAGGTCAACTTAGTTTTCTAAAATTGTTGTTTTTTACCTTCTGTGGAATCCCTGTTCATGCCTGTTGCCAGCTCCCAAATTTACTCTTTAGCGAGTTCTACTACAATGCATTTTATATTTAAAGTTATATTAAGTTCCCAAATATCTAATTCCATATATTTGTGCTGTCTTATTCTGACCTTTCTCAAGAAACTATTTATATTCAATTTAAATTATTTTTCTTCTTCCTTCACTATCTTTTTTTTGGTGTTAGATGTTCCATGGATTGAATTTGAAATAACTCTTTTTGCATTAATTTTACTGAACTCTTTAATTATGATTAATTGGATATTCCTCTTTTTTACTTGCTAATGACTTCTGGCCTATCTGTGGTGGTTAAAGGTAATTGTGGATGTCTTTTTCTGTTGACTCTTAGGAAAGGAAGGAAAGTAGCTCATCTTCTGTATGTGGTGGGTGCTCAGCTTCCTCTGAAGATCACTCTTATACTGAGATCACATTTCAATTCCCGTACCCCAGATCCTCTTTCTTCTTTTTTTGATCTTCATTCTTTTAAACTTAAGTTAAACCTCAATTTCCTCATGAAGTCTTTCTTGATTATGCTAACTAGCATACATCTCTCCCAAACAAATACGTGTAAAATATAAAATCTTTCTCAGCTTTTAAAAAGTACTACCTTCCCTGGGTGGTGCAAATGGTTTACAATTTAGCTGCTAATTGAAAAGTTGGAGGTTTCAATACATGCATTGGGGCCTTGAAATAAAAGCCTGATGACCTACTTCAAAAAAAAAAAAAAATCAGTCAATGAAAGACCTAAGGAACGCAGTTCTACTCTGACATACATGGGTCAAAATGAGTTAGAATTGACTCCACAGCAACTGGTTTTCATTATTAGTTTTCTCTTCTCTCAACGTCTTATTTACCCATTTATTTAAAATTCTTCAAACATTTTAAATTCTATTGCAAAAATTCTCATTATCAGTCATTTTTGTTGTTGATGCTGATTTGATATACCCATATTCTATGTAGGCATGTGTCTTCTATATAAAGGTTTTACATCACCTCTAAGAGCAAATAATGCAGTGCCATTCTGATAAAATTATAACTCATGTTTTACTGATTTGGTATGCTGTTCCCTATTAAGAACAAAAAGATGTTATCCAATTTACATCAATATCCAATTAACTAGAAAAGATATATTTTGTGGAAGAGTTGCTTCAAGTACTTTCCATACCCTTCCACCATTATTTTGTTAAACATTTAATCTCCTCCTAGGTATGAATTAAGATCATTACCAAAATAAAAACATAATTAATAGTAATTTTCAATTGAGGACATTTAGGAAAAACTCATTATTAAGAATTAAATATATGTAAATATTAAGGGTAACTGAAAAATGTTTGGGTGTATATGCAAATCTCTATTTTTTTCCATTGTCAACTTATAGTTATTCAACCACGTTGTTAGAAAACAAAGATCTTTCCAGAAGTAGCTTTCAAACTTAGATCAACTTATATTCAATCAAGCACAATGGGTTAATCCAATTTTACATTTACAGAGTTAATTTTTGACTCAATATCACTCAATTAGAATTATTAATTAAATGTTAGGATATAACTAATAGTAACTTGAATGAGAAGTGATTTTAAAATACCTTTTAGCCCTTAGAAGATTTTTTTTTTTTCAAGTTAGTTTCCTGAAAGTGAGGTTTAGAGTACTGAAGTGTGGATGTGATGACCTCTTTAGCCAACATATCTTTTGCATGCCCTTTACCCTTTAAAGCATGAATTTTTTATTTTGGAATTTTTTTTAGGGTGTCGTGTTGTTTCACTAATGAAGCAGATGCTGAATCGTTATTTGTTGGTGGTTTTTTATTATTGGAAAAAATGGGGTGCCAATGTCAAGCAAGTCATAGTAGTCCCATAGTCCTTGACAGTGGCTAAAATGATTGACTGCTAACCAAAAGACTGGCAGTTGGAAACCACCAACAGCTCCACAGGAGAAAGATGTGGCAGTCTCTTACATAGATATTTAAAGCCTTGGAAGCCCTACAGGGTCACTATGAGTCTGAGTCACTCAAAGGCGGTGGATTTTTGGTTTCTTGGGTTCCACAAAGAACATCACATACATGGTACATATCTGCACCATGGCCCAGGAAGTGTACCACAAACTGCTTTCATCTCAAAAATAACTCATTCACTTAACTATTTCTGAATGCCAGTGATCATACCTTCCCAATAACACAAAGGAAATAGTAACTATACTTGCAAGACTTATCTCACTATTCAGAAACCAAAAGACAAAAGATTCACACAATCACTCCTCTAGGAAGCATCCCCTCATATGAAGAACGGTCAAAGCTGGAAAGTGGCAATTTTGAGGAGGTGGAGCCAAGATGGCGGAACAGACAGATGCTTCTGGCAAGCCCTCTTTACGACAAAGACCAAAAAAAAACAAGTGAAACAAGTATATTTATGACAAGCTGGTAGCCCTGAGCTTCAAAGGCAAGCTTAGAAAATGAACTGAGGGGCAGGGGAAGGAAGAGACCATTCAGAAGCGGAGAGGAGTTACCGGACCTGAATCACAGGGAGCCCTCAGGCACCATTCCCAGAGTGGCGGCTGGTCCTAGCGTTCAGGTGCAGTTTCCTCAGGGAGAAGCAGCCAGCCACACAGCCTACTCACACCTCCAGAACCAGAAAAGAACGGCGCTCTCGGCAAAAGTTAAGTACTTCCGTGTATTTTACCATGCCCCCCAACCCCCAAGCCAGATTCAGCAGCTAAATTCCCTGGGCCTGAGACAGGTGCTGTTGAGTACCTACAGCCATCCTTCTGGCCTTGGAGAAGGAAAAAAAATTGCTGTTGGGGGAAAAAAAAAAACTTGCTAGCTCCACTAACTGAGGGAGCTCAGGACAGAAGCGGCTCCTGTCCAGGCATAAATGGTCCGTGAACTTTGAGGACCTTTCCCTTCAGCATGGACCTGTGTGGGCCTATTTCAGGAGAATAGGCCCTTGTTGGCAGGCTCCAACCATTTCAGCTATACGGAGGAGAAGTAGCCGTTTGATGTTTGACATTGCTTTGCCTACTAAATGAGGTCCTCACCTACCCACTCAGGTCACCCAGCCACCTGCAACAGGGGTCCAAGGATAACTGGTACCTCCCATTCCTTACAACCAAAACCTTTGGGTGCCCATGGTCTGTCTGCAGAACCCATCAACCTGCACGCTCTAGGAAACAGGGATGCTCTTTCCTCAGAGACACTCCGGGGTCAGTTCTCAGCCCCCTGCCTTGTTCAGAGCATGACCCACTGCTGCAATCAGATGGTGGTATATATGCCAATCACCCCTGCCCCTCTAAGACTGTAGGGTGGAGTCTGTACCACACACTTGATGATCAGCTACCTGGAAACCTGAGCTGAATTCATACAAGAAAAGTGAATGGACTCCTAGACTGATATACCTGAAAACAGCTCTAGCCGTCTGAGGACAGGACGTCGAGTGCCAAAGGAGAAAATAATCAAGCTAGCTTACTCAAGCAACCCATTTGAGTATATCAAAACAATACAAAGCAAGAAGCTATGACACAGTAAGCAAGCATAAACAAATACAATAACTTATAGATGGCTTGGAGACAACAGTCAATATCAAGTCACATAAAGAAACAGACCATAATCACATCAATAAGCTCTTAAAGCAAAGAATCCAGGGACCTTCTAGATGAAAGTGCATTCCTGGAATTACCAGAGCCAAAATACAAAAGTTTAATATACAGACCCCTTCAAGACATCAGGAAGGAAATGAGGCAATACACAGAGCAAGCCAAGGAACACACAGATAAAACAATTGAAGAAATTAGAAAAATTATTCAGGAACATAATGAAAAGTTTAATAAGCTGGAAAAATACATAGACAGCAATCAGATATTCAGAAGATTAACAATAAAATTACAGGAGTAGACAACTTAATAGAAAGTCAGAAGAGCAGAATTGAGCAAGTAGTAGCCAGAATTTCTGAACTCAAAGATAAACGACTCAGCACTAATATATTTGAAGAAAAATCAGATAAAAGAATTTA